>NC_138193.1:3255607-3855607 GCF_964194105.1 Spermophilus citellus
TCAGTGATGACGAGAAGAGGAGGAGAAAGGTCTGCACGCTGCGCATCAAAGAGCAGGTTCTTTGAAAAGCCCCTAGTCTGTCTTTGCCCTAGTGACTCCAGCCTGAGAGTCTTACAAAAAAAAAAATTCACTGATAAAGAAGTCAGTTATGATGACAAAGCTGTTATGGAAGATCGGAGAGATATTGGGCATTGGAAGTAGAAAAAGGATGCAAAATTCTGTATGTAACATGATCTCCTATTTTCAGTCCCCTTGTTTACTTTCCTGGGGGTGGAGGCAGGAAATGTGACTTTAGGTATACACACACACACACACACACCACACCACACCACACCACACCACACCACACCACACAGTATTTCCCAGTTTCCTGCTTCTATGTGTGTGTTGTTATTTCCTTAAGAACCTTTTCACTCTGCTGTGACCTGAACGACCCATGTCCCCAGGGCGCTTCCCCTCAGCCTGCTTCCCTGGCCCGAACACCTGGTACACATCTGTCCCTAGAGTCAGGGAGGCCACCCGGCCTTACTGCTGCACAGACACCAGTACTGGGCCGGGAGCGGCCACAGGAGAACCAGGAGTGAATGGGAACGAGGCTAGTGGGAAGCCTGATTCTGCACTGACCACCGGGCTCTGGTGCTAGCCCAACTGAAGCCTTGGTCAACCCAGAGACACCTCCTCCTTGACCCACTGCCCCTGGAGTTGTGTTCCAGGATGAGAAACTTGGAGGGAAGTCCCAGTGACCGACGGGACTCTCATTAGTGACCAACAGTCCATGGGCCCGAGGTGATGTCACCCTGCACATCTCCCCGCTCCTCAGACGTGCTCTGGTCTCTTCTGTCTCCTTCACCCACCCACCTACCAGGAACTTGTGGGAGTGCCTGCTGGGTGCCCGTCATCTCTCCTTGTACCAAGTACGGGGTGGGGTGGCGAATGACAAAGAGGATGTCCGCATTCTCCCAAAGCTTACGCTCCCTTGAGGGGAACTAACAAACATGAAATATTTGTGAAAATAATCAGATGGGGCCAGATGATATGTGGATAATGAGCAGAACAGACATCGTGGAGAACGACCCAGTGATTACCCGTATGTTTGGTAAAGTGGGGAGGCTGGGTTAGCTTTTCGCCACTGTGACAGAACACCCGGGGCACTCAGCTCACAAGGAAAGGTTTGTCTTGGCTCACGGTTTCAGAGGTTTCCCTGCACGGTCGCTTGGACCCATGGCATCAGGCCCGTGGCCGCAGGACATGGTGGTGGGAGCTTGTGGTGGAGAAAGCTGTTCACCTCATGTGGCAGAGAAGCAAAGAAAGCCGGGAAGAGACTGCTGACCCAGTATCCACATCCAGGTCCTGCCCCTGGGGACAGCTGCCTCCAAGGAGGCCCAGTCGGCCACAGTCTGGGGACCAAGCCTGTAACACATGGCCTCTGGGAACCTTTTCAGATTCAAACTCTAGTAGGGACATTGAAGAAGAGATGCTGACCAAGGCAAGACATGAGGATACGAGGGGTGAGAAAATCAGCTAAGAACCAGGCTTCAAAGGTACTGAGGTGGGAGTGGGGTTGGGGTTTCCAGGGAACAATGTGGAGGGTTGAATGTTTTTGCAACCTAGGGGAGGAGTTGGGATTGTGTTCTCAGAGCTTTGGGGACTCTCCAAAGGGCTTTTTGTCAACCAGAGCCATGCATAGTCTGGTTCAGAAAGTTGTTGCAGGCAGCTGAGGGAATGTAAAAAGTTCTAATTGGCACATGTGAAGGTTGAGGTGTCTGTTAGACATCCAGTGGGTTTCTGGTTACACCAGCTAGAGGCAGACGGACTCAGTGCCGTTAGAAAAGGTGATTGCGTGTTCTTCTTTCCAAGGTCAGCCCTGGGGTCTACACCTTTTGTTCAGTCAACTATTGAGGGACCCCTTTCCCTTCTCAGCAGGACACTGGTTTGTATTTAAACCGTCACCTTCCTCAGAGATGGCATTTGAAGTCATGGGGCTGGAAAGCACTCTCAGAGAGAGAGAGCAGATGCTGACAGACCTGAGCACTCGGACACACAGGGGCAGGAGGGCGCCAGGGCAGCAACCCCTGGGGGAAGAGGATGCCAAGAGAGGTTGAGACGCGGATGCCAAGAGAGGAACGCGCCTGTGCAGGACGGATGACCACGGAGGCGAGGACCACAGGGACCACTGCACGTGCCCAGTGGACAGGGACTGAGTTGCAGAGGGAATGTGCAATGAGCATGTCACACCCTCCCCAAGCCCTACTTAGCTAGACTTCTTCCGGAGTGTCTTCCCCACTGTGTTGTCCACTGGAGCCAAGTGTGCATGTCTGTCTCTCCACTGGACCACACGTATGGGCCGGGACTCTCTTTTCTATCTTTTTCATGCTTCTGAGCCCAGGATGGTCAAAGTCCCATGAGCCTACTTGACCCAGGAGAGATGTCGACCAGATAAATGGCTGGATGAGTGAGTGAGGGACTGAATGAATGAGGGAATGAGGGAATGAGGGAATGAGGGAATGAGTGAAGGGGTGTGTGCATGAATGAATAGGGTCAGGGACTGAATGGGCCAGTGATGGCTGAATGAACAAGCTAATGCATGAGTGAGGGAGTGAATGGTTGAGTTGACTGATGACTGAGCCAGTGAGTGAGGGAGTGAGTCAGGGGATGGAGGAGGAAGTGAAAGATGACTGAGTGAAGGAGTAAGTGAGCTAGTGAATGGGTGAGTGTGAGTGAAGGAGAAAACGGATGAGCAGGACCCGAAGGACACACAGCACCCAGGCAGGGCTGGTCCCCACTCCATACACGGCATCAGAGCCCTGAGCAGCTGGTACCTGGAGAGCAGGTTTTCCCCTGCCCAGCTCTGTGTGTTCATAAGCAGAAACTCCAGCTGTCAAAGAAGATCTCCACACCCTGCAGTGGGTGATGGTGGTAGTGGTGGGTATTTTCTCTTCTGTTGGTCCCAGGCTGCCTAGAATTCTGATGGAAAGAAGGATTTCCTTGAACTGAAAATTTAGTGAATCCTCTGTAGCTATTTTTCTGTTTTCCTTGTGCTGTTGGAAGGATGTATATTTATGGACTGCAAAACAATAGATTCTAATCTGAGCGAGAGATAAAATGTAGGGGAAACATAAAACATTTAAGAAGCACACGCAAATCATGACAGCATTATGCAAAAGTTTTGTCTGGAAAACGTGCACATTTTTTGCATTTAGGAGCAGCTCAGCAAAGCAAGGCCTGTAGCTGATTTGTGGTAATATACAAACCTCTGGTCGTATTAAGAAAATAAATACTCTATTAAGTCTTTAGGCAAAACCATCAGTAGTAGTGAATGCAGTTCTGTCTTCCTGATGCGCTGGAAAAAAAACCCCAGACAGATGCTAAACCTGAGATTGAAAATTAAATTTATAGGACCCTGAGCCATGTGGCACTATGTTTTAAGGATGCAAGCTGTTCCCCCTAATGGTTGCTATAGGAATAAACTGGTAGAAGGGAGGAAAACCCAAATATGCCAGTCAGGAAGAGAGGATCTTATCAGAATTTCTGTTGAATAAACACTGGGAGGAAATCCAAATGGTGTTATCAGAACCTCCAGAGACAGATGGAGTCGCGCAGAGCCAGATGCCTGGGTCTTCAAGCAGCCGGTGGCCTGGGGCAGGTCTCCAAGGGCCAGGGCAGCTGGCCTCAAAGGGGTGGCCCCAGAACAACCCCCTCTGCTGAAGGCAGAGGAAATTTCCCATACCCATCAGGAGTGAGGTCCTGTTCTGCAGGGTGCACACACACAAGTTAGAAGCCAGACGAGGCTGGGGGCCCCCATGCTAGTCTTTGGGTTTCAGCTCTTAAGCAGGTGCTGGTGTCTGAAGGTGAACACGGCTCTAGCTGTCCTTGTGAGACGGCATCTCTCCAGGGGTGTTCTGGGCCACCTTCTGCACAGGGACCCACGGTCCAGGCCCATTCTGGCAGGTGGGAGGGAGGATTCTGTCCCCCCAGAAGCTTCCCCTGCCTGGGTCCACCCGAGTTCCTGAGGCGTGAGCTCTGTGCTCCCGTGGGACATTCAGACCCCGTCTCTTTAGGGGCAGCTCGTTGGCTGTCTGAGGTTTTCAGACGCAGATGGGAGCAGAGCTGCCCATTGCCATGGTCCAGGTGAGACCTGGGGCCGACTCCAGGCTGGCATCACCTTCCACTGTAACTGAACTTCCCTCTTGGGGCCAGGGTGTCTGTTTTCTTTCCTCATGGTGGTTTTCGTCTGGATACTCCCACCCTCAGCGTCTGGCAAAATAACGTGTGCATCACTTCTTGTGTGAGTCGGTAATTTTCCTTTCCAAGTGTCAACCAGAAATCAAAAAGTAAATTGTTTTCTATTTTTCTTGGACAAGCTACATCCCTAGACTGACTTATGGTAGGAATTTGGGCTCTGAGAGACACATTTAAGGCAATGTATAAAATAGCTTTGTGATTTTCCATGTGCGCTTTGTATCTTTTGAACTGACATCAGGTTCATTAAGATTTCCCTTCAAACTTGACTGCAGTCTATACTCACCTAGTCAGGAAATTCATTGTATATCATAATTTTTTTTTTTTTGCTGTAACCCCTTGACCTGCAGACTTTCTGGTTCAAGCTGCCTCAAGGGACTCTCAGATCTTTGATGGAGTTTGTAAATCCCCTGCAATCAAGGCCTCTTAGATGTAGAACCTAGAGTACTTCACACAATCCTGGACATTTATTTATTGGACTCAGGAAGTCTTTTGAAGGAACAAAAAAAAAATATGCCACTATATGCTGACTCATTCACAGAACATGATGTGGTGAAGCGAAAAAGAGTGTGGATTTCTGAAATCAGAATGCCAGTGTGCACACTGCAGGTTTATACCTAGGGCCGTGATGTCATGTGGCAAGTTATTCAACTGCTTGGAGCGATGGTTTGTCCATTTGCAAAGTGGAACCATGCCCACTTTGCAGGGTGGTTGTGAAATGAAAGTAGGCTGTCCTAGTCCATTCAGGCTGCTGTAACAAAAATACCCTAAATTTATAAGTCTATCAGCAATGGAAATTCTCACAGTCTTAGAGGCTGGGAGTTCAAGATCAAGGTAGCAGCAGATCTGTATCTTCTGGTTCATAGATGGTCCCTACTTGCTGTGTCCTCACACGGGGGATGGGGCAGAGCATTTCTCTGGGGTCTCTTATTGGGCCACCCATCCCAATCCTGCAGATTCTGACTGCATGATCTTACCAACCCCCCAAGACCTTAGCTCTTTATTATGGTCTGCTGTGGTTTTGATGCAGTGTGTCCCCCGAAAGTCCATGTGTTGTATACTTGGTCTCCAGTGAGCCTGTGTTGGGGTGAAAACTTTAGGAGGTGGGGCTTACTGGAGGGTGATTAGGTCAGGGTGGCTCCAGCCTCCTGAATGGACTCATGCTGGTCTTAAGTGGGTCAGGTCTGGGAAGGGGGATTAGTTCCCTGGACAACAGGGTGAGCCTGGCCCCTCCCCAGGCTCTTGCTTCCTGCTTTGCTTTTCTCCCTTCTGCATGTGGGAGGTTCCCTTTCTGCTTCTCTACCATGTTATGATGCAGCCAAGGGGCCCTCGCCAAGAGGTCAGCTCCATGCTGTTTGGACCTTACAGCCACCAGAATTGTGAGCCGAATCAGCTTCTTTGCTTATGAAGTCCCATTAGAGAAATAGAAAATGGACTGTACTGCCCTTACCTTGGGGATTCGGGAGGCCAAGTTATTGCAGACCCAGTAGGATGACCGGTCTGCACAGATGGGCCAGAACTGTGGCCACCTCTTCTTTTCCCTCCCATAGCAGCAGCTGACCCACCAGCACGCCAGGGTCTCATTTAATAGCTTGTGGAGTCCGTGCGCCTAGTAGAGTCACTGTGGATTGTCCTAAAGCTTGATGCACTTGCTTAGATAGCCTGATGGGCAGCTGGTGTGGGGTAGAGATTCAAAAAGCCTAGAATGCCCTGTGAGCTTTGAGGGGCGCCTCCGACTTGCACCCTGGCTCTGCCTGCACACATCCACTCTGACAGTGAGCAGTGCTGGAGAAGACCTCCCTCCATGCACTGAGTGCCCAAGACAGGCTTCAGGAGGAGGACAGGGAGCCCTGGTGCTGGGCCCCTCTGACTCGGGGCTATCAGTGAACCCTGCAGCACAACCATGAGGACAGGTCTCCAGGGGAGGAGGGGGACCTGATTGCAGGAAGGTGTCTGTTTCCTTCTGGTTGGATCTATCAGTACGTAAGATGATGCAACGTCTTACTTGGAATCAAACTGCGTTCAGCTGTGAAACCACTTTAATTTTTAATTTTTGCATATTTAGAGGGAGTATAATCTTGGAATTTGGGCCTGCCAGGGGCACAGGAGCTGTTACAAAACAGAAAGCACGATCAGGTCACATCCACACACCGATGCCCACAGATTTCATGCTGCAGTTATTCCTTTAACCTGTGGTGGCCAGTGACATGCCAGGGATGGCTTTGGACAGAGCTTTGTCCTCCGGGACTCTGCACTCCCCGCATGCTCATTAATCTAGGTTTACATTCTAAAGAAAACCAGCAGGGTAAACTGAACTCCCATAGGAGCCCTTTAGGTGACTGCCACCTGCATTGGCTGCCTCTGACCCTTCCCAGGAGGCCATGCTCTGGAAGTCTTTGCTTAAAACCCTTCTTCTTTCTGCCATAGAAGGACACACGTGCTCAGTCAGCGCAGCCTGCTGGGCTCCTGCTATGCAGAAGTCCCTGCCTGCTTGTACTCAGCAGCCGGTCCCCTTTTTAGACAGGGGCATGAGTTTCCCCAGCTCCTCAGCTCTGACCCAACGCCGTGGGTTCTTCCATTGTTAGTTCCTAGCGCCAATGTTCTTCATTGAAGAACATCTTTTATGTATTTTTTTTCCTGTATCAGCATGTTCTACATAACAATACTCCCAAAACTTAGGGGTTTGAAATAATAGTCATTTATTTAGCTCACCATTCTGTGTGTTGGTCCTGTTACTAGCACAGCAGGGATGGCTGGGGCCCCTCTTCATGTGGTTTGTTCACCTACAAAAAACTAACTAGACTTCTTCATGTGGTGGGCCAAGGTTATCGTAAGTAGCAACAGAACACTGGCTCCAATGGGCCACAACTTTTAAACTTCTGTGTGCATCATAATTATTGTATAATTCGGCCAATAATTGTTCATATTAGCCAAAGTCAGTCACGTGACCACGAGTGCTCGAATCAGTTTAGAGCTTCCCAAGGGCCTGGATCTGGGGTCACATGAATCAATTGGAGGCTGTTACTGCACAATCCACCATAATGGCCACTGACTGTTTTGCTTTTTTTTGATTGTTGATCTTTTGTATTGGTAGGAGTTCTTTATATATTCTGGATACTAATTCTTTTATAACTTTCCATGTTAATTTTGAATCAGTGGATGTTCTTAATTTAAATAAGCAAGTTGAGCTGAATCCATTTTTTTCCTTTTCTGATTAATTTTTTTTGTGTGTATTTTTTAAAACTCTTCTCCCCTGAGGTCATAAAAAATGTTCTTCTATATTGGCTCCTGACATTTTTTTATGGTTTACTTCTAGTGCTTATGTTTTATCATTCTCATTTTTTTCATTTTAATAGGGTAATTGAGAAACCCTTTAATCAGACAAAGTCCCTTTCCTCTCCTCTTCAACATTATTTATGTAGGCCTGCTCTGCACATGATGTTTTCCCTGTGGAATCAAACGGGTGTTCCCACCTTCTATTCAATTTCAAGAGCTGGAAGAGCTGGAACCTATGGGGGGTTGAGGGTTAGAGAAAGTAAATCGGGCCACTGGGCATGTCCTTGAATGGGACTGCCCCTGGCCGCTCACTCTTTATCTCTGCTGCCATGAGGTGAGCAGCTTCTCAGCCATGTGATCTCACCACCTTGGTGTCCTACCTCACCACAGGCTAAAACATGATGGGGCTGACTGTGGTCTGAAATCTCCAAAAACTGTGTGATAAAATAAATCTTTCCTATTTTAAATTGGTTTTTCTCAGGCATTTTGTCATAGCAATGGAAAGCCTGACGTACACAATCCCTGTGAAGAAGCCAAAGCTCACAGGAGGCTGGTTGGGATTCATTCAGAGGGATTAAGTGGCCTGGGTGGCTCTGGCCAGGACTGGCCAAGTTTCTGTTGTGTCCTTCTGTTCCTCCTAGGTCTCTGGAGAGTCATGGTAGAGGTGATATGTTCCCTTCCCCAGCACTAACTGTCTTCCCACAAAATTTTAAATCAAGTGGAATGTACATGAAAACCTTCATATTTTTACTATGGCAGCATTGGTATTTTTCATGGCAAAAAACAGGTGCTACATTTATTTTTTTCTCTTTCCAGTTCTTGTGTTTTTCTGTCTTTAAGGTTTTTCTCTATTCCTGGGAATATTCCCTAAGGTTTTGATTTAATTCAGTAATTACTGTTATATGAAAGGGCCCGAACAGAGTTATATGAATCTTCTGGAACATTGGGACCCCAGGGGAAGCATTTCGCCCAGCACTGGTTGGGCAGAGCAAAACTGGGAGGGAAGTTTATACCCAAGCATATTCTGAATTAATTTGAGCTCAACAACACAAGTTGTACTATACATGACTTGTTTCTTCATGAAATTATCATTTATCGTAATAAATTTTGATATACTCAGAATATGTACCAGATTTAAACATTCATTCTTAATTATTAATAAAATAATCTGAGTAATAATGGACTGGATTTTAAGGAATCTGTAACTTAACCTTGCTTTCTTCTCTTAAACATGGCAAATGCAGGAAAATCTTTAACAAAAGAATAATAATGATATGTTCTCTGGGCCAAATTTAGAAAACTTTACAGTGTGAAGTAAATACAAAAAAAGAAATCTGTCTCAAAGGAGGAACTGGAAGAAAACTACTGAATTACTGTGTCTGTTGCAGTTTAGTAATTATCTACTTTAGAAAAAAAAAAATTGCCTCATTAGAGAATTAGTATTTTCAGGAATTTTGAAGCCCTGGGTAAAAATTAAACAAAACAAACAAACAAACAAAAAAACAAAACAAAACAGCAAAAACCAGGTTACTCAGAGTAAATTCAACCAAGTGCACTCTTTTTTCAAGATTCTCTTAAAAATACCTAAGTAAGCCTTATATGTTTAGGAATCTGTATTTTATTTGGCAAAACCTTTTTATACAGTTATATTAAATAGAGAATTAGATGTAGTTAAAGACGGCCAACTGTTTAATACTTTTTAAAATTCCAGTTTCTAATACCTTTAAGATGCATATTGTGTCTAAAGAGGACAGATTCTAGGTTCTGGAGTTTGTTCCTCAATAGGTCAAAATACTCCCAAAATATAGCGAGGTAGAGCTTTCAACAATAGAATTCAAGGCTTATCGTGGATTAGATGAGTGTCCACCTAAGGTCCACCTCTCGCAGGCTTCATCCCCAGGGTGGCGCTATTGGGCAGTAGCCTCGACCTTTAGGAGGTGGAGCCTGGTGGGAGGTTTTAGGTCATTGGGGGCGTGGCCTCAGTGGGGATTGGGTTGGTGGGAGGTTTTAGGTCATTGGGGGCGTGGCCTCAGTGGGGATTGGGTTGGTGGGAGGTTTTAGGTCATTGGGGGCGTGGCCTCAGTGGGGATTGGGTTGGTGGGAGGTTTTAGGTCATTGGGGGCGTGGCCTCAGTGGGGATTGGGTTGGTGGGAGGTTTTAGGTCATTGGGGGCGTGGCCTCAGTGGGGATTGGGTTGGTGGGAGGTTTTGGGTCATTGGGGGCGTGGCCTCAGTGGGGATTGGGTTGGTGGGAGGTTTTAGGTCATTGGGGGCGTGGCCTCAGTGGGGATTGGGTCGGTGGGAGGTTTTAGGTCATTGGGGGCGTGGCCTCAGTGGGGATTGGGTTGGTGGGAGGTTTTAGGTCATTGGGGGCTGGCCTCCATGGGGATTGTGGGACCCAACCCATCTTCTCTAGTTTGCTCCAGATCTAGTTTGATCTTGCCATCATGTGCTGCTCTGGTCCCAGACCCAAACCTTTCTTGGATTGGAACCTACCTCGGGAACTGTGGGCCAAAATAAACCTTCTCTTTTTTTAAAGTTAGCCGCCTCAGCTATTTCCCTCATAGTAAGGTGAAGCTGATGAATACAAGGTTTAACCTAGAAAGTTGGAAGTGTCTAATGAGGGAAGAAGTTTCTGAATCGGAATTCTCCAAATGTTCTGAGTTTAATGTTTACATTTGACGTGATCTCTTTCTGTTCGACTTTCTGAACATCCACCATGGGTGCTTTGTTGGTTTTACCTTCTTCGTGGATCCAACAGCTGTCCTGGCGCTCCCAGGAATTGGGTGTTTCCTAAGAGGTGGATCTCTCAGTGCTGGAGCTGGGGACTAGCCGGTCTCCCCATTCTTCATGAACTTTGCGAAACAAAATTTATTGGTTCAGACTTCTACTCGCTCATTTAGCTTTTAAATTTGATTGTTACTTTTTTGGTTGGGTTGTTTTTTGTGGAAGGCAGAAATGTTTATGTAGTTGAGAGGTCCCAGATTGGCTGCCAGGTAGGGGCAGGAGGTGAGCTCCATTGGCGAGAGGAAGTTGCTTGTTGCCCAACTGTAACATTTCCCAGACTGGCAACTTACTTTCTAACCCAGGTAACAGTAGTGTTGTCTACATCTACAGTTTTCATGTTGAGGCAGCGTATTCTGATTCTTCTCATTAATTTAAAGTCTCTTGGTTTGGACTTGTGCTTTGAGTTTTGCTAAAAATTGGTTTGTATCTGGGTCATTTGGGAAAGAATTTGTCTGGAAAATAGAACACAGAGCTAATAGTTAATTAGACCACCAGGCCAAGTGGAGAACATGATTTCTCTTTGATTTAGATGCAAAAATTGCTATCGAGGTTTACATATAAAGATTTATAATATGTAATTTAAGAAAATAATTATTCAGGGAATAGAGACCAGGAAGTAATATGTGTGCATTTTGTCTTAAACTGCATTTTCTTCTTTCTACATTATAGTCTTTAAATATCTTCCCACAGTTCCTAAGATTGCCATGTGTGGTTGTGTAGGTTGCACACTGCGCAACTAAGGAGGTGGACACCATTCACATCAAATTTATCTTCGTTTTGTGCATTTTCTGTCTCACAAGAATTTCCCTGGGCAGCCAGTGTGACTGCCTTCACAACCACTCAGCAAAGACACTTAGAAGAAATCATGAAGGGAATAAAACTTTTCTTCTGCTTAACTTGTACAGCCTTCCCCATTCCATTTAGATGTCTGACTTGAGGACAACTGACTTGTTTCACTGAATTTTTAAATGTGCAGCAGGAGAATGGCTTAGAGCTCAGCCTCAGGAGCCAGTGCCATCATTTTCTAACTGTGTAATCCAGGGATTATGCTGAGACAGAGAGCGCCAAACTCAGAAGAAAACAAAGAAACTGATGGTTACCTGGTGTTTCCTCGTGCGATCCTGGGAGCAGGTGGTGGGGCGTCCATTTGTGCTCTCAGAATGGAGAATGTGCTTTCTCTTTGATCGGGGCGAAAGTTGCCATCTAGGTTTATATGTAAAGATCTGTAACAGGTGATTTACAAAAACAGTTATTCCCAGTACAGAGACCAGCAAGTCCCTCAGAGTCCAAGATGCCATGTGGCTAGGAACAGGAGTGTGTTGGCACACAATCAGAAGCAAAGCAGAGAAAGGCTGGTGGCCTTTCTGGCCAGTGAGTCAGGCGCTCTTCTGTGTACTTTACAGCATCAATCCATTTAACCCTTCCAGCAGCCCAGGAAGGAAAGTTCCACCCCATTTTACAGATGCAGAGTTTGGGCCTTATGTGCCCCTCAGAGACCTCTGTGGGTTAAAGCTGGGTGTCCCAGCTTGGTGGTGTTGGGAGGTGGTGGAGCCTTTAAGAGGCGGGGCCTGTGGGAGGTCTCTAGGTCACTGGGCATGCTCTATAAGGGACAGCTGGTCTCTTCCTCTGCCCCTGTGTGCTTCTGGCCTGGCCTGGGGAGCTGTTTGCTTTACCCCATCCTCCCCACCATGGCGTGCCCCTGCAGGCCCAGAGCGACAGGGCCAGCTGATCATGGGCTGCAACCTCCAACTCTGCACCAAATAAAACTTTTAAAAACAAATAAGTGACTCCAGGCCTGGGGTACTGTAACAGAGGCTTGCCAACAGGGAAACTGAGGCACAAAGAGGGCAGTAGCTTTCCCTGGATTGCACAGGTAGAATAGTACGCACTGGTCCCAGAGAGAGAGAGAGAGAGAGAGAGAGAGAGAGAGAGAGAGAGAATGTGTGTGTGTGTGTGTATGCATGACTCTTGCTTCACAAGTGTGTGGCGTTTCTCTTTCCTAATCAGAGGTAGGCAGCCCACAGGATGGCCCATGCAGTTTGAAATTTTTTCAGTGAGTCCATCCCCCCAGGGCCCTGCAGACCCCCCCTGGTGCCCTAGCGATGCCCCAGTGGTGCCGTTCCAAGAGTGCAGAGCACGGGGCACGGGCTACCTTAATTTACCAGTCTGGTCGTGAATGGTGACTCTGGGTGGTTTAATGGTCAGTGCACAGGGATGTGCAGTATGGGATGCCATCTGAGAGTCAGACAAGGTTTACCTCAGTCAACCGACCGGGTATCTTTATTCACAAAAGATGCCAAATTAGCCAGGCACCTCGTCAAAGTAGTCTTGACAGTTGTTCCTACCAGAGTTGCTGTCAGCTCTGTAATTACGAAAATGTTAAATGAAGTGGGCGTAGGAAGTTGGATGCCTTTTCAGGACCCTTGGGAACGACTTTGCGAGTTGTTTCAAGGATCTGTCTGCCGGAAGACATGAGGGGGATCCTGGGGCAGTGGCTCCTGGTGGCTTCCAGGAAGCACCAGTCTGCTTTGGAGCCAGGATTCCCGCTGAAGCGGTGTCTTCCTGGTTTAATGAAGACAATAGATGAGCCGTGTTGCTATTGCTTGTGCTTTTAATGTGCACTTTTCAGAAGATCAAGACAGCTAAATTGGCTTTCCTCATTGGCCCCCCTCACTTCTCCCGTCTCAGCCCCGCAGACGGATGCCTGGAGAAAGGGACAGGCAGAGAAAATCTTCCATTTCTTGCGCCAGCCCCTGGTTCATGCTGTGCCCCTGAGCAGGATTTCCCGTGCCTGCTTGTGCCTGCGTGGACGTAGCCTCTCAGCTCTCTCTCTTTCCTCATCCCACATGTAAACACGTGCAGTTGATCCTCCGTATCCCCAGGTTCCAGCTGTGCAAAATCTACCAACTGTGGATCAAAACTATTTTTTTTTTTTTAAATTGTGTCTTTCCAGCACACATTTTTCTGTGTCAGAAAAAGAATATAGTATAACAACTCTGTGCGGCATTCGTATCACGTTAGAGGTGTTACAGGAAATCTGGAGAGATTTAGAGCCTACAGGAGGCTGTTGGTAGGTTCTGTGCAAATCCTACACCATTTTAGATAAGGGACTTGAACATCCACAGATTTTGGCCTCCGAGGGGGGTCCTGGAGCCTTTCCTACACAGACACTGCGACAAATGTGCTTGTTAAATATTCATCACCGTTGATAGACAGGTGGTCTGCTCCAGAGAGAGGCCAAGGCCACATGGCACTCTCTGGCTCCAGCACCTAGCAGAGGACCCCCCCCCCCCCCCCCGCAGGCACTTCCTCCCTGAGTTGAGCAGGAGAGACACTTTAGGAAGGTTACTTGCAGGAGACCGTCAGTTACAGGGCACACATGGCTTTTCCTTTTCCTGGTGGTCCCGGTTCTGGGTAAACCTGGGAATGGAGGAGGCTGATGCGTGGACTTTAGGTGTTCTTGATGTGTCAGTTGGAGGTGATTTTCATCTCATGATGGATACAGACACCAATGCCGTGTGGTCCCTGGGAAGAATGGACATGTTTTAGACCTAGGGTTGATGGGAACATGGAGCAGGAGGAAGATTCCAAATCAGTTACAGATACTTAGAAGGTTCAGATTTAGTCCACTCCCCAGGCTTGGGAGCAGGTATTTAAAGGGCCTGGCATATGCCAGGGAGTCCCTTGGTTTGGGTTTGTTGGGGCCTGTGTCAGTCACATTTTCACACTGTGACAAAATACCTGAGATAAGCAACTTAGAGAAGGAAAAGTTTGTTTCTGCTCATGGCTTCAGAAGTTTCAGTCCACCATGGGTTGGCTCAATGGCTTTTGGGCCTGTGAGATGCAGAATATCCTGGTGGGAGTAACCATGGGAGCACACCTCCTGGAGGCTGGGAAGCAAAAAGCAAGAGGAAGAGGCCCTCCAAGGGCACACCCCCAACAACCTAACTTCCTCCCTCTAGGCCCTACCTCCTAAAGGGCCCGCCACTTCCTGGTAGTGCCACCTTGTGAACCTTCAGCACATGGCCTTTGAGGGACGCTCAGAGCCAAGCGTGACAGGGCCTGAAGCTTCAGGGGGATTGGCTCACCAGATGGTTCCATACTTTCCATTATTGCTCTTTTTTTTTTTTCTAGTTTTCATTACCTGAATTTTTGTTTTCTATATCTTTCTTTTCTCATTTTCTCTGGGTAGAGTTATATTGTGCTCAGTGAACTGGAAAACACCACACTACGGATGAATGAATCATTGGAGAATGATTCATTCAGCCAGGGAAGTAGCCCAGCTGCCAGGTGACAATGTGGCATTACAGGTGTTCCGGGGCCCCAGAGACTGGTCATCAGTCCCTGATCCCCTAAAACAGTACTTTCAAGTATTTTTCTTGAAGGGAGATTCTTGGAGACTCTGGAGAGCCAGCAGCTTCTCCTGAGGAGGATGTCACAGCACATCTCAGGTACCTCTCGTGAGGACCCCCCAGCGGGAGTGGCCAGCATCGAGGCTCCACTGCCATCCAGGCTCCCGGGTCACTGCATTTAAAACCCACTTAGAATGAGCTCCATCTGTTTCGGTGGCTGTGGCTCCTCAGTCTCGGCAGCCTGAAAGCCACCAGAGTCCCTTGCTTCCTCTGCAGCCTGTTTCCTCAGGCAGCCTCAAGCTACCCAGTCCACATGTGGCAATGCACTGAGCAACAAGTGGACGCCTCCTGTGGGCTCAGGGAGACGGGAGGGAGGGAGGCCAGGAAGGAGCCGTGTGGCTCTCTGTGAGTGGCAGATGCCCCTTGTGTCTGAGCCCTGCTGGGGAGGTGGCCGGCGTGGAGGGGCGGGCGGGGGACAGGCTGGCACGACTTTCTCCCCTGGACCCTTGGGACAGGATGGACTCTGCCTGCCACCAGCCCATAATGGGGCGCTGTCTGTGGAGGCTGGTGTGTCCTCCAGGAAAGCCTCTGACCAGTGACCGGCTTCCTGAATGAAGCAGCGAGAACTTCCCTGCCTCAGTGTCCAAGACGTGTGGGGACCCCGAGTGCAGAACCAAAGACCAAGAAGGGGTGCTTCCTGCTGAGGAGACCAAGGGGAGGTTCACTAGGACCCTGTGTTCCCACGTGGGCCTCCGTAGGCAGGGGCGGAGCGTGCTGTCCCCCACCACAGGCCCCGGGCTATCCACGGTTCAGTAGCCTTCTCTGCTCTTTGGTCAGCACCACACGTGTGCACACACACAGGTCTACACGCACGTCCACATGCCCCTGCACACGTGCCAGCACGCCTGCCCGGGTGCCTGTGCTCATGCGTGCTCTGTGTTGTTTCCTGCCTCTGGGCTCCCCAGGAATCCCTCTGCCCCACGAAGCAGGCTCCCTGTGAAGACTGGTTTCTCATCAGAGGCGGAGGGAAGGATCAGCACTCATCTGGCCCCAACATGAGCCGCACCAGAGCTGGGGCTGGGAGGAGTTCGCCCCATTAACCTACACCTCCACGAGAATGAATTCACCTTCATCACGCTCAGTGGCGGAGTCCTGGGAGTCAGGGCCCGCGAGAGCTGTCAGGAGCGAATGACATGAATACTCATGGGGGATCCTAATGCGGCTGCCCAGCTGGACAGCCAGCTGAGGTTTTGTCCCCATTTTGAAGAGCAAGTCACCACCGTGGAGAGGACTGCGAAATCTCATGAGGCTGAGGTTTCCGTGAGGGTCTCTCAGAGCCCTGTCTCCACGCTTCCTGTTACCTCAGCACCTCCCGTGGGCCGTCAGCTCCCTGCGCTCCGCCAGGCATGCCGGCCAGGTGCACTGGGCGCATGCTGAGCCTCTCAGTGATGCCAGGGTGCGTCACCAACTGTCCTCACCGCCAGCAGCCATCCCTCCAGGCACCCTCCCCCCACCAGGCAGGGCACAGCTGTCTCCGCCGCTAACGTCAGTTCCTCCACTGACCAGCTGGCTGCTTGTACCTCCGGGACCCCAGCTGTGACCGCCAGTGGCTGAGCGATGACAGCCAGAATGTTCTAGTTGGCTCTGCAAACACACAGACAGGATGTGCGGCTTTGAACAGAGGCCTGCTCCGCTCTCGGCTCCTCCTGGCAGGGGCACCTGTGTCCCCAGGTCACAGCAGGATGCGCCTGGGCACAGGGGCCTGGGCCGAGCTCCAGAGGAAAGGCTATCTGCTGGGGATCTGCCCTCGTGGAGCTCATCAGCTGTGCTGTATTCATCCAGAACATTCTGTGGTCAGGGATTTTTGTCTCAGTAAGAACTGCAGACCCTCTGTCCCCCAGCTCCGCCCTGATTCTGCCCATGGGATGCCCCCGTGCCCTCTCTACAGGGGTGAGCAGTGGAGGATGAGCCTTAGAGAGGAGAGACGGCCTGGGCCTCCAGGGGCCGCGTTTTCATCTGGTTCCGTCAGAGAATGTCTGGTGCACACTTACAGCCAAGTCAGAAGTAATGGCTGTGACACATGCGTGCGGCTCCAGGGTCAAGTTATTTTCAGAAGTTGGGTCGGGGAGTCCACGGGGTTCAGGCTTCTCTGGCTCCGGGTCTGATGAAGCGGTGCCACTGGGCCCGGGGAGCATGCAGTCCGGGCAGGTGCCGGACACTGCAGCTGGCTCGTGAAGAAGTGGCTCTGTGTGTGCCGACTGGCCTGGTTCTGACACAGCTGAGCTTCCCTGAGGGTCCTCTGGGACCACCATCCAGAGCTGGGGAGCACTAAAGACCTGGAGGGAGGGAGGCTGGGACTTGCCAGGCTCCCCCTTCTGATTTCTGCTGGCCAGTGTGACATAGTGACCCAAGACTGTCGTAGTAGGGCCGCTGGTGGATTGGGGTCCCAGAAGGGGGCTTCCTGGCCTGCAGTCAGACTGAAGTCTGCCCACCTGTAGTCTGTCCACAGGATCCTCCAGATACCTCCTTCTCCATTTTTGCAAAATCAGGCCTCTCCAGGGCCCGTGAGTCCTGGGTCTCCTCAGGAGCTGCTTCATATTATTTTTCTCACAGTGCCCTGGGGTTACTTTATTCCCGAGGCATGTTATTTATGGAGAAGTTGGTGACAGGAAGGATAACCTGATGTAAATTAAAATATAACAACTTCTCTGCTTGTTCTGACACCTAAAGAAAAAAGTTTTTTGCTCCCCCCCCCCCCCGCAAAATTTGGTTCCTTTCACCTCTTTTGCTAGGTAGGGCTTCCCACAGGTGCATATGAAAGGAACTTTTTCAAGGTGGGGACGGTCCCCTTGACATCTCTGGGAGTTCTCCATGTTTGGCTCAGTGAGCTTCCAACACTTGGCTGGCCTCTGGCTGGGGGCTGGAGAAACTGCCAGAGTTGTGCTTGTGACCTGCTGTGTGAGGCAGGGGCTCCTGCCAACAGCCCCCCGTTTTCATACACCACGGGAGCTTCTCTGCTTATGTGTGCTCTCCACTCTGCACCACCGCCACCCACCCACCCCCAACACCAGAGACCTTTTCCAAGTGCGAATCATCGTGTTTTTTAGTAAAGCGAGGCTTGTGATATTTATCTCAACCCTGGGAATACTTTTTGGAGAGCAGGGAGATCCTCTGGGGTCTTTTCATTTTATGAATTCTCCGTGCATTTAGGGACTAAATGCCTTCCTCAGACTCTCTGGATGGCTGTTTGTAAACCTGCAATACGCTAATGAGGGTGATTCAGCTTTCCTCTCCCTCGAGGGGAAACCATGCCAGGGGACGCCTGTGTACCAAGGCCTGCCGTCCCCCAACACTGAAGCCACAGCCTCAGCTGGGATCCCGGGGAGCTGCCCTCGATCAGGGATCCACGTGGCCCCCTTCCTCTAGGGGTCAGGAGACCAGGGGCGTCTGCTAGGGCAGTGGGGACAGACCCGACCTCAGTGGAGAAAGCATCCATCTGCAGTCTTGCCGAGTCGGGTCTTATCCCCAGCTCCAGGCTTCGCCTTTGTCAAGAGGGTCATTTGCATCTGTAGAGTGGGCTCAGGAGCACCTGCTGGTCAACAGGAGGCTCCCCATCTGACATGTGGAGTGCCTGGCGCAGGGTCTGATCCAGGGAGGTGCTCTGTGACCGAGGCTGTCCAGGGCAGAGGAGAGTGAGGGTGAAGAAGAGATCCACAAAGGTACCACCCGAGCCTGCCCTTTGACAGTCCAGGGGGAGAACGGACTTGGGCTTCAGGGGACCCTCTGTCGTATCTAAACCAGGTTCCTCACCAGGATTCTAAGAGGAGGGGCCTTCTTTTTCCTCTACATTGAATCAACAAGGTAGCGGACGAGACGGGGCGGGGGGCTGACTTCTGAGACCCCTCCTGTCCCAGGCAGTAGGAGAGCATGGCCTCTTGGGTGGGCAGGTGTGAGAGCCATTCTCAGACCTCCTCCTCCCCTCGACAAAGCTGTCTGCAGGGAGGCGGTCAGTAGTGTGGGCACGGGGCCCGTCATGGCTGGCAAGGCAACTCTTTCTGCCAAGACACCCAGTCGGAGCCTGGTGGCCCGGGCCACAGGCCAGTGCTTCCATGTGCAGGTCAGAAGCACTGCTTGTGTTGTGACCCAGGTGCAGGTGGGTAAGCCCAGGTGACAGCCTTCTGGTGGTAATGGTGTGGATGTTAGAGGCCCCCGTGGCTGATGGCTCTTTCTTTCATGCCGAACAGAGCAATGAGTAGGTGGCCACTGTCTCCTATCTAGGGCTGGGGGAAGCCTCATTCCTTGTACTATCCATGCTAGCCACGCGAAGCAGGGGTGCTAGATAATCCCGAAGCTTGCATTTTTGTCTACTGCAATGACAGAGCAGCAAAAGGAGCCATCTGTGGAATGGGAGAGTGCAGAGTCAGCACGTGCACAGTGTGTGTGTGTGTGTGTGTGTGTGTGTGTGTGTGTGTGTGATGGAGACAAGCTGAGGAAGGGCAGTCATGGCTCTGGAAGTATCAGAAGCCCGAGAAGCGTGCTCAGTGACCAGACACACCTGTGTGTGCGCCTCCCCGCTGGTGTGTGCCTCCACCTGGTGCCTCCTCAGTCCAGCAGATGACTCAAAAGCCTGTTGGCATAATTATAGCATCTTCCCTTCCCCACCCCCTCCCACCCCCACTTTATGAATACTTTTCTTATTCTCAAGAAATAGAAACTAGTCCGAGATAAAGCTTAAAGGCCGTCCAGAACAGGCCTGGAGACATTTCCGTCTCACTCTGTTCCCTCCTTGAGAGATAAGAGAACGGCCTCTCTCTGTTCCCAAGAAACAAACTTTGCCTTTCACAGAATCAGGTGATGCCAGTCACCAAGACTAAACCTGCCCCTCTCACGCGGCCATGATTCTAGCCCAGAAAAGGTGACTTTCGAGGGGGAGTTGCTGCTGCTCTTTCTCTGCACTGATCAGCCCACCGGGCTCCTTCAAATAAACCTGCTCCTTATCCCGGGTGTGTGTTTGATCAGTCCTGCACCACTTTTCTTTCAAAGCCATCAAACATGGGCATCAAAAGGGAAGCCAAAACCGTGGTGTGGGGCTGAAGGAAGTGCTACCTTCTTTGATTGTTTCGGTCTCGTGCAGTGCCAGGGTGTGCTGCCAGGCCCCTGGACAAAGTGTATAACAGTGAGGGCTCTGCCAGGTGAGTGGAAGGGCAGTGGAGGAAGCCCCCACTTGCCTGCTTTACCCTAAGGGTGGCCACCCTGACCCTGTACTGTTTAGAAGCACAGAGCACCCAGCGTGGCCACATGAATGCATGCGTGGCGGCCAGAATAGGTCCGTCCAGGCTGGAACTGAGAAAGCCACACGCACTCCTTTGGCTTCATGCTGGTCAACTCAAATCCACGTCATATCACACAGGTTGCTCCAGAAACAGGCAGGAAGACAGTGTGAGGCAGAGGGCAGCCCACTGTGAGCTGGGGTGACCAAGCAGGATGGTGCATGCTATTTAAACAGGGTGATGCTTCGTGGCAGGCAGGCACCAGAGGGGCTGGGTGGTGAGTGACACCTTTCCAGGTATGGCTGGGGCTGGATTTGAGCAGGGGCCTGGCAGGTTCTCACTTGTACCCGAGTGACCCTTTCTAGTACCATCTTCTCGCTGAGAGGCTGTCCTGGGAGAACAACCTATGTTCAACTACCCACTTTGCTCAGGAGATGAAAATCCATTTCCTGAAAGGCACATTCTCTGCCTGGCTCCTCACAAAAAAAACCTCAGAGAATCAATTTCTCTATGTGTCAACACCCCAGCCACAGGGGGCTTTCAAATTCTCTGTATTCTAGCTACTCTATTACTTATTCTTTAAAAAACTTTGAGGGAGGGAACATAACAGCCTCAGATCTAAAGGGCAGGGTCTGGTAGGTTCCAAGGCTGCAGGGAGATCCTATGAGACCTCCAGGGCAGCTGACGCAGGGCTTGAAGGTGACAGCCCCAGAGCTCGGCCGTCACCACAGGCCAAGCCCTGCTGCCGGGACAGCCCCCTTGATTTCACCGTCAGCTCTTTCTGATGCTTTTAAATTCTGGGCACCTGAGATATTTATCTTTCTCATTTACGAGATCAATTACCCAAGTACTTTCTCTGCAAGGTTTCAAGCCTCAGAAATCTCAATGCAGAATCTTAATGATGATCTTCTTTAAATAAGATTTTGTTAGAAAAATACAACTGTCAATGTAATGGGAAAAAGAACCCAGCATCCTGATAAAACAATTCCCCATCCCACCCCTGGCAAGGAGGTGATCCTGGGCTAGCTCCCCCTTGCTTCACTGCCAGGATTGGTAGATGGGAGGACCAGCCACAGGCCTCCTACTCTTTGGGCTATACTGTGTCCTTCAAGGGGACCTGGTTGTATATAGCCTAAGTGACCTTTTCTCCTGATCTAATGAAGTAGAATGTTATATGTCTTTTAGAGAATTTTAGTGCACATCATAGTTAGTTGCTAGAATGCATCCTGTGTAAGGAGAGTAGCATGCCCATGTAACAGAGAGGGTAAGCTTCTGCTTCCCCTTGTAAGTGTAGGTTGGAGTGGCTGGCTTGCAGGGTGCTCCCAGCTCTCCAACACTGTGAAGTCCACGATCAAATTCTGGAAATGTCTACCACGTATACTGATTCTCAACCTGACAGATTTTTAAAATACACATTTCAATTCAACAATACAAACTAATAAACAGGCAAATAGCACATGCTTTTATAAAAGAAGGATTTCTCATCTTCTCTAGAAATTTCCAGACAGGACAGAAATGGAATCACTGGGGTGTTTGGGGGAGATTTCAACAGAGAGAGAGAGAGAGCAATAATTCTAGGGAAGAAAAGAGATGTGAATATTTGCATACTTAAACAGTATTGGGATAAATAGTAAAGCTCTTGCAAAGTCATGGTTTTGATTAACAATTGAATTATCCAGACTTTAATTTTACAGGTGTTCAACAGAGGGGAGATGGCCACAAATTAGTTTGGCCAGAGAGAGAAAGCTTGAAATACAGGGAGGATTCTTGCGACTTGGAGTTCAATGTTGTTTTCTTTCGTCTTTTTCTTTTTTCCCTGGTGATGCTGAGGACTGAACACAGGGCCTCATGCATGCTAAGCAAGAGCTCTATCACTGAGTTGCACCCTCAGCCCCAGTATTTCTGATTTTAATCAGAAATCTTTACTCTCAAGAGCAAAAGAGTCTCTTGGCTCTGATCAGGGACCCCCAACACATAGCTTCAGGGGTCTTGGGGTAGACAGTCACCTTTTTTTGGATTCTTTCTCTTCTTCATCAGATAAGGATCATCTCCTGGCCTCCATTTGAGGGGAGGTGTCTAAAGACCAGGCAGAGCCATGCTGATGGCATTAACACCTGGAAAGCTGCATGAGAGGGGTGTGTTGTCACCATCTGTGCTACATACTCCCCGGGTCCACTGGTCACTAGGCACATCAGGTCATATACCAAATGAGAAGCTGAGCTTACGAGGGTAGAAAGTGGAGCCTAGACCAACAGCACCGCCCAAACCCTCCCAACAGGTGGCTGTGCTCTGCAGGCTGGAGAGAAACGTGCTGTGTCTCCATTGGAGTCAGAACCCCAGGAACTGCCCCACTGCTGTCTTCAGAGTGTGGATCCTGAATGTCAGAGTTGCTCTGGCTCCTGCCCAAGCTCTTCCCCAGCTGCATCCCTTAGAATGTCACTCATCACCCAGCCCCTCCAGTGCCTGCCCACGGAAGCTGGTCTGGATGCTGGGCGGAGGGCTCCACCCTGTCTGGATGGCATGTGTTTTCTTGCTTGCTTTTGAGGCACTGCTCAGCCTGGGGAATTGCGGCCAAGTCTCTTGGACACAGGGGTGGAGCGGCACGAGCAGGCTGCAGGGACTCTGCCTCTGGGGGCCTTGGGAAATGGGGGGATTTTCCTTTCTTATTATTGAGAAGGAACCTCTAAGAAAGCCCTGAGGATTCCTGTGGCAGGGGCAGCCTGGAGAACAGCTATGCATGGGATCAAGAGCCCAAGCAGGAAGAGGCCTAGGCAGCTGCCCGTGGTGGTGTGGGGGGTGGGAGGTGGGGGTGGGAAAACAACTGAGGGAAGGGGAAGTGCAGAAAACACACAGTGTGCACTGCAGAGGAAAGCTCGGCCCTTCCTGTTACCCTTCCTTCTCACATAATTAAAATTTCAGCTGGTGGACACGGACGCTATTCCTTCTGAAAATAAGCCGGATACTAACGGAGAGCCTTGGGAGACACCACCTAGTAGGGGTGGGAGTCACCCCACACGGGGACAGTGGGACTCTCCTGGTCCTGAGAGCACTTGGTCTGTGGACCCTGGGGCAGCTGCAGGCCAAAGGAAGCCAAGGTCTTGTGCTAAAACAGAATGTGTCTTTGCTCTGGGTTGAATTTACAGCCACAGGTCATCTCATTAGGGCTGGAAGTTCTGATGAGCAATTGCAGTTTTTTAAGTAATAAAAAATTAAAGATTATTTCATAAGAGAGATTGACAGCTAAAAGCTTTTAGTATATGAAGTTGCCAGAGTGGAGACGAATGATGAGAAGTCCCCAGGGCTACAGAGGTGGACACCACTGAGCTGGGTCACTGAGACCTCTTTTAGCTGCTCATTCTGAAATGTTTCAGGGATTGAAAAAAGTCAAAATGGCCCACAGGCCTGGAGAAATCCTTAGGAGCACAGAAGTTTGCTTGTGTGTGCATGTGTGTACATGTTTGTATGTTGTTGTTCATGCTATGTGTGTGTGGTGTGTATGCACACATGGACTCATGTGTCGTGTGTGCATATATGGTGTATATGCATATGTGAAGTATGTGCCAACATGTGTATTGTATGTGTGCATGTGCATGTGGGTGCTGTATATGTTATGTGTGCGTGTATCCCTGTTGTGTGTGTGTGGTGTGTCCCTGTATGCCTCTGTGTTCCAGGAATCCATTTAGTGCATCTGACAAGAGGCTGTCCCAAGTCAGAGCATCCTCTAGCACAAGACTTGTCAGAACTAGTTGGAGGATGTGTCCGTGTCCCCTACATTTGGGAAAGCTTCCTCTCAGTATCCTTAATCTGGCTGCCTCTGCTGTCATTGCTACCCCACTAGAGTGAAATCCTCACACCACTGGTGACACCCGCGGGGCCCTGTGCCTGGTGGGAAGAGCAGCACTCAGCACAGTGTGAGCCCTCCACGCTACCAAGAGTGGCTCAGCAGGCAGCATTCAGAAACAGATTCAGAAGCCTAGGTCCCTTGGCCCACCAGCAGTGACAACACGTTGGCTTCACTAACAGCATGAGGGGAGATAGGGGTGGGTGTGCCCTCCTGCATTTGTGTGAAAGCTGGGGTGGGGGGAGATCCATCCCATCTTATCTAATCACCCTCCAGATATTCAGAGCTAAAGACCAACGCTGCAGCTGCAGATAGCTTGCGCTAAGGACAGGCTGATTTATGTCCCCAAGCAGTAAAGGATATTATCTATGAGCTGTTTTATTTACAATTGTGTATAAGCATCAGTGTTTAATTTGCAAACCTACAACATCTTTATAAGATTTAAGAAGGAAATAATAGTACCTGCAGACAGACATGAATAAAAGCATTGATCACTATTGAAATGTATTATCAATTAAAGCGCCGCTGATTCCTCCAGCCTCTGGCAGTGGTCGCCTAGTAACAGGGAGGTAGTTGATCTGGGTGGGAGTTGCTTCCTATCAGTTATTTTGCCTGTACGCGCTGAGACTCAGTAATAGGTTTTAGGAATCCCCCTCCCTCCAAGTAGGAAATGCATGTCAAGGCAGACAATGGAACCAGACAGAGCTTCCTGTTAGACTTGTCAGAGGGTCAGGTCAGGCAATAGGGCAGGGTCCAAACAGCACGGCCAGCCTGAAGAAAACCCAAACAGACCAAAGATAACTGCAGTTTGTCCTGTGCTGAGCGTGCGGAAGGAGAGCGCAGAGGGCAGAAAAGAGGTGACTGGGAGGAAGCCTTGCTGCTGGGCTCCTTGTCGTAGGACAAAACTGTGTTTCTGAGCCGTGGGCGGAAGGTCTGGCTCATGCACCTCCTACTTCCCTGGCTTCGCTTCCTTCCAACAGAACCTGTCAAAGTGACTTCCTAATGAAGGCTCCTGAGGGCTGGAGCTGCCTGGGTGTGTCACAGGGAGGGCTGGAGCCAGGGAGGCTGCTACCCCTGATTCTGAGCTAGGGGCCCCACCAGGAGACCCCTCTTCCCCTTCTCACTCGTTCCCATGTCTTCGCGGCGTGTCAGGGAGCATCAAACAGAACGTGCAGCCCTGGTTCTGACCCAGGAGGGAGGCTGTGAGTCAGGCCCTGAAGAGCAGACCCCTGGGGAGTGGGAGTCGCAGGCCAGACAGTGGGGCAGGGGTTGAGGAGAGCAGGGAGCTACATCCCCCGGGCTCTGGGGACGGGTGGGAGATGATGTGTGCCTCTTGTCTCAGTCCTGCCAGAGATTGAGCTATTGAGCTGAGGATCTCCACTGTTTTGATCTGTTTCCTGTTACTATTAACAAATACCGGAGGCTGGGTACTTGCAAAGGAAAGAGGTTTATTTATTTCATAGTTTTGGAGGCTGAAAGTCCAAAACTGGGTGACCCTGCCTGTTCAGTCTCTGGTGAGGGCCTCTCTGGTAGAGGGCATCATGGCAGGAGTGTGTGTGTGAGAGGGAGAGAGCATCTGGTGGAACAGGAAATGACTCAGGGGCCGTGCTCACTGTTAGAGCATCTCATTCTCTGAGAAACCAACTGCATTCTACAGAAGGACTTTATTTCCTCCTAAGGGCAGCTCCCCCAATGACCTAAACCCCTTCCACTGACCCTCACCTCTTAAAGGTCCACCACCTCAACCCTGTCACACTAGGGTCCATGCTGCAAGCACATGAGGTACATGTACAAACCCTGTCACTGTCTAAGGGCTCTCAGGTGCTGTGCCCAGCCCTCGTAGGTTTGGTGGTCTCCTGGGCCTGTCCTCCAATCCCATCTGGAGCCCACAGCAGAGGAGGTCAGGGGGCTGGGGAGGTGGGTAATTAGAGGTGCAGGTCACCTCTGGTGTTCAAATTGCTGATGTCGACGGTGTTACAGGAAACACAGGGAATGGGGAATGAAGCACACTGGACAGGTTCGTCTTCCCAAGTCGGTGGAGCTGACAGCCTTGAGCCCTGACTGGCAAAGTCAAGTCCTGTATTTGTTCGTTCCTTTTTTTTTTTCTTCTAATTTTGAAATGTCCAGGGAGGACTTCTTGAGCCAGAAAGTGTGCAATGATCCGTTGAGGCTTTTGAATACCTCCACCCCCAAGTCACAGATTTTTTGCTTCCAACTACGCAGTACTCTGACCTCACATACACAAAATTTGGGATTTTGAACCAGAGAGGTTTAGAAGCCTGTGCCTCACAGGAGGGCCCCATAGGGGACAGAGCGGGTAAAGGGGATGGTTTCCCTTTAACTTTTGTCCTGAGAGAGAGAGAGGCTACAGTGATGTAATCAGATTCTGGAGTTCTCATTCATGATTTTTTTGACATTGATAGAGAATGACTGTCACCAAATCAAGAATGATAACCTTGCCTCTCCCCTGAGGACAGAGGGAAGGCCTCCAGCAACACACTGCTCACACTGCTATTTTCAGAAAGCACCGAGTCTTCCTCCTCACCCCGTCCACCTCCTCATTCTGGAGTTTTCTTGTCTGGTGACTAAGCACTACTATTTCCTTCTCTTCATACTTTAGGAGGTCACCCCCCGCCCCTCCAACCCTCACTTCCTTCTGATTTCAAGTACCAGATAGTGCTTAATAGATGGTTGCCAAGATCCTTGTGCCTTTTCAGAACTGGGACCAAGATGTGAGAAAACGCCTGCGTTCAGGCATTTATTAATTACATCAGTCTCAGTCCCTGGGTCCCCATGGCAGAAAAGCAGAATGTCACTAGTACTAATAAGCCAGCTGTGCAAAGAATTCCTGGCTGTACAGAAAGTCAATGAAGCCCTAGGAAAGAGGACGATGAAATACTTAATAGATGACGGACTGAAGCTGCTAACCCACCAGCTCTGTCTGGAGCCCAAGGAAGCCAAGGCCAGAGCCTGGTGGATCTTTTCCCAGCGAGTCACTAGCTCAGCGGGCACAGGGGGGGAGGAGGCTCTTCCCCTACCCCAGGTCCTGCCACCCTGGCCTCACGGGGGGTCTTTCAGGCATGTTTGGATTTCAGATCAGCAAAACAGGGCAGTCAGAGGAGCATGGTGGGGAGGAGTGCATATGAGGCTGAAAGCCTGAAAGGACCTTCTTGAGATGAGTCTGGTCACTTGAGGTGTGGGTCACAGCTCTCAGAATGCATGGGAAACCCCCCTCCATACAGCAGCAGGCTGTGCTGGGAGGAGCAGGGCGGCTCTGTGGAGTGGTCATGGGACAGGCCCAGGGTGCCCAAGGCTGCCATAGAAAAGAGGAAGTTCCCTTTCGATGCTACAGCTTCACCCAGGGCTCAAGCCACGTGACTTACGTGGGCAGAAGGTTGAATGGGATACGAGGGGCAAAACGGAAGCCCAGGGCAGTGTGTCTGTGTCAGGTCAACCCTGAGCACATCACAGGAGGCCACGGAGGCAGACGCACAGCAACGCGGGCCTAAGATGCCAAGTCTCAGGCGTGTCGTGTTCCTACCTGCTCTCTGGAGCTTTCTTTGGGACCATTCCTGGATTGTTTCTTCTCCTACCCAGGTTCGCCTTCCTCTCGAGGGGTGCTGTGCCCAGCAGGCCTCCCAGGGAAAATCAAGCACCGTGATCATCAGAGGTCACTGTGACAGAGACTTGTTTGGATCACTTACTGAAGGAATCTGTAAGAAGCCCTGTGCTGGCACCTGTCCCCCTGAGCCAGTCTTGGGGTGGTCGAGGGAGACAGGATCTTAACTGAACTCTCAGTGGATCATTTTGCCCTGCCTCTGAATTGTGATTTCTTTTTTATTTTTATTCAGTTTTTTTAGTCATGACTTACTGAACATTGACTGTGGGCCTGACATTGTGAGGAGCATCAGCAGATCTAACTCAATCTTTTTCCTTCTGTTGGTTGGCTTTCAGTTGCTGTGACAAAATACCTGAGGTAAAGAGTTAAAAAGGAGGAAAGATTTATTTGAGCTCATGGTGTCAGAGGTTCACGGTCACTTTGGGCCTGTAGCAGCACATACGTCATGGTGGGGGAAGCATGGTAGAGGAGGCCTGTCCGCCTCATGGCAACTGGGAAGCAGAGGGTGGGGAGCAAGCTGGGGTCCCAACGTCCCCTTCAGTGACACATCCCCCATGACCTAACTTCTTTGCAGCAGGCCCCAGCTCCTAAAGGTTCCACCACCTCCCACTAGCGCCGTAGGCTGGGACCCAGCCTTTAACACACAGGCCTGGGGGGAACGTTTGGAATTCAAACTGTAACGCTTTCAAGTTTCTCCAAGTCAGTGACCATGGAGAAAAGGGAGCAGGAGAGAGCAAGTGGCGGCACCTGCCTTCCTGGAGTGTTTACTAATGAACAGAACAAGGTTTGTTGGCTTGAAATGGAAAAGCGACAGGAAGCCAAGGATGAATTGTTCCAGAAGAGTCTTCCTCCCATCACCAAGGGGCCTCCTACCTTGCTTGGGATGATATAAACGCCTCTGGATTTTAGATACTTTTCTCAGTGACACTTAACCCCTCCTGGATGGATGTGCCAAGAAGACTTAAAAAGAGCAAAAGCAAAAACGTACAGCATTTGGCTTTTGTGGAGAAGAGTTTTAAAGCATTGATTCAGTCTCTATTGCTGTTTCCTTCAATGCACTTAAGTATTTTGCTATCAGCCAACACTGAGGCATGGAGGAAGAACCCTGTGGACCTCCCCCCCCCCCCCACTCCATTGCAAATTATAGTCAGACTCACAGTTCTACAGCATCCCAACCTGGAGGGCGGGGAGTGGGACCCTTCTTGGTCCCTAGGATCCCCTGGAAGCACCATCATCCAGAGACATGGAGACAACTGCACGGTGACTGTGGGACCAAGCTTCCCCCACTGTCAATTCATGGCTGAGTTGTACAAGTCGTGTGAGACCTCATTGGAGTCTGTGGTGTTAATCCCGAAACCTGAAGGCCAGCTGACCATCCTTAAGTGTTGTAAGTCTCAGCTGATATATGTGTCCTGTAAATTAATTTTGGGGAATGGCTTGTATTAGCCAAAGAAGAAACTAAACTCTCATCACTATTGATAAGTACTCTCAACCCTGGATTCTTTGGCTTGTGTATTCTTTTTTTTTTTTTTTTTTTTGTAGAAGACCATATTTTATTTATTTCTCAATATAAGTAGTAGCTAAAGGTAGTTGTAACTAAAACCTGTCTACCATGAACTTGTATTACAGCAAGCAAAATCATTGAAGCCACTCATATTGTGGTTGTAGCTCAGAGAAGTCCACATTTTATTTAGCGTACACTGAGCATTTCTCTGCTCTAGTTTTGCAAACATCAGTTCTCAGGGTTGAAAAAGAACTAAAAGATCACGAACTCCAATCTCCACCAGGTTCCTGGGTCTGATTTACAATATAATATTACCAGGATAACCGTGGCAGTTTATCCCTGTTTTAGTTGGCTTTAACTGTTAGCACGTTCTCCCTTGGGTTAATTCATAACTCACTGTCTTTACCTATGGTGTGACTCAAAACAGGCGGTTCTTTGTTGTGGTTATTTATTTGTTTATTTTGTTCTTTTGGGTAGTGAGGATCATTTTCAGGTTGAGGGGCCTTGTGTACATGGAGTGGGGTACATCACCTCTCGAGGTGGGGTGCTGTCCTGACCCATCGCCATGTTACGTCAGATCTCCCACATCTGGATTCTTCCTCCCTGGTCTGGGGACCGAGACTTACCCCTTGTTCAGAACCCTGTAGCCCTCTGCAACGGACAGTCTGACAGTCTTTTTCATTTTAAGCAGCTGCTTGCTTTTCTAGGCAAAATCTCTAGCAACTGCTGAACTACATACAGCTTCTTGAAGCCAGTGGCTGCGTGTCCTATGCGGAAGGTCACCTCTGAAATGCAAAAGCTTCTGAGGAATGAGGCCCAGGAGAGCAGCTGAGGGGTAGAGCTGTGCTGGGTCCTCCCTAGGATGAGCCAGGGTCAGCTAGTGGTTGTGGACCCTTATGCCTGTGCTCTGGTGGGGTGGTCTCCGTACCTGGGGAGCTGGATGCCACTTCCCTGTCCATACACCACGGGCGCTGAGTGGTTTGTGTGTTTCCCTTTGTCTTTTTCAGTGCTAGGGATTGAACCCAGGGTCTTGCACTTTCTGGAAAAGTACTCCACCACCAGTAGCTACACCCCAGGCCCTGTTTGTTCTTTCAAAGATAATGTCCACTTGGGCCAAGGGGAGATTTGTTTCCTTGGAAATCCTGCTACTAGTAAAAAGCACGTGCCTCTCATGCACAAGTCCACTCCCTGATCATTCTCTTGGACAGCCAGACTTTGGTCGCCATGGAGATGACCCAGGCCAAGCTGTGTGTGGTCTGTGCCAGGCACAGGGCTGTGCTGACACCCTACTGTGTGGTGCTTCAGATCTCAGTGCATTGCTGAGCTCTCTGGGGTGGATGGTGCTTGAGGGCATTGTGAGCCGAGGACACAGCACACGGCATGATGGTGGCTTTGTGTTTGGGCTTTCGGACTTGCTTTCTTCCATCAGCAAATACTCTATAGTGTCACCTGAACCAGGGCTCTCTCACCTTCCAAGTGCAGTTTTGGCTTCATGCCAAGACAGCTTCCTGGCAGCCTCAATTACAAGGGTCACAACGGGTCCATTTCCCCCTATTAAGCTACCGGAGAGGAAAAGAGAATGGTTACCTTTAATAAAATAGGTTCTAGTGTTGCCAACGAAATGGAAACCAATATTCAAGTAGAAGTTGTTTACAGAGTATTTAGGATTGAAGAAATGCTAGTTTTTGGATGACCATCTGGATGATTTTGGGCAAATTTTTAAGTGTCCAAATGAGAAATGCAAGCAGTGCCCATTACCTAGCAAGCTCCCAGATATGTCTGAGACTTGGGCATGCTTGTCTCTACCAGGCTGGGAAGGCCAGCCCCATATGGTCCTGCAGATGCAGGGGCAGGGGCACAGACCCCTGGGAAGTGTGTGACCTTGGGCATCCCGGGCACCACAGAGAGATGAAAGCCTTGAGCCCTGGATGAGGAAGAGAGGTCACAGAGGGGATGTGTGGACCTGTGTTTATCAAGGGGAGCGATGGGAGACTGGGCGTAGAAGGGTGAAGGAAAGGCAGAGCTGAGTGTCCAGGGCACACTGTGGAGGAGCCGCTCAGCAGACCTCGGGTGTTTAGCAGCCGCATGCAATACCCAGGTGTCCTGCTGGGACTGGGGTTTGTGGTGGGACAGATGCAGGTCCCTACTCTTGGAGCTTATGGCATCTGCTGGAGTTTCTGGCTTCATAATGACAAATATCAAACCAGTCTGACTGCTGAGCACATGAGATCTGCTAGGTGGCAGGGTGGGATATCACACTGAAGAGTCATAGATTTACATTTCGTGGCCTTCTATTCTGGTTGGGGGGGGGGGCGGTGCAAGGAATTCAACCCAACCACTGAGCAACATCCCCAGCTTTTTTAAATTTTTTTTTAAAAATTTTGAGACAGGATCTTGCTAAATTGCTGAGACTGGCTTTGAACTCCTGATCCTTCTACTTCAGCCTCCCAAGTTACTGGGATTACAAGCATGTGCCCCCCGCACCAGACACAGATTTATGGCCTGTGCCGGTTGTGAGGGAACCCAGGTGTCCTGTTTGAGACCAGCCTCAAGATAAATACTAGTTGCTTATAAATGAGTTGCTCCATGTAAAATGAAAAAAGCATCCTAATAAAGAATTTGAGTCCTTTGAATGCAGGGCTGGACTTGGGGCTCACATGCTATGGTGCTATGTGACTCTCTCTGCTGAAAATGAGAATATGTTCATATTCTGGCACATATAATTCTCAGCATAGTGCTGGGCTTATAGTGGCAGAGACTATTACCCTCTATGCCATTATTATTATCATTATTGCTATTATTACTTTTGTTGCTGCCATGTGTCTGATAATGTACTAAAGACAACTTGTATCTCAAAGTCTTCTAGGATGTAGATCTATTAAAAACTTAAAAACTAACCATCCCTGGGTACGTTGTGTAGATTTGTAACTGAAAGTTTATTGGTCCTAAATATATAATAGCATTGGATATTTTCTATATCAGAAATGAGTTCTAGCAATTTCACTCCTAGGTATAATCCCCAAAGGATTGCAAACAGGAGCCCAGCCTGGGGGTGTAGTATAGTAGTATAGCATTTGCCTACCATATACAGGCCCTGGATTTCATCCCACATGGTATAAAAAGCAATCAATCACACACACACACACACACACACACACACACACACACACACGGTTAAACAAATACTTGTATTTGTATTCACAGTAGCCAAAAGGTGCCCATTTAATGGGTGTGTGGATAAAGGAAATGTGTCATCTACATACAGTGGCCTTTTATTCAGCCATAAAGAAGAATGAAGTACTAATACATGTGACAACTTTATGACTCTCCAGAATGGTATGCTGGGAGAAAACCAGTCATGAAAGGTCTCATATCATGAGATTCCATTTATATGCAATATCCAGAGTGAGAAAATCCATGGAAACACGAAGCAGATTGGTGGTTGCCAGGAGCTAAGGGGAGGAGAGAATGGAGAATTGCTTCATGGACACAGGGTTTTCTTTTTTGGAGTGATGAAGACGTTTGCGGTGGTTGCCTGACACTGTAAAAGTACCACATGCCACCAGATCGTTCGCTTTAAGCCGGTTAATTTTGTTATGTGAGTCTGATCTTGATGTTAAAAAGACTAGTTCTAAGTACATGTATATTGCACCTCCCTCCTGTGACTCAGACCTGTACAAAGAATGCAAAATTGTCCTGTGTGAACATCTCATTTAGAACAGCGTTCCTCTTTACGAAAAGCGGGTTCCGTGCCTACTTGCCTTATCACACTGGACTAGCATCCTGGGTGGAGCTTTTTAGGAAGCTTTGATATCACCGTGCACCCTCTTCCAATTCACAGTAGGAGAGACTTGCCCAAGTCACTCCAGGGGAAATCAGATATTGGACTTCCCTTTACACTCTTGCGATGACATTGGCAGTTGCTCAGAGCTGTGCCTGGCCCGCAGCCAGTGACAGCTCTGTGGGTGTTTGCTAATGTGGTCTGAGGAGGATCCCTGACCCTTCCATTCAGCTGGACAGACATGGGGAAGCCGTGGTGGGCTGGGACAGCAGGTTTTCTCACTGCTTTGGAACATTACCTGTTTATCACGGAGTTCTAGATTGTTCCAAATGACCAAGGCAACTAGAAATCTTGAGGTTAAATGTGTATGTTGGTTGATAAGTGCTGAAATTACACTCTGCACTCCCTACACCCGTTCTTATCTCCTGCCTGTGGTACAGTTGCCACTTGCAAGTTCAAGATCAGCCAAGGTTGTCTGGGCGCTTGATTAGCTCTGTCAGTTTTGAAAGGCCTATTCTTCATTTTGCGTTAGCTGCCCCCGCCTCCTCTCCACATAGCCACATACCTGCTTCCCCTGGATAATGATAGTTTATGGGGCGAGGCGCTAGTTAGAAGGATCTGAAGGGTTCAGGGGGAGCTGGTAATAGGATCTAGCCTTTTCCCTTCAAGGTCGGTTGGTTTTTTAAGTCTACTGTAGGTTTATGGAGAGTAAAACTCATTATCATCCAACATTAGTTGGCTGCGGCTAGGGAATGGATTTATAGCCCACATCCCTTGCAGCTGGGTGTGGGAGACATCGCACACTCCAGTTGATCCTAGTGGCAGGACCCAGTGTTTCATCCTGGAGGAGGATTTCATGGCTCAGCTGTCAGGGGGGAGCCCCACAACCATTCATTCAGGTGACATCTGCTCTCCCTGGGGGCAGAGTGGTGCAGACCCAGGGCTGGCTGAGGGCATCCTTTGGATGAACCCACCAGGGGTGCCAGGAGGCCTTCATTCTCTGGGTGGGAGAGCTGACTCTGTAGGAGCCGGCATTTAACAACAACAACAACAACAAAAAAAAAAAAAAAACAGAGAAAATTCTGGTATTCTCCCATGTCACTTTATGGGTGAGCATGAGCAGTCCTACAGATGATAATAAGACTCTGGTATCTTAGAAGGAAAAGTCCCTTGCTGTAGAAAAGGGTCCTGATGAGATAGTGTCTTCATCAAGTAGTTAGAAATTATGCCCATGATTTCAGCTACATTGGTGCCAGACTGGTTTGCCATTTTGGATGTAGGGTTAGGTCTGTGACATATGAGTGGCATTGATGGCAAAGAGGTTTCCCTTAATAGAGGTAGCATCAATGAGTGAGGTCAATGACAACCTGAGAGTGACTCTTATCCAGGCCTGTGGGAAGACTATGAATGTCCTCCTGGACCTGGGGACTGCCTGAGCCTTAGTCCAGTGTGTATATAGGGAGCCTCATTCACTGGGCTCTTTATTTTCTCACCTGTACCATGCGGGCAGCAGTGAAAGGAAGCTTTTGTTGCACGTGTATATTGTGAAACTAAATGATAAGATTAATGTCAGGTCATGAGCACTTCGGGCTAAAATGCTAGACAGATCTGAACTACTACCAGGCAAATATTTTAAGTCAGATATCGACAATTTTTTTTTGGGGGGGGGGGAGGAAAGAAAAACAAACTTCATTTTTGTTCCCAGCATTGGTGATATCTCAACTTCCTCTATGGTTTTGCATCTAAAGAAATCAATTTTTATTTATTTACGTATCTCCCGCCTTGTTCCCGAAAGGATTTCAGGTGCCTTATAGAAATAACATAGTTAAAGAATCTAAATTCACACGAGGAAGAAAAAATGAGATGAAGAGAGTAGAGATGAGCAGGTGTTGTGTTTGGGGGACCGTTTGTTTTCTTTCTGAGCAAAGTGGACACCAAATGGAGGAAAACCCAACAGACTTTCCCTGAGCACCCTTTAAATGACAAGCACTCTGCCCGGTGCTGGAAATGGATGTGAAGTTGCCTGTCCCCTGGCTGTCCCCACTTGCCCACGGGCTGTCCCTCAGGTGCTCAGGACCATAGGTCTGGGGTCGGGGACATGCAGTTTCTGAGTCAGGCCTTTAGTGTCTCTTCATTATGTCATTAGAAATGATTCCTAGATGTTTAGCCACACTGGTGCCAGGCCTGATTGCCATTTTGGGTTTTTCACATTTGGTATCTCCCTCATTTGTGCAGGAACTTCAAGGCCACTCTGGAATTGGATTTACAGAGGTTTGCAGATAATGATTTGATGGGATTTTGAACTGATTATTTTCCTAGTGTCATTTCATTTAAAGCTCTTTTTTGTGACCCAGAACTTGGTTAGGGAAATCATCTTCATGTTCTCAATTACTGTGTAATTTCCTAAGATTTAGTATCTTTGGTGGAGAGTCCTGCTTCTGTTAGTGCCTTTAGCAGCTGCCTGCCTCTCTGAATAGCCCCTGGAATACCAAGTAACAGGCGTTGATTCGTGCCTCCCTGAGACTCATTGTGTGCACCATTGTGTCTTTTTCCCCTGTATTCCTCTGCAGGGAGCTCAGAATTAACCCTGAATCGAACAGGCAATGCTTGGGTGGGGTTCCATCTCTCCCATCCAGGGTACCTCCCCACTCATGAGGAGTCCCCAGTGTATTGTGTGACAACAGGATCACTGGCCCCAGGTGTGTGGATGGATGTGGAGCGCTCAAGAAATAATTACTTGGAAAATCACATTCTTCTGCCTGACCGTCTCACATCTTGAAAGTGGAGAAACAGTGGATCAAGTAACTTAGACTCTTTGCTCATGAAAATGCATTACAGAGGAATTCCTTTTGCTTAAAGCCATTTCAGTAATTCCCCCGGACTATTTTGTCTGCACTCATTTGTGAGGGTTTTTTTCAGTGAGCCCAGGGCAGATCCTTTATCGAGGGGACCTGCTGCTTAGGCAGCTCTGGCACACTCATAGGAGCAGATTGGCTCTCAAGGCAGGTGTGGCGAGGAGCATCAGACAGGACATGTCACTTTGCAATGGTGTGATGCTTCAGAGGGAAATGGAGGCATTTCTTCTAACACAGCGTTCAGTGCTCTCTGTTCAACTGGAATAATGTGCCCCATGAACAAAGACTCCTGGTTCACAACATGCTTTTGCCCCTGAGGAGAACCGCCATGTAATTACCGAAGTTTGAGCATCCTGTCAGTTATCCAGAGCCCCAATGTTTCTGCACAGCCATCCAGCCCCCAAAGTTAGTGCAACAATCAGCGTGTCCTATGCTCTGTCACTTGGGAGGCTTGGCTGGGGTATGCTCACCTTGGCTTTGTGTTGGGCCCAGGTCAGCTGCATTTTACCTTTCTTGGATCAGCAGCTACCTGAGCCATGTTCCGTAAGGCAAGATCTCAAGGAGGCAAGTTCACCTGTACTTATCTGAAACCCACCTCTGGCCTTCACCTGCAGCATCCTGCTGGCCATAAGTGGGGTGGCCAACTCAAGGGTGCGAACGTGCACTCCACAGAAGTGTGTGTGTGTGGCGGAGTATTTGCTGAGAAATAATCTACCACAGGAAATTAGGAAGTCTCGCCAGAAAACTTGAGTGCGGGCCTACTTTTTGTCTTGGTACCTTATCAAATCCACATGACAACCTTTTGAAATTAAAAAAAAGTTTTCTGCTTTTATGAAAAAATGAGTTGAGGCTTGACAAAATTAAATATTTACCTGCTGGTTAGATGTGGTACCATTATAACATGTTACTTTCCCTTTTCTCTGGGAAAATGTGTATTTTTAGGACATTTTTGTTTTTTAAAAATGTGTAATAAGAAAAATGCTGCCACCTTATTCTCTAAAGTAGAAGAAAAGCACATATTTTTTTTCCAGGGGAAAAAAGGTACTCAGAACATAGACTCTGTTGCCTTCTAGCCTTGTAGAATGCTGTCACTTGAGACTTGCGAATCTGTATTTCAGGTTTTGCCAGTATAGGAATAAGTGTTATTTTTGTTCTTATTAATGAAAAGAAAAAAATCCTACCCTAGGTATGGGATTTCAGCAACCAGAAGAAACCAAAGATTTTAAGCTTTTGGATTCTGCATCCCAAAGTTGGTAGGCCTGTGCCTATGAGTGGTTTTTCTTCTTGGGGGTGGAGGACAGTCAGGAGATCCTAGGAACTGCTATGGCCATTAATTTTAAGTAAATATATTTATTCTCTGGCTAATCCTCCATGTGGTGTTTGTTGAGTGGCAGACTAGGACCTGTGGTCCAGATTTTGTGGGTGCATTTTTGGAAAGAGTTGCAGCTCTCCTAGGCTGATGATTCTGCTGGAGAGTTCGTGCACTTCTGAGAGAGGAGACCTCTCTCCATGCCATCTCCATTGCTTCTTCAAAGATGACACCAGGCAAGGATGTCTGTGTCCAGAGAAGATGAAATCCTGATAGATCGGCCGTGCAGGAGCTGGCGTGGAAGTGGCATGTGCAGCTGGAGTCCCGTGGCCTTATTCTGTCCCCTGGATCTTTCTCCACCTCACTTGGGTGCTGCTGAGGCTTTGCCTGGGGAGAACACATCACTCTTCCCTCACTGGTCTCCTGCAGGCCCAGGGCTGAAAGGAAGAGCCCACGGCTGCCCGTAGTGGGGTTTCAGGGAAATAGGGCAATCTTCCCGCCTCTCACCTTTTCCCAGAAAGGGTCTCACCACCTTTTCCTTTCGGAATTTCCCACCTCTGTGGCTCTTGTCAGCTGGCGTTGCCTGTGGAATTTGGTATCCTTGGGGGCCCTGACACTAAACCGTTACAGCTGCTGATCTGTCCAGCAGCCTAGGAAGGTGACAGGGGAGGCTATATCAGGAATGTGGGATGCTGGCAGGGCCTGCTCTGTAGCAGGGGTTAGGGTGTGAGCCCCTGAGAGCCATTGGCCAGCTGGGGAATATGGCAGTGTATGGGGAAGGGGGGAGGCAGGAAATGACAGGGTAGAGCTGGGGAGGGGGTATGAGAGCTCGAGTGAGGGAGGGAGGGCACCCCAAACAGATGCTCTCAAGGTTGTTAGGTGGGGGAGTACAGATTTGGGACTTCCGAATACTAGGCAGGCTCCCCAAGTCTTCAGTTTCATTCCAGAATACAACACGGGTGCTTTTCCAGGACTCCTCCTTCGTGTTGCAGTGGTCTTTCAGAATCATCAACAGCCTGTATCTGAAATTAACTTTGATGTTCTGCATTGGGGGAAGACACGTGAAATGTGACATAACTGGCCACTGAGAAGGCAGCAGTACAATCCTAGAGTGCTGGCACCGGAGGGAATCCAGAGGCCTATTTAGCCCTCTCATTTTACATGCAAGGAAACCGAGACCCAGAGAGGGGGCCCCACAGCCAGTTGGGATCATGGGCTCTGGAAGTCTCTAGACAAGCAGTGTCCCACCCTGTGCACTCTTGGCTGAGCAAGGGCCGTCAGGTGTCAGGGACCCAGCCTAGCGGGTACTTTGTAAGGACAAAGGGAGCAATAGGGTCCCCTTCCTGCTTGTTGATTAGACTGGGGCTGAACTGGCTGATGATCCCACATCAGGCCTAGTAATCAGAGCACAGGCATCCAACCTGTGATGGATGTTCCCAAGGAGTTCCCAAGCTCAAGAAAAAGAAGAAGAAAGAAAAATTTGATGCCCGTGGGCTAGCCTGTCACAAGATTACTTTTCAAACAATTTGGGGGAAGGAAGCAAGCAAACTTTCTGCTTCTTAGCACAGAACAGGGACTGCCTGCCTGCTGTTTTTGGAGAGGCTGAAATGGCCTCAGCCCAGATGGGTTGAGTTTTGGTGACTTCAGAGTGCTGTGGGTTTCCTTTAGGGCAGGAACCGTTCTCTCCATTTATTGAGCATCTACTCTGCGGGCTGCTGTTGCACATCATTCACACGTAATCACAGACCGATGATAATAAGCCTTTGGAAGTGCAAGTGTGATCCTCACTGCAAGTGTGAAAACTGGAGCTCTACCCCATCGGGAACTTACTTTGGGGCACATGGGTAGAAATGGTGGTGCCAGGGTAGACAGGTCTGTGCAGCCTCTGAACCTCATATGCTCATGACAACTGAGTCATGCTGTCCCCAGAGCTCCCTCCTATGGCAGGGCAGGGGAGACAGAGAATGAGAACTGTTTGCTGCAAATCCTGATAGATAGGAGTGGTTACCCATGTCATCCAGGCCCCCTCTCCAAATGACTCTGTGACTCGTGGTTCTGTCTGGTGCTACAACAACTCTGGGTTCTTCTGCCCTTGGCTGCTGAACTGTTGGAGGAGAAGCATTCTGTGGTGTGAGGCTGACGGACATCTGGCACTGGGAATTTTGCTGGGATGGAGCATTATCAGACACCTTGTCCCTGCTCCAACTTGCTTTGTTCTCCAATATAAATTCCACTCCTAGGGTCAGATAATGAGAAAAGGTGTAGACAGAGAAGAACATGATTCTCTCCTATCTCCCATGTCCATCATGTGGACAAATGTAAGTCAAATGTGGCTGTTTTGTCTCTGAAGTGTCTATCTTCCAGCTATTTGGCAGCAGCCGAGTATGTGGGAAGGAAAGAGTGTGGGAGCTTTACTTCTGGGAATTAGGAATGGGGACCTTCGTAATCAGCACTAGGTCTGCTCTTTGGAAAAGGGCTAGACTTCATTTGAATGCAATGTGTTTGAGTGAGCGGCTGCCAAATTTTTCATAGTTCTTAGATTCAAGGTAGAGGAAATAAGAGTCCCTCTCTATTTTCCACAATGGTGTGTCGGGGGGGGGGAGGTTGCAGACCCCAAAGCAAGCCCTGCACAGACATGCTGTGCCATGAGCATATTAGCCATCCTGGGGAGGTGGGTACCACTGACCATGGAGGTGGAGTATCAGGGGGACATACAACCCACCCTGGATGGGAGAACTAGAGCTGACATCTCCTGTGTGTGGGGAGGCAAGTCCTCTACATGTCCCCTTGCCTGCAGCTGAATGGCATTGTCACGTCTTTGAGATGACCCAGGACTCAGATTCAATATGCCATGTCTCTGGTCCCTTGCCAGAGGGGATGCTGAACTTAGCCTGAGCTGGAGCTGTGTGACTGCACCACTGCCTCTGTGTCCCAACCCAGAGAAGGCAAGCTTGCCCGCTTACTGGCTGTGTGTGGTTTCCAGTTTTTGTTACCTTCCCTAAGGAGCAATTTTTGATTTGATGATGGATAGCAACGGTATTTATGTGATCTTATTGCCTTGTGTGTTTATTGGGATGAAGTGCATACCTTTCCTTTATGCATAATGTAGGCAGAGATTCTCTTTGAGAATGTGTGCAGGTCGGGTTTGCATAAGTCAGTCTAACATGTTTGTAATTGGTACACATTCCGTGCCTTTTGCTAAACTAAAGAATCCACATCAGGGAAACAGGTTTTGCCGTGATGCCAAAGCACCGGTAAAGAGTGGGTATGCGAGCTCCAGGAGACTTCCTGCCCTGTGCCAGGGCCCCCAGGTCTTGAGCACATCAGGAAGGCTGAGTGGACTCTGTGGAGAGGGTCAGAGATGGTGTAGGACTGCCCCTTGCCAGGAGACACCCGCAGGGCTTGGGTGCATCTGCTGAATTGAGCAGCATGGGGAGCTGTTGAACTTTTATGGTGGCCGTCGTTGGTGCACCTGGTTTGCTTGGACTGATTCCTTCAAATGGGTCTAGCTGACCATTTTCTTTTACTTTTCAACTTAGGGGATGTGCTTCATGGTTTAGTAGTCAGAATGCCTTGAGGAAAAGATGGAGTAGAGAGGCCCCAAGAAGCTGTTGGTGCATCCTGCAGGGTCAGCTCTGCAGTGTGTTCCAGTGGACTGAAGACGGTGTGCCCCCCTGGGTGGGAGTGAGGGCCTCCCCTGAGTGGGGAGTGCTGGGTGGAGGAGTGAAGGAGTCTTGAGTCTGGGGGCCCCTCTGGACTCAGGCCACAGTGAGCTGACACCTTTGTCTACTCCTGGAGTCCCAAGGAAATGGTGACAGATTTGCCATGGCTGGGTGAGAATTGAGTGGAAATGTGTTTGCAGATAGAATGTAAGTTGAGGCTTGGCCCTTAGGCAGCAGAGGCTGAAAGGTAATTGAAGCCACCTCGTCTATAGCCCAGAAGTGACTGTCTCTGCTAATAGGAGACACAGGGGACTGTGGCCCAGCTCTGCTCCCTGCCTTCTGGTACCCAGCTTGGAGCCACTTGGATGCTGCCGTGGCCTTCCCTCCACCTGGCAGGCCCCCTGCGCGTCACCTGCTCAGTGAGCCTCACTGGGTACCTGCTGCTCACTTCCTGCCCCAGGGGTTGAAACAGAGTATTTCAGTGTCCGTTCCCCCAGCCTTGGGCTCTCAGAGGGAGGGGAGCTTCAGTACCCCGTGGAAGAGCCCTCGGAAATGGTGGGGAACCAGAGATCCCTAGGGCAGTCCACAACAGTCTCTGGGAGAAAACAGGGGTAGCCAAGGCAGGGTGGTGATGGACAAATCCTGGACCTTGTGCTGAGGGAGGCAGGTGTGCCCCATGGTGACGTCCAGTGCCCCTGGAAGGAGGGGACATTAATTCCCTTATGTCGATGAGGATTTGAGAGTCAGAGGAGGGAGCCTCCAGTTCCGGGAAGGGTTAGCCAGCTCTGTGCTCAGCACCTAGGAGTCCTAGGGCCAGGGTCCTATGAGAAGTATTAGCACATAAAATGGACCCCAAGTGCCACCTCAGTGTGAGGATTCAGTGTTTCTGGCACTGCCCCCCTTTCTTGGATTCTGCTTGAAGGTTTTGTTCCAGAGGGGCTTGAGTGGACCGAGCAGGAGGCTGGCACCGGGGCCTCCCCTGTCAGGAAGACAGACAGCATCAGGGGGATTTGGAAGTACAGCCCCTCCTAAGAATATGAGCCCTGGGTCCCACAGAGGGTCAGTTCCGGGGGGTCCTTGGGGGACTGCAGTTTTCTCCTGTGTCAGTGCCCCTCAGAGGGTTTTTTTGGAGGTCACACCCTTCGGGTGTTGTAGGTCTCCTCCAGAGCCCTCATTCCATTGCTGACGGTGATTGTTACTGAGGGGTGTTTGTACTTGGAGTCTGATAGCACCAAAAATATAGTGTAAGTCGTAACAAATGCAATAGATGAAATCTGGTGGTTGTTGGGCCATGCTCGGGCCTCCTGGCCTGGGAGTGTGGGTTGGGGATGGGCCTGGGGAGGAGGGCACTCCCCCTCCCAGGGCCCTCAGGGTCTGGCCCTCCTGCTGCCCAGGCTTGGGGAAGCTGCTTGAGATGCCGATGCAGGGAGCCTTGTGTTCCAGTGACACCAGGGGCAGTTACAGGGTGCTGTTGGCTGGATAAGGGGCGCGCTGCGGCCTTTGTAAGTGTGTGGGAAGCTTTGGCCAATTTTAGGGGCCAAACTGTATTTTGGAAGGTTTGCTGGTTTTTCTGAGGTGATTCCCCAGGTCAGGGGAGACAGACCATCCTCTGTGTTTACCTTTGAAAGCAAACTCCATAGCACAGCGAAGCCCATCTCTCTGCAATATGCGTGCGTGTTAAAAGGATCTGTGCCCCCCCCACACACACCGTAGGATGATGCTGTTGAATATACTGAATTTTAAAAATCCGCACTGGGCTCATCTGCCTCCCTGATGACAGGGTTTGGGAAACTATCAAAGATATGCTGGCCGCATGCTATCAACTGTGAAATCCGTGTGGGAAACAGCTGCCTCTTGGAGGGTCTGCTGGCCATGGGCTGTGCTGCAGGGCCTCCCTCTGTGGCCAGGCTGCCCCCTGTCACTAACCCGGGATCCAGGCCGCACTGCATCCAACCTAGAAAGAGTCCCAGGGGCAGGAGGTACGTTCCAGAGTGGACCTTTCCATGGAAAGATGCTTTAAAGAAAAAATGAAAAATGCCCAGCCCTGGCCTGGTTTGGGGGAGTACATCTTGGCGCTGCACTGGGAGAACCAGTTGGCATAAAGCAAAGGACGGCTTCCTGGCCCATGCCTCCCTGCCGGGCCACCTGGGAACCTGCTGAGATATCAAGTGTTAATAGCTGGGTTAAGTCGGCCCGTGAATCAATAGAATGGCTTCCCAAAGCCATCATACAAAGTGTTTTGTCTTAATTAGACTTAAAGCACCAACCGCTGATTCTCCTGTGGTTTTTGCTCTCCGTGTGGTGCCCTTTGGCTGGCCTATTTGGAGTTGGCATATTAACAGTGCATGCGGGGCCTCTGGAATGGCAGGTCAACCGCGTGCCTGGCAGTGAGAGCCCTGGGTGGAGTGGCACGCCCATGGCACTCGGGTTCAGGCCCCAGAGTGTGTCTGTGCTGTCGACCTATGTCCTTTCAGAGACTCTGCAGGACACCGGTTTCCCTGGGGGCTCCTGAGAGCTTGTTTTAGCATTTGTATCCAGTGTGCAGAAGCCATACCTGTTGGATTCTGGGTCCTGTAGTGGAAGGTCTGGGAGTCAGAGTGCATCCTGCTTCCTGAGAATGGAGACAGGGCCTCTGCATGGCATCTCGCCGGGACCTCTCCCTGCCATGCTTGGGTGTATCTTTATGGTGACCCTGTGTCTCCTCTCTCACCCAGTTTTCTCTGTTCCGCTCTGAGATCTAAGGTCCCAGGGCCTGCAAGACAGTTTCTTAGGACCCCATGATGGTACATAAGTAAGGGGTTGGTGAAAACCCAGTCTTGTGCTTAGGAATAAATTATGTTTCTGACATGTAGAGGTGGACATCCAGCCAAGTGCCAATATGGGGCAAGGAGGAAATCGACATGGTGGCCTGGTGCTTTGTCTCTGGTGGATTTTCAAAGTCGCTTTGATAATTTCATTTCACTTTCAGTTTTGTTGTTTGGGTCTTGATTTTTATTTTGGTGCTCTTTGATTTTTATTTTGGTGCTGCACCGGAGTTGGAACCCAAGTCCTCTGCCACTGAGTCCCCTCCCCCACGGCAGCCCCCACTTTCAGCTCTTAAACTAAGGGGGAGACAAGAGGCCGGGGCAACTTGTTTCAGAGAGTGGAGATGCATTGTGTGAAACTCGGATGTTCTTGTGATGACAGGACGTGGTCCAAGGATGTGTTGAGAAGGTACAGAGTCGGCCTTCTTTTGCAGTTTTCTCTTAAATTTTACTTGGTTTTTATTGACACCTAACAACTCTCTTTTGAAGGTAAGAGGGAGCCTGGAGACCCAGAGAAGGGGATGGTCTGCAGGGCATGCCACTGGCCAGCCGCAGTCCTCTCAGGTTCTCCACAACTCCTGCAGGAGCCTGTTCCTGTCACCCAGGTGTGACAGATAAACTCACTGAAACTGTAGAAAGTCAGGGATTTGCTCAAGGTCCAGGCTTCCCCTTGGCTCAACCCCTGAGGGTCTTCCATGCCAGGCTGATCGCTGGCTCACAGCTTGTCTCTGTGACCCAGACACCTCCATGGGCACCCAGGGGAGTTGCCTCACTCTATAATTCTGACGTCTCCAAAGCTGTGTGAACAGGAAGGCCTTTCTCCTACCTTTGGCCCAAATCCATTTGATGGCAAAACCTGCCCTGTGCCACCACAGTCCTGAGTCCTGGAAGGAACTGCCCCACACAGGGCTGCCAGCCTTCTGAACATCCTGCCCCTCCAACATTGCGATCTCGCTGAATTCCTAAGCCCATCTGTCCCCCAGGGTTTCAGTCACTGAAGTGGGTCTTCACTGAGAAGGATAAGGGAGCTCTTCCTGGCCCTGCTGGGGCCTATGGATAAGCCAGCTCTCACGACTAAGCACCTGAGTGTGCTGTGTCATCTGTCACCAAGCCTGTGACCTGCTCGGCACCCTTCTGGCTTGTGCCCACATTTGCTGTCTGGATTTAGGGGTTTCATTTGTACCCCACAGGTGACAGTAGTATCAGCCCTGTGGGGGGGTGTTTAGAGATTGAAAAGAGGTGGTAATTACATGGGCAGGAATTTTGCATGCAAAATTTGCATTTTAGAATTTTTCTAAGGGACTGATTTCTCCTGGAGTCCTGTGAATAGCCACTTGATCTCTTCTGTAAGGTGGTCCCCAAACCTGCCCACTAATCACAGTCACCCTGAGGCTTGATGTCCTGGTCGAGAAGTACTAGTGTCTAAAGATCATGTGAGATTGCATCCCCAAACCACGGGTGTAAATGAACTGACACATTTATCTGAGGGTTTGGCAAGGACTTAAAGAATCAGTCTCTCTCAGTTCCCCCACTTTATGTTCTCAGACACATTTAGGCAGCCCAAGAGTTTCTGAGAATGCTAGTTGGAGACACCACACTCAGGTGACTTCTACTCACCTTCCAGAGCCACCTCTGCCTTGGCCAGGAAGCTGAGCCATTTGCACAGTGTGCCTAGGCAGGTACTTGGATTTGTCTGATAGGAGGCAAGTGTGAGCGGAGGGACCGTGAGGTCAGGGTGCTGCCTCCCTCCATGAGGGTCTGGGGCTCTTCTCTCTGGCTCCTGCAGACCTGTTTGACTCTTTCACATTTAGGCTCTGGATGCTTAAAGCTGCCCACTGCATACATTTGCCTTTTGCAAACTCTTCCGTTTCCCAGTTGAGTGCATCATCTCTCTTCTTCCAAGACCTGCCTGTTAAAACAACCAAGCCAAGAGAAGGCTTCACATTCTCGTTTGAAAGGTGGATAGACAGTTTTGTGACCTTTGGCTGATTGCCACCCATAGGGTTGAATGACCCATTGTAATATCATCACCTTTGATGCAGTCATATCCGGTCTCATGTCCCTCAGCCTTCTTACCCTGCCCACAAGGTAAAGCTACCAGGAAAATGCTCGGAACTTCTGTTTCCAAGAACTCTGAAACCTAGATGCCCCCTGCTTGGCACCATTTAGAACAGGCAAAGGAATCCGAATCCCTGGGCCTCATAAGAAAAAGGAAGTTAAAAATCAGGATGACTGTCATTAACTGTAATTGCTTTTGCATAACTCCAATTAGAGTTACCAGAGGCCCGGAGCCCAGGGAGGTTGCCCACAGCTCTTGATGTATTAGGGAACATGAACGTGCAAAGCTATTCTCATCTAAAGACCACTTCACCAAGGAGGCATTTGAACATGCCAGATCTCACAACTGGGAAAGCCAGAAAGTATGAGAACCTACTGAGATGTCATTAAAGAAAATTTTTTCTCCCTGCATAATGAGGCACACCAGGTGACCTCCCAAAACAGAATATCTGTCCTGTAGGTCTAAAGTCACTTCCACTCCCTTTTGGGGGACGGTTGTTCTGTTTCCTGACAGTACACTGGGACTTTTGCAAGGCAAGGCGTTGTCACCAAAGGAGACTGGCTTCATCTCACTCTCTGCTACGATTTTTTTTTTCTCCTTGCATGATGGAGTCCTGCCCGGAGTCTGGGAGATCACTGTCCCCAATTCTTGCCTTGAAGCAGTCAAAGTGGTTGTCATGACGGGGTGCACATGGGATATGATGGCAGATGGCTAGGGAGCTACTACAGGAGGATTGAAATCACTTTCTTATTTAGGAGCTTCTGCAAATCTTTATGCCCATGTGGTAGAGAAACAGATGGGGGGACCGTAAAGAAAGCGGTACCCATGTCTGCAGAACATAAGAGGTTGCATCTTGACTCCAAAGCACAGCTATGAATAAATTGACAAATTTATTTGTGGGCTTATCAAGGACATAAAAAGATCGTTCTGTCTGGTAAATGAAAGTGGCATTGTGTCGCTCGCTGACATTCATGCGTCTCCTCTTCTTGGAATAGGTGTTAAATTATAACCAAAGAGCTGGCATGATAAAGCCAAACTGGGATTTTCCAAGCTGTCAAATGAAAAGAAAATTATTAACCATCTCTTTCTGCATCCTCCCTCTAGCCCCTGGGGGGGGGGGGGGAAGCGCCCTTCTCTACTGGCACATGACTTGGAGTACAGGCTCTATGTGCATGCAGTATTGTAATGAACGCCACATGATCACCAACCACCTGGGATGGTCCTTCTCATATTTACTCCTAACTGGAACAGGATTTCATTCAGAGGAGTCTTAAAAAAACAACCAGTTCAGAGAGTTACTTGAATAGAGTTTTATATTCTACTCTGTAGAGAATCTCTTGTTTGTCCACAAGTTTTTTTTTCTTCTTCTTCTTTCTTTGTTTTGATGATGCATATGACAGTTTGATGAGTGGCAAGACTATGGGTGTGGTAGAAATCTGTGTAAGGGTCTTGATAAGGATGGTCCCCACCAGGCCACCTGAATGGTTTTTCTTGCACATGTAATGTGTTGGTTTGTGGTTCTGAGTGGTGGAAAGTTGTGTTGATTTTCACCCTCTTCTGTACTCTTGCTGTGGATGACATGGGCCTGTGGCTGCACCTCACAGCACAGAGGATGGAGAACGGTGTGGCTCCCAGGAATGCATTGTGTTGATTTCTTGAGCCAGAAACCAGGTGACAGTGAAATCCTAAAAACTGGGAAAAGTGGGAAATTATCCAACTTTTTTAGGCCTCAGTTTCCTCACCTTGCATGTTGTGGGGTTGAGTTAGATGATAGCTGAGACTCCTCCCAGCTCTGCTTATAGTTCTTGGCTCCTGAGCCTTTGGGGCTCCAGATTTCAGACAGATTACGGTGGGGCGTGGATCTTTTGAAAATGCACATCCTGACTTTAGGTCTAGGGAGATGCCTGGGATTCAGGATTAACCAAAGAAACTCGCTGGTGATGCCAATGCTGCTAGTCCACAGACCACAGTTTGAGTAGCATGGAGGGTGATGGTTGAGGTGGTATGGTCCTGGGCGAGCCAGACCCTCTCTTCATCCCGTGCCTCAGGTCCAGGTGGCTTTTCAAATCTCCTGATTTACCACATCATTCCTGCTCTTTGGCAATATAGACAGACCAAGGGGGCAGTGTGAGAACTTTAATTTCTAGTAATCTCATGCATCACACCTAGGCACACCATAAATACTTAGACATTAAATGAGTGGAAGGAGAAACAATGTGTTCAGGCCTATATGTACCCTAAAACCCATCCCCTCACATCAGGTTTCATGATCTGGAATCCCCCATCACCTGCCCAACCTCAGGTCCTTGAGCTACAGTGCTCAGCTTTTATCTTTCTGCCTCACTATCTCCTGCACATCCCTTGTCTGGTATTGTATTTCCTCTGACCAAATTGTCCTTGAACTCGCCCAAGTTTTCATTTTCTAATGAACGAAAACCTCCCTCCTCCTTGAAGCCTCCAGGATGCCTCCAACCCAAACATCCTCCCTCTCGGTGGCACCCCAGTCTTTGGGAGGGGAATTCAGACCCTGACCCCACTGGTGCCCCTGCCCCCAGGAGGCACTGGTGTGGCTCACACACCGTTCCTGGGCTCAGAACTGGGCTTCAGAATCGCTCCCAACAGACAGTGCGCTTGATGGCTTCTAACAACTGTGTGCAATGCCTTTTTGCAGCTGGATCCAAGGTTTAAACATCACCTGTCCTCCTATAGTGTAATATGGGCAGAGTTTTCTCCGGAGTGCACTGCAGTGCGCTGCACAGCGGACACCAAGCTGACTATCCCCGGTCACCCGTCCTCCATTCACATGTTCCTGATGCAGCAGATGACCCCACCTTCCCTGGTCATGGAAGGTGGCCAGAGGCGGTCACTGAGGGGCTGAGAGGGAATCTGACAGGGCACTCACTCTGTGGGTGTGCAGTGGTGGGAGTGGACTGGCCGCATCGCTCCCTGGAAAATTCTGGGAAGATAGTGTGGAGAAGCTGCCAGGGAGGCAGCGACAGAAGGCTGTCAGGAGAAGAGAGACGGAGAAATCCCATTTTTTTTTTTTTTGCATGATGCTCCAGGGAGAGGGAGGTTGTTTTGCTTTTCAGTGTGCTGCCTGCAGCTGCCTCTGTCGCTGTGGGTTGGACAAGGCCCATCTGCCCAGCAAGCAAGTGGGGATGGTGCCATTCAGTTTCTGTGATGGCTTGGAGCACCTGCTGCCTGCCGGGTGTCACAAGGCAGGACCGTGGGGACCAGGCTCTCGTGCAGGTGGCTCTAGGGCAGCGGGCTTCAGAGGGGGTGCCTGGGAGGTGCCACGCAGCCCTGTCTGTTCCTGGCGGTGCCCTCCCTACCATTCTCGCAGCGTTGACATTGGGGGCAATTTCAAAGGTGCCTCTCTTTCCTCTGGGGCACAGACTCCTGAGGCCCCACTAGTCGCTCCTTGCTCCCAGGCCAGGTCTATCTGCCAGTTCTAAGTGGAGAACAAGACGGGATATGCAGCGGAGTGGCAGAGCATTCGCCAACCACTCATGAGGCCCTGGGTTCAATCCCCAGCACTTGAACTTGGTGAGGTCACTAGTTTCAAGTGACAAGAGTTCCAACCGGGGAGCTGCTAAAAGCCGAGCCATGTTTGATGCCTCCTCCGTCAGAAAAGAATCTGCACTTTTAAATATTTCCTTCTAATTAAAAACATCATTTATGCATGCTCCAGAAAATGTGTGATGTATACATGTTTAAAAGCAATATTTAAAAAAAGAACAAAGACGCGTCCTTTTGGTGATCCGTAGAAACCCCTTGTTGGTGTTTTTGGAGATCTACATATGGATCTGTTTTCCAAACCCAGGAGGGATCATGGTAAACATCCAGTTTTCTATCCTGGTATTTTCACTTTAGGCTATATTTAATTAGGATATTTTCACTCTGTTAAAATGTCTCCAAAGTGGGATGTTTAATGGCTGTGGAAGAACTCGATGACAAATATTTCCTCTGATTTACATAGCCACTCACCTGTCGGACATGTCGGCCTATTCTACTTTTTCCTCTATTTTAAATCGTGTTACCCCATGGTTTCAACTTACATTTCCTAGTTTCTATTTTGAACATTTTTCTTTTTCTCTTCTGCCCATTTTCTATCCAGATTCCTTGCCTGTTACAGTGTCTTGTCAAGTGGGCGCTGACGGGGGGCACGCACCTGCCTGGTTTACTTATCTACTGTTTGACGTTTAAATGGAGTCTGTCAGCCCTCGGCTCACAGAGCTCCCCTCCTCGCCAGGAGGCCAACAGAGCAGGGTCGCCTCGACACAGCAGGGTAGGAAGAAGGTGCCACCAAGGCAGACCCCAGGAAGAACCCCGTAGGCCTCTTGGATGATCTCAGGTCTGCTGTTCATGCTGCCCCAGGGCGTCACGTGACAGAGGAACAAACCGAAGACAGGAATATCCTCCGCTGTGCTTTGAAAGTGTCCCCAGATTGCTGTGTTGGAAACCTAATCCCCAGGGCTCCCTGTTGGGAGCAGGGATATTTAAGTGGGTAATTAGGTCAGGAGGGCTCTTTCCTCATGAATGGATTCATGCTGTTATCATGGGAGTGAGTTCCAGAAAACAGAATGAGTCCAACCCCCTTCCCCCTCCTGCATATTCTCTCTCCCTCTCTCTCCTTCTCTTGTACTTCCACTTCCTGCCAAGGGTTGATGCAGCAAGGACTCCCTTGCCAGCCACAGGCCCTTCACCTTAGGCCTCCCCAGCCTTCGGAACTGTAAGGAATGAATATTTTGTTTATAAGTTTCCCAGTCTCAGGCATTCTGTTACAGCAGCACAAACTGGACTAAAACATTCTCCTTGAAACATATCTGACACTGTGGTCAAAAAAAGTGGGTCCACCCTAGATAACCGAAGTCTCTTTTCTGTTGAGTTTGGATCATAACTTGCAGGACACAAACATGTCCATCTGTGTGTAGCTGGGGAAAAAGAGCTACCATGCTGCTTCTTGTCCTGACCTATCTGGGCAGTGAGTTTACTGCCAGGACCTGACAGCGTCCACTACCACAAAGGGAAGAGTTCTGCCCAGCCTCATCCCTGGCCACCCACCCTCCTGAGTAGCTGGTGGGGCTCACTAGGTTTCCATGTCAGATGAGCATCCTCCACTGAGCACTTGGACTACAGGATGATAAAGGGCATGAAGACGGTCCCACGTGAGGATCCCCTTTCTCAAACTAAGGCCAGTTTATAAAATTCATTCAATTGTCATTAGGCAGCACCCTCTCGATGTTGGGGTGAGTTATGCCAGAAGATAAGTCTTCAATCTGAGCACCCCTGGTTGCTGTCAGCCTATCCTGAAATCACTGTGCAAATCCAAGATGAACAGAATCTCCCCTCGCCCAGAGGACGCAGATGCTCTAGGTATCAGGTCAGGAATCAGGGAAACGGGGAGCCAGGGTCCAGGCATCCCTCCAGGGAAGGGCCTGAGGCTGCTCACTGAGTTGCCCTGACTTTTGACTGATGCCCACCACACTTCTCTGTGTTGGCTGGGAGCGTTCTTGGGTTGGGAGTCCAGCATCCAGGGGCCACTGGTGGCCAAGTGGCTGGCTGTCTTGTGTCCCTTTTGTCATGATCTTTTCTGTGCCTGAAAAGTGACCATGAATTTGTCCTTCTGGCTACCAGGAAGGAGCTCTCTTGAAGTTGAGGCTCATTCTGTGGCTTTCTGCCGCAGTCTGGCTGGGCACAATTCAGGAGCCACTTGTCAAGCAGAAACGAACTTTATTTTTAGAACACACACCGCACCACACAGCTCTTCAGGAATTCCCTCAGAGCCCAACCGCCACCACCGGCTTCCAGAGCCTCTCAACCCCCCCCCCCACTCCTCCTTCTCTTGAGGCCGATTGGCTGGGTTGTGTGGGCGGAGCCAAAAGAGTCCCCCAGTGAGCAGCTCCATGGTCTGAAAGGGCGGGGAAACAGCCCAATGAGCATCACCCACAGGAGCCAATCAGTTGGCAGCTAGAAGTTGCTGGGGCTGCTGTGAGCCAATCATCAGCCGGCAGCTGGAAGTTTGCTGGCAGCTGGAAGTGTGCTGGGGCCCCTGGGGCTGTGGCTCTCAACAGCTTTCCCTGACTTTCGTCACTCTAGCCAGAAGTCTTATTGCTGTTGTATCAAGGGGGGCATTTGTGTGTCAAAGACCCTGGGAGGAGGTGTGGCTCACACCTTTGGAGCTGGTCTCAGAGGTGGGCGTTCTGTGGGATAGACTCCGGCGTTCTTCCCCGTCATCCAGGGTTTGCCCATCTACTGTGCAGCGTGGCGGCAGGAGCTCCACCGGGGGAAAGCTGCAGCTCCTGCTGAAGGAGGTGGCACTGCCCTCAGGGCCACGGCACATGGCCCACCAGGGGGACTGTCCTGACCTGGTGAGGAGGTCTGGCCCAACCGAGGTGCTAGCTGAGCACGTAAGAAGACTTGGCAAGGAGTGACAGGACGAGGCAGGGGGGTCTTGGCGGTGGAGGCAGCGTCTTTCCACTGAAGCGGACAACCTCCGGGCTCCAGTCTGTGCCATTTTGTGGATGAGTTCTCTGGACCCCAGTGGAGAGGTGCTGCTGTTGACCCACATCACAGATGAGAAAACTGAGACTCAGAGACGTCGCCTCACCCAGGGCCCCACCCTCAGTCAGTGCAGGATACAAAATGTCTTGGGGAAGTCACGCACCCTGGCCCCACGCTGCCCTGTGATGACAAGGGCCTCCTCACACACAGGCTGGCCCTCCAGATGCCACTGTGGGTGCTCAGTCACCCGAGCCTTATGTGGCTCTGTGAAGCATGTCCTGATGTCACCCCACTGTGTAATTTGAGGAAACTACAGATCAGAGAGCTCTGTTGATTGCCCAGGGTCACGCAGCTGGTGGCACCCGTCATACCGTAACCCAGACTGATCGGCTCTGTTGTCCTTGGAACCTGAGCCATCTGGATTCACTATGAAAGGCAGAGCTGGGAAAGGGTGTGTAGGACAGGGAGAGGACCCTGAGAGGTGAAGCAGGGCTGCACCCTGACAGCTTTGCCGTTCTAGTGAAGGTGCAGGACTGGTGAGCTCCACAGCATGCGCCCACGTGGGGGGCCACCATGGGACCTGATCCTGGACACATGGCTGACAGCTAGCCTGCAGCCACCTGGATGTGTTCATGAGTCACCTGCAGTGACTCAGTGAATTCTGTTGGCTGTTCCGTCCCTCACTATTTCCCCCTGCCCATGTCAGCATCTTGCCCCTGACCTCTTCCCATCTCCTGGTTTCTACTTTGAGCAGAATGACCCTTTAGAGGACTTCATCAGAGACGGCCTCTGTGTAACTTCCAGTGGCTTCCCACTGACTGGGGAGATGGACCACACCCTGCCCTGTCCACACGTGCTCCTCTTCCCTTCTCATCACAGTGTAGCCTCCGTCTAGCTGGATGGCCTGGGCACTGTAGTGGGAATGTGTCCATAGTCATGGACCATGTGATGGCCTGGCCTGTGAGAATAGAGTCCAGGAGCCTCTGACCTAGAGCCTCTGGCTGGCCTTCTCTCAGGGCCTTTGCACACATTCTGCCTGCAGGCCTTCCGGTTCCCAGTTCCTCCCTGTACTTCCAGTCTTGAACATACCTTCTTGGAGACTTTCCCTGCCCTCGGTCCCACCAGGCTCTCACCATCACAGTGACCTGCTCATTTTTCTATATCATCTCGTCCCATATTTTGGCTATTTTGTTACTGGCCTGCTTCTTGGCCCTCTCCCTCTGCAGTCCAAGCACCTCACAGTTGGTGTGAAGTCTGCCGGCCAGTGACGCAGACGCTGGGCCGCAGCCTTCGTCCAGGGAGCCCCCAGGGAGACATGGTCTTTTTGGTCTGGGGTGTGGACAGCAGTGAACAGCTGCAGGGAGGCTGGGGTGGTGGGGTGGGTTCTGGCAGGAGTGTCCTGTGAGGTGAGCAGAGGGGTGAGGAGGCCTGTGGTCTAGGACCTGCCGAGGGCTGGTGGGAACAGGCGCGATGGCCCAGATGCCATTCTACACCAGCAGAACTGCTGCCTGGGGCTCAGGATGGGTCCCCTGGTCACCACCTTCAGATAGCCTGTAGGATCCGGTGCCGGGAGCTGGCCCCTGGGGGATGCCCTGGGAGACCACCATTCACCTGTTTTTCTAGTTCATCTGTGTAACGTGCACTGACTGAGCACCTGCTGCACGCGGGGCTGGTGGCTGTCCCCGAGAGTTGAGTGTGTGGTGGGATGACTCAGATCAGGGCTTCTGGTCAGGTGGAGAGGTGACCACCGAGACCTGCATCCCGAGGAGCTGGTGGCCCACTTGCCCCTTTCCATTGGCGTGGATGCTAGGATCACTGTCGCGGCCATCAACACCAACGCAGTAGGTCACAAGGCGGATCTCCTGGCCCTCTTGGATGGGGCTCGGCTGGCACAGTGGAAAGCCAGCCCATTGGAGTGGGGCGGAGGAGCAGAGAGTCCGCACCCAGGGGGCAGAGTCCAGGCAGCCGCCTCGGAGGAGGCTCCTCCCAGGTCAGGCCCCCTCTCCCAGGTCGGGGCCCTCCAGCCAGGTCAGTGTCCTCCGTTCAGGTCAGGCCTCCAGCCAGGTCCAGGAGGAAGCCAGGGAAGGCCAGCCAGAGGCTCCAGGCCACAGGCTCCTGGACTCTGTTCTCCCGGGTCATCACAAGGTCCCTGACTATGGACACACTCTAGCCCATTGGCCTCTCCGTAGTGTCCCCGCTCCGCTTGCCCTCCGTCTGACAGCTCCCCCACCCCTGCTCTGTGAGCCACCGCCATCTCTTCCTTGATCACGGAGCTGGGCCTCGACTCTCTCCTTCTGCCCTTTCACCTCCGTCTCTCTCACAGGGGGGCAGAGTGATCCTGTTGAAAGGCAAGTCAGATCATGAGCCAGTGTCCCCTGGTCAGGGATTCTCTGGTCACTTCTGTCCCAACGTGCCTGCCCCATTTTCCTGCTCCCACCACACTGGCCCCTGCCTTTCCGGCCACTTACCGGGCCAGTGCCACCTCAGGACGTTTGCTCATGCCTCCTCGCCCCCCACCAGTTGCTGCCCTCTATCCTGCAGGTTGCCTCCAAGCCATCTTCTCCCAGGGCCTTCCCTTCCCCCAGATCCTTGCTATTCCCTTCTCACCATTTGGCCTTCTGGGTGTTATTCGTACATTTTGTTGTCTATTTCTGACTAAAATGTGAGACCCACATGGACAGGGACGTTTCCCTGTCTGGGTCACTACTGCAACAGTGCTTGGCACCTAAAGGTCCCCAACACACACTCAAGTGCTTGCCCTTAAAGGGGAGTCTGCTGAGCCCTGGGGGCCTTCTGAAGCACCATAATGTGCTTCCCAGGACCTTGACCTTGGGTCTCCAGGGGGCAGGAGACTGTTTGCCCAGGGGAAGGTCCTAGAATCATCCTGTGTGACCTTTCCTTTCCTTGCCTGAATTTCCTTCACATAAGCTCATGGGAAACCTTGAATTACAAAACACCTCTTTTGCCCAGTACTTGATGAATCTAAAAGCCGGTTCTGTCTGGAATATTCTAAATAATCAGGGGGATTTTAAAGAGAGAGAGAGGGAGCGAATCCTCCAGCAAGGCCTTTCTTTCCACTCTCTGTTCTGCTGTCAGCACCAGATGCAGGATGTGGCCACAGTGCAGGCTAATTTATTTATTGATTAAAATGCTTACAGAACCCAGCATGTACAGCCAGGCTGAACATTCAATTAAAGCCCGAAATGAAAATTCAGAACTACTGAATGACAAGTAGGATGTGCAGAGCCATCTCTAAGCAAAGGATCAAATGATGAAGCTTTAAGCAGGAAAGGATTTGTTCTATTTATTTATCTTGCCCTTTCTTCTGGAACTCAGAAACCCGGAGGTCCTAACTCGTGGCTGCCGAGCACATGAGTAGAAGCTGGCACGCTGTGGGGTGGGCAGCTCTTCTGTGCGGCAAGAATAGGAGCAGTGGACATGTTGGCCATGGCCCTGCCTGTTCTGTCCCTGCCCAGGTGGGGATGGGGAGAACAGTGACTCTGAAGTGTCAGCTTAGAGATGGAATCTGAATTTGTCCCACTAGCTCGGGAGAGAGGACACACAAATCCAGGCTCCAGAGATGCCAGGCACCCTTTCCACCGGGGAGAGCTGGGGGCAAGAAGTGAGTGACGTTCCACCTGCCTTCCTCCTCTTCCTCCCCACCCCTGTGGCTTCCAACTGTGCACACCCTTCAGAGTCTACAGGCCAGAGTGCCCTGCCCTGATGGGTTGCCCGCAGCTCCTGTCCCAGGCTTGCATGTTGTCACCTGTGAGCACTTAGTCCTTACCTTCCAGGGCTCCTGCTAAATGAGAAACACTTTTTCTTTTGAGGCCTTGTGCCTGCCTTGGGTGCAGCTGGGCTGTGGTTAAGTGCAGGCATTGGGATGTGGCTGGCTGTACCCCCTGCCTATTGGCTTTTGGGCGCTGGCACCTTACTAACCCTGTGGAAGTCTCCACTTCTTCGTCTGTAAAGGGCAGGGCCTCTCGACTTCAGAGAATTCAGTAAGGTTGTGCCTGAAGTGCTCGGCACAGTCACCTTCCAGTCAGTGATGACTGCTCTTTCGGTACCCTGAGGATGCCAGCTGGCTTCCTGTAGTCCTACATGTGTCCAAGACAGCACATGCTCTGAGGGAATCGCCTCGGTTTCTCCACATGGACTGATGTCAGGGGATCACGTTGGGTCATTTGTGGCTGTATGCAGAAGCCAGGCTGCTTACACCAGGACTGTCATACCTTCCCACGAGGCCACACCTGCCAGGTATGCTGCACACATGCACCCATGCACATGGTGGGTGGGTGTGAATGTGAGTATGCGACTGTGTGGTAGTTGGTACGTATGTTTATGTGGTGGGGATAGTGTCCGTGTAGTATGTGTGTGTGTGTCTGTATAGTGTGTGGTATCTACTGTGTGTGTGTGTGTGTGTGTGTGTGTGTGTGTGTGTGTGTGTGGTATGGGGCTATGTGTCTGTGGATGTGTGTGCACACGTGTGTGTGTGGTCTGTATGTATGTGTAGTGTGTGTTATGGGTGCTTTGTGTGTGTGTCTGTGCATGCACTTGTGTGTGTGTGAGTCTGTGCAATTCTCCCACATGTCTGCACTCCTCTCCTGGAGGCCAGGGCACCCCTTTCTTCCTTAGGGTCACATGTGTGCAAGGATAAGCTACTTGGGGACAGCTCAGTGCCACAGAGCAAAGCAGAGGGCTTGTCAGGATGCGGTGTATTCTGAGCAGGCAAACCAGCGGCCTCCAGCAACATGCTCTCTGGGCCCTACCTTCCCTTCTCCTCTGAGGACCCAGAGTGCCCTCCCTGCCGCAGGCCAACCCAGACCACGCTGCTGCTGGACACAGAAACTCCATCGAGTCCACGAACTGTGGTTTTTTAGGAGAGTGGCTTATCAGATGCATTTGTAAGCTATTCTTGCATCCCTGCTTGTTCTCCCAGGGAAGGTGTCCCCATAAGCCTTCCATGTCGTCATTCCCTCAGCCTCTCCCTCACCTCTTCCCTGCTCTGGGCTGTTCTCAGTACTTTGATCGCTTGACTCTGTTCTCCTTAGGAAGCCATACGGATGCAGCACCGAGGGTGCCTTTTCTGGAGTTTTTTAATGTCTGCAGAATCCTGCCTGCTTTTTCTCCTCTCTTCCTGCACAGGAAGCGGTCCAGAGGCTTAGTGTTTGATCTGATAGCAGGAAGGGAGTAGAGAGGCTTATTATCTTAGACCTCCTCTTGAACGCAGATCTGCAGAGCTGGCTTTGCACTCAGGGAACCTGCCCAGGGAAACTTGCAGTTTGTAGCATGTGATGTTTTCAGGTGGCTGCTCATGTCAGACGTCTCCAAATTCAGTCATTTTTTGGTGACTTTTATAATCCATAAAAATATCAGGATAGGGAAGGGGTGTGGGGCAGGGCATTGAAGTCTCAGTGGCTCCAAACAGCCAACATTTTTCCCACCTGCTCCAGTGCGTGTGGGTGGCTGGCAGCCTGGCCAATCCACTGTCCTCACTAGGATGGAGGCTGATGGGAGGGTAGCAGGGTGGACACTGGGGTGGAGATGACCAAGAGGAAGCAGAGTCACTGCTGCACACACAGGGCCACCTGCCCTGCCTCAGAGCCCAGAGCCAGAGTAACAGGGTCCATCCAAATGCCTCCCGTCAGGTGGCATCCTCTTAGGGAGCTCCTTGTGGCATCGATGATGCTCTGTGGCACCCTGGGAGCGTGGAGAACAGGCAGGGAATCTGCTGTGTGCTTGTTGACAGCAGTTCATTTCTCTGCTGCCCAGTGCTTTATACATGGGCCAGTCTGGCCAGTGGCTGTGGCTGGCCCAGGAAGGTGTGGGGTGTCTGCAGTGTCCTCAGAGCCTGGCCTGCAGGAAGTGATTCCCGGAGATGAGATGAGACATCACAGCGCTCTAGGATTCCCTCTTCAGACACACGATTTCACCTGCCCCTCAGGGGCTGAAATAAGTTAAAAGGAGCAAGCTGGAGTAGGAGGGAGCATGCGAGTGATCTCCAACCTGAATTGGAAACCAAATTATGTGATCTCCTGAATTTTTTAACTCCACTGCAACCGAGGAACGTGGAGAGAGATTCTCCAGGCTTTGACAGGGTGGTTCAAAGCCTTGGATGAAAGGCCTCTCTCCGTGTGCTTCTGAGTGAGCCTGGGACACCGTGTGCAGGAAAGGGCCGTCTCCAGCAGCATGAAGACAGAATACATGTTCAGTTAGATGGAGGCAGAGGAGGGCTCCGTTTTAGAGCAGGACTTTGTCCTGGTTCAGACGCCTTTATTAATTTAAGATGATCTTTGTGTAGAGTTTGTGTCTACTGTGGAATGCTAAGCATGATGAAACTTTTTAAATATGAAAACATTTCTGGACCTACAATCTGGGATCCAGTAAAGTTTGGTGATTAGCTTCAAGGAAAGTAACCCATCCAGTGTCACAGGAGTGGCCAGATAGTGCTGTCATTCAGACTGGTGAGGGACAGGGAGGCGCAGAGCTGAGCGGCAGGCCCAAGGACCTCTGACCCACATTTGGTTTCTGTGGGTTTTTTTTCTTTTTAAAACCACCTTATGATGTTTGATTGACATATACAAATCTGTACATATTTAAAGGATATGTCTCTATTCCTTTGGTAATAAGTATGCACCAGAGAAACCATCAGTACTTCTAGGCCATAAACACCTTCTTCACCTCCCAGGTTTCCCCTCCTCCTATTATTATTATTATTATTATTATCTTTTAAAAGTAAGAACAGTTAAGATCTACCCTCCTGGCAATTTTAAATATACAATGCAGTATTATCAGCTGGAGTCCCATTGCCATTCAATAGAGCCCCAGACTTACTTATCTTGCAAAACTCATCTTGGTACCCCTTGACTGGGACCTAGCACCGCCCATTTCTCCCACCCCAACCCCTGGGAACCACCATTCTACTCTCCACTTCTGTGACTTTGGCTTAAATCCACACGGAAGTGAGATCTGTTTGTGTGTCTGACTTTTCTCACTAGCAGAGTGCCCTTCCTGCAGCTTCCTCTGGATTGTCACAATGGCAGGCTCACCTTCTTCTTTGAGGTTAGACTGCCCCATGTTGTCAGCTATGGGTTCTCCAGCTTCCCTCTCGGACCTGCGTCCTGAGTCCTCTCTCTGTTGACCCCAGGGGTGAGCGGAACTGGCTTGAGCTTCCGAACACCAGTTAACTTCTCACCCCCCATTAGCACTGCCCTGGGCCTTTTGAGTTCAGATTCCTTAGGGCAATTCAGGCTTGAATAAATGAAGTAAAATTGGCTAAATTTAAACATTCAGCTTCTCAGTCTCAGTAACCTTTTTTGAGTGCTTAATAGCTTGTGACCCTAATCTGGGAGTTGAGGGTTAACTGAGCCAGGTAGAGGTTACCACAGGTGCTCATCCCCCCCCCCCCCCCAGAGCAGCTGTGAAACTCTAGGTGGCCAGAGGAAATGTGGAGTCAAAGTGTGACACCATTGAGAAGAAGAATCAGGGTGAAGAACCTACAGGCTGGTTTCCATCACAGCTGCCCAGTCAGCATCTCATTACCTGGTTTGTCAAGCTATCCGGTTCCGTGTGTCTGTCCCAGGCTTTGGGCTCAGCGTGATCCATCTAATGTTATCTGGGTCCACTCAGTGAAATTGCCTTCTAAGATGCTTTTGACTATTCTGATAATGTTCATCTCTTAGGAAGGAGCTAAGGATACATTAGGGGTACTCTGATCTTCTGGATTGACTGCCAGGGTTATAAGGTTTTTCTGTATCTGATCTTTGGCTACTTGTAGCCTGTTGAGTTCCTCAGAAGCTCAGTGATTCATATCAAAGTGAGACCATTTTTAAAATATATTTTTATTTTTAAGTTACACATGGTAATTGTGCACATTTATAGGATATAGTATGACATCTCAATGCATGAATATAGTGTGTAGTGATCAGATCAAGGTAATTGCTAAATTTATCACCTCAGACATACATAGAATTTGTGTGGAGAACATGAAATCCTCTTTTTCAAACCAGCCACTTTGAAACATTCAATTAGTTGCTATCAATCATAGTTAGCCGACTGTGCCATAGACCACTGGAAGTGATTTTTTTGCTATCCAACTACAACCTGTACCCCTTGTCCACAAAGGGGGAGCATTTTGTCAGAGGCTCCTTCCAAAGTCTCCTGAGAAGAGGAGGCGCCTCCTCAGCTGACTGCCTCTAACAGGGCAGCTGCCTTGCTTGCCCGCCTCTTCCCCACAGGCCATGCACATTTGGAAGTCAAAGGGGCTTTCATTATTTAGGGACCACAGAAATAGAGATCTCACATTGAAACATACAAATCCCAAGGTTTTCTGCCTGAAAAGCTCAAGATATTAAAAAAATGGGGGGTGCAATTGTCAAAGAAAGAGGATACCTGCTGAGCTATATTTGGAAATTCAGGGCTCTCTGGGCCCAGTTGCACCAGGTTCCCAAGCCCTAGGGCAATCAGGGCTCTGTGGGTGTGGTTAGAGGAGGCCCTGCAGGGAGCAGTCCCCAAGGCCCCAGAACAAAGTCCTGGAACAGAGGTGGGATCTGGGCTGCAGTGCAGAGGAGGAAAGGAGGTGCCCAGGAGCTGGGAGCATGGTCCAGACCAAGAAGCTGGGGAAGGTGTGGACAGGAGTGAAGACTGTGGATGGAGGGAACCAGAAGACAGACTCTACCTTCCCCTCCTCTTTGAGCACCTTTCCTGAACCTTGTGGGTAGAAACCAAGAAAATGGAAGTGACACACAGTAATTGTACACATTTATGCCCAGGTGTCTCTTCACTGTACCATCTTACTATCGAAAAGAAAGCATTCCAAAACAAACTCCAAACAATGAGCACCTGGCTTTGCTGAGATCAAAACCAGCAAAATGAGCAGTCATTGTCATTCAGAAGAAAGGGGGAAAACAAAAGGTGAACTCACTCACAGGGGCTGCTGAACAGACTTGTATTAAGAGGTTTTCAGCCCTTCCCTTCCGTGTTCTATCAGTTGGACATGAATTTCTGAAAAGACCTCATTGTGTTTTGGTCAGAAAAAAATAAAAAGTTTTATTTCTATAAAATGTTCAGGTTCGAAATCTTTTCCCATTTACACATCCATTCATCCGTTCCTTTTTTAAAGGAAATAGTTTTCCGTCTATTTTCTCATTTCTGATGGCTGCCAGACAAGGGTCCTTTGGGGCTTAAAGAGCCTTGGTCAGCTTCTTGGCACTCTTAGGACTGCCTAGGAATAAAGTGATTTTTCCAGAACAGTGTCAAGGTTGCCTGGGGGCCGGGAAGGGGTCTTGACCTCACAGTCCAACTCCAGCCTTAGGGGCTCCTGATGTTCTCCCCACTTCTGGGGACCCTGTGGGACACAGGCTGGTGCTAGTTAGGAGTCTAGGATATGGAGAGTGCACGTGCACCCCATCCAAGAGCTCCAGATGGTGACTGTCCAGGCACAACAGGACATGTGGTCACTCCAGTTCAGCAGGGCAGCCAGGCCACACACACACACACCCACTCCTTGTCTGTGGCCCTTCCCCAGACCTGGCACAGAAAAGATCTGCAGAGCCCAATGTGCCTTGGCAGCAGCCTGGGGCTGGAGCCCGGCCTGCTCTGCCTGCATTTCCTACCCCTGTGGCCGAGTGTGCTGGCATCCTCTTAGGGGCTTTTGGCGTGGCTTAAGTTGAGGGTGGCAGAGGGACACACACCAGATGCCAGCTCCCCCTGAATTATGTTCTTGCAACTGTGTTGTGGGGATCTTATGCAAGCAGATGTGTTGCATCGGAGGTTGAGATTATGTAGTTAGGGTGGAGACCCCTGGTGTATCACGTCTAGATGTCATTTCTGTGCCCAGTACTAGCGACAAGACAAGGAAAGCAGTGAGGAAGCTTTTGCAGGTGGCCTGTGAGCCACTGGAGGCCAGAATGAGGCTGGCAACAGCAAGAATAAAAGGCTGATGCCCTAAGTTGCCTCAGAGTGTCCAAAGGTACCTGGTATGGCCCTCCTTGGCTATTTCTGTTTTGAAGTTGATCTGAGCTGAATGTCTAAATGAGGGCATCTGCTTAATTGGGCCCTGCAACAGTGGGCCCCATCTGTATACAGGGTCTGCTCAATTCCAGTGGATTCCCAATTCTGCGGGGGAGATGCAACTGGAGAGGGTGCAGATTGTAGGCAGGGCTCTTCGCTGCCCCTTGAGAAGCCATGAAACTTGCTGGAGGTGTTCTCAGAGGCTGGGGCTGCTCAGGAGCCCTCATTGTGACATGTTAGGCTACAGAAAAGAAAGAAAGCTACTCAGAGCCCTCTTGTGAATCTGGTGCTCCTCTGAGCACAGCTCTTGGTATTCTTCCTCCAGCTGTCTATCCCTTGTTCATTTAGACAACATTCACTGGGCATAATAGAGCCAGCCATTGCTACGTTCAGCGTGACTTTGGGGTTGGTTTACCTCCTTCTGAAGACTTCATTTCTTCTCAGTGAGATGTGTTAGGAGAGTTGCTCTTGCCCCACCTTATGCTATGGGTGTTCTGCCCAACACCAGCAAGAAGCAGATACCATACCCTTGCTCACAGAGGGGGACCACCCTCCGCAATGACTGGAGCAGACCAGCTTTCAGAGAGATTCAGAGTCAGCAAAGTGCCTGCCCTGGAAGTGTCAGTGGTGCAGATGTTCTGACTGCTGCATGTGCCTGTCCTCAAACCTGTGCTCCTGCAGCACCTGGCAGTGTTGTCTGGGAATAGAGTCCTCCTGGAAGCTTCCTAGGGGTGCTTCCTCTAGCCCGCTGCTGCTGCTGCTCTTGCAAGCAGGCTGAGAAAGAGGGCGGCCTCCTCTGTCCATGCAGCTTTGATCTGTCCCTGCGGCTGCTGTTTCTCTGACTTTGTACAGTGGCCCATGGTATTTGTTCTTCAAGAAGGAAGCCGAGTGCTATGACTGACTCACTGTAATGGACGTACGCGGGAAGACTTCAGAGCAGGTAACAGTCGGTCAACTTAAAAGCCCCTAGAGCCTAGCCCATTATTTAAGACACATCCAACCTGGAATGGCAGGATCACATTTCTTGTCGTTTGGTGACTGCATTGGAAGATATCCAGGAAGAAATTTAAACATCACAGAGCTGTTTGATAGACTGTCCACTCTATGCACACAGATGGCTGCGGTCAGTGTGTGTGGTGACTAAGTGCCATGCCACCCGATGCTTGGCTCACTGTGATCGAGCGATTGGGGAGTTCGTTGCTCAGTTTGGTGTTTGGTGCCTATGGCTTAGGTAACATAATCTAGGGTGCGTGCGATTATGGTGCTACAGTTTAGTCTGTAAATGAGAGACTTCTAATATCTATTCCTCAGTTCTCTACAGAGTCAACAGAAGTTCTTTATTTTTACTCTCAGAGAGACTTGAAATAAAAAAATATCTGTGCCCGTTGGACGGTTCTTCAACTAACGTCCACAGTTAGTTTCTACTGCTGAGAGATGTGTACTTGGAAATTGAATATACATAAGTACCTTTTCACAAATTGAACTTCTATATGATCAATCGATGTGATTCTGAAATCTGCATTGAAGTGCGTGACATTGAAAATGGTCCTCTAGTGCCATTTCAGGAGCACTTGCTAGAAGTTGGGAAGGGGGTGATTTTGTGGGCAAGCGTGACACTTTGTGCTCTATACTGAAGTTTGGGAGAGGTGCATTTTTATTTTGGCTCAGTCACTTTCTAAAAGCAGTGGTCCCTGATGACCGAACCGAAGGATGTCTGAGCACTTGATTAAAGTTCAAGTCTGTAGAAATACTTCCCTGATTGATGTACCCGAGTGGTTGCTTTGTTTTTCCGTGTCTGGCTTCACTCTGAAAAGAGCCCTAATTTCAAGTGACAGGTCACATCAAGGCTGATCATATGGCTCCATCAGTGAAATTTACTAAAATGATGTCTTGTCCCTTTCACTTATTATTCCTATTTTTAATTATATCTTTGAAACTGTTTTCTCATTTTCCTCTACCCACGGCATGACCTTGCATGGATGGGAAAGAGTCACATAAACCTAGAGCTGGTATTTTCTATGAATTGCCACTGTGTGGTGGTAATTTCTGGCTGGATGAGGTTGGCTGCTGCTGGACATTCTGAACCCACCTGGGCAGCCCGCTGGCCAGTCCAGCCCTTAGTGGTAGATGGGGAACTGTGGTGTGTGCGTTTTGACATTTCCTTATAGAGTTGTCAGTGCAAAACTGCATCCCTATCCAGAATAGCCTATTCTGTTTATTTCAGACCTCAAGAGCTTACCAAGTTGAATAAGAATCTCACACCATTTAGTAACCAAAACACAAAGGCCTGAGGCACAAAGTAAGCCAGAGCTTGGGCTTGAAATCCTGCCCTTCTTTCTGGTGGACCAGGTCCCTATATTCTTCTTCCTTATAATTCTATTAAATTTAACTCCTGAGTTCCTTTATTTTAATTTAAAAATATATGGAAAATAGAATTCACCTGTTAAGCCAATTTTCAGTACACAATTCAGTGGTGATTAACCCTTCACCCCATGGAGCAACCATCAACATTATCTAGTTCTAGAACATTTTCTTCTCCCCAAAAGGAAACTCTGTCCTCACTGAGCAGTCATTCCTGTTCGTCCTTCTCTCCTGCCCCTGACACCTTTCTGTCTGTGGCTTTGATGATCATGGGCATTTTTTATGAATGGAATCATAGAATATGGGGCCTTTTATGTCTAGCTTCTTTCACTTAGTCTTTTCAAGGCTCGTCAGTGTTATGGCATAAATCAGAATTTCATTCCGTTTATAGCTGAAGAATATTCCACTGTATGGACATGCCACGTTTGTTTACCAAGCATCTGTTGATGGGCATTTGGGCTGTTTCCACCTTTGGACTCTGGTGAATGAACCGCACTGAACATTTATGTCTGAGGATTTGTTTGCCTGCCTGTTTTCAGTTCTGTGGGTGCAAAACTTAGGAGTGGAATTGCTGGGTCACAGGGTCACATTAGGTGTATCTCATGGAAGAGCCACTGCACCATTTTTCTAGAGCTACTCTTGGATGGTACTTTTATCCACAGTGAAGTAGGAGAAGAGGGCCCATCTGTTACAGGTGGGCAAACTTGCAGCCTTAGGAAGAGGCAGAAGACAGGGAGCCACATATAAGCCACACAGCTGCAGAGGCAGGCAGTGCTCCAGGTCTGCATAGCTGGTGACATTTTTCCTGTGAATGTTGGCTTCATCAGTGTAGGTGGGTTGGGCTTGGAAGAGCCAGCGTGTCCTGGAAGTGGGTTAGGGAACCTGTTTGTATCGATGCCCTCCATCCTGACATGCCGTCTGGATCCATCCTTTCCTTGATGATGCACAGGTCCTACCCCAAACCTCCTGAACATAGAACTCAGGGGCAGGGACTTGGCATCTGTGTTTCTTGCTGCATTTGTTGTGAATATAGCTGATCACCATGCACAACCAGGGATGAGAACTTTGGGTCATAAGAGGCACTGATACGAGCCCAGCCCACACGGCTCATGTGTGTGCATTCACATGTGGCAGACTCAGCCCACCTGGCTATGTATTCAGGTATGCATTCAGGTCTTCTGGGCATCCTATCAGGTAGTCACTGCAGTGGCGATGTGACACAGTATCACTAAGGGCCAGAGAGGTTTCATTCTTACCCACAGCCTCACAGCTGTGAGGAAGATCTGGGCTCTGGCCAGCAGTAGGCTCACTTCCCATCAAGCTGAGCATGCAGAAGAGGCGAGAAGATCTCCTGGGAACTGCACAGAGACAGAGAGAGAGACGGATTCTCTAGGTTCACAGAACATAAGGCCTTCTCTGGGTGGTGGCATTTGCCTGAAGATCTGAAGATGCTTCAAGTGTATTTGTAGAGATGGGGGTTTGTGGCTTCACACAGTTGTGGCAGCATGAGCAGAACAGGGGCTTGGCATTGTGGGTGCACTTGCAGGGAGAGTGGGTGAGCTGGGTTGGGCTGGGGCACTGGGGGTTGGAGAGCAACGGTGGAGGGAGATTTGGACAGGTGCTGTGGGCCTTGGTCCATAAAATGAGGCATTAGGACTTAGTGTCATAGGGCGTGACAGAGGCTTTGGAGCCAAGGAGGAAAGGGGCCTGAAGGAGTACCAAGACCCTGGACACTGGACAGAAAAGGGGAGAAAGAGTGCATGAAGAGAGGGCTCTTGAGCACTGGGATAGTGTGGATTTGGGGGACACCACAGGAGCAGAAAGCAGCAGGCCTGAGTAGTTTCCTAAATGTGGGCGGAGTTGAGGTGCCACCGTGCTGTGTAGCATGGGTAGGTGCCCCTGAGTTGGGAGCCATGCGGTTAGGAGTGACACAGGGTCATGTGTATTTAAGAATGCAGGGGCTTGAAATACATTTTAGAAGGATTTTTTTTCTTGAAATTTTAAACTCATAAATCCTCAATTATCCCAAAGGTTCAGGATTCCAGAGAATGGCATTTTGAAGGGGTGAGTCCCATGGACCTTGTAGGAGTGAGAATAGCATGCTGTGTTGCAGCCAGGGTGCTGGGGTACAGGTGGGGACCAGGATCCCACTGGAGAAGTGAATCCTCCCCAAACTTCACCTCCCTGCAAGAATGCATTTTCTGAATAAAACCATTAATGAATTACATTTTTATTATTCCTGCCACTTCGTAAATAATGTCTCCATCTTAATTTGCATGTGTCTGTCATTTCCATGGTCTTTAAGGTTGTGTATAAATTTGTAAATTAGCCCTTCTTTACATGCATAAAGCAAACTTGCTCCTTAATGAAAGCTTTGATGAGTCTTTCTAACAGTGAATAATCTTCACCAGACAGTTTCTTTCTTTCTTTGAAAATTCATCTGCCATTTTGGTTTTTGTTTAATATGGAGTATGACTGGCATAGAATTCCTCTCAAAAAGTAGGAAATGCAAACAACATATCAGTAGGGCCCCGTCTGTGTCCGAGGAACTGAGCTGAGAGGTCACTGGAGGGAGCAGGAAGCTCAGAGTCCCCTCCCCATGACAGAGACTCCCCATTAACAGTCTTGGTTTAGACCCCCACACTCATTCCAGCCCCAACGACACTCGGCAGATGGCTCCCCGGTTGAAGGGCACAAATAGGGAGCCTTTGCATCAGGGTAAGAAGTGCCACTGGACGGCACTGCTCCAGAATAATGAATAAAAAGACGGCAGCTTTCACGGGCTGAGCATTCCTGATAAAGGTTCTGTTTGGTGCTTATTCTGTGGGGTCTCTGTTGTCAAGTTGGACAGTCCCACAGTGTCTGTCCATAATATGGCAGTCTCCAGTGGGAAATATCTGTCACCTTAGGGGCCCTGGAACCAGCCCTGGTGTTGGGCTGTTAATGGAGTCATACCAAATGCCTCTCTTCCCCCGAGTCTTAAAACGCTGGGGAAACACAGAGCCTGATCAATCTCTGTCCCTGTCTCCATAGGAAAGTTTCAGGAAGACCATAGCATACCTCCAGAGAGTGTGCCAACACGTTCTAAGATGCAGCGAAAGCATGAAAACATGAATAACAAGAGTATGACCATCAGCATGTGGTGTTAGCAAGGTAACACCAGTGTGCCTGTTGTGCCCATTATACAAACACCGGGACTAGTCTGACATACAGGATGCACAGGCCTGGGTGGGTGACTGCTGGGTTTACCTGTGCCGGTTAAGAGGCAAGCTCTGTCCTGTTGAGGCTTCCTCACCTGGCGCTCGCTCTTATGACATTTAGGAGGTGGACAGGTGAGTGTGGTTTGCTACTTCCGTGTGGAAGGTTCAGAATGTAGCTTTCTCACCCTGAAGGACCCTTCCTGGTTACCCACAAAGACAAGGCCCAAGTACGGAAGCCACCAGCTCCCAGGATGTTACCTATGACCATAGCAGTTCGATGCCCCTATGTTGTACAAAAGAATGCAAGAGCTTTTTAAGATGTGTTTGAAAGTCCTTTGACCTGGCCATGAGAGATCTCCTGCAAATGTGTTAGTTTTTCACCTGCATTGAAAAGATTTCTAGTATTTAGAGATTCGATGTGGTTAGAAAGATATTTTTCCAACATGCAGCCCAAGGAGGAAAACATGGAGCGTCTGGGGCGGCAGGGAACAGTAGGGCTGGAGGGGGTCCTCAGAGCAATTTTGAACTTGAGCCTGGAGTAAGTTCCCTCAGCATCCTGTTCTTCATCTCTTGCTGCAGGTCTGCCCAGCCCCAGGCAGTGATGAGGGGCCGGAGTCCAGGCTGGGCAGATGCCAGGAAGCCTGATAGAAGGAGGGGTCATCATGTAGTGGTGAGAGCCTTGGTACGGGTGGTGTTTCTCCCTGATCTCGCCTTGAATTCACTGCAGGTGAACAAAAGGCACAATGTCACCGTGAGTGTTTACAACACAGCCGTGACAGGAGGAAGACTTGTCCCTTAGAGATTCTCTCTGCTTTTTTTACAACAATTTCATTTAAATTATTATGATGATTATTATTATCATCATCATCATTATTATTGCAGTGTGGGGATGGAACCCAGGGCTTTATGCTAGGAGATGCTCGATCACTGAGCGACTCCCCAGCCCATATTTTATATTTTAGATCAGCTTTCAGTTCTCAGAAAAACTGAGCAGAGGGTAGAGATTTCCCTTGTGCCCTGGAAACACCCCCCATACACACACCCATTCACAGCTTCCCCTCTTATCAACGTCCCTGCAGAGTGGTTGATCCATTTGTGACAACTGGTGACCCGGCATGGAGAGGTCCTTGTCACCCCGTCCACCGTTGACATAGAGGTCACTCTTGAGGTTGAGTGTGGTCTGTGGTTTTGACAAGTGCATGATGCTGTGCTTCCACCACTGTGCTGTCATACAGGGGTTTCGCTGCCTGAAAAATCCTCTGTGCTCCACCTATTCATCCCTGCCTCCCTGAACCAACCCCTGGCAACCTCTGGTCTTCTTTCTGCCTTTATAGTGTTGCCTTTCCCGGAACATCAGATAGTTAGATACAGCATGCAGTCTTTCCAGACTTGGCTTCCTTCACTTAGTAACCGATATTTAAGGGTCCCTGTGTCTTTTCATGGCTCCGTAATCCATTTCCATTTGCCACTGAATAGCACTCCACTGTCTGGATGGACTACAGCTTGGTGGTCTACCTCCCAGAAACATCTTGTTGGCTTCTGCTTTTTGGCACTTTATGAATAAAGCGGCTGTACACTTTACTGGGCAGGTTTGGGCCTGGATGTTAAGTCCTCCTTTTTGGGGGTGTTGGGGCTTCAGGGGCTGCAGCTCACCTCCCGGTTCTGAGTGTAACATTTCTAGCCTATGAGTTGATGTCTGGTTTTGCCCAAGGTCATCTGGGTCACCACATGGATAGTGCCACCTGTCCTGGAGGGAGCTGTCTGTGAGCCAACCCAGCCCTGGGGAGTGAACTTGAGGAGAGAGGGGCGGGGGAGGAGAGCCCCCAAGGTCTGGCTCTTTCTTCCCACTCTTAGGACTCAGCCAGGAAACTGCTGCTTGAGGCGTGGCTTCAGCAGATGGCCCAAGCTCAGGGCAGGGCCTCGGTCTGGCCCTGACGTCGATGGGCCCTGCCTTCCCCTCTCTAGCTGCTCATCAAAGGCATAGGATGCTCTGAGTCCTCTTTGGTTTCTGTGAATGGCTATTTCTGGAAAAAGAGAACTAAGTCAAGTTTAAGTGACAACAGATGTATGAATATGAGTCTCCTCCATTTTTGTATCGCAGTAGTACAGTGAGGTAAGAGGGATGCCTCCCTTTTCAAGAAGAATAGCTCACAGAATGAATCTCTGCTTGGGAGCACCCTCATGGTGTCCCAGTGCTAACCTCCTGGTGCATGAAGAACTAGCCCATCTGTCTCTGGTTAGGTTTCTCACCAAGGTACTTACCTGGCGTCTCAGGCAAGAGGAGAGAGGTGCCTGGCTAGTTGGCAGCTCACAGGGCTTGACAGTCAACTGTGGGCCCTGGACAACTCTGCCACCTTTCCTGACTGGCACTGCAGGAACGGCAAGGGAGGACCTGCATCTGCCCAGAGGCCACAGCGGGCGGGGAGGAAGGCTAATACGGATCGCTTCTCCTGTTTCCTGAAGCTGCAGGCAGGCTGAATTTCACTATGCAAAAAATGCTCCCTTTAAGCAGGGGTGGGGGGGGGACCATTCTAGTGATATTGAGAGCTGAAATCCTTGCCTAATTTCAGATTAAGCAAAACATAAGCATTTGGCAAATGCCAAGATTGTAAAGTTGTGCAAGCAGAAGAATCACTTTGAAATTTGAAGCACAGCCCCAGATGTTTGGGGGCATTACCACTCGGCTGTTCCTCCTCGCGTGACTGGCTGCAAACCTCCCAGGCTTGCAACCTCAGCCCTAGGGTTTGCTCTTTGCTAGCTTGCTGCTCATGCACTGTTTGATTGGTTGGTTAAGAGAGAGTTCTATGGGGGAGTCAGGACGGATCTCAAAATACCCCCCTTATCAGAGTTAGTGAATGGCAACACGAGTATTTTGGACTCTGTGGGGTCAGAGATGTCGGTTTGCTGTGGTGAACTGTGTTGCTCCAAAGTCAGGGTGAACATAAGATGCTGATGGGAATCACGTGTGCTGGCACTCCGAGGGCCACATTTGTTCCTTCAGCCTGCAGGTGAGATCAGGGTCCGTGTGGAACCAAAATGGCCCATTGGCTGTCGCTGTGGCTAGAAGGTGGAGTAGCCCTGGCTGGCTGCCGGGAGCTGATCATTCAGATGTCACTGCTAGGATCTAAAGACAAAGCCTAAAAGATAAGCCCCAATTTGCCTGGCCTGGGGCCACCCTCCACTCAAAGGCAGAGATGGGCTTTGGGATGGAGGAGGAATGAACTTCTGGAACCAAACTCAACTAGGATTTCTTGTCTCCCCGTGGGTAGAGCCAAGTGGATTAAATATGCTATGAAGCCTGACTTCAAGGGTTTGCCGAGAACATCCTTATGGAAAGCGTCTACCCCAGACAGATCAAAGCGCTCCTCCGGTGGGGATTAGAGATGGGAAATGAGTGGATCTTCCTTCCCAAGGCAGCACTGGGCGGGCCTGTGGTTTGTATCCTCCCTGGTATGGCAGCTTTGGGCCCCAGAGACTACCACATAGGCGTCTACAGAAAAGGAACTTCACATCCCTGCCTAGATGGGGTGTGGCTTGGTCCTCCATCCAGCGCTGTGTTCTTGGCCGTCACCCCAAGGGCGCTGAGTAGGGTCAGCAGCATGATTTTGCAGGACCAAATGCTAAACTTGCTGTGTTATTTGGAATTGATAAAGAATTTTGCAGCATCTTCACATACACTTCTGTCCCTCTCTCTCTCTCTCTCTCTCTCTCTCTCTCTCTCTCTCTCTCTCTCTCTTCCTGAACCCGCGAAGGGCAGTCACTGGAAAGAGACAACGATCTTCAAATCTGCCTGCTGCTGGCTCAGCCAGGCCAGGGATATCAGTGCTTCCCTTCCCTGCTCTGGGCCCAGAGTTTGGGTTCACCCTCACTGCACTTTCTCATTCCTGCAACTTTTCTGGGGTGCTGATGGGTCAAGAGGAACTCGATCAGTATAGATCTGTGTTGCAAATGATAGGGAGCTCTCCTGGTGGCAGAAAACAAGGCCGACGGGCTTATTCCAGAGCAGAAAGTCCCACCCTCTCCCATCTTCTCTTATCATCCCTCTTGTTTAAAGATATTCACTTAACCTTCCTTCCCCTTTTAAAGTGTGCTGATCTGAAAAGTGCCCGGTGGAGTCAAAGGGTATGGCCGGGTATGGCCTGGCTCCTCCCAGCCTATCTTGGCCGTCCTTCTGTCCTCAATCCAACCTGGAGACTTTTCCAGCCAGATAAAGTCTCCTTTGTCTCCTTGGAAGAGAGAGAGCCAGTCATGTAGGTCTACGATCCTGCATTTAGAATTTAGAAATCCCCCATTGGTTACTTTGGGGTCCCTTCTGGCAGGAGCAAGGTGAATGAGGGGACCTGCCATCCTAGGGTTCCCATCATGTTTAGCTCCATTCGTGGACTTCAAGGAGCTCCTGCCTGAAGGCTGGGAAGTGAAGGGTCAGGGCTCCTTCCCTGGGTCTGGAGCCAAGCCAGCCTGGACTTCACCCGTCAACTACTTCCTAAGCAGGCAGGAAGGAGGAAGAGTGATGGCCAGGCCGCCAGCTTGGACTCCTCCAGATCGTTCTGTTAACCTGATCACTGATGGATTAAATGGGTGGTAACTGTAGGCAGTTTGGAAGTGGCTGGAGGAGAGAGGTCACTGGAGATGTGTGCCTTTGGGGTTTATATTTTGTGTCTGGTAACAGAGCTCTCTGCTTCCTGAGCTGCTTTCCTCCTCCACAGCCTTCCACCATGACATTCTGCCTCACCTTGGGCCCAGAGCAATGGCGTCAGCTGTCTGTCGATTGAGACCTCTTAAACTGTGAGCAACAAATAAGCTTTTCTCCTAAACAGTACCCCATGTGACAACTATTTATCCAGCATTTATGTTGCATTCAGTGTTATAAGACTTGAAGTATACAGAAGGACGTTCATAGATTTCAAGCAAATGTCAGGCCACTTTACATAAGGGGCTTGAGCCTCAAAGGATTTGGGCATCTGAGAAGAGTCCTGGAGCCAATTCCATGCGGATACTCAGGGACGACTGGGTATAGTTCCTGGAGAACTGAGAACCCTGTCATTCCCTTTGTATGCCTGCTCTCCATCCCTCCATCTCGCCTTCCCTTCCCAAGTCAGGCTGGTTCCTCCACTTCCCTCCTTCCTACTACCTGGAAACCCTCCATTCATCTTCTAAAACTAGAATGCCACCGGGTCTGTGAAGCCCTCATTTGTTCCTGCTGCTGTGTAGCAGCTTGTCTGCCCCTCCTTTTAAGCCTTCGCCTCTGTCCTAGCTCCAAAAAGAAACTGTCATGTTGCCTTGACTCTTTCATATGGATTTTGTTGAGGATCAGAGAGAATATAACTGTAAACCCTTTAAAGTACAGCAGTTGATCCCTGAAATCTGTGGAAATAAATAGACTCTTCTCTCAGCTCAGTTTTCATGACCATTGGAGTCTCAGGCTTCACTCTGGTTGGACAGGTCTCTAGCTCCATTTTTGGAGGGCTGGGCAGAGGAGGGTGATAAGAACCAACAGGAGAGATGTCCTGCTGTTCTCTGCATGGTAGTCCATGGCCAAGTCCACTGGAGAAGAAGGTACAGGCTCTGTCTCCTTCCCAAGCTCACAGGATGTTAGGTCTCACCACAATGAGCACAAAATTGTCTTTCCTGATGGTGGAACTCACCCGGGTCTGCATTCTCAGCAATGAGTCACAGCTTCCTCTTTGCATCTTCTAATCCAGGACCAGTTAGACCATTTCCCTGCTAAAAGAGGTTATTCTACCTGTTGGATCTTCATTTTTTATCTGGGAGCATGTTAGGCCTCTCCCAACCTAAAATGTCTAAACCCTCTACTAAGTAAGTCAGCAAAATCAGTAGCTCTGTAATATGCAGAACTATCATCCTTGTAAAATTATTGATATTCCTCTTCTGCAAAGATGTCACCCCAGGGGCAAAAGTAACAGGTGAATAGGCAATGTCAGACAAATGAATTTTTTGCTGGAGGAAACGGAAGCTCTTCCTGCACCGTGCTTTGCATGGTGTGTGTGGGCAGCAGAATGATGCAGTGGAATGACCTGGACTCAGACCCCTGCCCTGCTGCCCATCGCCTGCGTTTACCTCTCTGAACCACGAACCTTCATTTATGCAGTGACAAGAACCTTGCCCATCTTGCAGTGTTTTCAAATGCAGATTAGAAATGTAGGTAAAGCATCTGAGATTGTTCCAGATGAGCTCAGAACTGGCTGCCACTACTGATAGAGCTGCATCAGTGTGAGTGATGATTGTTACTGATGTGTATTAATGGTGAAGGAATAGTGTTCGTGGAAGAAAGGCGAGGATGTACCAGATGCCAAGGTACGTGAATGTGTTTTTCAAATATATCTTTGTTGGTCGTCTTCACACTCTTTGAGGTATGCACTCGGTAATAGAACTCAAGCCTTGTATCCTCGGATTCACTTTTAATTAGACTGTTCTCATCAAAACGCCATTCCTTTATTATCTTGCCACTTAATTTAGTAAATTGGTAGAGCAAATGTGGCATGAAAATTGTCTCTTCCTCATTCCAGAACATCATCCTACATTGCCAAAGTCAGTGTTGGATTAGGAGCGTTTGAAGTGGAAATTAGTTGAGTCAGGGCACACAGTTGTTGAATTTTGATTATCTGCTTATAGTATTTTGAAAATTAGATTATGCTTTGTTTCCATTTAACAAAGGAAGATAAATGTTGCGGTTGGTGTTTTTATTAAAATCGAAATTAACAAACACTCTTCAATGACTAGATAGATTACAGGAGATGAGACCAATCAATAGAGGATTAAATTTTTCAAAGCCAATTTAGGAGTCTTGTCTAGATAAAATCCTCTTGTGGCAATTTAGGAGCCTTGCTTAGATAAAACCCTGTGGTAAAAATGAATAAATATGTGGTCAATGTCAACCCCCTGGTCCCCTGCAGAGCAACTGGAGGAGAAACAGATTTCTGGAGGGGAAATCTGCCTGCAGCCACCATCCTGTGTGCTGAGGGAGATGTGTAAGGAACGGGTGGATCACATGTTGACATCCAAGACTGACCATGAAAATCCCAAAAGTCTGACCAGATGCCAGTGGACTAAATGTCACTGCTGTCCTACAGACCTGGTGTGGTCAGTCCTTCAGGACTTCAGGGACAGGGAGCTGGGGCTGTTCTCTGGCAGACCCTAGCTCTGAGAATGGTGGGCTCTGATAATTGGCCCAATGGTTCAACAAATGCCACATTTTAAGGAAGCAGAAACTCTTTTTTTAAAAAAGAAATCATCCTGGTAACTGGAAGGCACAGTAAGGAAAAATAAAGAGTAAGGGAGAGGGAAAAGAGGAAAGAGAGGATTAGAGGGTGGGAGAGGAAGAGAGAGACGGGGAGGGATGGATACACGGATGCTTAGTGTGAGTTTTAGCATCCTGGGGTCCCCCCAAAATTCGCCCTCTTCTCCTTCCCTGTGGAACTTTGGGCATGCTGCCATTCCGGTAGAAGTCCTACATCCAGATCCTGCTCTTTAAACCCACTGAGTCTGAGGGTGTCCAAGATGAGTGGAGGCAAAGCCAGACCTACCCCAATGTTCCCAAGGGCAGCTGTGGCCCTGGAAAGGTAAGGCAGAAGCGCAGGACACTGAGCCAGGAGTGTGCGAGGGCTCTTGCCTTAGAGTCGAGCCAATGAGCCGTCAGTCCTGAGGAAGCTTGGATTTTTAAATAAGTCTATAAATAATTTCACAAATGGGGCCTGTGCTGTATAATAGCATGCGCTGATTTTGAGTGCTACTACAAGAATAAATTTGCTGAATGAATAAATCTGCAGTAGCCGCCAGTCGAATGTGAAAGGCTGGCCCAGGGCAGAAATAACCTTTTAACAAGGACTCATTCACTGAGCACAAAGGCCACCACGTAAGTGATTTCTGATTCATCAAGGGGTAGACTATCAGCTCATTCTTGTGTTTCCAGCAGATGAGAATTCAAATGAGGGCCCTTCTCCAGCTCGGAAATCAGCCTGCCGATGTCTGCCAATCTCTCTGCGTGGGGTTATGGGCAGGCAGTTTTGTTGTTATCAATTAAAGTTCTGTGCACAAACCTTGTGATGTTAAGATGGGGCCCAGAGGTAGCTTTTCCCCCCGGCTAGATTGGAATTTAACGAGAGCAGGCAGACACCAAACGCCAATCCCAGGAGGTGGGCTCACTGGAGAGCTGTGCCAAGAGGCACTAGATCATACCAGTGCCTTTAAACGTCATGATGGTCGCATTGAAATGTTCTGGTAGGAGGCAAAGAGGGAACTTACAGACACTGTGCTGCTACTGCTTTGACCAGCCATGCCTGGGCTCCTGGCACAAAGAGCGGCCTCTAGAGAGAGGCCTCGAGTTCCATGACGGAAAGGGGAAGCGTGCGCTTTGGAATTGGGAAGGAGGGCAGGGGGCCATCAGGACCCTCTGGCTCACCAAGTTGGATCCGTCAGCTTTTGGTTGGTGTGTCAAAAATACTTGACAGGAATCACTTAGAGAAGAAGTTTGTCTTGACTCATGGTTTCAGAGGCTTAATCAGTGGCGGGCTGCCTCTATTGCTGTGAGCGCAAAGTGAGGCCGAAAATCATGGTGGCTGGCCATGGTGGAGGAACACTGCTCACCGCCTGGCTTCTGGGAAGCAGAGGGGGGGAGGAGAAGGGACCCCAGGGAAGATGAACCCCTCCAGGGCGCACCCCAGTGACGCACCTCCTCTAGCCACACACTCTGCCTTCCTACACTAGTCAGTCCATTCTAACTAGGATGAGTTTGATTAGCACTCAATATCTGAGTGCTAATCTTTTAGTTTTTGTTAAGTTTGTATTTTATCTTTTACTGGTTTTTGGTATAGTTACAAACTTGTGCAACCACCACTACTCATTCCAGAATATTTTCATTTTCAAAATGAACCCTTTACTCAATAGCAGCTGCCCCCCCTTTTCTTCTGTCCCCCAGTCCCTGGCAACCACTAATCTACTCTCTGTCTCTAAGATGTGTCTATTTTGGACATTGCATATAAGTAGAATCAGGAAATATGTAGCCCCTTTTTTTTTCTTTTGGTATCAGGGGATACTCCACCACTGAGCCACATCTCCATCCCTATTTTGTATTTTATTTAGAGACAAGGTCTCGCTGAATTGCTTAGTACCTCACTTTGGCTAAGGCTGGTTTTGAACTCGCAACCCTCCTGCCTCAGGCTTCCGAGCTGCTGGAATTACAGGTGTAACCTTTTGTCTAGTACTTCTTTCTCTTAACAGAACACTGTCAAGGTTCATTTTGGTTCTAGCATGTGTCAATGGTTTATTCTTCTTATGGCCTGTATTTGCCTGTTTGCTGTTACTATCATGAAATTCCTGAGTCTGGATAACTTATAAAGAAAATTCAGTTCACCCTTTTGGAGGCTAAAAGTCCAAACAATATGGCACAGGCTCTTGTGAGGACCCCCTAGCTGTGTGACATCATGGTGGGTGGCATCATGGCTGGAGCACTTAGGGGACAGATGGCATGCAAAGACAGGGCGCCAGAGACAGACTGGGGTCTCATGAGAACTATGTTAATCTCTTCTAGGGTGGTGCTCCCAATGACCTAATGACCTCTCTCTAGGCCCCACTTGTAATGCTACGAAACACTGGGGAATCAGGTTTCCAACACATGAACCCATGGAGGACACACCCCAACCATATTTAAACCGAGAAATGGCCAAGCAATAATTCATTACATGACTAGACCACATTTTGTTTATCCATTCATCAGCTGATGGACATTTGGGATGCTCTTTTTCCCCCCCCCATGGGTAGTCAGTGCTGCTGCTTTGAACAGTTATGCACACGTTTTATGTGGACATATTTTCATTGCTCTAGGATGATGGAATTTCGGGTCATATGGCAACTTTCTTTACCCTTTTGTGGAGCTGCCAGGCAGTGACTCAAAGTGGCTGCCCCTCATTCTGTTCCCACGAGCATGGGTGAGGATGCCAGTTTCTCCGTGTCCTCACCAACGCTTGTTATTGTCATTGTGATTATAGCCGTCACAGTGAGAATGGAGTGGTTTTGATTAATCTTTAAATTTTTAAAATAATAAGGAAAGTTAGTTACTTCCTCAGTGGAAGAAAAACCAGGTTAAGGGTCTGTAAACTAATATTTGTAAAGTGCTAATAAGGCCTCTGACGATGGTGTTTGAGGAAGTTGATCCTCATTCCGGAATCCCTTGCTCAGAAGCGGTGACACCTTCCAGGAGGGAGGCAGATGGAAGGAGAAGGGCTGTTGGTGCCCAGAGTGATGACCAGCGTGTGGCTGAGGGTGGAGGCCGACTGTGAATCTCTTCAGCCTCCCCGGAGCAGGATTCTCCTCTCCTTGCTGTGAACGTGCTTGCCTCTCTGCATAGTATGTGCACACGTGCACGTTGACACCCAGGCTCCTGGAGGGGACAACGGGATGTCACTTCCCCAGACCCTCCCTCTCCCATTTCTAGCAATAAATACCGATACAGAAAAATGCCATCACTCAGTCTTGGCAAGCAAAACATTTGTCCTGGGACCGGCCTTTGGCTGTGTAAGAAGCATTGTTTTGAATGCGTGTGTGGGTTTCATGTCTTGTTTTTCCTAGAGGCCAGAAGGGAGGACATCACGGTTCTTACAAGGCCCTAGGGGTCAGGGTGGGGTTCCTTGGCCACATTTCCTTTATAGTGCTGGGAAACAACCCACTGGTCTTTAATTATTCTCTAAAATTCGATGTCTCACTCCTTCCCTGCAGCTGGCCTGGCCAGAGTCAGGGCGGGTCAGTTTACACAGAGCAAGCCAAGAAACCCTAGAGTCCTGGGAGCAAAGTGACTTTCAGGGACTGCCTTCTGCTGGACTGGCTTTCTTCGCCTACCCTGCACTCAGCCCTTCCCACGTCCCCCAGTCTGCTGGCCTCAAATCTAATGGGTCTCAGGCACTTAGGGAACCCGTGACCACCTGAGGCAGCCCATCTCCTCCTTAACCCTGATTGCCAGAAAGTTCATTTCTGCCTATTAATAGCCACTCAGTGGTCAGTGCTCCATCCTGAGGGCAACTCCACACATGGCTTTACAGAATGGCCCTTTAATCAAAGTCCACAAAACAGCCATTATCCCCCACCCCACAATCAGCATCTGGTTTCTAAGCCGGTGTCCCCGTGTGTCCCTTTGAATGTCTCGAGGGCTCCCACTGCCCCCCCTCATTACCGTTGGACAGTGGTGATGGTGATTAGAACATGGACCACCTCTCCTTTCATTCCAAGTCACTTCTAGGAAATATTTTGTGCTGGGTTCAACATGTGCATGATGTTGATATTAGAAAAAATCTTTGCACTCTGGGTTCAATATTTTCATCGTGAAACATGATGTGTATGCACAGTTTAAAGAATAACAATACCATAAGTACCAGCATGTCTGCTTGGGGACCAGAGGCTCTCAGGTGCTGTCCCGACCATCTACCACCTCTGAGGGAACTTCTTTTCTTCCCTGTGGTAAAGCCATTTCAGGACACGTACGGACATATATGTCTCCAAATGGTTTATTTTATTTAATTTGTCTTTATTATAGACTTAGCATCAGAATGTGATCTTCTATAACTTGCTCCTTCCACTCAGCAAAAAATCAACTACACGGATGCATTGAAGGTGATGTTGATTATTTTTTTCTCTATTTTTAGTATTCTGTGATTTGAGAATATCCCCTGTCATCCACTTGACAGTTGGTGGGAGTCTTGGTTGCTTCGTACCCGGAGCTTTCCAGCTATCCTCTTTGGAGCTGGTATCTGGCAGTGGGGCAGCACTTGACACTCCAAGCAGCCGTGGGGACAGACATTGTTTTCTATTGCCTTGCCAACACTTGTTATTGTCAGACTTTTAAGCTTTGCCAATCTGGTGGGTGTGGAAGAGCATCTTGTTGTGGTTTAATTTGCATTTCTCTGATTACCAGCGCTGTTGAAGAACTTTTCATCTCATTAGGGACCATTCATGTGTGTCTTTTTTTGTTGCTGTTATTGTTCTAACTCTACGTGACGGTATAATGCATTTTGACTCTTGTACAGTGCCTGTTAGGTTCGTGTGCAGCCCTCTGCATCTGAGGGTTCTATATCCACAGATTCAGCCAACCTCACCTTGAAAATATTTGGGAAAAAATTACCTAAATACTGAACAAGTACAGATTTTCTTGTCATTATTCCCTATGCAATGATTTACAAGGTATTTACGTTAGATATTATAAGTAATCTAAAGGTGATTTAAAGTAATATGGGAAGATGTGTATAGATTCTATGCAAATATTCTGCATTTTATAACAGGACTCGAGCTGCTGTGGGTTGTGGTATCTGCAGGGACCCTGGAATCAAATTTCTCATGAATACTGAAGGGTGACTCTACTTGTGTTTTTCTTAAAAAGTTCTTCTTTTTCTCGAAGATGCATAAATAGTTGTTATCTAGTGATTATACTCTTGCCACTATTTTAAGTGGAGCCATTACTGTTTCTTCTTTCCCATTAAAGTAAGCTCCATTGCAGTGATGCCTGTCTTACAGGTGAGCAAGCTGAGCCCACATGGAGTGGCTTGCTCAGTAACTCCTGGGATCTGGGCTGGGCAGGTCCAAGCCCCCAAGCATGCTATCTGCACAGCTCAGTTCTGGCTCAACTGAGGGGGTTATTTATATATCCTGGATGTTAATACCTTGTTTCAGAAATGTGTTGTAAATATCTTCTCTCCGTTTATTTTTTCCCCTTTCTTTTCGATGACCTTTAATGAATCAAAGTATTAAAGTTTTGATGTTTTTCAATGAAACAAATTTTCTTTTATGGTAAGTATTTTATCTTGTGTCTTCTCTATCTTGGAGCCATATATTAACTTCTATAAATTTTATAGTTTTGCTTTTCGTATTCAAGAATTTAAGTCAAGCTGGGCATGGTGGCACAGGCTTGTAATCCCAGAGGCTTGGAAGGCTAAGGCAGGGGGGTTATAAGTTCAAAGCAGCCTCAGCAACAGAGCAAGAACCTGTCTCAAAATAAAAAGGAATGGGGGTGTGGCTCAGTAGTTCTGCACCCATGGATTTAATCCCTGGCATAGTAATAATAATGATAATTATAATAATAACTTAAGTCAAGTAGCTTGCATTCAACATATGGTGTGTGGTAGGGGGCCAGTTCTTTTTCTATCCAGATAATCTAACTTGCCAACACCCCTGATTGAGCATTCTGGACTTTCCCCATGGATCTGTGATGGCTCAGAAATCTAGTCATCTGCTTGTCTTTCTCTTTCTAGACCCTGTTCTGTTCCGTTGGCCTCTCTGTCTGTTCTTGCTCCAACTACACTTTTGCAATTACTGCAGCTTATTTAAAGCCTTGGTATCCTGTAGAGTAAAGGCCTTTCCTTTTCTTATTCATTTTGAATTGATTTGTTAAGTACTTCAAAATCTGGTTGAGATTGACGTTGGGAATGCACTTATGCTATGCACTAAGTTGAGGGGGAAGAATAATCACAGCTTTTCTGAGTCTTCCTGTTCAAGAACATGATACTTCTTTCAGCTTATTTAGATCATCTTTTAATATCTTTCAATAAAATTGCACAGTGTTCTTCACAAAGGTAAAGTAAATTTTTTTTTGTTAAGTGTGTTCCTAGTATCATTTATAATAGCATTTATAATTCTTATCTTTTAAAAATCATATATTCTGACTACCTGTTAATGGTGTATAAAAAAGCAGTTGCCTTTCATATATACAGTTGCCCAGAGTTCTTGTTTTAACTCTTGGCCTTTATCTAATGCTTCTTTTCTGTCAGCTGAGCACTTTCTTTCTTCATCTTGTCCATGTGGATACTTCCAAATGTACACAGTTGTGGAGGGTCTGGTCTGATGACCCCCACATGTCCAGTAGTGTCCAGCATTAACAATCATCAATATCGGGCCAATCTTATTCCAGAAGTCTCTCCACTGCTTTTGGTTTTTGGAACGTTTAGTAGCCAACTTTAGACACTATCCTGGTTTGCTCCTTTATACTTCAGGATGTATCTATAACAGCTAATGGCTTTAAAAAATGCCATAATCCAAAGCATTGTTACATCTGTGAACAATGACAGAATTCCCCGTTATCAGTCTATGTGCCCATTTCCCTGTCAGCGTCTCAAATGTCTCTTTATGGTTACTTCGCTTGAGTCCGGACCCACTTCAGGTTCACCCATGGCTCAGGTTCATGTCTCCTCCACTTCTTCCTGGTAGTCTTTACTGCCCCTTCTGTTCTTCACAGACTGTTCATTTGTTGAAGGATCCAGTCGTTTGTCCTGCAAAATTCCCCTGCTCCTGACGTTGCTGGCTACATCCTAGTGGTGGTATTTTCCTGTGTTCCTCCACCCCCATGTTTCCTGTCGACTGGTGACAGCATCTGCAGGCTTGGCTATATTTGTTCGTTCATGCAAGAACACGCGTTTCCAGCAACACATTTCAGACGCTGTATTTATACCTTTTCATCTATCGTTTCAGTTGTTTGGAGTAGGAAGGTCCTCCTAGAGGCCTGAGCCGTTGAACTGATAGAAAGGAAAGTCTGAACCTAGTTCTTGGGGATGAGGATGTCCTCCATTTTACATTCCCGATGGTCACCAGTCCTATAATCAGGCAGTGTGGACCTCCTTATCCCCAAATCTGTGCGTAGACAAATAGAAGCTCATGACCACTTTGATGCCAGGGAAGGGGTAAGATCTAACAGGAAGATTGGGGTAGAATCCACCCAGCAGTCGAATGCCCAGGGTCCCAGCATATCTGTGGATTCCCAATCTCATTCTGCATCATCTGACAAAGAGGTCAAGAGCTGAAGGCTCCCTGGAGGTGATGAGAGGTGGTTACAATGACCTGGGGCCCAGTCCTTCCTCCCATGTGCTGGGGTCTGCTGTGTTACTTTCTTGGGGGATTGGTCATGTGTCCACGAGGCTGCGTTCTTAATCCAGAGACCTGGAACCTTCTTCACATTTCTTCTGAGAACACACCTCCCCTTTATTGCCTCGTGCTTCCTCTCCTCTCAAAATGTTCCTCATGCCCCTAGTTCAGGTCCTTTTCTCTGGGTACCTCTGTACTTCTCTGTTGTTTCATTTCTATTCAGTCTTCTTCTAGTTTCCCTAATTTCCAGGGCCCATCATGGGCGAGACCCCACTGAAGCCTGGTGGACTGTCTCTAAGCCTCTCTGTTTGAGAACCTCTCTGGAGATTTTGGTGGGAAGACAACTCCTGGGGAGAAAGGGATTTTGCATTAACCATCCATGCCACGAGGAATCATTTTGATCCCAGAGGATCAAGTGGATCCATAGGTCCTGTGATGCACTAAGACTTTGAAGGGGATGCAAATCATGGGCTTCAGATGGTTCCAGAAGCCAGGACCATTTCCTCTGTCTCACCTGGAGAGCAGCAGAAGGCCATCCTCTCCTTCCCCGCTTCCTCTCTTCTCTATCTCCCACTCCCCATGGCTCAGCCGTCCCCTGGCAAGTTTCTGAGTGGCCAGATCTGATGAGTGCCAACCTGACAGACCTCCCCCAGAGGAGGAAGTTTCAGTGGAAAGGTCGAGGTCTCCAAGGGCTGCAGGAGTGCAGTGCTCAGCCTGGTGAGAGCCAAGAATCTAGAAAGCAGTGGCAGTTAGGGCTGGGATTGTGGCTCAGCGGTAGAGCGCTCCCCTAGCACGGGCGGTGCCCGGGTTCGATCCTCAGCACCACGTAAAAATAAAGGCCTTGTGTTGTGTCCATCTACACCTAGAAAATAAATATTAAAAAAAGAAAAGAAAGCAGTGGCAGGTAACAAATTGTAGGACTGTGGCTCAAAGCAGATGCTCCTTCTCTCCCTCCACCCCATTCTATTCTGTTTATTTATTTATTTTTGTGATACTGAGGATTGAACCCAGGGGCACTTCACCACTAAGCTTGAGAGAGGGTCTCACTAAGTTACCATGGCTGAACTTAAACTCGCCATCCTCCTGCCTTAATCTCTCAGAGTTGCTAGGATTACAGGAGTGTGCATTACCACACCCAGTAGTACATGCTCCAACTCTATCTTCTACTGACTTTTAGCCCATTTTGTAATATTTGGAGCTAAAACAGGAGGAGAAAATTGACACAATAGGAGTGGTTTCCAAAAGTCTCTTTACTTCTAGGTCCAGAATTGTCCCATGGGTTCCTTGGTTACCAGGCAAGGTGATAGATTGGCTAGCATTGAGGAGATACCATAACATTCGTGGTCCTTAAAAAAATGTTTAACTTTGGGGCTGGAGATGTGGCTCAAGCGGCAGCGCGCTCGCCTGGCATGCGTGCGGCCCGGGTTCGATCCTCAGCACCACATACCAACAAAGATGTTGTGTCCGCCGAGAACTAAAAAATAAATATTAAAAATTCTCTCTCTCTCTCTCTCTCTCTCTCTCTCTCTCTCTCTCTCTCTCTCTTTAAAAAAAAAATGTTTAACTGCATCTGGATGGGTACAGATACCTGTCTAGTATGTGCATGCTGTCTGCTCCCTTCCTGGGGTAGCTGTGGGGGATTCTGAGGGGACCTTCTGGGAAGCAGGTCATCTGCTGAGTTTCTGTCCTGCTGGAATACGCAGGTGGGTCTGCCCAGCTCTGTGGGCTTCAGAGAGAAGGCTGCCTTTTCCTCAGGTTTGGTTTATATGTGGAATGTTATTACAGAACTAGAGAAGTGTCCTTCCTTCCCTCCCTTCCTTCTTTCATTTTTCTCATTTTGCTGTATTTCAGAATTATCCAAGTCTTTTACCCTGCTAATTTTTAAAAGTCATATATGTTCTATAGATTATGAATCTAAATAAACTTTCCATCTGTAATATAAACTTGGAGAGAAAAGAGGTCAGCCTGTGTTGTTACATCTCCAGTAGGTCTACATTACCTGGCCTAGAAGTCAGGCCATGTTCAGATGGATGAGAGATGCACAGATGGCATGCATGATGGATGGAGGGAGGGAGGGAGGGAAGGATGATGGAAGGATATGGATGATACATGCAGTTGGATAAAAGGATGGAGGCAGGGTGGATGGACAGGCAGATAATGGATGGATAGATGCATGCATTGTACATGGATAGATGAATGAATGAAGAGAGCTGGTTAGATAAAGATAGATAGCATATATGTGTACAGTTACACAGATAGACACCCTCATTCCCACAGATGCGTAAAGAAGTGTGCCTGTTCTCACCTTGACTATGAATTCCTGTGGTAAAGACCAGCAAGTCACTTATCTCTGTCCCTGACATCTTGCACAGAATGTACAATGGAAGTCCCTAACAAATACGTGTTGGGTGAAGGTTGTGTCTAAGCCCCATCTGAAAAGCCAGGCATTTGGAATCTTTGTAGTATGCGTTGTTGACTTTGGGCCAAACTCTTAAAAAGTCTCCTCCGCTTTTCCTTGAGCACAGACAGATGCTGTTTGCAAGATGACCAGAAGATAAACTCAGAGGCAGTTTCCGGTTTCTCCCTCCTGCTCCATGCAGGAATCTCCATTTCCCAGAGCCTAAGGACACTGGGTGTTTTGTTTCATGAAACTGAAATCCTCTGAGGTGTGTGCAGACCCTGGGCTACCCCTGCAGGGCTGTGTGCCAGAGCAGGACTCAGGAACTGGCCATCAAATGCCTGGTAATCAGTTGACAGCCACACACCAGCTTTCCCCCCCACCCTCCCCCACCCCTTCCCCTTCTTTTGCATCATAAAGAACCTGATTTGCGTAAGAACTGGGACCTTTAGCAGGTCTGCTGAGTGTTCCTGCCCGGAGCACTTTCCCCCCTAAAAGCCGACAGGCTTCCTCTTCCCCCTCCAAGCTCTTCTCAGCCTTCTTAATTCAAAACCTCTCAGACACTTCCCACCCCCCTTTCCACATATCACTTCCCCGGTAGTACTAAGGGTGTTTACTATGCTACTCATTTTTATGTTTATTCTGTGTATCTCTCTCCCCTTCTGAAGTATTAACTCCCTTAAGACAGAGGGGTTTTTTTTTCCTTTTTTAAAAATTTTATTTCTACCACATTAGCAGTTTCTAGACCTATATCTGAGACCAATGAATACTTCATAAATGAATGAATATATTCATAACAGTTTTTAAGTCTTTTGTTGAGCTCTTTGGCAGTAGCACAGGATATTTCCAATACCCTGGTGCTATGGTTTGGATCTGGAATGTACAGGCCTGGGTTAAAGGCTTGATCCCCACCTGGTGGTGGTATTGGGGGATGGGGTGGGGGTGGGACTTTTAGGAGGTGGAGCTTAGTGAAGGGAAGTTAGGTCCTGGAGGACATTAGGGTATCCCGGGCTTGGAAATGTTGTGCCCCTACTCCTGCAGCTCTGTGTGAAAAGGGCCGAGGATCCTCCTGTCCTCCCTGGAGGACTTGCCTCCACCCCCAGAGCTGGGCCCCATTCTCTGAAAGGTCTTTCTGCTGCTGGGAATGTCTACCCGGATGTCAGCCAAGCCTGGCAGCAGTCTAGGTCCCAGGTCTCTGCTTCAGCAGAAGAGAGAAGACATGGCTTTGCCAGTCTCTTGAAGGCTTCCATGTGGACATTGGCCAAGGCTGGGTCTGGACAGCAGCAGGTGCTTTACCCACAAGAAGGAAGCAGCTGTGTCCTTGAATTCCCTTGGGCTGCCCATGTCTGACCCCATGAATTCTCTTCTGTCCTTTGTGGCCTCTCCACAGTCAGGGTAGAGGCATCCCTGGACAATCTGCTTTATTTCCCTCGTTCTCTCCAGCTTTATCCTAGGAGAGCTCTTGTTTCTAGTTCTGAGTATGAGCCAGGCTTAAGCTTTGAGAACCCCACACTGGGCCACTTCCCCTTCCCTCCAGCCTACAGCGCATCTGACAGCCCAGCAGCTCCACAGCTCCACGGTGCAGTGTGGGGTCTTCTTGGATGACTCTGAAGCCTGATCCAGGTAGGAGCAGGCACCAGGGTTCTTGATGCCTCTGGCCCCTGACCCTTTCTGGGGTAAATAAGGAACAGAGGCTCTGTGCCCGTTGTATGCCAAGGACTGAGCTCCCCAGCACTCAGCAGCCTCCTCGGATGGTGATGGTTCTGCTTCTGCCATTCTTAGCTCATCTCACAGTGCTAGGGCAGTTGGGGCTGCACGTGGGCAGAACAAACTCCGAGGTGCCAAGCAAAAATGCGGTGTTAACATCCCTCTGCTGAGTGATTCCTACAGAGCTTCCTACAGACTTTCCGGAAACTGGGTACCCCCCTCCTTCAGGTTACTACACAGTGGTTCAAGTGCAAGTGTAGGCAGCAAGAAGCAATGGACTCTTGGAATTGCTATGTTCATTGCGTCCTCACAAATGTATTCAAGTGTGTCTTGCCATACAGAATAAATGACCAGAGACCAACAGCTTCCCTTGAGCTCTTGTGATGGGGTGGGGAATGCACTGTGATAGTGAAATCTTGGCATCAGCAGCCTGCAGAAGGCAAGTGCAGCCTGCTGGGGTTTTGATTCCATTAGGGGTGGACCTGCCTGTCCAGGGGACAGGTGAGTGCCCTGCAGCTGTCATGCTGCCCTTTTCCAGAACAGACTTTGGTTTCAGCCCTGGCTCACTTCCCAAGTCTGATGTGGCCTGGGGCTCAGCCTCCTGCGCAGCTAGTATCAGGCCTGCTCCCATGGCGGGGATGATCCGGCTTGCCTCTGTTAGGTTTAGGCATTGCCCTGCCTGCAGCTGAGAATTCAAGTTTAAGGTGATTCTTCCTTTAACAAGCCCCAGCCTATCCTTGTTGGATATATTTATATTGCCTTGTATTAGTAAAATGCACAAGAAGCCGAATGGGACCAACTGGATGGATGCAAGGGTTTGAACATCAGATTTTAAGAAACTCAGTCCTTTGGGTTTCTTGCTTTTAAAAATGTGACCTTATTTTTCACTAGCATGGACTTGCGATCATGGTGTGCAGAACATAAAATAAGCCAACACATAGCATTGAGCAGAGTTGGGCAGACCACAGTCCATGGGACAAATCCTGTTCTACCACCTGCTTTTGCAAATTGTTTTATTGAGTTTTATTGAGTTTTATTGAGTGACAGCCACACCCATTCATTTACATATAATTTATGCATCTGTGGTTTTGCAATGACAAAGTTTAGTAGCTACAGCCAGCCCCCATGGCCTGCACAACCTAGGGTAACTTTTTATAGAGTTTGCTGACTGCTGGCATAGATCCCAAGGACACACTGTGGAACTAGATTGCCAGGATTTGGCTTCAGCTCTGCCATTTACAAGTTATGGACTTGAGTAAGTTAATTACCCCGTTGTGCTGAGATTCCAGCAAGAGAGGGAGGCATGCGTCACCCTTCAGGGTAACTTGGGTTCTTCTTATGGGCATTATTTTGAGCCTGCGTTCCTCCTTCAGATAACAGGTAGTTTGCTGAGCAGTGTGACTCATCCTGTTCACTCCAGCCAGGCAGGGCTGCAGGTGAATTGCTTCTGGGAAAAGAGAGCCTGTGGGGGTCAGCACAGTGGACCCATTTTATAGAATTATTCTCTTAACCTTGTGTTCCCAACATGCATATTTGTCCTCTAACATTATGACAGACAAGGAAAAAGAGATGTCAGGAGAATTCCCTTAACAATAGGCCCTGGAGGCTGCAGAGTGAATTGCTTGCTCTTCCACCTCAGATACGCTGTCATCAGCTCCCAGTTAGCTCTGGGGCAGGCACAGCATCCAGAGAGCAGGTAATGGCATGTGGGAAACCCAACATTTTTACTGAGAAGTCTCTGGATTCCTTCTCCCCTTTCTTTTAGGCTGGGTTTTCTGGAAAGGCCCTGTGTTAATTATTTATCTTCTCATGCCAAATGTTCTGATTTAAAGCTCTGCGAATATAGCTCTCCCACCACTCACACCAAAGGCTCACGTGTACTTGTTGGGTTCCTTTGTAGGTGATAATGACGAGGCCACTACTGCCTCAAAACTAACATTCGCACACTCCCTGGGCAGAGTTAGAGGATGTCTCCCAGCATCCTTGGTGGTATTCCATTCCTTTGTCCCGGTCTAGAGACCCCAGAGGAGGAATGGTGGGTACCTAGGGTGGTACACCCTACCACCACCCCATATGCGTGAAGGCCTTTTTCACATATTTTCTCCATGTCTGTCTTTATCTTGTGTCTCAGTTTCCACACTGGGCCCCTGTAGCATGCCTTCTATTCTGAGTCCCCACTGGGATGTTCAAGCCCCATAGGACACCCTGCCTCAGTCCTCCTCCCTCCTCCCATAGCTCCCTCCCTACTCCCCACCTCATGTCAGACACAGCCCAGAGTTACCTTCTCAGTGACCACCCCAAATTTCAACCTGTCCTCGTCCTAGCACTTCATGTCCCCTTCCCTGGTTTCCTGATGCTCTAGCACTTACCATTTCGGGGTGATTTTACTTTTTTGGTGCACATCTTAGCTGTCTCTCTGGCTACAGCGTACACTCCGCAGAGGTGGGAACTTGTGAGTGTGGTGTTCAGGGCCCGTCTGCCAGGGCCAGGACAGAGGCCCACAGATGACGGGTCCTCATTCCGATTGGCTGAATCTGTGTGCATAAATGTGCTAAAACGACTTCCCACTTTAATGTGGCTGTTTTAAAGAATGAAGGTTAAGTAAGGCCTGTGAAAAATGCTTAGAAAAATTTAAAATGCTAAATGAATGAGAAAGGAGTACTTATTAATGTAGCAATTTAACAAACAAAGAAAACTCTGAGGGGCTGGGTGGGGGTCCTTTGGGTCATACTGCTGCATGACGTCCTTGAAAACTGAAGACGGATGCGAGTGCTGGCAGAGTCTTGGAATCTTCAGGAAGTTTTAGAGGAGAGGGCATTCCTACCCCTAAGTTTTCAGACTTCAGGCAAGCCTGTGAAGCTCTTTAATATTTTAGGAAGTGCGAATACATTTACTATTTCATGAAAAAAAAATCATTTTAGGAAGGTCAGAAATGGTTTGGAAGTTGGCTAGTTCCCTTACCCAGGGAATCCAGTTCCAACCTGGAAAGTAGGTCTTGTTTTCTGGACGGGGAGAAAGGACAACTGAAGACCCCATTTCACTTTAAAAAGGTGCCAGAGTTGAACTATAGCATGAAGGCTTGGAAAAAAGAATTTCTCAGGGACAAAACAGAAAATAACCAGATTGACTCACTAGCATACCAAGTACATTTTGAAGCAAAATAGTCATTATTAAGTTTCTCTTTTACTAAGGAACACAAAGAAATGCACCAGTATGCTCATGGTTGCCATAGCTGAGGGTTCACTGGGAGCCCCATCCAACCTGAAAACTGCTGTGGAAATAATCAGTTACTACTCAAGGGTGGTAAGGCCGACCCCAGGCACCCTTCCTGCTACAGGGTCTTGAAAGAGCATTTTTTTTTCTGTAGTGAGAGTATTTGCATTAATAACTTATTTATGAAGTTCACCATAAGTCTAAGACATCTAATTTTTTGCTCATTTTCACTACAAAGCAGGCAAAGCATTTTTAAAATAAACATCTGGAGTTAAGGATCTCTGGAAATTTGCACAGACATTGAACACCAAGAGACCCTCTCCTGATCCAATTGTGCCCATCGGCAACGAGTGTGGTGAAGAATTTAGGCTCAGTTCCTGCTATTCCAGGCCAAAGGGTGGTCTGGATCCCACACAGCCAAAGCATCACCCTCTGTGGGCTGCAAATCGTAAAATTAGTGTAAAGTATACAAATTCGTTCTATGCATGAAGTAAACCCAAACCATCAGGTATACTATGATTCAGGCTTGTTTTTTTTTTTAAACAGATGGCTAATGCTGTTTGTTATTTCGAATGTTAATTTGTGGCTTGGAGTCTTTATGATTTCAATGATCCTCAGCCAGCCAGTTCAAACTATTAGTGGAAAATTCCAGAAGTTAACAATTCATAAGTTTTACATTGCACACCATTCTGAGGAGGGTAATGAAATCACATGCTGTCCATCTTCATGAGACGAGACTCAGCCCTTTGTCCTGTGGACCATCTCTGTAAATGCTCCCTGCCCAGATTGTCTGACACTGTATTGCAGTGTTTATGCTTTTCTAAGATGTAGATGTGAGTTTGGATCCACCTCGCCTCATGGACAAGGGATTCAACCTCCCTTTTTTGCCAAATTAAACAGAGTTGTCTGAGCACTACAGGGCCCCTCTCACCCTGCAAGGAGAGAGAAGGAGGCAGAGTGGTACGTAAGATTCACAATAGGGTTCCCTCTTATAAGATGTAGTGGAACATGCTGGCCTGTCTGAGCTTTTTCCACTTATAAAATGGCAATGATTATCTCCACTTCAGAGTTCCTGGAGGCAGCAGTGGGATTACCCATGCAGCTACATTCATATAGTCATGTAGTTTTAAGAGGCAATGTGTTAGCAGGCGACGCACAGGCCTGGAGGTCAGGCCATCTGGTTCCACTCCTGCCTCTTGGAGCTTGGGCAGTTACTGAACTTCACTGTGCCTCAGTTTCCCATCTGTGAGCTGCTGATAATACAAGACCAACCTCACAGGCTCGCAGTAAGGGCTGAATGTAGGAAGCAGCACACAGGACACCCAAGATGCTGGGGAGGATGAAGGTCAGGATAACAGTGCCTGGGAGAAGACCAGGTGGTGAGTACCACTTGAGCCCCAGCAGGTGCACACAGATTAGTGAAGCTAAGAGGGGTCATCTTTGTACCTAAGAAGGACATGTTATTCCCTTGCTAGTTTTGCTTTCACTCCATGCATTTATTGAGCAGGTGCTGGGGGTGTAGTCCTCACTTCATCCACCTGACCTTTACTTCCATGCAAGGTTAGAGGTCATTCTTGGCTGCTTTCCACACTTAGAAATGCCTGCCCTCTCTGGCCCAGCATCCAGGTTCCTGGAACATCTGTCTGCCTCAGCAAACAGCCTATGATCATCGCTTTTATAGCACCTTCTTCATTAACAGACAAAAACTAGTCACATATCATCAATTTTATTCTATTGACATTACTAGAGAATATGGAAGGACAGATTTAATTATCTCCAGGCTATGGGAAAAAAAAAAAAAAAACGAGTCTCCTGGAACAAAGGTACTTTTTCAAAAGGTGCATGGCAGGGCCACCACTGATTCCCAAATCACTGCTTTGACAACCAGACATGTGGCCCTTTCATGGCACTCATTGCATTCACAAAAAGGGGACCTCGGTTTCCCTCTTGGGGTTCTATTCTGGGATTCATATACTCCCTATAAAGACAAGGTGGATAGCAGGTGTTTGGGCCTTTGTAGCCCCTGGGGTGTCTGAAGCAACTACTCCATGAAGATAGTATGTTAGCAGATGTGTGTTGCTGTGTCCCATTAAAGCTTGATTTATGAAGACAGGTGGCAGGATGGATTTGGCCCCAGAACAAAGCTGGCCAAATTCTGATTCTATATTAACATTGGCCCTTTTCCTCTTCCCCTTTTTAATGACTTCAAAATGATATGTGTTGGGCAAATCCTGTTATTTGAGTATGTGTGTGTGTGTGTGTGTGTACACATGAACATGTACACATGTGCACACTTAGACACACAAGCCATGTTATGTCCTTTTCCATGCAGTATAAGGTGGGTCCAGGGGCCTGAAGGAGGCATTCTGGACTTAAAATATTCTTACTAATTAATGACCCAGATAGAGGAGCACTAACCCCAAGGTTAATATTTTTCAGGCAATTCTAATTATTTCATGTTTGCCCAAACAATGAATTCTGATTCCCTCTTTGAACTAGATGTTACATAGCTTGCTTTGCACTTGGGGGTTGGTTCATGAAATACAGCACAAGAAAATGAAGCAGCGCTCCCCTCCCAGGGCGCAGGGCTCTGGCCAAGGCAGCTCAGGGAGCACTTCAGGGAATAGGGGCAGATGGTTAGAGAAGCGAGCAGGGAACGGGTCCCCGTAGGGGTCCAGGAACTACTGGGAACAGGTCTGACAAAAGGAGGCAGATCTGAAAATCTCTGTCACTCTTGACCCCTTTCACACTCTTGCTTGGAGATTTATCACAGAGATAGAAGGAAGCAGAATGACAGTGCTGGGTGGGGCAGGAAGCGCAGACCCCAGCTCTGGGAGGCACCTTGTCCTGGGCTCTAGACTCCTGGAGTCCTGGAAACCACATGGCCACAGCCAAGCCTTGTGTTCCCACCGTGTCCAGGCCCTTGGCTGTCCCTGAGCTCAGTGGCTTTGGCTACCTGGTAGACCAGAGGGCAGGTTGTTTGCCTTCCCCTGGGGACTCTCTGGAAGCGCTTGCATTCATCTCAGTGAAAGGTCTGAGTGCAATGACACACCCTCAGGATCTCCGCCACGCAGTCCAGGCCATGTCTTGTTTTAGGTTGGGTTCACAGCTTCTGTGAGCATCTTGCCTTGTTCCGGGAGGAAGAGAGAGCAGATGGGGTGTACAGTGGTGGCAGCCTGCCTGGTAACATCTCTTCATTCCATTTAGAACACTGCATGTCCCAGGGAGACAGGTACAGAGAAGCAGGGCAAAGAAGGCTGAAACTCAGGTTCACATTCAGTGCTGGGAAGTTCATGGGTCACCATGCCTCCTGCACCTCCTGCCCCCACAGCCCAGCCATCAGGACTGGTCATGATGAGAACTTCCAACAAGTTTTGACAAATTATCTTTGTGAACCAGAACTAGAGAGATTGCTAATGAAACGAGAAGCCTCATGAAGAGGCATCTGGTCAGCGTGTGATAACAGGTGGTAGCAGCTCTCCAGAGACCCTAAAGACACCATGCCAGCACAGGTGGGTCCTATGCTGGCCCACTTTGGAAAGTCTGTGCTTAGAAAGCCATTGTGCATTGTCCAGAGTTTCTCAGACTTTGAAAAATGTGTGAGTCTCCAAGGGAGAAAGGGCATAAATAAATATGCAAACTCCAGTTTTCCAACCAGTGCTGATAGCCTGTAGGCTCCAGAATAAAAAAAGTAAATGAAACAAAAGTCACAGCCCGATGACTAAATTTCTGGGGAGGTGCTGGGATTAAACCTAGAAGCACTTTATCACTGAGCTCATCCCCTGCCCTTTTTCTTTTAAGACAGGTTCTCACTAAGTTGCTTAGGCTGACCTCCAACTTATGATCCTCCTGCCTCAGCCTCCCAAGCTGCTGAGATTACAGGCATGTGCTGCCACAACCCACACAATGGGTAATTTTTAGTGAGAAAAATGAAAGAGAAAACTTGAAATATAGCTAAAACTGTCCTGGTTGCAGGGTGATAGAGAAATAATTCATCAGGAATTAAATTTATAAATTTAGAAGATGGTAGATGCTCTTGTTAAATACATTATTGTAAAATAAGATAATGCCCAAAACAGTGCCTCTTCTAAATCCTGGAGTGTTCATGTTAAATGTTCTATTCTGAAATGAAAAAAAAAAAAAAACATAAATTATAGCCCTCAAGAGTGGTAAGGAAATAAATGCTTTGGCTTGAAAAATGCTATGAGGTACAAAAATCATAAATTGGCCCAAGACCCCCTAAATCAGGCAGGATGCAGGCTGAGCTGTGAATGAGAAAAACCCTAAAATACGGTGGCTTAAACTAGTTTCCTTTCTTTCTTGTCAAGTCCAGGGCTCTGTTCTATAAGGTCATCCAAGGACCAGCTTTTGCTCGGTGTATAGTCACTGCGTGGAAAATGCCAGCCCACGCGCTACCGCATCTCCCATCCAGCCTGTGCAGAGGTAGAATTCCCTTGCACATGTCATTTTTAAACCTGCCAGAATTTGCAGGAATCATTTTGACTTGCGTTGACAGAAGTTTTGACAAATGGCCAGGGCTGCCTGTAGGTGAGGACTGGAGAATGAACTTGGGCAAGTCTGACTTCCATTTCAGCTGTGAATATTCTCACAGACAAGAAGGAGAAAGACCACCATTAGCTGTCCCTGACACATTCATGGGTCCTGCAATTTTTAAAAAATTTTTGACATTTTTTTTTTATGACCAGGCCCTCCCAGTCCTTGGCCAGTTCATCATTCCTAGAACATGCCACATGTAAATTTCCCTAATGCTTGTCAGCTCTTCCATGTGCTGTGCTGACAGATCTGAGACAACCAGTGAGTGGGACCCGGGTCCACCTCTGACTCCATGCCTTGGCTTAGCCTGTCCCTCCACCTGGGATGCCCTGCTCCTCATCAGGCATTTGCTGCCATTTTCCCCCCATGCATCTCGGCCCAGACACTATTAGAATGGGATATTTGCCCACGTGGGCCCCCAAGTCTCAGGACACCGGAGGGGGGGGGTAATAATGGGCAGGGAAATTTCTCTCAGTCCAGGCCCTAAGCCTAGGGGCCTGGATTGCTAGTCCATGTATTTGTCAACCAAAATAATCATCACAGAGATTCTCCACGGAATAATGAGTATTTGGGAAGAGCAGAGTGTTGGAATGGGAGTACATGTGCTCCAGTGAACTATGGGCATGGGCAAGAAGGCTGAGACCAGGAGAAGTTTTCCAAGTTAAAATGAGGAGGATTACACAAAATATTTTTAAACAAAAGCCCTTGGCTTCAATCAATAACAAGAGTGGTGTGAATCCAAGGTTGAACAATTGCTGGGCAGATTTCCTTGCAAAAGTATTTTTTTGTGTGTGAGGTTTTTTTTTTTGGGGGGGGAAGGTTGTGGTTCTGACAGAGTCTTTTGTGACTAGTTCTTGTCATTAGGCACAGATGCATGAGATCCTCTCTTTTATAACCTTCTGGCTTTGTTTGTTTGTTTATTTATTTTATGTGATTAGGGCTTGATAGAAATGACTCCTCTTGATTCTGACAACCTTCACATATTCATCCTGTCAGTATCTTGAGCCTGGGACCAATGTCAGGCCAGGGGTTGGGGATGCAGCAGTGAACAGAAACAGGCCGTCTGTCCTGATGGTTCACAGGGAGCCTGTATTGATAACAGGTTGCTAGTGCTCCACACAGAAGGCACTGAATGAATGAGGCCAGATGGAGTCCTGAGGGTCTCAAAGGGGAGTTCTTGGTCCATGCTTTCCCCCCCAGCAGTCTGCAGGACTGGGACCCACCCAGGTCACACCCCTCTACCACTCTGCAGGCAGCCTGCCTGCCCCAGGGCCCCTATAGTAGCAGGGCATAATGGAAACCCATTTGTCAAAGCCTGCTGCCACGTTTGATCCTATAGAAGCTGGCGATGCGCTGCCATGCATGCATGAGCACTCTGTCTCCACGGGGTAGGACATTAAGCCCAGAGGAAGATTTGTGTGCCACATCCGAGTAATGAGCTGTGAAATCGACATTATAAGTTTTAATTATTATTAATGCCTCACAGGGGTGGCTGGTGTTAATTGTCCTGTAGGCATCCCAGATGTATTCCCCCTTCTCCTTTCATATCTTTTCTTTAATGTCTTGAGCCCGAATAATGGCGCCTTCCTGGCAATGTTTGAACACAATCCCTCCAAAGGGTAACACCCAATCCCTTCTCTGAACACATCTGTGGTCCAAAGGAAATGGGTGCACAGCAACCTGCTTGCCTTCTGAGGCTGGGTCATGGTGGTGGGGGGGCTGTAAATCTCAAGTTTCCAGGTTGCCACAGTGAACTTTGCAGAATTCTCTTCCCCCCAGTAGAACTCACCTGCCTCTGGGCCTTCCATGGACTAATTAATCTTCTAAAAGGCTTTGAAGATGAAAGACTGTGGAGAGGCCACGCGTTACCATTTCTGAGCGTTTTTTTTTTTTTTTTTTTTTTTTTTGTGACACAGGGAACTGGTTCCTGGCTCTCTGCCCCCTGCATTAACCACCTCTCAGATCATTTCTGACATATATTTTTCCCTAAGAAATATGTCTCGTCATCTTTAAAAGGCTTATTGCCCTTTCAATTTTGCTCTGTCAGATGCTGTCTGGGCAGTCCAGAGGGGTGAGCAAGTGGACTTGCCCTGTGCCTCTCTCCCTCCATGCTCCCCTGGCCCCTGTCCTTCCCTATGTCTTTCTTCTCCTCTGTGCCCACCAGCAGGAGCAACAGGGCACAGGTGCATGACTACACAGAGCTCCTTAAGGTTCCTTTGCTTGCAACTGGTGCTCCCACCTTGGGGTCAGCTAAAGTCTGAACCACCCATGGAGCTGTGTTCAGGGCATGCATGGTCCCCTGGCTGCCCCAGCCTGACCTGCTGGGGGCACCAGAGGAGCGGCTTCACCAGTTGGAGTAAAGGCCAAATGCTTTTCCCTGAATCTCGGTGTAGTCCCTTGGCTTACTGGGGTCCTGGGTCACACCTTCCTAACTTTCCCCACTCCCTGTCCCCCACTCAGGCCTGACTCAAGACTACCCTGATTCCCTTGAACTGATACCATGCCGGGACACTCGCAGGTTCTGCTTGTCAGGGTAGACAAAGGACAGCCCTGAGCTGGGGCCCCTGGTTAAAAAACGGTTAGTACAATGGACCAGAGGTCCCCGGGCCTAAGGAGCCCCACCTGAGTGCTGAAGGTCTGGGATAAGACAGGAGGTAGCATGGAGCTCTGTCTGTAAAGCCCCCAGTTTCCAGAAGCCCATCCTCCTTGAGAGAAAGGGGATGCTGCCCGCTGTGGCTGGAATGGTGACCCAGTGCCAGCTCAGGGGGTGGGGTGCTCAGGCACCATGCTGAGGAGTTTGGCTCCCCTGAGGGATGCGGAGAGCCACTATAGGCTTGTAAGCAGTGGGGGGTGGGCTCATCACGTGCTTGGCAACCAACACACAGTGGGTTGCAGGGGTTTGGTTTCCATGGGAGCAGAGAAGGGATGGGGCAATCGGGAGTGGAAGGCAGACAGTGTCTCTGAGAGCCTAGCAGTAGAGCTAACAGGTTTTGAGGAGGAATGGACACAAGGATGACCCCTTGCTTAGCAGCTGGGTGGAGATTCCACAGTCAGGTTGCGGCCACAGTGATGGTGTGGTCTGTGGACCACACTGTTCAGATGGGTGGGGCCATGACCCATCTGGAGGATCAATGAAGCCACAGTTCCCTGAGGCTCAGAAGTGCATCCTTTTCAGGACTGGGGAGAAGGTAATATAAGTGCCTCTGTCCTGGGGGGCAGTCTGCAGCCCTCGCCCTGGTAGGAGATGCCTCCGTTTCCCTGTCCCTACACCTCAGCCCTCCTGGCCACACTGTATAAGTCAGGGCCACAGCTGTACATCACGGGGGTGAGCGGTGCTTGCAAGTGGTTTCCGTGCCAACTGTCTAGAGAAAGCTGGGGATGGGGAGTCCTGAATGGATACCCAGAATCCCCTTGATGCAGGAGGCAATGCAGGGAGGTGCCTGTGTTCCACTGCATGAGAGAGACGCAGGAGGAGGCAGAACCGGAATGCAAAGGTCAGGTCTGGCTTGTCCTGCCCACCACTGTGATCAGTCCCAGCCAGCCACTGGGGCAGTGACTCTTTGAGCAACCCCCTCTGACTCTGCCATGGAGAGGAGATGAGCCATGGGGTCAAACATTTTCTTCTGTGCACCTGGTGGGGGCTGGTTTTCAAGCTTAAGATTTTTTTCTTAAAAATAGGTTTCTTTAAAATCTCACTGAATGAAATCAAAGTGTCTCCATGTGGTCAGTGGTGAAGATACTCGCATATCATGAAAAGGTGGGGCTTGGACCTGGGGCTGGCACACACACTAGGCAAGCACTCCACCCCTGGGCCACATCCCCAGGCCTGTATTTAATATTTAAAATACAGGTAAACTCAATTGAAATAGAACAACAACAACAACAAAAAAGTACTTTTTTTTTTTTTTTAATTTAACCTACAGGTGGGGCCACGGTTTCTCAACCTATTGACGTCCTGGGCCGGGTAATTCTGTGTTGTTGGGAAATGTCCTGATTGAAGGATGTGCAGCAGCATCCCTAAGCCTGTACTCCTTAGATGCCAATAGCATCTACACTGTAACAACCAAAAATGTCTTCAGACAAAGTTGTCCCTGACTTGAGAATCCCTGGGCCAGGGCTGCTGGCCCTTATGTGGCAGTGAAATTCTTCTGGTGGCCCACAGCCAACAGCCTCTTCCAGTCTTCTCTGCGTGGATGGCAAATCACCCCTCTGCCTCCGCTCTCTGAAATCAGGGCCTCTTACCATCTATTGCACGGACATTACAAAGCTATCCAGAATGAGTATTATTGGACACAAACTGATTTTTCCCCCCTCTTTGAGTCCTGTAATCAAAAATCCTCTGGTGTTGCTATTTAATTGGGTAGTGGTGGCTGTTTGTCAGTCTGCCAGCGGGTCTCTTAACTGCTGTTGCCTGACCATTCTGAGACATAAATGTAGAATGATGGAGTTGCAATGTGCTATTAAGTCCTCTACAAAGAGTTTTTGATGTCCTGCTGCTTCGGGCTTTTGTGCTGGTATTGATTGATTCGAATACTACAGAAACCCTTGGCACAGGCAGACCTGGTGAGAAAATGCAGCTTCTGGTAGGAAAATCACTGGGTATAGACACGGGGACAATGGTAAGGCTTTCCTCTGGCTTTCCTTTGGCACAGAATGGACCCTGGGCAAAGCTCACTCAGTCGAGCAGGTGTTGGCCACCCATAAGGAAATGGAAAAGAAACTCACACAGCCAACTGGTCTCTTTACAAAACGGCCAATTAGAGGAGCCCAGGAAGTGCCCAAAAACATCAGATCAAGCCTTAGGATTGTTTGATGGACCTCTCGTTGCTGGAGAACAGAAGATTGGAAAGAATTCTGTTTCAAATGCATTTTTAAGGCTGGTCACTCTTTGATTACCAAAGATGGCAGACCCTTTTTGGACAGGTTGGACAGATTTTGACAGGAAAGGCAAGGACCTTCTCCTGATGGTAAGAAGACAGGAAATCATAGTTTTGGAACAGACAGGCTACTGTATGCAGCAAAAAGCTGCGTACATCCCTGGGGGTGTTGGTCTGTGACAGGGGACCAAGGACCTGGGAGTGGCCTCCAAGCTCCTCAGCCTGCCAGGTTGTGTCTCGCTGGGATAGGTTGAGCACATGCTGCTGGTTGAGTCCTGGCAAGACTGGTGTGGCATGATTGCTGCAATGTGGACTGGCCTGCTCAACGCAAACCCCCCTGCACATGTCCTGATTTGCTGTGAGGGGTCAGTAAGCTAGGGAAAGAAAGTTCTGTTGGGTCATACTTGTAGGAAATCTGGTAGCTTTTAGACAAAATTTCCTGAAAAACAGCACCCAGTGGTGCTGAGTAGATGAGTAGGAGCACAGAGTAATGAGTAGGCGCATTCTGGAGCCCCGACCACCTGGCTCCAATCTACCTACTACTCCTAAGGGTGGGTCCTGGGCAAGTTACCCTCTGTCCTGGTGCCTCAGATTCCTCTTCTGTAGAGGAGGGTAATTGACTGCTTCCTTCAGAACCTTTCAGTGCAAGTGAGTTGGGCTTGGTAAAAGATTAGAGATCATGCCTGATCCTCATGGTACCGTTTAGAGGGGGACTCCCATGACAAGGACCCTCTGGTCTCACTGTGTGCTTGTGTGCTCCTGTGACAGGCTGTCTGTACCTTTGAAGTATTTTCCACTTGCAGCGTGTTCTCAACATCCCCAAGACTCAGAAAAGCCCCTCAGAATCCCAGGCTGCCCATGCAGGCCCCCCAACATCAGGAAGGGCCGTTTCAAGTAACCACATGTTATTTTCTGCTTCCAGAACCTATCCCAGCTGCCCTATGGCAAGGCCCTGTACAGCTATGAGGGAAAAGAACCTGGTGACCTGAAGTTCAACAAGGGGGATATCATCATCCTGCGGCGCAAGGTGGATGAGAACTGGTACCACGGGGAGCTGCACGGCACACACGGCTTCCTGCCAGCCAGCTACATTCAGTGTGTCCGGCCCTTGCCGCAGGCCCCGCCCCAGGGCAAGGCACTTTATGATTTCGAGATGAAGGACAGAGACCAAGACAAGGACTGTCTGACCTTCACCAAGGTAAGGAGAGCGCCGCTGTCAGCCTCTGTGCCCACCCAGAGCCAGGGCAGCACCTTCCCAGTGAGTTTGAACCCTGGCTCCTCCCCTAGGCCCAGGATAAAGGATGCAGCCTCCTGCTCTGTGCCTCCTCCAGGACCAGTACTGGCTGCATGTGCTTCATGGAGACTTTGTTGAATGATATGAGATGGCACCAGCAGACACTTGGTCCACCCACAGCTGGCACAGGAGCCCGACATCCTGTGACCTGCCATTAGCATCAGTAGCAGGACTCCTGTTGCCCCAAGTCATGATTTTAATTCCAGTGCAGGGAAATGAGTTTCGAGGATACATGGGGTATCAGAGAAACTGCTGCACAGACCCGGGGCAGCTCACTGGGATGTGACAGCTGACGCCAAAGCAGGGCATCATAGCCCATCCCGCAGGCAGGCCAGGCCGGGCAGGGGAAACTGTTTGAAATAGTCAGGGCCAGAAAATATATTTGCCCATGGAGCTGTGCAGAGGACCTGTTGATTAGTTATCTACTCCAAGTGCCTGGCCGCACGTTCACGGTTTATCCTCACCCCTCGCCGGGGTTCCCAGGGGGTCCTTGTTCTCTAGGTTGGTGCTGTCTCCTCTCTCCTCGTCTTGTTCTGTCTGCCTGTTCATCCCCCACTGTGCACCGCTGCCCTCCCCAGTGGTCAATACCAGAGCTCTGATTCGACCTTTCTCTTTGAGGCCCATATTCTTCCCCATCCCTGGAGGCCACTTACTCTCCCTCCTTCCCACCGCCCCATCTGCTGGTGCAGGACATAGCTGTGGCGCTGCAGCTCCAGGGAGGGCTATAGAAGTGCCATGCACACCATTTTTTTTTTTTTTTTGAGCAAAATTGGCATGTCCTTGCCCAGCTGCTATTTATGTCTTGTTCTATTGTTCGTCCTGACAGTGAATAATCTATTTTTCATTCAGGGGATCCAACTCTTTCTTCCTTTCTTTCATCAAGGTGTTCAGATGCTAATTCCCATTGTCATCTGGCTGGTGCAACTTCCCAGGAAGCCAGCAGCCCCCCCCCCCCTCTTTCTTTCTTTCTCTTTCTCTCTGAGTGGCAAGCTTCCCAAGGGACCTTGCTTGCTTCTCTGCCCAGTGGACTCTGGAGAATCAGTCCTGAGAGGACCCTGGGGGCTGCTGATCCTCTGTGATGTCACTTGTGACCTCATAGTATCCAGTGATGGCCTTGCTAAGAAGATAGACACCAGAACTGTTTCAGGCTCAGCTGGCTCCAATGACAGAAACCACCAAGGTCAAGGTCCTCCTCCCAGGGCTTCCTAGGAGGAAATTCTGGGGCAGGAGAACTCACTGTGAACAGCTTCAGAGTCTGGGAGCTTCCAGGCTGGTCCAGTTTGTCCCTGTAGAAGCGCATGTCTGCCTTGCCTACCATTGCCACAGCCTTTTCCATTCTGGGGGCCTCTGGCCAGGACACTCGACTCCAGGTAAAGACCAGAGCCCTGTGGACAAAAGTCAAAGGGACGTTTGCCCACTTATTCTACAAAAACCTACAGGACCTGGTTCCATGCTGCACACTGTGCTGTGTCCAAGGACAGGCAGGCTCCCTGCACACTCCGGAGCCTGAAGTCTTGAACTTGGGGAAACCCAGGCCACAGGCAAGTCAAGAGGATTAAGTGTACACACGCCAACTTCAGAGGATGATGAGCTGTGCTGGATCATGCCTGGAAGCATGTAGTGAGGTTCTCCAAATTCCCAATGATTCCCAGAGAGTCCCAAATTCCCAAAGAGTCCATTCAAAACTTCAAGGGAGACATCAAATTAGTCCTCAGGGACACCTTACAGCTGCATTCGGCTTGGACGTACTCTGTGCTCAGCATGTTTGGGGGTGCCCAGCTGTGTGAGCTGCAGTATGTCCCCAAGGCAAGCATTGTCATGCAGGGCCTCTTCAAAGGTGACCTTGAGGTGGAGGAGCACAGGTGCCAGCAGTGAGAGGGTCTGGGCTTTCCTGTTACTTGGAGGCAATGACCGTTCCTACAGGGGCTGACTTGAATTTATAACGACTTTCTTTTCTTGAATCTCATGGGTTCCTATGGAGAATTAGAGACCCCTGGATGCAGTTCTCAAAGATATTCATGCTCTGACACCCGCCTCCCACCATGCTCCACATCCCCTTTTTTTCCCACCCTCACTGTAGTCCTGTGATCCCCACAGAGTGAAACGTGGGAGAGAGGACAGCAACCTTAATAACTATCCTGCTCCACGGCACCTCTCAGTTCTAAATGTCTCCCTATCCAGGCTCTGAAAGACATGGCAGCTCCTCAAGACTGCCCCTTGACTTGATTTCTGTTTCCTGTTGTGTGCCAGAGTCTCCTGAGGTTTCCCTCCAGTGGGGGCACCTGGCCCTGTTCATTGGCAGGGCCTGGAACAACGCCGAGACACACATGGTCACTGTCCTAACAACCTCCACTTTCTCACACTCCAGGTGACCCCGGGCACTCGTACTTCAGTTTCTCTGGCTAGTGCCAGCCGGTTTACCTCCAGAGACCAGTTTGTCCTTTGGATATGTTCCTTTCTGGCATCTGTAGGGACGGGGGGGGTCTCTACAAATGGTGCCGACTTTCTTCTAAAGCACATCATTGTGTTCGAGTGGAGGCACTTGGAGTCATGAAGCAGGTGAATCAAAGGTAGATTTTTTACCTTCAATGCTGAATAGTCCTGTTAAAATGTCATTCAATTAAAGTTGTTCTAAAACCAGTCTTTGTTTTATTTAAGAAGAGAATGAATAATTACCTTTTGTAAAGCAGATAGAAAAAGCACATTTTATGACTTCTCAGTAGTCCCACTCCACAAAGCTGGGCTTGTGCAAACACAAAGACTAAGGGCAGGTCCTGCCAAACAGGGCTCAGGAGTGCTGCCTGCAGCTCTTCTTCACCCGTGCCTTCTGGGTCCACAGAGGGGCTGGGCTTCACAGAGAGGCACCAGTGCAGATGGCGACCCAGTGATGTGCTCTGGTGGCTTTAGGAAGACACTTAACCTTGCTGGTCCCAAGTGGCTTGACTTCATGTCAGTACACCAGTGCCCAGTCTATGGGGTCAGTGATACACGATCTAAGTAAAGAGCTGAGCTTAGGGCTTGGCCTACAGAGGGCAAGGTGAATGCCGTTTGTATTTTGGCAGTTTAATTCCAGTCTCTTATTTCCTTTTAATAAATGTTTCTTGAGTCCCTACTATGTAACTTTCTGTTCACAAGGATGTCATCATCACTAGGGAACTGTGGCTCTGAAGGGCTTGGCCCGCCTTATGTATATCCTCTGCGATATCCAGGAATCCTCAAAGGCAGTGCCTGGCCACTCACAGAACCACTTTTGCACCTGACTACAGAGGGTCCTAGGCTTGCCAGGTCACCCCAACTCCTCACAGTGTTGCCATGTGAGGAGAGAGCTGCGTTGGGGGTCCTCACCTCTCATTCCCTTGCCTATTCCCAACCCACAGTGCCAAAAGGATGCTTTAGGTTGACAAATTTGACAAACACCGTTGGTGTCTCCATAAGCTCCTCTCATGTAACCTCCTTAAAGTCATCCCCTGAGTGTTTAATCACCATGTATCAAAAGCATAGAGGCATGTCAGGCATGATAGCACACCCAGTAATCCCAGCAGCTCCAGAGGAGGCAGAGGCAGAAGGATCACAAGTTCAAAGCCAACCTCAGCAATTTATTGAGACTCTGTCTCAAAAAATAAAAAAAACAGACTGGGATGTGGCTCAGTGGTTACATGCCCCCTGGGTTCAATCCCCAGTAACAACAACAACAACAACAGAAAGTAGAGCTCTCTCCTTTGTAAGCCAATCCAGCATGAATCCCAGATGATGTTCTCTGACCCAGGGGATAAACTTAGATGGGCAAAACTTAAATGCAGACAGAGTTTGGGTTCTCAAGTCAGATGTAAGTTCAAATCACTCTTCTTGTATAGTGACTTTGGGGGCATTTACTTAGTCTTTGAAACTCTTTTTCACTATAAAATGGAGTTGATATTGGGATTAGGGGAGCAAAGGAATTGGAAAAACAGAGCTCAAATAGGTTTTCCCATGAATATTTTCTTCCTGGTTCAGGAAAAGTTGTGGTTGTTCCTATAATTTACTCACAGAACATAAATGTCTTCTTAAGACACATACTGTATACACAGCTGAGGATTTCCAGGGCTACTCTGCTGCACTCTTACTTTCCTGGTGGCCAAGTCTTGGAGAGGTTTGCTCAGGGTGTGAAATGGGCCAGCCCCTTATATTGGTACCATTGCTCCATGGCCAGCAGAGCCAGCCAACTGGGCCAGCCTCTGGACCACTCTGTCATCCCTGCTTCCTCCTAAGTGGGAATTGGGATGCTTTCCAGGCTGGAAAGACTCAAGAATTTTTGCCTTTTGTTTTTTCCATGACTCAAAGCAAGATGAGCCCCAAGAAGAGCGGGGCTTACTAACCACTCTCTCCTCCCTCCTGAGCACCCCCTGTGTTAGTCAGCTTTTCATCACTGTGACCAAAATACTGAAAAAAAAAAAACAACCTAGAAGAGGAAAATTTTGTTGGGCTCATGAGATTTGAGTCCATGGTCAGCTTACTGCATTGCTCTGGGCCTTGGGGTAAGGCAGAACCTCATGGTGGAAAGGTATGGCGAAGGAGACTGCTTATTAACTCATGGCAGGTAGGAAACAGACAGCAAGAGAGGTGTGAGGGACAAAATATAATCCCCAAAGACATGCCTCCAATAATGTACCTCCTCCAGCCACACTCCATCTGTCTACCATTACCACCCAGTAGTCCATTCAGATTATTAATCCATCAAATGGATTAATCCACTTCTTATGTCACAGGTCTCTAAATCTAATCATCTCACCTCTGAACATTCTTATATTATCCAACATGAGATTTGGGGGGGATACCTCATATCCAAACCATGACACCTCTCACTTGGCTTTAGTACCCTGAAAAAGTTATCGGGGCCACATGTGGTGGCACATGACTGGAATCCTATTGACTCAGGCAGCTAAGCAGGAGAACAGCAAGGTTGAGGCCAGCTTGGGCAATTCAGCAAGACCCTATCTCAAAATAAAAAGTGAAAAGGGCTGGGGATGTGGCTCAGGAGTAGGGTGTCCCTGGGTGCCGTCCCTAATAAACCGTTACCAGGGACACTCAAAGGGGCCCCGTGCTCCTTACAAGGGGGAGTCCTCCTTCCCGACTCAGCAGTCATCCCATAGCTTCCTCCTTGTGCCTGCTGTGCCTCCCAGGAAGGAAGTGAATGAGGGGAGAGGGACAGTGGGAGTGGACGAGGCAGCCTGGTGGCAGCTGCTGGACACCCAGCCCAGCTGCTTCTTTTGACATCAAGGCAGGGTTCAGAGGAAGTGTTTGCAGTCTTGGTTTGCAGGTAAAGCTTGAACTAAATCTGAAGCTTTGTTAGAATATATCCCCTGCATGCAGAACAGGAGCTTCTCCCATGGATGTGCCAGGAAGCCCGGCCCTGCCCCAGCACTGCTCCCTGCAGGTGCCTCAGCCTGTTCTCCTTGGGTGGATGGGGTGACTTCAAGGTTGCGTCATATGGTAGGTGCCTCTACTCAGAATTCTCCATGGTTCCCATCTCCCCTTGAGTCACTGGCACAGCCTACACTGGCTCCAGGACCTGGTACCTGCACCCTCTTACAGACCTTTTACTGCTGGCCTCTGACCTTGCCTGGCTCCTGTGGGCTCCTGATTGTTTTCCCTTCCCGGGGACCACTGAGTCCCCAGGGCCTGTGCATCTCCTTCCCACATTCACAGCAAGGCCTTTGTCCTCGCTAGGCGTGCCCCAACCCTGTGTGATGGAGCCTTGTATACTTTGTACTCTACCCTTCTCCTCCTGAGATACAGGTATTTGTAACATAGCCCTGAAGGCGGGTCATGATCACTTACTGTCCATCTGCAGCATAGGACACCCAGGAGGGACAATGGAGATATATCTGACCACGAAGCTGAAAATGCTCTGCATGGCCTGAGTGAGGGTCTTGCTGTCGACAGTGTCCACTTCTTCCCATCCTTGGTCCTTGGCCCATTCATTCACTCTCCAGACATACTGAGCCCTGGTTGTGTTCCAGGTGCCAGCTTGGTGCCAGGTAGCGAGGTAAGCACCCCAAAGTCCCGTCCTCATATGCCCATGACTGACAGTGAATGGACAGGCAGGAGAGACCGTCCTGGGCATGTGTGTATGCGCAGTAGGGTAGCTCCAAGCACCCAGAGGGTTTGACCTCTGACCTTTTCCCTCTCTCCTGGGCCCACACTGTGACTGAAGGTTCCCTCCAGCCCAGAGGTGTCCTCTGCCTCGCTTTGCGTGGCCCTGGGCCCATGGCAGCCTCTGGAGTTCAGACAGGTGAGCAAGCCATCTGGTAAGTCATAGCTGCTGAGATGGCAGCAGGACCAGGACCAGCACCAGGACTGAGGCCACGGGCTGGCCTGCTCTGGGGGATCCGTGGCAGCCAAGGGTTCCAGGAAGTCTTACTACAAAAGGCAGAAGTGACCAGAGGCACGATTCTGTGTCATTTCTCAGGGGAGGGGGAAAAAAAGACTGAGGTATTTCTGAGCTTTTCCTTTTTAAAAGTTTCCCTTCTGTCAGAAAAATAGAATGGTTTGAGAACTCCGTTTGTGGCCTGCTGCCTGTGGCAGGGCCAGGTCACAGTCAGATTGCAGCAGGGTTGGGAGCACATAGGATCCTGCGCTCAAACAGACCCATGAGACTGATGGCAGCCAGGTGTCACCTAAGGCCATCTCTGGGCTCCGGTTTCTTCCTGCTTCTTAGAAACGTTTTGAGTGCAGGAGAGAGCAGACGTAAGGAAGTTTTGTGGCCTCCAGGAGAGGAAGCTGTTGAGTCTTCATACCCTCTTTGGGAGCCATCTCTAGGAGTTGCACATGTAATGTTGACACACAGCATCACGGGTGGCTAAGCAGCGGAATGGCAAGCTTGAGGCCAGCTTGGGCTACTTAGCAAGACCCTATCTCAAAATAAAAAGTAAACAGGGCTGGGGATGTAGCTCAGGAGTAGGGTGTCCCGGGGTGCCATCCCTAATACTCAAAAGAAAAAAATAATAAGCTGAGTGTAAACTATTAGGAGCCTTGGATTTAGGAGAATAAAATATTAGGGGCTTGGATTCTCCAAATCTCCAAAGTTTCAGCTCCTGTGATTTCAGGCTGAGCCCCAAAATGCTTGATGTGAGCTATGAAATTTACCAAGCTGTAACCTGAAAGGCAGTGTGGAAGGGCAGTGTGTTGTGCCGGCCACCCGCAGTCAGCCCAGAAAGGGCAGGAAAGTCAGCTGTCTGTGCTCTGACCCTCAGCTGCTGTTCTTAACAGAGGCCCTTCTGTTTTTGCAGCTTTCTTTTTTCCCAGGTGGAAATGAACACAGACTTGGGAGGAGGTAGGCAAATGAATTAAAAACACAGGTAAATGCCCCTTATAGATCAGGGGTCTGATTGTGTCACCCAAGTCCTTTACACATTTATTCCCCCATCATGCCTGGGGAAGAAGGGCAACATAGTCTTTTTGTATGAACTACTTTGTGTTCATAGCCCAAACTTAAAATCATTTAGGACCATCCAGGGATCACCTGAATGCCAAGGCGAGCCATAGCCATACGGCAATAGCATTTGGTGTGCGTTCAAAAACTTGGAAATATCAGGGAATAGGGAAAACAGCATATGGAGTCTACTGGCCCACAGTGAGTAATGAGCACTTGACATGAAACCTGTAAACGAAATTGAGTTTTGCCTCTGAAAGGGAAATGATGTCGTGGAAGCAGTTTTCATTCATAAAATCCTTGAATGCTGCCATATTAACCCAGAAGCATGTCTAATTCACCTAGCAGTGATGTCTTTGGTGTCCAGTTTGGTTTGGTCTGCTCACCTACAGCAGGCAAAGACTGATAAATTAAGATGCGTTGTCTAAATCCTGCTGCCACCTTTTTTTTTTAAATAAAGTTTTATTGGTATGCAGCCATGATCATTATTTATGTAATCAGCAGCACTTATGCTTCAAAGGCAGAGTTGAGTAGTCGGCCCACAAATCCTAAAATGTTTACTCTCTGATCCTTTCTAGAATACGGGTATCAACCTATGACATAGAGCACAGCTCTACTTGGCCTCTACTTGGCCTCTTCTGTCCCTGTATGTCACCCAGCATGACTCTGTCCATGGCAACCATGAGCCGCCATTTTGTTTGAATGCCTGTGAGGAGAGAGAGTGGGCATCCCAGGGGTGCCCTTCTCCATGAAGGTCTGCTAAAAACTTGGAAGTGAACCTTTGCCATCTTCATGGAATCTTAAGAAGGTGTTTCTCCACGTACCAAAGAGTCTGCAGAATACTATTTCCTCCTTCCTTGTCACTCTGAAAGCACTAGTTTTTGAAACATGACAACCAACTGGAAGACCTGTTGTGATCCAGCCAATGAAAAAATTGGCCACTTTTTCTGGACCCACCCTGGGACCTAGAGAAGCCCTTATTGATTCCAGAACATACCAGAATTCATACTGGCAACACACCAGAGTAGCTTTTTTTCACTGCCAGCACTCATGCGGTCCTCTTTGGGGATTGTCCCCATTGTGTAAGTTTGGGTCAGAGGCAGACCTGTGGGAAACCTTCCTAAACATTCATAGGCAAAGTTAGTTCCTTATTTTTATGTGTGAAGAGTGGCCAGATCCCTGTACTCCAGTGTTCTCCCAGCTCAACTGAATAAGGAATTTGCGGATCCTGCCACCACGTGGCTATATATTCTTACCATCCATGAAAGAGAGTTCCTAATGCTTCACATCCTTGCCAGCATTTGGTATTCTCTAGGTTCTGAATTTTGGCCATTCTGATCAGTGTGTTGTGGTATCTCATAGTTTTAATTTTCATTTCCTGGATGACATATGACACGGAACATATTTTCATATTTTTATTTACCATCTATATATTTTGGAGAATGCCTGTTAAGGTTTTTTGATGCATTTTTTTTAATATTTATTTTTTAGTTCTCGGCAGACACAACATCTTTTGTTGGTATGTGGTGCTGAGGATCGAACCCGGGCCGCACGCATGCGAGGCAAGCGCGCTACCGCTTGAGCCACATCCCCAGCCCTTTTGATGCATTTTTAACTCAGATTATTTTTTTCTTATTTTGAATTTTAAGAGTCTTTTGTATATATTGAATGATAGTCCTTTGTCATAGTATTTTACAAATGTTTCCTCCCAGTCTGTGGCCTATTTTCTCATTCTCTTGTCGTTGTCTTTTGCAGAGTCCAAGGTGTTAAGTTTACTGAAGCCTAGCTTATCAATTCTTTCATGGATGGTACCTTTGATGTTGTCTACAAAAAGTCATTATAAGCCCAGCACACCTCTAATCCTAACCACTCAGGAGGCTGAGACAAGAGGATCACAAATTTAAGGCCAGCCTCAGCAACTAAGCAAGGGCCTAAGAAACTTAGCGAGATCCTGTCTCAAAGAATAAAAAAGGCTGGGGATGTAGCTTAGTGGTAAAGTTCCCCTGGGTTCAGTTTCTAGAACTGATAAAAAAAAAAAAAAAAAAAAAGTTATTGCCCAATCTAAGGTTATATAGATTTTCTTCTACATCATCATCTAGGGCTTATGTAGTTTTACATTTTTTTTTTTTAAAGAGAGAGTGAGAGAGGAGAGAGAGAGAGAGAATTTTTAATATTTTTATTTTTTACTTCTCGGCAGACACAACATCTTTGTTGGTATATGGTGGTGAGGATCGAACCCGGGCCAGGCGAGCGTGCTACCGCTTGAGCCACATCCCCAGCCCATGTAGTTTTACATTTTACATTTATGTCTGGGATTCATTTTGACTTAGGTTTTGTGAAGGGTGTCAGGTCTGTGCTTTTCTTTTAAAAAATTTTTTTTTCTTGCAACATATCCAGTTTTTCCAGTATCATCTGTTGAAAACCCATCTTTTCTCCATTGCTTTTCCTTTGCTGTCAAAGGTCGACTGTATCGATGTGGGTTTATTTCTGGGTGCTCTGATACTGTTCCACTGATCTGTTTGTCTGTTCTTTCAACAAGGCCACACTGTCTTCACAACTTTAAGTCTTAAGATCAGGCCTATCAGTCTTTGTTTTTCTCCTTCAATTCTGTGTTGGCTATTCTGAGTCTTTTGCTTCTCCATAGGAACTTTAGAATCAGTCTCTCAATTTTCATAAAATAACCCGCTGATATTTTGATGGGTTACATTATTAGATTAACTGAGGGGCAATTGACATTGTGACCATCCGTGAACTTACAATATATCTCCATTTATTTAGTTCTTCTTTGATTTCTTTCATCAGATTTTCATAACTTTATTTTTTTTTAGTTGTAGATGTCTACAATACTCTATTTTTATGTGATACTGAGGAGCGAACCCAGTGCCTCACACATGCAAGGCAGGCACTATACCACTGAGCTCCTTTCATACCTTTCTTATATAAATCTTGCACATATTTTGTTAGATTCATATCTAAGTATTTAATTTGTGGGGTGGCCATATAAAATGCTATTGTGCTTTTATTTTAAATTCCACTTGTTCATTGCTAGTGTACAGGAAAGCAACCACTTTCTTATATTAACCTTATATCCTGCAACCTGTCACTTATTTGTCTCAAAAGTTTTTTTCTTGACTCTGTCAGATTTTCTTTTCTCTTTTTTTTTTTTTTTTTTAAAGCTGTTTGGGATAAATGACTCTCTGTCAGATTTCCTACCTAGACAATCATGTCATCCGCAAACAAGAATAGTTCTATTTCTTCTTTCCCAATCTGTACACCTTTTATTTCATTTTCATACTGCATTAGCTATGATTTTTCCATACCATGTTGAAAAGAAATGGTGAGAAGCTATATCTTGCCTCATCCCTGATTCTAATGGAAAAGTTTCAATTCTTTCACCACTAAAGATAATATTAGCTGTAAGTTTTTTAAAAGACTATTTTTTGTCAAGTTGAGGAAGTTCCCTTCTATTTCTAGTTTTCTGAGGGTTTTTATCATGAATGGATGTTCGATTTTTGTCAAACTCTTTTCTGAGTTTATGGATATGACCGAGGGGTTTTTCTTCTTGAGCCTATGAATGTGATGAATTGCATTAATTGATTTTCACCTTGCATGCCTGGGATAAATCCCACTTGTTCATGGACTTGATTTGCTAAGATTTTGTTGAAGGTTTTTTGTCCATGTTCATTAAATACATAGGTTTATAGTTTTCTCTTCTTGTGATATTTTGCCTGATTTGGGAATTAAGGTGATTTGGGCCTCATAGAATGAGTTAGGAAGTATTTCCTTATCTATTCTCTTCTGGAAGGGAGTATAAAAAATTGGTATAATTACTTCCTTAAATTTTTGTAGAATTCACCATTGAACCCATCTGTGCCTGGTACTTGTTGGAAGTTTATTACTGATTCAATTTCTTTAATAGATATAGACCTACTTTATAGACCTATTTAGATTATCTTGTCTCTTTCAAGGAATTGTTCTGTTTTTGTCTGGGTTATCAGACTTGTGGACACAGTTGTTCTTAGTATTTCTTGATTGTACTTTTAATGTTCATTGGACATGTAGTGATCTCATCTCTTGTTTCTGATATTAGTAATTTGCATCCTGTCTCTTTATTTCTTAATTAGCCTAGCTGAAAGTTTATGGATTTTATTTATCTTTTCAAGATGCCACTTTTGGTTTCATTGATCTTCTCTGTTGATTTTTTAATTTTTTATTTCATTGATTTCTGTCCTAATTTTTAGTGTGTATTCTATTTTATTTACTTTGGATTTAACTTGTTCTTTTGTTCTAGTGTCCTTAAGTGGAAGCTGAGATTATTAATTTTACTTCTTCTCTGATATATGTATCTAGTGCCATAAATTTTCCTTTAATCACTGTTTTCACTGCATCCCACAAGTTTTGGTATGCTATGTTTTCTTTTTTATTTTGTTCAGAACATTTTGAAATTTTTCTTGAGTTTTCTCCTTTAACCCAAGTGTTATTTAGAAGTATGTTGTTAAATTTCCAAATATTTGGGGGATTTTCCAAGCTATCATTTTGTAGCTCATTTCTAGTTTAATTCCACTGTGGTCTGAGAGTAGACAATGTATGATTTCCAGTCTTTTAAATTTGTCAAGATGTATTTTATGGCCCTAAAAGTCACTATCTTGGTGAATGGACCCTGTGAGCTTGAGAAGAATGTGTAATTCACTGTTGTTTGATGAAGTATTCTGTGGATGTCAATTGTATCCTGCTGATCGATGGTACTGTTGAAATCAACTATGTCCTTACTGATTTTTTTGCCTGCTGGATCTGCTCATCTCTGATACAGGAGTGTTAAAATCGCCCACGATAACAATGGATTCATCTATTTTTCCTTGCATTTCCATCAGTTATTGCCTTGTGTCTTTTGACACTTGATTTTGTCTTTTTGGAGAATTGACTCCTTTGTCATTATGCAGTGCCCCCTCTTTAATCCCCATGATTCTCTTTGCTCTGAAGACAACTCTGTCTGAAATAAAGAAAGCTATCTTTTGATAAATGTAAATACTGTATATCTTCCTCCATCCATTTACTTTTAACAAATTTGTGTGTTTACATTTAAAGTATGTTTCTTATAGATAACATAGAATTGGGTCTTCCTTTTTGACCCACTCTGACAATCTCTTAATTTTTGTATCATATCATTGATTAGTGATTATACATTTGTATTAAATGTTGCCCTTGTTTTTTGCTCCTTTATGCCTTCTACTTTTTCTCTTTTGCGGTTTTGTGTGAGCATTTTTAATAATTTTCATGTTGTCTCTTTTCTAAGCATTCTTTTTTTAATTTTGTACATAAAACAAAATTTTATTTATTTATTTATTTATGGTATCCAATTTATTTATTTATTTATAATTTTTTTATTGGTTGTTCAAAACATTACATAGTTCTTGACATATCATATTTCATACATTTGATTCAAGTGGGTTATGAACTCCCATTTTTACCCCATATACAGATTGCAGAATCACATCAGTTACACATCCACATTTTTACATATTGCCATACTAGTGACTGTTGTATTCTGCTACCTTTCCTATCCTATTAAGCATTCTTTCTTATTACTTTTTTTAGTCATTGTCCTGGAACTTGCAATATACATTCACCACGAATCCAAGTCTACTTTCAAATAACCATACATTGCTTCATGGGTAGTGGGAGTACCTTGTAGCCACAAAATAGTCTTTACTTTTTCCTGTCATCCCTTTGTATCATTGCTGTTATTTTCCTAATACATAAGCATACGTAAGTGTGTATCTAGACACACTCACATAACAAGGCATAATCAAATGCGTGATTTCTGATATTTTAGCAAATTCTTATTTGTTAGATCAATTAAGAACACGAAGAGTTGGCTGAGGCTGCAGCTCAGCAGTACAGCCCTTGCACAGCATGCATGAGCCCCGGGTCCGATCTTCAGTCTGGCCATTTTACTGTCACTTATTCCTTCACTCCAGCAGTTAAATATTTTCTTTCCTTATATAGGTCTGATTTTCTAACCCTTTTTACTTTCCTTCTTTCTAAAGAGTGTCTTTTTTTTTCTTTAGTTGTCGATGGATGCAATATCTTTATTTTATTTCTTTATGTGGTGCTGAGGATTGAACCCAGGGCCTCACTCGTGCTAGGCAAGCGCTCTACTGCTGAGCCATAACCTCAGAGTATCTTTTAATATTTCTTGCAAGGTAGTGGCAACAGATTCCCTCAGTTTTTGTTTCTCTGAGAAATTTGTATTTCTTCTTCACTTTTGAAGGATAATTTTGGAAATGAAAATAGAATTCCAAGTTGTTAATTTGTGTTTTTTTTTTTTTCCTCTGAATGCCTTATTTCACTCCACACTCCTTCTGCTTGCATGGTTTAAAGAAGTCAAATGTAATTCTTATTTTTTTTTCTGCATATAAGTTTTATCCCCCTTTGCTTTTATTCTATATTTTTCTTTATTTTTAATTTCCTCTAGTTTGATAATGCTATGTGTAAGTGTAGTTATTCTGACATTTATCCTGCTAGGTGTTTTCTGAGCTTCCTAGATCTGTGACTTTGATACCTGACATTAATTTGGAGAAATTCTCAATCTTATTATTTCAAATGCTTTCCTGTTTGTTTCTTTCTTTCTATGGTATTCTCATTATAGGTGTTTCGTCTCAAGTTCTTGGATATTCTGTTCTGTGTTTTTATTTTCATCATTGTTTTCTGTTTGGGGGGTTTCTGTCATGATATACTCAAGCTCAGAGATTCTTTCCTCATGAGGAGCCATGTCCTGTCTCTTCATAAGCCCATCAAACACAGTCTTCATTTCTGTTACAGTGTTTTTGATCACTAGTGTTTCTTAGAATGTATCCATTGCTCTGCTTACATTGCCCATCTGTTCTTTCAGGCTGTCTACTTTATCCACAAGAGCCCATAGCATCTTAATTGCAATTGTTTTAAATTCCCAGTCTGCTAATCCCCACATCAGTTGCCATATCTGAATCTGAGTCTGGTGCTTTTCATTTTCAAACCGTGTTTTCTGCCTTTTAGTATGTCTTACCATTTTCTCTTGATAGCCAGACATATTGTACTTCAGAGAAGGAATAACTACAAATAGCCTTTAGTGGTATCGTGGTCAGGTGTGTGGAGTGCAGGTGTGCTGAGAATTCTGTAGGCCTGTGGTTGGGTCTCAGTCTTTGTGAGCCTGTGATTCTGGGCTATGAACTCCACCTTGCTTCTTAGTCCCTGTGACCTTGCCCATTAGTTGGGCCAAGATATTTGGAAGGGGCTACCTTCCAAATATGGTTATGCTCTGATAAACCCTCACAGGATTGTGTCTGGTTAACTAGTTTCCCCAGGGCAGACCTTGTAAGGAAGAATACTAAGCATTGGCACCTTTCAAAATGGCTCCCTTTCCTGCCCTGCTTCCAACAGGGTATTTTTCTTCAACATTTACCATAAGGATCTAGTGGATCTCCTGGAGGTAAAAAGTCACAAAGGTGCAGACTGCTGTGACTGGGTCTCCTGGAAGATTTTTCCTTCAGATTTGTGCATGCTGATGCCTCATAGTCAGGTTTCCCTGCCTGGCATGGTGGCTGGAGAAGTGGCCATTCCTGGGTTTCTGCTCCAGAAAGCTGTGATTCTCTATATTCAGCTATTGATGATGCAGTTTGGGGGGCAGAGGTTTCCTGTGACCCAAGTTCTCTTGCAGATCTGAGAAGCACAGTTGGTTTTTCAATTTGTTCTGCTTTTCTATATGTTTTCAAGATGGAGCCACTTCTCAGGTGCTAGGTTAGAAACTGGAAGTCACACTATTAACTTTTTTTTTGATTGGATGGTGTGTGTGCTGACACAACTTTTACAACCAGATCATAATGACAATCAGTGCAGAGGTTGTATTGAACTATAGGCCCCAAAGCCCTAGTTGCTGTCTTATTTCTTATCAAAGAACATTTATATCATTTAATTTTTAGCCTAACTGCAGGAATTGATGATTACCTGACAAATTGGACGTTTTTGTTTGTATCAGTTGCCCCTGCCAGTGGTTGTAGTGGAGAGCTAAGGACCTGACAGTTTACAGGTTATCTGTTCCTGTTGCATTGTGTGCAAATCAGTTTTTTCTTCACAAAAGCAAGGTAAACACTTCTATTTATTTATTTAGCAGTATTGGGGATCAGACCAGGATGTTAGGCAAGTGCTCTACCATGAGCTATCTACCATGAGCATCTCCAGCCTTTTAAAAATTTTATTTCTAGATAGGGCCTTGCTAACTAAGTTGCCTAGGCCATCCTCAAGCTTGCGATCAATCCTCCTGCCCCACCCTCCTGAGTAGCTAAAACTGTAGACAAAAATAAGCTTTTTATTTTTTATTTTTCTATTTTCTTAAAGATTTCAAAGTGAAGTGAACATAACCAGAGGTATAAGAAAATCTTAGGCCTCTTGTTTTCCTCCTGTATTTTTTTTCTGGTTTCTGAGACAATTCTATTATAAAACAGGTTCATATTTATTGTAGAATATTTGGAAAATATACAAGGGCACATTAACTGAAGCCAACCTACCTTTTCCTTCTCCTAGAGTTATCTGCTATACAAATTTTTGCATATACATTGTCCCACTGTTTCTAAGTGTATGTATTTTTATTTTTTTCCTAAAAATTGGATGATATTTTATGATTTGTTCATTTAATGGATGTTATACAAATGGGTTTTGAATCTTACTTTTTCATTTAAAAATAACTACTGGGGCTAGGGTTGTGGCTCAGCAGTAGAACACTCGCCTAGCATGTGTAAGGCACTGAATTTGATCCTCAGCACCCCATAAAAATAAAATAAAGATATTGTGTCCAATTATAACTAAAAAATACATTTAAAAAAAAAATAAAAATAACTACCAGGTCCACTTAGTAAATTATGATATGTTTTATCAGAATGTTACTGTGTAGCTATTAAAAGAGTGAAGATGATCTGTATGCACAATCATTGAACAATTCTTTGACCAAGATTAAGTGGAAAAAGCAAGACACAGAGTAGTGTGGAGGGTGTGCTACTATTTACATATTTTTGAAAGCCATATGCTTATGTTTGCTGTGTGTTTGACTTAGTTTTTCTGTAGTTTGACAAATACCAAAATGAACATCCTCAGAGCTAAGTCTTTCAAGACACTGTATTTTCTTAGGAAAAAACATGGCATGTTCAGGTCAGGGGGTATTACAAGCTTTCAAGGCTTTGATGATTGATGGGAACTGACAGACTGCCTGCCCTAAATTTATATCCCCACCAAAATGGGAACGTGCCTGTTCCCTGCCTACTGGCCGCCATGGTGAGTCACTTTCATATTCATCCATGCTAATTTGACAGGCAAAAAGAACAAAGAAGAAAAAAGAGAATCTTCTCAGTTAAAATTATATTTCTTTGATTTTCAGTCAGGTCTAACATTTAAAAATGTGTTTAATGCCAATTTGCTTTTCTTCTTTTGTGAGTTCCTGAATTTTTGCCCTTGGCTTATTTTTCCTTTTAAGTATTTGTCTTTTTCCCCACTGTCATTTAAAGTCTCTTGATAGCTAGGATAGGAAGCCTTTATCTTGCCTATATTCTGCAAATATTTTTCTAGTTTATTTGATTTTTTGTTTTGCATTCATTATTTTTAACATAGAGGATTTAGTTTTTCTTCAGCCAAATCTTTGTTATCATACTTCAAGATACCTTCCCCAGCTCAAGATTAAACATCTATTCATATTTTCTTCTTGGGTATTCAAGTTTTTTAAAACATGCCTTTAATCCTTATGGAATTAATTTTGGCATATTCACAGAACCATGTTTTTAATGGCTAGCCATTTTCTAACTGATTACTGCTGGTATATGGGAAAGCCAAAGATGTTTGTGAATTTATTTTAAAATTGTCAGCCTTTCTCAAATTCTTATTCTGATTTTTAGTTGCTACTCTTTTTCTAGATAAAAAATATATAAATCCATCTTTTTAATATTTATACTTCTTACTTTATCTTCTTTTATTTCTTTGGCTCTAATTTCTCAAATAGCATTAGATAATGGTATGGATCCTTGATTATTTTCTTAACCAGAATTAATCTGGTGTCTTTTTCCTCTGTGTGCATGTCCCTCCCACCAGTCTTCCACACTTGGCTCTAGTTGGCACGCTCCCAGGGCTGAGCATCTGCTGGAAGAAAGCCCTGTAAAACACCATCTTGGAGTTAAGAACTGACTACCTCACCCACATGAAGGGACTTGGTTCCCTTGAATGCCTGTTGCATATTTCTGGCGTATGATATAAATCATAAAAAGTGGTACAACCACGTGTCACTTAATGACAGGAACGCTCCTGAGCAATAAATACACGCACCAGTAGGCAATTTCATCATTGTGTGAACATCACAGAGGGTACTTACACAAACCTGGATGGCGAAACTTACTCTATACCTAGGAGGCATGGTTCACATTTGAAGCACAGCCTGTTGTTCTGAGGGCCATGATTTAACCTGAAGTTAAATCAAGCACAAGAGAAATCAATGCAATCAAGAGGGAAGGAGACCCTCAGGGGTATACAAAATTACATACAAGAGGAAGTGAGGGGAAAGGGAAAAAAAATACAAGGGGGAGAAATGAATTACAGTAGAGGGGGTAGAGAGAGAAGAGAGGAGGGGAGGGGGGATAGTAGAGGATAGGAAAGGCAGCAGAATACAACAGACACGAGTATGTCAATATGTAAATCAGTGGAAGTGTAACTGATGTGACTCTGCGATCTGTATACGGGGTAAAAATGGGAGTTCATAACCCACTTGGATCAAAGTGTGAAATATGATATATCAAGAACTATGTAATGTTTTGAACGACCAACAATAAAAATTTAAAAAAAGAGAGATACTGTAAACACAAGACGTACGTACGAGGCAACTGCTGTAACACCGCGTCCTATTTACAGTCAACTTTCTTTTCAGTAAGCAAGAATACACTCTTAAGTCATGGTTAAAATGTACAACATAGTAAATACATAAACCAGGAACAATTATTGTCATCAAGTATTATGTGCTGTACATAATCTCATGTGCTCTGCTTTCTCCATGGATGATGGTGCAGTAGATTTGTTCTCAGTGCAGAGCACTGAACCTGGCTGTTCCCTCTGAGTTCTCTGTAGGGTGTGACCCGATCCCATCAGGTGGTTCCCTCTCACCTTTGATGAACACCCCAAATTGTGCAGCTCCTCATCTCCCCGGGGGCAGCAGCTTCCCCGATAACCACAGGAAGTCTGCGGCACACGAGGCCCATTTACTTCTTCAGGTGACAGGACGGAGGCTCTCAGAGAAGACAGATGGCCCCTTCAGATCTAATGGGGGTTATTCCCCTAGGCTGCCTTGGGCTGTCACTCCTATCAGAGTGCCAGCTGGGCTCCTACCAGCTGCTGACAGGGCTCAGGGAGGTTTCAATGGGAGAAGTTTAGTCAGACAGCCCTGGGGTGCAGGGTTCCACATTGTGTGCTGCTTGCTAAAGGAAAGACAGTCCCAGGAGAGTGACTTGGTCAGGGGCGGTGGGGAGCCAGAGATCGCTTCCATGGGCACGGCCAGTCCTGCCCAGGGCGTCCCTGCGGTGGTCTCTGCCCTCCCGACACTGGCTGTAGCTGTGTTTGTCTCTCCAGGGCTCCTCCCATTCCCTTGTTAGTCCCCATCTCCTCTCAGGCCTGTCTTTCTGTCACCCTGCGTCCTCGCCCTTTGCTCTGGGGCTCCTGGCACCTCTGACGATACCTGAGTATTTCCTTCCTCACCCACAGTCTGTCTCCCAGGCTTGGCTCCCTTGAAAGCTCCTCTTCCTTCCTCCTCCTCCCGGCCTCTCCCCGTCTCCTTCCATCTGTTTCCACTTTGTACATTTCTACTTGGTCTTGTCTGATACGCCAAAGAATTTAAGAGGGTTATTCAAAGCTTTATGTACTCACGACTCTAAATAAATGTAGTTGGATCGGGTTATTTTTCTTTTTTGTTCTTTGATGAAGCCAGAAACTTGAAACATTTTCTACTTAGCTGAATTTATTTTTATTCAAAATATTTTCATTTCATTAAATAAATAATAGAAGCATGTGTCTTAAAGTGCTAACTCTATTGTAAAACGCTCGGCTTTTCCATTGAGGGATCCCTGCAGCTATGATCAATAGCCTCAGAGAGACCGAGAGAGACAGAGGAAAGCTGGGGAGACGGAAGGTTGCTTTCTCACATGCCAAAGTCCGAATGGACAATGCCCCCTTCGTAGGATCTGTCGTTGGCCTCAGCTGTACTAACCAGTCTCTTCTTTCCCTTCTTGGCGTGTGTGTCTACTTGGTGGGCTCCGGAAACCTCAGGATGAAGTTTTGACCGTGATCCGGAGGGTGGATGATAACTGGGCTGAAGGCATGCTGGGAGACAAGATTGGGATCTTCCCCCTGCTGTACGTGGAGGTAAGCTCACCAGTCCCCCGCCTCCTGAGTTGCCGTGGGGTTTGACCCTAGAACCCCTCTCCAAGGGGGAACTCATTCACCAGCGCTGAGGTGACAGAGTTGCCACCAGGGCCTTCCTTGCAGATCGCCCCGTGAGTGCGCTCAGGATTGACTTGGATAGTGCTGAGGGTCCATCCCAGGCCTGGCCACAGTCTTGTCACCCAGGGCCAAGGAGGACAGAGCGTGCAGCCTTCTCCCTTCTCCTGATGCTTGTTCCTGACACCCATGTTCTGGAGACTCCCAAGTCCTGCCGCGCTTGTCTCCTAACCCGAGGGGAGAGGAGTCTACACCGAGGTAGCATTTCCTTAGACACTGTCAGCCAACGTTGCCAGCCACCCGAAACATCCTCTGGGGCTGTTGGGTCATTCATGCACCCCAGTCACTCAGCAAAGGTGACTTGAGGCTAATTCAGGACCTCTCAATTTCTTGTCTGTTTTCTGAAGCCAGGAAACACTGGGGTTCGGTAGTGGCAGGAGAGTTGCTGAGCAGGGACCATCTGAAATGCCAGTCTGCCATGCGCTGTTTGTGTGGAGGAGTGTTTGCCACAGCGTGTGTCCGTCGTTCGTCAGGGCAAGGCGACCCATGGACATTCGTGACCAGCCACGTGCTTACATCCTGTTGTCACTAAGGTGGTCCTATAAGAATTATCTCAGCTGATGCAGACCGAGTGCCAGATACTTCTCAGTAGTTCTTACTTTAATCTTCCCAACAACATGGACATCTGTAAACAATGAGTGCCCCCACTTTGCAGATGAGCAGACAGAGGGCTGCCAGGCCCCTCAGCTGATACCTGGCAGGGCTGGGGCGGAGCACAGGCAGTCTGGTTCTAGGCTTAGCTCTTCTTTCTGCTGCCCAACACGTTCTCCCACCAGTGACCTGCACTTCACTCAGCGAGAACTTTCCACCTGCCCACTTGGCACACAGGCCTTGAGATGCCACCCCCACCAGGTGGCGTGTGGACGCCAGTACACGCTCGTGAACAATATTTGCCATTGTCTCCTTGTCTACAAAGTCCTGTCACTGTGGCATTCTGGGCCCTCTGTAGGGTGGTCCTCAACTATTTTTCCAGTTTCATCTCTCCCCCTTCTTCCCCTCTTCCCTAGATTTTCGGAAACAAGTCTATCCCACGTTGACCTGGATAAGCGACCCAGGAGACCCTCCTGTGACATCCTTTGTCTTTACCTACTAGCCTCCATGGGAACTTCCGTGGGGACAATGAGTGGCCCTGACCACAGCCACAGGGTGGGTAGGGTCTGTGCCCTGCCCTAAACATTGGTGGGACCAGGGGGCAAATGGAGCTTCCTGCTGCAGTTCATGGGGTTGGCTTTTACCCCACCCACCTTAGCCAGTTCCTCCAGGGAACTCAGGGCTCTATAAACAGATACTAGTTCATGACAACATGCTCAGTCCGGGCCAGGAGTAACCCAGTGTTCCTGGTTTCTGTTGGTTTGCTCATGGCTTTAGTCAGAAGAATGACTGGAACGGAAGGTGGGGACCACCCTGTGGTAAGCAGCAGTTGCAAGACCCAGTGATGCAGGAGGAGTGTCACCCTCCACGCGGTCTGTCGGCAGTTGGCAATCCCATGCTCGCAGAAGCCAGGGCCTTGTTCTGGATCTGGAAGGAAGGAAGCCTGAGAGCCGCACTCACTTTGGCCCTGGGGCAGTGGAGCTTGCAGGAGGCCTGTGGGAAATAGCCGTGTGCCTGTCGAGTGTCTGACTGTGGGTAGGTTCTAGCTGTTTCTTCCTTACCGTGCTGTGTTACTCACAGAGACAATGATAATTCAAGAACATAAACCAAGTAGGGCGTGACAGGATTTTTTCACCTGACACAAACTCCCTCGACTGGCTCCTTGTCAACCTCAGTGTGTCCCTGTCTCAACCATGGTCCGTGCATCTTGCTGTTCAGGGGACACAGAGTCTGAGACCTGCCCTCCACAGGCCTCCTTTTTTTTTTTTTTTTTTGGAGAGAGAGAGAGAGAGAGAGAGAGAATTTCAATATTTATTTTTTAGTTCTCGGTGGACACAACATCTTTGTTGGTATGTGGTGCTGAGGATCGAACCCGGGCCCCACACATGCCAGGCAAGCACGCTACTGCTTGAGCCACATCCCCAGCCCCTGTCTGGTCCTTTCATTTGGGCCTTTTCTATCTGAAATGTCCAGAGCAGTGGCTTCAGATTTCAGTGAGCATCAGAGTCACCTGAAAGCTCTGACCCTGGCCCTGAGGGTCTGAGGCAGTGGAGGCCTGGCCCATACAGCACCCTGAGCAGTGGGGCCCCTCACATTGCCACTGCTACCTCCTGACCCCAAGCCCAGTGGCCTTTCCTCAGTCCTCATCCTTCTGACTTCTACCTTAAACATTCCCTTTCCTCTTACTGCCATGTTCCTTGGCCATAGGACTTTGAAAGAGTCCCCTGCCACGCCTGGCCACCTGTCTCATCCTGAGTCCTGTCCCTCACGCTGCTACATGGGGGTCCTCTTGGGACCTTCCCTGGAATGCCAGGCCCTGTCATGTCTTCAGACGCTCTCCATCTGCATCTGATCTGAGCGTACCTTTGGGGGAATGTGCTCCTGCTCTCCTGGTGAGAAGCCCCCCGTGGGCCAGCCCCACCCAGGACCCACAGCTGATAACGCTTCCAGCCAGAATCTATCTGAATATTCTTTTTGTCAGGAATCCTGGTGAGGAAACACTTCCCAGTTGAGCTAGGAACCCTCCCCACTGACCTTCAGGGTCTCCTCCCGCCGCCTCTCTGTGGGCTCACACTGGAACTGCATTCTCCTAGGCCCTTGCTGGCTACGTTCCAGGGTGTTCAGAACATGGCCGCCTCGGAGAACTGGTCTTAACCTGGAGATGAGCCCAGGGAAGCGTCATCCACACTTTTAAAAAGCAAATGCCATTGTGTATATTTAAGGTATACAACGTGTTATAAGATACATATATACCCGGGGAAATGGTTACTATGGCAGAGCAAATTAGCATATCCATCATCCCACATAATTACTCATTTTCCCCTGTGGCAAAAAGCAGGCACTCCTGTAGCTCTGCCTGTAACAAAAAACCTGGAATGTAATCCACTATTCCCTGTTAGCACCTGTGGTCCGCACCCTGGACCTTAGCTCTTCTGACTTGTTCATCCTGCATCTGCTCCTGCTTGTCCTTTGACCGACATCTGCCTGTCCCCTCCCTCCTTTTCCTGGTAACCACTATTTTATTCTCTGTACATTTGACTTTCTTTTAAAGTCTGTGTATAAGTGGGGTCAGTGACTGTTTTGCTTTTGGGTCTGGCTTATTTCTCTCAGGCTCACGTCCTCCAGGTTCATTCATATGGCAGCAGATCTGCACCGAAAGGAGATTTGTAGGCCAGGTGCCTATAGTTCCAGCTGCTCCAGAAGCTGAGACAAGAGGATCGCTTGAGCCCAGGAGTTCAAGGCCAGCCTGAGCAACACAATAAGATGCTGTCCCAGAGAAATCACACTTAAAAATTAAATAATTAAAAAATTTGAAAATAAAGAAGTGGGAGAGGAAACTTGTCAGACTCCACGCAGCCCCTTGGGTGAGACTGGGGAGGTGGGAGCCACCCAGCCAGCAGAGGCCCACTTCTGAGGCGAGCACCCCTCAGCCAGGCCTGGTCAGTAGCACAGTTTTTCAGAAGTGGGGGGGTGAGACCAGATTTAGCCGTGGAGAGGTTGGACTCTGTGCCTGTAAGGTGACGGCAGGACACGTCTCAGCTGAGGTCGGGGATGCTTAGTGCACAGGGGATGGTGTGTCTGATTTTGCAGCTGGAACCTCACACCTCCATCCGGAGTCCCTGGGGGGCTCTGGGGCACTTCCAGGCCTCCTTGTTTCGGAGCAGAACCAGCCTGTGTGAGAAGCCGACCTGCAGTTTAGAGTCACGGCCTCACCGTTCATTCTCGACACTCCAGGCCGGTTCGGAAGATGCCTCACCTGTCTTCACACTTCTCCTTGTGTTTAAGTTTTGTTAACACTTCCTGTTTAGAAAGGAGAGCGAGCGAGCTGCAGGTGGTGGGGCACATTTACCTTTCAGCTAACGTGCGTGCGTCTCCATGCGTGGGCATCTCAGGAGACCATGTGGCCTCCTCATTCAACCAGTTACTGCAAAATGAGAAAAGGCAGCTGATTCTGCCTCCATCTTGTTCCCGCTCAGCCCACTCCAGGAGCTAAAAGCCACTTTTGCTTTTTGTCTTTCAAATCCCTCAAAGTGAGAGCAATTTCGAGCTCTATTTGAAGCTATCAGAGCTCTCTTTCTGTGGCGAAGCAAAGGCCAAGGTTTGGTTGATCACGGCATTTTTCCAGATGCCTTGTTTTCAGCAATTTTTCCTTCTTAACTCTTGCTCTTACATTGCCCTCGGTGCCCAGCAGAGCTGCCTGGCTCTCTGGGGAGTGTTTGGATGAGTTTAGAGGCTTCCTACTTGTCACCCACACTGACACTTGGGGCTGGCCCCTCATCCACGAGGGCTGCCCCTTTCCTGCCTCACAGTCTGCAGGACTGACAGTGCCTGGAGTCTCAAGGACAGCCTTCATCCTGATTTCAACTGCAAAACACAGGAATAGACCCATCGCCAGAGCCACTGCCAGCAGCTGGGAGGTCTGCTTGCTCTTTGTGCCTTACATTTCTCTGGGTGGCTTAATCCTCAACTGAAAAAGCAAGTGTCCACTGCTGTGGGATACCCTCCACACTGGCCACCGGGGAGCCGTCTTTCATTCATTTGTTCACTCATTCATTCATTTCCTAAGCACCTGCTAGGTGCCAGGCCTCAGGGATGCAGTCATGGGAAAAAAAAAAAAATGTGAGAGAACCGTCTAGCAGCCTGCAATCTTCTGGGAGGAGACAAACAATGAGGCTTAGAAATTTTGGAGGGTATCAAAGCTGGGAAAGGGGCATGGGGTGCTGGGGAGGCAGGGGCCACCGTTGTAGTGAGTGCCCAGAGCCTGTGGAGGAAGGGCCTGTGGGCAAGGCAGGGAGTGGGGAGGGCAGGTTGCAGGCAGCGATGACCCTCTGAGGGACAGCAGAGGCCAGGGTGACTGAGTGGGCTGGGGGGCAGAGATGCTGGTGGTATCAGACAGTAAGAGGCAGGTTTTACGGGTCTCCCAGGTAACTTCGGTGTTGACTCTGCATTTTGGAGGCCCCTTCCTTTCAGTGCCTCCATCTCCCCCACGTGTCCTCATCGTCTCTGATCCCATCCCCACCTGTGCCTACGTGAGCTTTGATCCTGTAAATGAATGTCGTGAGAATCTCCTAGATGTCAAGGTTTGGGGCACAGTCACAGGGAGCCCGCAGGGTCTTTGGGGGCCCTGCAGTGTGAGCAGATGCTCTCAGGGCAGCCCCGCCCCAGCTCCCAACTGGCCTTTGCCCATCTCAGCTCCCATGGTCCATTTCCTACATCCACAGAACCATCTCTACAAAGTTAACTGGGACCACCTCACTTCTGCCGGAAGTCTCCCGTGGGGTCCGTTGCTCTTAGAATAAGCAGACTGTCCACCACAGTCCTCCACCATGGGCTTGACCCAGCACATCCGAGCCCTACTCACTGCCCCTGTGGGCTGGCATTCTTCTGTCCTTGCTCTGTCCCTCTGATGGGCCAGGCCCCTCCCTGTCTTAGCGTGGAGCAGAGGACCCCGCAGGCTCCAATTCAGCTGTCACTCGCCAGGCTCTGGGTACATCAGTTCATATCCCCATCCCTCAGTTTCCTCATCTGTGAGATGGGGTATTTTAGTCAGCGCTTTCGCTGCTGTGACTGAAAGACCTGACCAGAACAGTTGTGGAGGAGGAAAACTTTATTTGAGGGCTCACAGGTTCAGAGGTCTCCGTCCCTAGACAGCTGGCTCCATTTCTCAGGGCTCGAGGTGGGGCAGGACATCATGGCAGAGGAGTGTAGCAGAGGGAAGTGTCTCACGTGATGATCAGACAGCAGAGAGAGATCCACTCACCAGATACAGAACATATACCCCAAAGCCACACCCCCACGGACCCACCTCCTCCTGTCACACCCTACCGGCCTTCAGCCACCACTCGGTTAATCCCATCAGGGAATCAATTCACTGATTGGGTTAAGCCTCTCCTATCCCAAACATTTTTCCTCTAAATCTTTCATACCTCACACATGAGCTTTGGGGGTTTACCTCACATCCAAACCATAACGGGGTAGTAGCTTCACCTACTGATAGGGGTCTTGTGAGGATCGAATCAGAGACAGGTGAAGTTCCAGACAATAACCAGCACAGGGAGAAAACATTGTGTTAGAAACGATCATTCCCGTAACCCAACATCTCCTCCCTGTGGGCGGAGTGCTCTCTAGAGTAAGAAACCCCCAAGTTTTGTTACACAATTGCACATGAGTGCTAGACTGTGGCTTTTGAGAGTACAATATGAATCAGAAAGGGAGAATCTCAATCCTTTTAAAAGAAACTATTTGCATTCAGTTGAACCTTTCATTCTGTGTGAAGGACACTGACCACTTGGAGGATGGGTTTCCATAAAGGATGCGTCAGGGGAGCCTGTCTGAACTTCCAGGAAAGGGGCCTGTTGGGGCAGAACCTGAGCTCAGCACTTTCGGGTAGGGAGGCGGGTGAGTGGTCCCTAGTGCCCCCACACCGGCATCCCAGGAATTGGGTGGGACCCCAGCTTGGGTGCAGCCCCATCCTCACAGTGGAACCAGGTATTCAAGTGAGTGTCACCCTATGTGTCAGGAGCCAGTGACTTGACTGCACTCTAAGCAGAGGCAGATTAAGATCAGGGACAGAAGAGTACTCCCAGGAGATCACATTCATATGTCTGTAAACCTTTTTTGCATTAACAAAGAGACCATTATGTAGTCAAAATTCTGCTCATTGATATGTGGCTAAATGTGCAGCCCAGTCCATACGTTCACCCGCTCTTGAGCATGCAGCGTTGGGGACATTGTGGCAGTCGTAGGCTTAGCTATTCATCACGCCCTGTTCTTGGGTCCAACTGAGGAATGAGATGGACCTCTGAGAGATGGAAACTGAAGTGTGAGCGTCATGCTGGATAAATCTCAGAGAATCATGTTGATCAGACCCGAAAGTCTAAGAACTTGCTAGCTCTCGCTCTGCGAGCCTAGACCCTGAGATGCTCCCACCCCAGAGAGGGCTGGGGCTTTCAGCCAACCCCCTTTGCCTGTATCAGAGCTGATGGTTTGGAAGAGGAAGTGTCCCCAGGGGCTCTCAGCTTCTTCTCCAACCGCTCCAGGTGGACGGGTGACGTGGATGCAGCCACCTGTTAGAGGTACACATTGAACCTGACAGGTGGGATCTTATGGTTTCTGCGATTTGCTTTAAAACACTGCAGGAGAACAGCAAAGGAGGGCAGGCCCCAGATGAGCAGGAGCTGGCTGGCTGCCTGCACGTCTTCTCCCTTCCTGTCTGTTGAGAGCAGCACAAAAATTCTCTGGCCAGCAGAGCTTCACCCCACCATCAGATAGCTGGTGGGGAGGGCACAGGCGTGCAGGTCTGCAGCTGTCTCTCACCTCCATGCTCCTGCGGCTGATGCACTCCCCAACCTGCCCCACCAACTTCATTTGCACCCGATCTGGCCACGGGCTGCCCATGCCAGAGCCTTCTGCCCACCTCTGGGAGCTTCCATTCTAATTCTTAGTTGATTGTTGGCCTGCTTACCCCTTCCCACCTTCTGAGGTCTGGGGGCCTGATGCTGGGGAAGCTCTCTGATGATTCCTGAGCCTCTGGAGGAGTGTGACTAGGAAGTCTGTGTTCCTGCTCAGCCGGTGACTGTCACCTGGGGCTCAAAAACCAAACCAGCCCAGGAAGAGGAAACCTTGGCTAGACTTTACCTGTGCTCTTTAAAAACGGCACTCACAACACGCAGAAAACACGCAGGCTTTTATGGTGCTTCAGGCTTAGTACAGGAGGAGGAAGCCAGGTGACCTTGGTGACTCTGAAGGTCTCCCTGCAGGCCCACAGACAGCCCAGCCTAACCCACCCTGTCGTTTTGTTGAGTTTCAAATGATTTCTTCTGATTAGAAAAGTAATACTTGGCTGTCGTTCCAAATAGGGGAATTCGGAAAAGTGTAAAGAAGAAAATTAGAATCACTCATGATCCTACCAGTAAATATGAATATACATGTAGGAAAATACGTCAGCATATTGTTCAGTTTCCTTCATTCTTTTCTGTGTATAAATTTACATCTACTGGAGGGATATTTGGGTTGTGCTGTATCAATTTCTCTTTCTTTTCTCATTAAATTGTGAGCATTTCCCAAAGACATTATTTCAGTGGCTTTAGAATGCCTCACCCCTACAATCTTTTCTGAGCACAGTAGTTGGGGATCTTGGCATGTCCTGCTACTACTGTGAACCCTCCCCTGCCCGCCCCCCCAACCTCACTCAGAGGGAAACTAAGACGTCCTAGAGGCCCCAAAGCCTGACTCCATCTGACCAGCCACACGGACCTCATTTATGCACACAAGTCTGCTTCAGCTGCCCTGGCATCCTTGTTCTCCCTTCAGCGCTCCAGCCACACTTCTACCACAGGGCCTTTGCACATGCAGGGTCTGCTTCTTCGTCTCTCTTTCTCAGACTGTGGTGGAGCTGGCGCCCTCCTTCACCTCCCTGTTTAACCTGCAGCCTGCCCCACCCTGGCAATGCTCCCCTTATTCTTTTTTCCTTCACATGCTTCTCATCATTCAACATACTCTATACAAGGAAATGCTTGTTTGCTTCTTGTCTAGTTTCTGAGTCTCCTTGAGATCAGGCGATTTGTCTGATTTTTCCCCACTGGTGTACCTACGGTGCCAAGCAGAGCTGCTCATACAGTGTGTGCTGCATAATCAGAACCACCTATCCTCCCGAATCATCGACCTCGGATGGTTTAGGGGTGGGGGTCTCTCCTCCCTGCTGGCCAGTCACCTCAACACAGGGGACTTCCCATCTCATCCCACTGCTGCCATCCTGATCCAGGACTCCCTGCAGACCCCCAGATCTTCCTCATCCAACTCCAAGGAGCTTACTAGCCCTCTTGAAAAGTCAGCAGAGGCTTCACGTCCATCCCTGTGCACACACACACATGCACACACACACACACTCACACTCACACACATCACATGCACACACACACATCACACGCACACACTCACACACACATCACATGTACACACACTCACACTCACACACATCACATGCACACACACACACATCACATGCACACACACACATGCACACACATATCACACGTACACACACTCACACTCACACACACATCACATGCACACACACACACATCACATGCACACACATACATCACACGCACACACACACATCACACGTACACACACACACTCACATGCACACACACATCATACGCACACACACACACACACGCACACACACTCACACACACATCACACGCACACACTCACACACACACATCACATGCACACACACACACACGCACACACACTCACACACACATCACACGTACACACACACATACACATCACATGCACACACACACATCACATGCACACACACACTCACACACACACATGCACACACACACTCACACACACATCACACGTACACACACACTCACATACACATCACATGCACACACACACATCACATGCACACACACACAGCACACGCACACACACACATCACATGCACACACACATATCACACGTACACACACTCACACACACATCACATGCGCACACACACACATCACACGTACACACATACACATCACATGCACACACACATCACATGCACACACACACATCACACACACTCACACACACACATCACATGCACACACACTCACATGCATACACACACATGCACACACACATATCACACGTACACACACTCACACTCACACACATCACATGTACACACACACTCACACTCACACATGCACACACACACATGCACACACATCACACGTACACACACACTCACACACACATCACATGCACACACACACATCACATGCACACACACACACATCACACGTACACACATACACATCACATGCACACACATCACATGCACACACACACATCACACACACACACATCACATGCACACACACTCACACACACATCACATGCACACACACTCACACACACACTCACACTCACACACACATCACACATACACACACACATACACATCACATGCACACACACATCACATGCACACACACACATCACACGCACACACTCACACACACATCACATGCACACACACATGCACACACATATCACACGTACACACACTCACACACACATCACATGTACACACACACTCACACTCACACATGCACACACACTCACACACACATGCACACACACATCACACGTACACACACACTCACACACACATCACATGCACACACACACACATCACATGCACACACACATGCACACACACTCACACACACAATCACACGTACACACACACTCACATACACATCACATGCACACACACACATCACATGCACACACACACTCACACACACATCACACGCACACACATCACACGTACACACACATGCACACACACATCACACGTACACACACATACACATCACATGCACACACACATCACATGCACACACACACACATGCACACACACATATCACACGTACACACACACATCACATGCACATACACACACATGACACACACACACACTCACACTCACACACACATCACATGCACACACACACATGCACACACACACATACCACACGTACACACACACTCACACACACATCACATGCACACACACTCACACACACATGCACACACACACTCACACACACATCACACGTACACACACACATACACATCACATGCACACACACACATCACATGCACATCACACGCACACACATCACATGCACATACACACTCACACACATCACACGCACACACACACTCACACACACATCACATGCACATACACACACATGACTCACACACACACATACACACTCACACCATCGTGTGCCCGTCCTCCAGTTCCTGCCTGTGCCTCTCCAATGCCTTGAAACACTCCTGTGACTCTGTCTTTAGAATATACTCAATAAAACAGATATTACTGCACACATGCAGATGTTCATTGCATTTGTGTATTAAATAGGTATTTACTGAGCACCAACTATGTGCCTGGTACTAAGCTCTTGAACCATCCATGAAATGAGGTGTTTGAGAAAGGATAAAGCAGGCTCTGGTTCTCTTAACTAATGATCAGCTCTGGGATCTTGATTATTTTGTTGACAGAGGTTTCCCCACAACATCAGAGAGGAAGAGAGAAGCTAGGGGTGGGGCGCTTGTCATCTGCAGGCCTTTAAAATAATGGAAGATGGTTTAAATTTAAGTGGTGAAGAAGGGGTCAAGGCTGCAGTAGCAGAACAGTTCAGTGATAATCTGGCAGCTGTTCTGTCAACCATGGCTAAGCAGTCACTGTCCCTCCGTCTCATGGCCACACAGGACTGTGGTAAGCTCCCCTCACAGACCTTGGGAGTGGATTTCTGGCACGTGGGAGGTCACCCTGATGCAGAAACACAAATGTTCCATCCCTCAGCAGGTGCACGGCGTCTGTGTGTGAGCCACACTGTGAGCGCCCCCTCGTGGTCCTCAGCAAGGACCCCTGAGCCCTCAGCTAAGAGGGGCGCACTGCGGGCCAAGGGCCCTGCTCCTGGATGTGCCAGGGATTCTCTCCCTGTGCAGAGCAGTGGAGGCTGTTTACGTCGAATGGGGGAGATGTCTCTCTTCTCCCTGATCCCGTGACATGGCCTTCAGTCGTTGAGAATGTGACTCACCATGAGAAGTGCACTTTACACTCCAACCGAGGCATGCACATGTGTGCATGTGAAGCTAAACAAACGTTTTGTGAAACTACTCTTATCCTTGCCACATGGGATGCTAATTCTGAGGTTTTCTCTTTTATTCCATTTCAGATCTTTAAAATGCTGGTCAGGACCCAATAAATTCAGAGCTTGAAAACCACTGTTCTAAGCCAGAATCCCCAAAGTGGGGGTTTATGGAGATGGGCAAGGACAGAAAGCAGGAGAACATCTATTCGGATTTATTATTTAAAACTTTTTAACTTGTCACTTTTAGTTTCTACTATTTCTGTGTTTATAATGTAAATATATATTTTGTACTATAAATATGCAGTCTACCAGAGACCATATTTTACATACACACATACACACATGCATATATACATATATATACATATATATTGTGTGACATATATTTGCTTTGCCATGACCAAATTCATATTCTTGCATTAACACAGGAGCTTCTGGGGGCCGGCTCATATTCAAACCTCATCGTGTGTGTTGTGTGTGTGTGTGTGTGTGTGTATTTAGTGTGCCAAACAAGCATAACCAAAATATATACATTGCGTGTCTAGGGTGTAAATAACATCTGGTATACTAGAAAATATAGGTTGGAGGCACATGCTCAAAATTGCTTTACTGGCCTGGCCCCGGGAACGTGTCGGGTGGCGCTGCCACCTGTCTCTGCCTGAATTCTGTGGCAGCGTCCTCTCTTACACGACTTTCCTCACTTCTCCTCAGACCGACTGTCTTTATCAGACTGGCGCAGTCAGGGGTCTCCCCAGTGCCCTGCGGAGAGACTTTCCTCCGTGTTCCTGGAGCAGAGGCCCTTGGTGTACCTCTCCTTTGCTGAGAAACCTCCATTTTTGTCTCCTTTTAAATTTACTTTCAGGCCAGATCATCCCAGGGTGTTACACTAGTCTGGAAACTTCCAATAACAGGTCCCTCTGATGAGGCACGAATCAGGCCCTTTTGCTGCTCCTGGGCCTTTTTAGGACTTAGACACATTCTTCGCAAATGAGGGAAGTTCTCCGTTTTCTTGCTTTAATTTGGATCGAGACTCCCCTGGAGTCTTCCTTCGCAGGGTCCTTGCTGTTGAGTTGAGAGCAAGATTGATGGATAGGAAGGAGACGTCTCTCAGTATCCAGAGGCTGACCTCAAGGAAGGTGGACCTCAATTCTCCCTGGACATGAGGAGGAAGGGGACTTAACCTTGGACGGAGGCCCCAGGGAGGGCTGGGGCTCAGTAAGGATGTGTGGGTGTTTGTTGCCGGGCAGTTGAAGGACTCTCCGGGGGCTTTGGTGTTGAGGATGAGGAGGTGGCCCTGCATGTGATGGTCGTTTCCTGGGCGCTCTGTCACAGGGTGGGAGCAGGGCTTGCAGACTCACCCCCCTGCCATGTCATAGGGTATTGCCGAGGATGCCCGCTAATTCCCAGGAATTTCCCATCAGAACAGCAGCAGGGCAGTGTGCTGTGTGGATGTCACTGTGACCTGAGTGACACCCAGGGGCAGGTGGGCAGACTGGGCAAAGTCGTTCCTCATGTGGCTTGGCTCGGTCTGCTCCCCTGAGAGTGTCCAGCACCCAGAGGTGGGCAAGGCAGGCCTTGTGTGTCTAAAACAGCACAATCTACCTTTCCTGCTACTGCCCTGTGCCTGACAGGGGTGGGGACTTCTCCAGTCTATGATCAGAGACGACTGCAATGAAAGCTGTGCTTTCTCCCTCCTGTAAATCTCAGGCATCATCTCTTCCAAAACCTTTGCCTGTTCTAGGCCTTTATATGCAATTACCTGTGCAGTGCAGTGCAGACCCACCTTCGGCTTCATTGCTGGATCAGTCTTGCTTGAAACTTCGGTTATCTGAACAACTGCCTTGGTTCTCTGGCCCCTTTGGAGAATGGCCACAGCCTGACCTGTGCAAATACAGCCATCCTGGGATGGGGGGCACATAGCTTCCACCTGATGGTGGGGTGTGGGGGTCTTGCAGGCCCCGGCCAGCAGCCAGGATGTCGACTGTACTTGGATGTGGTTGGTTGCCCTCAGGTGAGTCTCTGCCACACTCCTGCGCTGTTCTGGTATGCATCACCCTTTTTACAATTCATGGTTCCAAGGGTGGAGCTCTCCTCCAGGGTGGAAGCCACTTCCGTGGCAGGTGCACAGAAGTGTTTCTTGAATGAATGAAAGAGCCACTTCAGAGCCGTAGCACCCTCTGAGGATCCTCTATCCAAAGTGCATGGGTCTAGAAATGTTTTAGATTTCCACATTTTTCAGATTTTGGAATACTTACATAGATTTTGCTGGTTGAACATTCATTATCTGAAAATCTGACATCTTAGATGCTCCATAACCAGACTTCATGTCCAGAGATGCTCAATCTGTATTCTCGAGTTTAGCATTCATGGTAAATAAAAAATTTGGCATTGCCATCAGACCTGTAAGGAAATAGATAAAAGGGAGAAGAAATCCCCTCTACTCTGTAACCATAGCTGGTGTCCTCTGGTGTGAGACTCGGCTGACCCAATTTTCATGTCATGCTTAACAACAACAACAAAAGGTTGATATTTAGATACGCACATTTGAGTTTCTAAAATGAATCCAAACTCTTCTAGTTGCTAAGGGCATACGTATGCCTCCATGAATGCATTATTATTTTTTTTAACCTAAAAATGGAGCAAGATTGGAAAGGCACCCCTTTGCATAGGTTATATGCATCCCAAGGGAACCCAGGAGATGCAGCAGAAATGGAGTAAGCAATGGTCATCAGGCCCCTTGTCCAGAACAAGGCACTCAACTTCTCTGAGCCTCAGTTTCCTCATCTGTAAACAGACCATGTTGCTGTTGCCTCGGGTGGCTGACAAGGGTCAGGTGAGCAGCCAGGTGATGAAGGTGGATCTCAGAAGTACTTGGCCAGGGCTTGCCACCAGGCCACCTGCTTCAGACCAGCTCAGTCAATGGCCAAGAGCCCCTAATTTTGGTACCCTCTCCCTCAAAGACTCTAGGGAAGCCAGCATCAGGAGGGGATCTTTCCCTCCCCACCCCCCTTGCTGGGGGTGCAGGCTGGTTAAGAACAACGTGTTTTCCAGGTACGATGGTGCACGCCTGCAATCCCAGCAGCTCAGGAGGCTGAGGCGGGAGGATCGCGAGTCCAAAGGTAGCCTCAGCAATTTAGTGAGGCCCTAAGCAACTCAGAAGGGTTGGAGATATGCCTCAGTAGTTGAGTGCCCCTGGGTTCAATCCCCAGTACAAAAAAAAACAACAACCCACCTCTGATCAAAGTAGAGCTCCGTTGCCTCTGCATGCCCATCTGGATGAGGCAGTGAGCACCTCCCGAGATTTCTTCTGATGACAGTCTCAGGCAGGTAAAGGCCATTCTTCATCTGCTCCCAAGTTTGTGAAGCTCTGAGGTATAATGGGCCAGTTGTCAGCAGGATGGCGTGAACTCTATGCAGCCACCGGGGGGGGGGGGGGGGGGGGGGGGGGGAGCAGCAGGTAGAGGCAGAGGCCCAGCAGGAGGCCCAGCCATGCTGCTGTCCTATCTGTAGGCTGCCTTCTGGAAGCTTGCTACTGGAGTGTGGTCTGCCAAGGAGGAGCAGCAGCTCCTGGGAACTTGTAGAAATGCAGGGAGTTGGGCATGATCCCAGATCTACTGAGCCAGAATCAGCATCCTGACGAAGATCCCTGGCACTTTGAGGCACACTGGAACAGGAACTGTGTAGAGCGGATTGTTTCCCCCTATAGCATTCCAGCATCTTCAGCTGAGTTGGGATGTGATCAATGCTTAGCACAGTCGTCCCTCAGGGTCCATGGCCGCATGGACCAACATCACCAGGACACTGGGTCAGGGTCTCAGTGGTGACTTGGGAAGAACTGGCCCATCTGCAAAGGTCAGGAAGGCAATTTTTTGTGGATACAGTCATTCCTCGGTATTTGAGGGAGATCAGTTCAAGGACCCTCATGGTCACCAAGATCTGCAGATGTTCAAGTCCCCTGTATATGATGCACTGTTGGCACATAGCCTATGCATATCCTCCTGCATACTTTAAATCACCTGTAGATTACTTCTGATAACCAACACAAAGTAAGTGCTCTGTAAATTGTTGTTATACTGTATCATTAAGGGGGAAATGACAAGAAAAAAGTCTGCACATGTTCAGTACAGACACAATGTTTTTCGATTATTTTTAGTCCACACCTAAAATAATTGAATCAAGCGTGTGGGGTTGAATCCAGCATGTGGAGCCCGAGCAAGGACCTGGAGCTGACCCTATTGATTGTCTGAATAATGAGCCCAGAAGAGTCCCCTGTGGCTATGTTAAACTGCAAGCAGCACCTGCTCTCCGCCATGCATCTTGGCGGCTTCCTGGAATTCCATGAAGATGTGGGTCTCAGGACACATTTCCCCTCTGAGATCAGGGTCACAAGCCCTACCCCTCCTCATAGCAGATGTGCTGAGGTTGCACTTCCTGTGCCCTGAGTCAGAACACAGGGTCTGGGTGTAGACATCTTGCTTGTTAGCTATTAGCGACTGGGCACCTCCCAACCCACCATCTTTTCATGTTCTGCTGTTTGATGTTTGGCTGCCCGATCTCATTCCTTCCCCCTGCCCTCCAATTAATTATTTCTCTATCCATTCAGTTTAACGTCCTCTCATTAGACACAGAGGTTTCTGGGTAACAGTGTTCTGATACTGTCACGGACCGAATGTCAAAGTGCCAGGCTAGCCTTGGGCTCACCGTCGACCCGAGAGTGAGAGCTATTTATTTAGCCTCTCCCCTGCATTCAGATATACCCAGAACGCAGTGATTCCATGGAACTGTTTTAACAATGGGTAGAAGAGACTGTTTGGCTGTAGTTAAAAAGGAAGAGTAGTTGTGGAAGAATACTACATCTAAACAGATCAAGGTGGCGAGACAAAGTCATGGAATAACGGTTGTTAAGCCACGAGACAGCAATGCAGTCACAGAGATCACAGCCGTGTCTTTGTCTATTTTCAGTTGCTATAACAAAGTACTTGAGGCTGGATAATTTATAAAGGACAGAAGTTTCTTTGGCTCTTGCTTCCAAGAATATGTGCTGGCATCTGCTTAGTATTTGGCAAGGGCTTCATGCTGCATCATAACGTGGCAGAGACAGAGCAAGTGTGCCAGCTTGGGCCTCTCTTCCTCTTCTTATAAAGCCTCTAATGCCATCATGGGAACCCTATCCTCATGACCTCATCTAATCCAAATTACTTCCCACACCTCCAGATACCACCAACAGGTGAATTTGGGATTAATGTTCAACACACAAACCATTATGCACATTCACACCATAGCAGTTGACAGACAGGGGTCTTCCAAACCTGGCCTGACCATCCTGGCCCTATTGGCTACCTTGTACCCATCTACCTGAGCTAACCTCCCCACCTCCCAGGATCATTTAGGTCGGGCTGGGCCCTACAGAGGGCACCCATAGAGGGAGACTCTGTGATGGGTACCTCCTGTCCTGGTGCTAGTGAGAGTTCTCATGAGAAGTGAATGAACTCCACAGGACTTGACATGTCATGGATACCGTTTTGCTACTTCATATGGAAGTTGAAAACGTCTTCTATTTCCATTAAAAGAAAAGCATCAACAGTGAGTTTTGGGGACCGTGTGGGCTACATCTGAGCGTGAGCAAGCCTGTGTGGGCTGGAGGTGCCTCACTGGACAAACATGACCCTATGCAGGTTGAGCAGCAGAGCCTGTTGTTTCCGGAGGAGCCTGTCCCGTGGCCTCTCAGGAGACATCATCTACCTCCCACACTGTCCCTCAGAGCCGGCCGTGAGTAGCCACGCACAGAACATTCTGGCTGTGAAGGGAGGGGAGGGGAAGCCTCCTCTGACATGCTCCCCTCTCTCAGGACTCTTGGGCCACTGAGCCGCATACCCGCTGCCTGGTGCAGCAGGACTGGAGTTGCCATGCTAAGGCAAAAGAACAGCCTTTGGGCTTCCCGGAGGGCGCGGCCTGTTGGTAGTGTGGTTCTGTGCCAACTTGGAATGGGACAAAGTGGAAAACCACGGCAGCTCCTCACAGAGCCCGTGCAGGAGCTGCTGCTGTGGGCAGCTGCTAGTGGACGGGGGTATCCTGCACCTGGAGGCCCAGGAGCACCATCTGATGGGAAATGCACCAGGATCACCAGGTGCAGGTCCATCTTTGCAATGTGATGATGGAAATGTGTCAGGAAGACAAGGCCAGCTGCCCCGGACCATGAGTTTTAGCCCTGGGACCTAGTTCCAGAGTGCCATCAGCAGTCTCAGATCCTGGAGGGTTCGTAGAATCTGAGTGGTCCACTGTGTGTGTCTCAGTCCAGCCAGCCCCGGGCACATTGTCCATTAGTGTCCTGTGTCGTGATGCACAGTGAGAACCCCAGACTCAGTCCATTCTCGACTGTAGGAACAAGGACCCTGTGGCAGGAAGGAGGAAGACCCAGGAAGCAGCTGGCTCCAACAAGAAGCCTCTTGTCACAGCCGCAAGTTGAGTCAACAGGATACACCCAAAGTGCCTCTCTCCTTCCTGAGGGTCCTTCATGGCAGTCCACAAGCCTGTTGCCCGGATACCAAGGGCGCCAGAACTTAGGAAATGTGGAGAGCTACTGCTTGGAGGCAGAAGGTGTTACTTCTCCTCTGGGTTCTTGAAACCACCTAGCTTTAGGGGGGGTTTATTTGCTTCCACTTCTGGCACCCACCACGGGCCTGGATTTTTAAGGGTAAGAGGGAAAAGGCAGGCTGCCCCTCCCCCAGCTCTCCGTCATTCAGGGGGTGCAGCGTGGTTATTTGTGAGGTGACATAGGTTGCACTGCTAAGCAGTTCCATTGGTTGCCATGACCACCGCTGACGACAGAAACCTGGAATTCATACCATCATTCATCTGGTGACCCAGGGTTCCTGGATGTGTGTACCAACCTGCGGGTGCCTGGGTTTCCTGGTTTTGAAAACAGAATTTATGATGATGATGATGATTCACAGTAGCTTTATTTTTAATTCCCCAAGACTGGCTATCACTCATATCCATCCACAAGTTATGGCATGTCCATGAGAAAGTGAACTCTCTAATGCCATCTTCACAGAGCCACGGGCGAACCGAGCACTAGCTGTGCTTCTCTGGGGAGAAAGGCGATTCTGTCCCGGGAGACACATGGAGGTGGTGTGGGACATGCCTGATGCCCATGGACGGGAGGCATCCTGCTTCTCGCCTCTCTTGTCCCTCTGGGCCCTGCGGAACAGCAGCTGGAACTCCAGGTCCAGGAGTGCAGGCCTCGGTACTCAGGGAACCCCACAAAGGGCTGTGAGAGGGAACTGGTGCCTAGATGTTCTTTGAGTAGCACTTCTGAGGAAGCAAACTAATAATACCATAAAGTAGAGCAAAACAGCTGAGTCTCCTTGTAGGAAATAATTCTGGATTAAGATCACACTTTTTTTTTTTTTTGGAGCCTGGAGTGACAGACATCCTCTCCCTCTGAGAGACAGGTATTTTAATGGAAATGAGGGCAGCCCCGAGCCTGAGCTGGTCTGGTGGCAGCAGGAAGGACCAGCCAGGCTGCACAGGTGATTGCTTGCCCACCTGCCAGGGAGACGCCAGTGAGCCAGGCCCTGTGGGGAGAACTCTCCCTTCTCCAGGTGCTGATTTAGCAGAGCTTCCGCTGTTTTAGCTCAGCAAGGCGCTGCCACAGAGTAGCTCCTGCCAAGAGAGACCTGGAGCTTCCTTTCACTCTGTTACGGGACTGAGGGGATTTTCCTAGGCCAAGTCTGACATCAGACTCTGCCCCCAGGGGGAGTGAGACCCTGGGTGGGGACGCACCTGGCCTCTGCCCCATCAGAGGACTTTGCAGAGAAGAGGGTACCACATAGACAAGACGCCACATCTCCACCTGTCCAGCAGGCCAGAGGAGTGGCATGGCTCCTGCTGGTGACCTGGGGGTCCACAACTGGGTCCATGCTGGCCTCCACTTCCTGTTTGATCTTTCCCCATTTTGTGACTTTCCTTGACTCCTTGCCCGTCTCTCGCCTCTGAATTCCAGACTCTGCTGGGCCCTGTTTTCCCCACAGAGGCTTCCAGCTGCCCTCTGCAGCCTTCTGGCGATGTCTGAAAAGCCACTGGACAGGAACACCCCACATTCTTGCTCTCTGCAGAGCATCTGTGGTAGTGCCCACCGTCACGTTGCCCAGGAAATATGTGGGTCCCGAGCCCCAAATGTCACCCTGAAAGACAAGCTATGCCGGCCCGGCTGGAGCCCAGAATAGCTCTGCAGTTCCGTGAGAAAAAAGCAGAGAGGGGTCTAGAGCTCCCTAATATTTAACTCGGTGTTCCTGGAGGTCGGTCACCCCAAGGGCCAGCTGGCATTTACTTAGCCTCTTCGACTGCTTCTGACAAGGTGCTGGAGAAAGAATGGAATCTCACCATCATTTACCTAGCACGGTGGCATTTGCTTAACCTGCCTTGTGGTGTTAATCCCAAACAGATCCTAGCATCACTTTCTCCTCCTGGCCACCTTGTACTCGCAATGCATAGTTCTCTGTCTTTTTTTTTTTCTTTTAAATCACAGTAAATCCCCTGTTAGATAGGAACTTAGACTGAGCCAAATACAGACTAAGAAGACGGGGGCCCTGTAGGCATCTTAAGTGAATAGCACCCTCCAGGTGGAGGCGTCAGGGGACAGTATTGATCCTAGATGGTGAGTGTGTCAGCCTTTTCACCGCTGTGACCAAAATATCTGACAAGAACACCCTAGAGGAGGAACAGTTTATTCTGGCTCCTGGTTTCAGACGTTTCGGTCCATGGTCAGTTGACCCATTTTCAAGACAGAGCATCATGGCGGAAGGTCATGGTAGAGGAAAGCTGTTTACCTCGTGGCATCCTGGAAGCACAGAGAGAGAGGGGGAAGAGGCCCAGGGAAGATGAATCCTTCTAGGGTACACCCCCAGGGACCCGGTTTATCCAGCTACTCCCCACCTGCCCACAGTTACCATTTGGTTAGTCCGCTCAGGCGAGGATGAACCGATTAGGTCACAGCTCTCATTTCACCTCTGAACACTCCTGCATGGACAAAAGAGCTTTGGGAGGACAGCTCATATCCAGACCCGTCACCTCACCCACGGCTGCACCAGATGCCCACACAGCTGGGTCAGCTAGTACTGACAGGGCCACCAGTGGGTGTGCGAGGCAACCCACTCAGGTGCCACCCAGGTGGCCCAGCCCAGAAAGAGAGGCCTGGCCTAGCCCACCTGGAGTATTCATTCCCGGTAATTATAGGCTGCTCATGGTCTCCAACTGTCATCCCACGTTTCCAGATATGTCCCACTCAAAATAAGACTTTCCTCAAAGGCAAGCTCCACTGTGAATCCGCTCTGCTAGATGGTAGGTTGGGTGGGGGGCATGGGAAGGAGTGGTGTCCTGAATCCTTGCCAAATCCATCCTGGGAAATAGATCTCTGAATCCTCTTGGGTTACAACTCAGGTCAGTGTCTGGATCGTGACAGTCGTGTCAGTTGGAGATCATCACTGGAAAGGGCTTCCGTGGCTCACCCTCACCAGAGCAGGCTTTGGGCCACCATCAGTCACCCCATTAGAAAGTGTGTGTGACCACAGGCTTGAGTTCTCCAGAGGTGTAGGGCAGGCAGGAACCCATGGTCATGGTGAGTCAGGGCCTGTGGGGTCTCAGTGAGGTTGGCCTGCCTTTCTTCTCTGACCTCTGGTCCTTCTCTCTCTGCATGGCTGCATGTGTGTCCTGGAAATGTCAATTGAAAAGGTTGGGACCACGGAGGGGCCTGGCCCCTGTGAAACTCCCCCACCCCATGTCTGAGGAGCCACCTGCCCTCTATCTTGGCTCCCTGGGCCTTTGAGCTGCTCTAGAAACCTTTTTAGTAAACCTACCCATGTGGGCAAAGGGGTGTAGCTCAGAGGTAGAATACTGGCCTGTCTTGCACAGCCTCTGGGTTTGGCCCCCAGCCCCACTAAATAAATCAATCACCCACAGATGTCACTCCTACCTCTTTCTGTTTTTCCTGCACCACTCGGGCCAAAAGATGCTGTGAGAAAGATCTGACCCTGGCGAACACATTCTTGGTTTGTAAGGGAACGCGACTGGGAGAGCACAGAAAAGCCTGACATGGCATGTGACAGCTGTTTACTAAAGCCCGTTCTGTTCTCCCCTCTCACTCAGCTCAACGACTCAGCCAAGCAGCTCATTGAGATGGACAAGCCGTGCCCCACTGCTGCTGCTGCCACCGCATCCGGCTGTGACTCTCCCTTGCTCTCTGATCCTGGCGCAGGGGCCAGCATGGCCCCGGGCCCCACTCTAAGCAGCTCAGGGGCAGTCAGTGCCTTTCAGCGGCGTGTGGACGGCAAGAAGAATGCCAAGAAACGCCACTCCTTCACTGCACTCAGTGTGACGCACAAATCCTCGCAGGCTGCTAGCCACAGGCATTCCATGGAAATCAGCGCTCCGGTTCTGATCAGCTCCAGCGACCCCCGCGCTGCAGCCAGGATTGGGGAGCTAGCTCATCTGTCATGTGCTGCACCCACCCAGGTAATGTCCCATAGCCCAGGGCCAGCCCACGTAGGTTCTTGGGGTCTCCAGCTCATTTCTGAACTAGCATGAAGGAAGCAACCCTGGAACTGCCCTTGGGGGTAACTGGGGCTCCCTCTCCACTGCCTGCCACGAGTCACCTCCAAGAATCTTATAAATGTGTGTATGGCACCCTGTGTGTGTTTCAAGGACACCGTGTTGGAGTAGCGGCCACTCAGGTGAAAGCTCTTCCCATCTCACTGGCCTTCAGTGTGAATGGCTCTGTCCTGGGGAAAGCCGTGGCTTAGTCCTGGGATGTTCTGAGCATCTCTGCAGGGCTGGCTGATGTCCCTTTGGGCAGAGAAAGGGCCAGAGCTCAGAACCAGAATCAACTGTGCTGTTGAGTACTTTCGTGAGTGTTATTTCTACAGATGCCTTTTATCTTTGGACGTGACATTGTGTTTTCCACAGTTTCTTTGTAGATTTAAGTAACCAAAGCAAGATGTTTAAAGAATAGAAAGGAAGTGGTTATCTGTAGGTCTGGAAAAACTGGCCACAAGTGGCACGTAAAGAGCAGAAATTGGGCAAGTTTCTCCCTTATGAATGCACAGATCAAGTCAGGAAGAGGGGGCTCTCCCCTCCCTGGCAGGAACGGCTCTGCAGCCACACTGCTGTACTGTCACCCTTTCACATGAGAGACTGGGGAACAGGCAGATGTGCCCACTGGGGTGTAGTCTCCTCTCCTCCAAATACAGCCTTCTCCATGACCGTGTACCTTTGTACAGGTTGAACATGGGAGTGCCCATTTCTCCATGTTCTGCATCTTCTCTCCTTGAGGTTGGTCTGCAAGCCAAGTATTTAATTTAAAAAATTAAATACTTGAGCTTCTGCAGATGTGCCACATTAATCTGAATGTTCCACTTACACACATGGCACACACACAGACACTCATACAAACACCATGTATACACACACCTGTGTACAGCACAGCTCCACATATCCACTGGTGACAAGATATGCATACACACATACAAACACACAAATGCACTCATGCTGCACACACACAACTACGCAGAGGGGGGTACAATTTCCCTAGCATACACACAAAAATGCTGGTTCTCACCCCAGGTTGGGGCCAGGGTCTGGAATGTGCCGTTGTGTCTGGAGGTTCACTGGCCACTGCTTGCCTGCTTCTTAGCCCTCACAGCTTCCCACTGCTGGGAAACTCCCAGCATCTACACCTTGGGCTCTGATTCCCCAGGAAAGAATCCTTGGGGTTTGTTGGTGCTATTACGGTTTGGATATGAGGTGTCCCTCAAAGGCTTCTGGACTAATGCAAGGCTGGTTGGAGGTGAAATGATTGGATTGTGAGAGCTGCCACCTAACCACTCCATCTCATCTTGAGTGGACTTAGTGGGTCGTAGCTGTAGGCAGGTGGGGCGTGGTTGGAGGTGGTGGGTCTCTGCGGGTGTCCTCTGGAAGGGTTCATCTTCCCTGAGACCCCTTCCCCTTTCTCTTTCCTTCCTGGCCACTGTGAGCAGAGCAGCGCCCCCTCTTCCTTCCCCTCCTGCCATGATGTTCTGCCTCATCTTGGGCCAAAAGCAATGAAGTTGGACAATCATGGAGAGAACTTCTGAAATCATGAGCCAAAATAAACATTTCCCTCTCTAAGTCGTTCCTGCCAGGTAGTTTGGTCACAGTGATGAAGAGCTGATACGGGTACGTTTTCTATAAGGGGGTAGGTGCAATCTGATCTGGACCCTAACCCTGCCCTCTGACCTCGGCTAAACTCTTAAAGCTGCTCTGTGAGGGGCGCAGAGACTCAGTGGTGGTGGGCCAACACTGCCCTGCTCCTTGGAGCACGCATACCCAGAGGGTAAAGGCAGAAATCAGTGGTTTCCAGCAGGGTCTTGCTTGGTTTTTGCTCCAATGTCCTGGAGATGCCGAGCAAGAGACGCCAGCGAGGCGTGGGTGGTGATGTCATGGTGGTTCTAAGACGAGATGGAGATCACAATCCTGTTAGCCGTGACAGCCCTGCTCTAGAGCTCTGGTCTCTCCCTGGTGACCTGGACAGCTGCTGATGACATAGACAATTGCAATCTGTGTTCCATGACACACTCAGTTCAGATGGCAGTTGCAGCAGCAGGGCTGACAGAATAACTTACGGAGGGGAGCGGGGCACGGGATCCCTGTCCTGTGCTCCACCTGGGGAGCTCTTTTCTCCCCTTCCTCACTTTTCTCACCCTCACTGCAATTGAGGAGGGAAGGGAGAGAGTCAGGAGAGGAGTCTTGTTCCTGGTCCAAAGGTGGTCCTGGAGCCTCCAGGCAGCGCCAGCCCCTAGCCCTACAGCTCGTGGGTGAGGGGTCTCAGGATCACCCCCTCAGTGCTCCCTCCCTGGGAATTCTGAAGAAGGAGCCCAGCAGGGCTTTTTGACAGACATTAGTGGAGCTGCTGCCAAGTCTCTGTCACTTTTCCTTAGACCCCAGAGTCATGGGCTCAGCACAGATAGGTGCAGGATCCCGTTTTCTCTCTGGCCTCTCATCCTCACTTGCACTTGGCCCCCCTGTTGCCAAGGCCTCTGTGTTAATACAGCAGAGGGCCCCTTTCCCAGGGATTGTAGTCTGGTGTCTGCTGTAGAGCACCCATGGGGGAGGAAGGAAAAATTTTTTTTCAACTTGTGCACCATCTTATTCCATAGGGATCTGAATTAGCTGATTTTTCTGGGACTGGGATGCTAGGATCCTTTTTTCAGCAGTTTGACTTTTACTGAAGGTCGTGAGCAGGCTGTGGACTGTCATTTAGGTCACTCTAAAGGATGAGAGATCAAAGTAGTCACAGCCTGTCTCCCTTGCTAATTTAGTGGAGCTATTGAGAACGGAAAAGGCACCCCTGCAGGTGTGGCCGAGGGTGAACTCTGCACTCCTCCTCAGGCTCCAGGGTCCGTCCATGGTCTGGCTGTGCCCAGACACCAAACTCTCTGGATCTGCCCTCTGGTCTGTGCTGTCTTCCTGGTTCCTGTCACTTTCCTGGTCCCATGAGTCTGGTCAGGAAGTCCCTTGGCCTGAGGACTCATCCAAAGTGGCCAAGGCCAACCGGACCCAGGTCCGACTGCGGCCACAGTAGACTTTTTTCTCCCCACCATGCTGCGTGTGCCCTTTGAGAGGAGCCCCAGCCAGTATTCTGTGGTTCGTGGATGAGACTTGGGCTGAGCCATCAGTGGCCTGAAGAAGTCAGTGTCCTTCTTTGTGTTCGCCCTGTGGGCAGCACCGGCATCGTGGGCATGGGCCAGGGTAGGGAGAGAGGGAGGGCTCGCTGCCCCAGGCTCCTCCATGCCCACAGGCACAGGGTCATGCTGAGGGTCACAGCAGCAGGCCCTGCCCCTCGTGGGCCCCTTGAGACCCAGTATGTCCATTCAGGCTGTGACACGGAACATCTTGACTGACTGAAGAATCCTGGGCCCCCGCGGGCCAGGGGGTGGGGTGACAGGCATGCGAGGTCACAGGCATGTGCAGTCTTCAACTGCCCACCCAGCTCCTCTTGAGCCATGAGGATCACAGGGTTTGTAGGATATTGTGTCAAGTGTCCCAGTGTGGTTTGTTTTTTTTTGAGAGAGGGGTGTTATGGTTTAGATATGGTGTCCCCCCAAAGCTCACATGAGAGACAACGCAAGAAGGTTCAGAGAAGAAATGAGTGGGTTACAAGAGCCTTAACCCGACCAGTGAATGAATCCCCTGACAGGGACTGAGTGACTGGTAACTGAAGTGGTCCCGTGCAGCTGGAGGAGTGGGGGTTGGGGGCGTGGCTTCGGGTTATATATCTGTATCTGGAAAGGGGAGACTTCTCTCTCTCCTGATCATGCTACGGGCTGCTTCCCTCCACCGCACTCTGCCACCAGGATGTTCAGCCTCACCTCAAGCCCCGAGGAATGGAGCCGGCCTTCTCTGGACCGACTTCTGAAACTGTAGGCCCTTAAATAAACTCTTCCTCCTCTACAATTGTTCTGGTCAGATCCTTTAGTCACAGCAGCGAAATAGCTGCCTAAAACAGGGGGTGCAGCTGTTGTCACTGATGGATACTGAGCTCTTATTGAACACTGCGCTGGGCTCCGTCGGAAGGTGCACACAGCATGCTATCTGCCCCGGAAGCCTGGCCAGCCGGAGTGGAGAAGGGACCACTCACTGGGCCCCATGCTGAGTCTCCTCTCGTGGTGAGGCTGGCTTCAGCAGAGGCCCATGGGGAAAATGGGCTCTGCCAGGGCACGTGCCTCGTAGGACGTGGTGCTGTTCGAGGAAGCTGTGTGTGCAGACAGACGTCCATCAGAAAGAGCAGCCCAAACAGGCACCAGCTGTGGTGCCCTCTAATTGGCTTGATTCTAAATTCCTGTGACCGAAGGTGAGTTAAATGCAGACCAGATCCACACATTCGTGGAGCCTCTGGGGTAGCTGATGCCCAGTCTGGGTAGGTGGGCAGAGATCAGGGCAAGGGTCCCCAGCTGGCTGAGTCTTCACTCAGCTCTCCAGTGTGCCTGACGTGTTCCACTTGCTCTCTCTCTTTTGTGTTACCTGACAATGGAAAGGAAGAGTGGGGTCTGTGGATTCTGTAGAGGAGACTAAGGCCATTCTCCGTGTCCCTCCTTCTCAGGCAAGTGCTCTGAGTACTGAGAAGCCTGAGGGTGCACAGCTGTCCAGCTGCTGGTCTCCCTAGAATGACTGGCCAGGGTCAGGTCTGCGGCTTGTTCCTCTAGCCACACGACCTGATAACTCCTTCCCTGATCTCACCTCCTCTGGCTTGGCTTCTTGTCACTCTCAGCTCCCCCCATGCGCCCTGGTGGCTCACCTTGCCACACAGTGAACCAGTAAGTTTAATCCTTCCATCTTAGACATGAGGAAGCTGAGGCCCAGGGCCTGGGGGACGACTGAGTGCTGAGCTTCTGGCCAGCCTCCCTGCCTTCCTGGCCCACTCGGGCTGTCAGGAGTGGTAGGGACAAGCCAGGATGTCCCTTAACCCCTCATATCCTCTCCTCTCAAGTGCCCAGGGCCGACTCAGGGCATGGAGACCTTGCAGGAGATTGCAGAGGATGTCTGCAGGGAGCAGGGCTCCATAAAGGTCACTCTTCTCTCCCCTTCTCACTCTCCCTTAGGCAAAAACCTGACTCAATACAGTGAAGAGTAGGGCCCTGGACTGGAGCTCAGGTTCCTCTCTGGCTGTGTCCCCTAGGAGAGTTGCTGAGCTTCTCTGAACCTATCAGCTGGTAGTTAAGAGCCAGATGACTGTGCTCAATATTTCCAGTACCTGCAACCCTGGCAAAGCACCTGACCTCATCTCCCCCCCTCAGTTATCTTGTCTCTAAAGTGACACAGCCGCTGTGCCTCCCTCCCTCAGTGTGGTCTGATGTGAGATGAGGAGACACAAGGCACCCCTCCCTGGGGTGTGTGTCGAATGATGGCTGCAGCGACTTTGCTTGATGCTTAGGAAGTCGGAGTGAATCACCAGCCTAAGGTTCCAGAGAGAACTTTTAGGGCTTCAGAGCCTCGCGTATTTTAATCATTTCTCTCTTCTCCAGTATTCGTTCTCTGGGTAGGTGCTGTGCGGGACCCTGGAGGTTCTGTAGGGTGGTGGTTAAAGGAGTGTGTGGGGCTGAGGATGACATATCATCTCCAATTTCCTCAGCCAAGACCCTGCACCTTCCCAAGCTCAGTCTCTTTGCCTGGCGTTCCCTCCTGAATCTCCCTGCAGGAAAGTTGATCTTTGGAGCTGCCCAGGTGATCTTGGAAGACTTTTCCAGGCCCACCATCCCTCACCAAGACCTGGGCAAGCGACCTCTTCCCACCAACCCCCACCTCTTCTCGCTGTCCCTTGACTTGACTATTCGGCCCATCTCACAAACACACTACACACACACACACACACACACACACACAATTCCTGCTCACTCTTTGTGGCCCTCTGAAATGTTCATTTCTTCTCTGCAGCTTTCCGTGGCACCCTGTCGTCTTTCCACCAACCAGACTGATTCTTCAGCTATCTCCGTGCCACGAGATATTTCCTATGTCCACCACAGAACCTGATTTGTGTGTAGGGCTGTTCCTGTCCTTAGGTTTTTGGGTCCCTCAGGGCAGAAACTGGGTACCATTTGCCTGTGTACCGTACCTGACCCATGGGTAGCAGTTTTCTTCTTGGGTGGGCCTCGTGACCTCTGACCTGGGTCAGCAGCACTGCACCATGAATGGTCTTACATTTAAAATCACATGACGCCTGCTGGGCTCGGTGGCCTTCCCCACAAGGACAGCTCCCATCGCTACCAGCTCCTGGCGGGCTCCAGATCACTTCAAGGACTTGAGAGGACACAGCTGTGAGGTGTCTTGCTGAGTCCTCCCCAGGGGCACAGGGTCAGGCTGAGCCTCAGATGGCTGTCCTGCTCACATTTATACCCCAAAGAGTTTTTCCCTGCTCTTTGGAGAGGTCAGAGGGCCAGCTCATCTCCTTGTGAATAATGGAGTAGCAATCACGTGTCCTGGGGGAACTCTCCCCTGGGGGAAGAAGGATGTCATGGAGAAGGAGAGGGAGAGAGAGTAGCTATTTGGGCCGACTCCATAAGTACAAATTCAGATATTTGCTTATCAAAGTTATTGAATCAAATTGGGAAATGTTTGCAAGTCACGTGACAGATGGAGACATGTTCTGAGAAATGCATTGCAAGTTGATTTTGTCAGACTGCAAACAGAAAGAGCACTTACAGAAACCTAGATGGTGGGTCACTCAGTAGGGCTTCTCGATGTGATCAGGAGACACAGTAAACACAAGAGACCTGAGGCTGCTGCCGGTGTAGCACAGCATGCTCTTCTACAGTCTTTTCTTCTTTTCTTTTAAGGAGTACACTCTAAAATAACGATAAAGATACATGTACAAAATGTAAACACACAATCACCAGAACCACAGAAAAGTAAACACATAAACCCGTCATTTACTATCCTTTACAGGTATTATGTTCTGTACACATATGTGTAGGTGCTCTGCTTTTATACCATTGGCAGCCTAGTAGGTGTGTTTATAGCAGTGTCCCCACAGACACATGGGGAATGCCTGTGCTTATGATATCTCTAAATGTCAGGAATTTTTTTAGATCCTTTATCATTTTATGTGACCATCGTCCTACACGCAGTACATCATTGACCAAAACGTCAGTATGCACCGCCTGACTATACTTACATTGTAGAGGAATTTCCTCATAAACCAAATCAGAAATCAAACAAGTAGTCACCAAACTAGTGAAGGAACCTCAATGGACCCAGTTCACAATGGAGCACTCTGCATCAGTCAGCATGAGCTGGTGATGCCATGTAACAAACATTCTCTCACTCTTGGAGACATAAAGCAACAGGCTCATTTCCTATTCACACTTGGGTGAATCACAAGCAGCTCAGGGCCTAGCTCTATAGTATCCTCATACCAGGACACTGACAAATGCCCACAGGCCAAGTGGCCTACTGCCTGTTTCAATAAATCCAAGTTCCTTCAGGATGCAGACACGCCCATCCCTTTGCATAACATCTAAAGCTGTTTTTAGGCCACTGCAGAGGTTCTGAGTAGCCGTGACAGAGAGGGTATGACCCACAAAGTATTTATTATGGGACCAGTTGCTGACCCCTGATGCAGGATGTCTCCAGGGACTGGGCAGGACCAAAAGGTGGCAGCCATGCCGTGGCCCCCTGACTTCTTCTGCTCACGTTAGGCAAAGCCCGTCCCACGCGCCTGCCCTCCTTGAAGGGGGTGGCGATGCAGAGTCTAATGAAGCTTCAAGGAGGAGAACCCAAGTCCTGGTTACCAGAGGCCAGAACACTGCTTCCCAGGGTCCCATCTCTGTCTCTCAGTCTTTATGCTGAACACAGAGGTTAGGAAAAGCTGTTGGCAGAAAATGACGTACCTGAGGGATGAGGTGACACTTGTGAACAGCCCAGACCAGTGCTGATCTGATGGCTGTCCTTGGACTGTCCATGTGGCGTGCGCTGGTTCTGCAGGACTGACAACCTGCCTAGGTAAAGGTCCCCAATAAGCCCCAGCATGTGGGCGGACACAGGCCCACTCCTGTGCAGCCAGGTGCCGACTCCTTCACTCAGCCTCGCCCCCCTCTCAGCTGCTGAGGGCCTCATGGCCCACAGACCAGTCCTGTGAAAGCCACCCCTTGAGATGCGGGAAATGCCCTTTTAAATTGGTGGAAGGGGAGGTGTTTGGAATTCAGCTGGGAGAACATCCAAAGAACATCTCTCGAGTGTCTCCGTGTCTGAGGAATAAATGAGGAGAGCTCTGCTTGGAAGCTCCTGGGCATCTTTAAAATGCATCGCCAACCTGCCGTTTTCTGCAGGTGCAGCTCCCCTTGCTGTCTGGGTCTTATCTCTGCCGTGGGATGGGTGGACAGGATGCTCTGGGAGGAAGTGCTTGGGAAAGAGCCGAAAAAAACGACAAGCTTGGCTGCCCCAGGCCTGGCGTTCGGAGGCTGTTTTGTCTCAGTTGCTTATTGGCTTTGCAGCCTGCTGGTTCTGCACCCACCTGCAGAGCACGAGCTGCCTGCATGACCGAGCACCAGGGCTTATTTTCTTTAAATCATTTTTAGAAAGTTATGAATTTAATTATATGCTTTATAAGGAAGCATGGAAAACCAAACCAAAAAGAAAAAAAGATTACCAAGTGAGCCCAGGTGAACACGAGAAATCCCATGGTGAAGATTTCACCCCCAAATGATTTTTTTCCCCTACAAATCTGAAAGTAGCTGTGCCTGCATGACTTAGCCTGGAAGTGGGGACAGAGAATGCTTTGGCTGCCCAAGACTGAGCATCCTGATTCTATTTTTTTCTTAATTTATATTTTTTTACATGTAGATGGACACAGTGCCTTCCTTCCTTCCTTCCTTCCTTCCTTCCTTCCTTCCTTCCTTCCTCTCTTTCTTTCTCTTTTTCTCTCTTTCTCTTTCTTTCTTTCTTTGTGCTGAGGATCAAACCCCGTGCCTCACACATGCTAGGCCAGTGCTCTACCATTGAGCCACAGCCCCAACCCCCTGATTCTACTTTAGTTGAGTTCCAAACTTTTCATGCACAGCATTAGGTGCTGATGGCATTTAATTTTTTTTTTCTGCTTGGTGAGATAGGAGCCATATCCGCAGGTTTCTACCTATGCCTTGGGGTCATCCACTGGCGGACAAGGGAAGGACACCATCAAGGGAGGTGTCCCCTGGGCAGGGGTGAGCACCCAGGAGCACCCGCTGGCCCAGGAATGCCTGCTGACTTCCTGGCTGCCTTGGTTCTTTCCCTGCATCCTGTGGCAGATAGATACAGGGAGGTGATTGTCATGGATCCCTATCCTCTTAGGGACACCCAGTCCCCTTGGAGATGAGAACAGAATCTATGCCACAGAGGGTGGAAGGTAGGAAGGACCACAGATCAGCACCCAGAAAGTCGGAAGAAACCAAGTCAGAAGAGAGGTGTCACCGAGGTTGGCTTCCTCCAGGATTGTCCAGATCTCGGGGCCCAGGTACAAAGGTGCACGTTGTTCCCCACATCCCTGGCTCCCCTGGCTGCCTCACGCCTTCTCTTCTCTGTCTTCCCAGAGTTTCCGCTGATCTCTTCCGTGCCGAGCTTTGGACCACCTGTCTTCCCATCTTGTGGCAGCATCTGGAGGCAGAGTGTACTAGGTGTGGGTGCAGGGGTCCCAGCTGCTTTCCCTGACCTCATGCACCCCTGAACTCTCATGCCCAGGCTGCGCGGGCCACGGTGTTCCCTCTGTCACCCTGGGATTGCCGATCCACAAGACCAGCCTAGGAGCTGCTCTGAGCAGAGCATGTTTCTCCAGCATGCAGACCACAGAGAAGCAGGTGGATAGTGTGGTTCACACTGAATTAGAGTTGAATTCAGTCCATTCCCCTGCAGCCTCTCCCAGTATAGGAGAGGCTCCGTTTGTTGCCGAGGGTTTCCCCTCAAGCTTGTGATCCTGCCTCAGTCTCTCAAGTCTCTCTCAAGTCTCCTCCTTCTTTGGTTTATCTTCCTTAATGATGTCATGGGGTGACTTGTTAAGCTATTGGCCACAGCTGTGGTTTGTGGGTCCAAATTATTTTCCAGTAAGCTGGCAGCAGAATCTGGTGTTTCATGCTCTCATGATAGACTCTTGCAGCAGAGGTTGGCGAATATTTTGTGGTATAGGACCAGATGGTAAATATTTTAGATTTTGGGAGTAATGTGGGCTTTGTCACAACTCTAGATCTCTGCTCTTGCAAGGTCAAAACAGCTGGAGGCGATGTAAAAGGGTAGATGTGTCTGGCTGCCAATAAAACTTCATTCACAAAAACGGAAGCAGGGGCCGGGACTCTGGGCCAGATATGTGATTGAGTTTGTTGGTCTCGGAGCCTGACAATCCAGTCAGCAGCTGGGTTGCTCCAGCATATAATAATTCAGAAGCAAACCTAGAGTGCCTGGGGTGGGGGCAGAGAGGGTGGCCAACAGTCGTGGAGGTAAATTTAGCCTCCACCTCAGGTGGTGAGTGAATGGCAGAAGTTATGTGGGCAGAAGGCCAGCCAGTCTCCTCCCCCTGGGCAGCTCTCTTGTTGGGTTGGGCTCCTGGGCCTCTGCCCTGCCCCCTGGCCCTCTGGCTACACAAGCTGCTCACCATTCTTTGCAGAACTAAGCAGAGGAACCAGGCCATAAATGTTTTATTCTAAAGTTTTCTTTGGGAGGCAAGTTCATAAGGGTGTGATTTACACTGTGGTAATGGCATGGTAGCGAGTGATGAATAAAACATGCTCGTTCACTACTCCTTGGGGTGATGACGGTGTTTTCTGGACTCATATTAAAAATTAAAATGAGGAGATGTTTCTTCTCAGGGTCTTCACCTGTGCCAATATGGAGGAAAGTAGCTGTGAGCCCCTATGCCACCTGCCAACCCACAACCCCCCCCCACACACACATTTTTCTCTCTTATTAATCCCAGCAGCAAATAATATGGCCTGGTTCCCTGCAACTACTTAGGGGCCTATTAAACTGTTGCAAGGGGCCTCTAGTGTTGGTAACAACCTGACGATTTAGAGTTGGGGAACCGCAGCAAGGCAGCTAGAAGCTGATGCCAGTAACTGGGGAGGCTGTGATTTCTTGAAGCAGGTCACTATCACAAAGGATAGCCCAGTTCTTACTGTCCAGCAGCTCCAAGGTGTGCACACCCCTCGGCTGGGCAGCTTCTTCCTCGGGGAGAGAAAGAGGTGTAGGAGCCAGGGTCTTTCCTGGCTTCAGGGCATCGCACAGTCATGTCAAGTTCTGGCCCCTGAGAACCTACGGGGAGCTCTGTTGTATTGGAGGACCATGTAGCGTTAGCAGGCTCCTGAGCACATTTTCTTTTTATTGCTGGCCCTATGGTGAACTCCATCTGATGAAGGCATCCTCACTGACCCTTGACCCTGCCAGCTGATGCTGCAGGGTCCCTCCCAGTTGATTCTGGGCTCGAGTTAAATGCTCATGACCTGTATTTTTAGACATCAGACCTAAAGGGATTGCTGAATTATTGTTCTGTGGAATCAGTGAATCTGAGAATCAAGCCACCTGCCTGGTTGGCCAGCTCTCCAAAATTTATGGGTTGACCCCCAAGTGGAATCCTGATATGTGACCCTTTTGGAGTCTTTCATAAATAATATGATGCAGACCTACTTTATTAGTCAATATTCTTTCCTGCAAAAGGGCAGATGGGCACAGCTCTGTGGTGAACAGGGCTGGACTCGGCTTTGAAATTAAAGAAGAGATTTCCACCATCTGATCTCAGAGCCAAGATGGATGTCTGACCCAGGGCAGCATCCCAGTGTGTTTATTCCAAAGCAATCAAAGCCCCTTCTCCCTTCTTATTTTTAATCACTGCCTGACTTCCTCACTTTTGCCCTAAATGCCAAGAATCATGTAAAATGAAGCCATTAAAAATCTAAGCAGAATCAGAGAGGCCATTGCAGTAAAGAGGAAGCTGGCCCATGACAGGGACCTAGGTAGCCCTGTGGAATGTGGTCAGAGTTGGAAGGTAAGGACCCTGACATCTGCTATCAGAGTTGATCTCAAACTGGACTTCTCTTTATCTCTCATATAATATACTATTGTGCTTCAAGACAGTCATAAATATCTCAGGAGAAGTTGTTCGTTTGGGATGTGGAAGTGAATTAGGGGATGCCGCAGTCTGGCTGGGCACAATTCAGGAGCCACTTGTTAAAAGAAACTAACTTTATTTTTAGAACTACAAACGCCAAACAAAACAGCTCCTCAGGAAAAACCCTCAGAGCCCAACTGCCACCACTGGCTTCCCACAAGCCTCTCCCACACCAGCCTCTCCACCTCCCCCAATCCTCCTGCTCTTGAGGCTGATTGGCTGGGTCACGTGGGCGGAGCCAAAGAAGTCCCCCAATGAGCAGCTCCGTGGTCTGAAAGGGCAGGGAAACAGCCCAATGAGCATCACCGCACAGGAGCCAATCAGTTGGCAGCTAGAAGTTGCTGGGGCTGCTGTGAGCCAATCATCAGCCGGCAGCTGGAAGTTTGCTGGCAGCTGGAAGTTTGCTGGGGCCCCTTCGGCTGTGGCTCTCAACAGGGGAGTACTCTATAGCATGCAAGAGGGGCAGCAGGGTGCTGGTCATTTGGGATCCCTATGCTGTGCCCTTTACAGTCAGTTTCTAATCGGAATCATTTTGACCCTGCAATTCCTGCTGGGGTCAGCTGCAACTGGCTGGCTTGCAGGCCACTGAGCAGGCCCCGCAATCCTGGCACTCATGCTCTATGTATAGAGGTCTGGGGTCCCCACTAGGCGATAGCTCAGCTGGTGAGTGAGAGGGTTCCCCAGCCCCTGCTCCCATCCTGGCATCGATGGTGACAAATATGAGGATCTGATTCAGAGGAGGACCCAACTCCATCTGCGTTGGGAAGTCATGACCAGCCCACTACCATTCTTTGGCATATTTAGTTTTTGTATCCCCCAGGGCAGAGCCCACCTGGTACTGCTGCCACCCAGCAGGACTTCCAAGGCACCCTTACTCTGAGCACTGCTGCAGAGTGGTGCCAGGAAGGCGCGGCCATGGTGAGCCACTTGGCCCTGCAGAGCATCAGTTTTAGGTCTTCTCCTGATCTTGGGAAAATACACATCCACACGTCCATAATACACCTGTCTGCTCGTGTTCCAATTCTAAGTAAGGTACAACTGTGAAATCCTATGTATCTGTTGTATCAAGTTCCAACTGAGGGCCAGATTTCCAGCAAAACTGCCAGAATATTCCTCCCTTAAGCTGTCATTAAGCTCAGTCAGTGTTTTAGCAGCTGATGGCCAATACCACCAATGGGGTGCTGTGGCTGCTCCTGCCATGAGTCCTTTAGTCCCCCCAGCTGAGTCCTTCTGAGCCTCCTCACATCCGCCCTATGGGGTGCTTGATGTTTGGCTCACCCAGGGGAATAGGGGGATGCCTGAAAAGATGGGGTCCATAGCCTCCATGCTACTGTATTGTGAGACACACTCCGGCAAAATTCACCTTCTCAGCCAAGACTTCTCCCTGCCCTTCCAGCAGATGAAAATTCATCTCTCTGTCTCTCCTGGACAAATGCATTATCCCTTCTATTGAATTATGGCTTGAGTAGCTCAAGGCCACTGGGCACATTGGAAAGGTGGAGATTCACTGGCCAGACTAGGGCAGACTCTGGGCATGCTCTCCGCAGTCTCCACCCCTACACTGGCTGGTGCTCTGCGTGTGGAGTACTGGTCTGGCTGTTCTGGAGAAGGAGGCATGTTAAGGAAGGTGTCATGGGACTGGTTTGAGCAGTTATCCTGTGTATCTGCTCCTCCTGCTGCCCACCTGACTGTCTTGCCACTGTGCACCGCCACCTGGGCCTGACCACACGAACCCAGCCCTCTCGCTAATGCTGCAGCCTCACCCCGGCCCTTCCCATCAGCTGCCACAGAGATGGCACGTGTGGACACAGGAAGGCATGGACTCACGACCAACTGCAGCTTGCTTTGTAAACAGACCTCAACAACTTAACCCTGTAATTTTATATTAATTTGAATGTTCAGAAAACCATTGTCACTTGATATTAAATGACATACAATTTGGACATATAAACTTTGGGGTTTTTTGTCCCAGGGATTGATCTCGGAAGTGCTTAACCATTGAACCACATCCCCAGCCCTTTTTTTATATTTTATTTTGAGACAGGGTCTCACTAAGTTGCTTAGGGCCTCAGTAAGTTGCTGAGGCTGGCTTTGAACTTGTGATCCTCCTGCCTCAGCCTCCTGTGCTGCTGGGATTACAGGTGTGCACCATTGCATCTGACTAAACTTTTAAAAAAATTAATAAAATTCTTCCAAATCCCAACTCCCACAAATCCCAGTGTTATCACTGGATATGTAAATTTCCAGATTTTGCCAGAAAATATACATACCTTTTTTTTTAATAGCGATGAGGTAAACCTCCATATCCACTTCTCTGACCTCCTTTTCCATTTCATGCACTCCACCCCACCCCCTCGGCCCATCTCTGTAGATTCTAGCACAGCATGGTGTCCTGAGTTATCACTGGCCATTCAGCTTTCTACTGTGGGACATATGAGTTCTAGTAGCTTGATTTGTTCCCACTATAAATAGTTCTGCAGTGAAGTACTTGTCCGCATTTCTATTCTGACTTTTCCGATTATTTTAGGATTCATTCTTGATAGGAAACTGCTAGGTCAACAGGATTTTTTCCTCTTTTCTCTCTCTCTCTCTCTCTCTCTCTCTCTCTCTCTCTCTCCCACTTGAAAAGAGAGAAGTCCAGATAACTAGGATTTAGAGCCAACTATGTGGGAGCCACTCTGGCACACAGAGTGAATGGGTTACTGCACGTGGCAAAAGGGACCAGGATCCTGAGACGGGGAGATGATCCTGGGTGAGCTGGGTGGGCCCAGTGTAATCCCAAGGTCCTGTAGGAGGAGGGGCATCAAAGTCAAAGAAGGTTGTGATAGGATGGAGGCATGGATCCATGGAGCTGGGTGGGAGGGTGAGAGGCTGCTGACTCTGAGGGTGCAGGGAGGGGCCACAGCTGAGGAACACCGGTGGCTCTAGAAGCTGAAAAGACAAGAAATTCGGACCTCCCTAGAGCCTTCAGGAGGAGCATGGCCTCCGTGATACCTGGACTTTAGGAGTTGTAACTTTGAGGACTCTAAGACAGCAAATCTGTGTTGTTGTAACCACTACAGATGGATGGCAGGTGCTCAGTGGGCTCCTGCACCAGTCTGTAGAGTTCCAGCCTGGCCTTGGCTGCTCGCTGGCTGTGTGAATGTGAGCCATCCACCTGACTTCTCTGTGCCTCAGTTTCCTCATTTTGTAAAGTGGCGATTTAAAAATAGCCATTTCTGGGCTGGGGATGTGGCTCAAGTGGTAGCGCGCTCACCTGGCCTGTGCGGGGCACTGGGTTCGATCCTCAACACCACATGAAAATAAAATAAAGATGTTGTGTCCACTGAAAACTGAAAAATAGACATTAGAAAATTCTCTCTCTCTTTAAAAACAATACCCATTTATAAGTTTCTGGTGGGGATAATACGCATTCCCAGGCCGTACTTGGCCACTAGCATGAGGGTTGCTAGTGCTCAGAGCACCCTGGCCCTCTCCTGCTCCATGGCTCCCTGGCCCTGATCCTGCTGAGCTTCCTGGTGGGTCCCCCCTGAGGCAGGAGGTCTGAGCCAATGGCTGCCTTTTCACTGCTGCCTTCTAGGGCCTTGGGGGGCCTTAGAGTGAGGACCAGAGGCATCTGAGAAGGGCCCCCACAGACTGGCCTGGTCTCCTCTGTCCAGCTTTCCCTGTCTGACTGGCTCCCTTTACCCAGCCTCCTGCCTCTGCATGCCTGAGCTCTTCCTGCTCCTCTGAGCTACCTCTGTCCTGCCCTGCCACCCCTAAGGAGCCTTCCTGTTCCTCCCAGAAGCCCTCATTGGCCCAGCCTGGCCCCAGGCCAGGGCCCTTGTTGGGACAGCTCCACGGTGTCATTACATATCCAGTGCATCTCCCCCAGAGAGCCAGGGCCACGGGGCAGAGGCTGTGTGCACTTGTGCACATGGGACCCAAACTGGCGCTGACGTCAGGCAGTCCATGCCAGCTCCCTGAGCACTGTCCACACGCTGAGCCCTTGTCATGACACCTGAAAGCACTCAAGAACCCCAATGGGTGGCCTGAGGCCCTGCCCACTCCTGTTTTCATGGATCACAGGAGAGTGGGGAAAGTCGGAGCTCAGGCCCTGGGGGCAGTCCTGGAGGCCGGTGGCAACATTCTACAGTCCTCTCCCTCTCCCGTCCCCTGCCCTCTGACGCCCTGCAGCCCTCCCAAAGCTCTGGGACGCGCCCAGGCTGGCTGTGAGGACTCTATCAAAGGAGAATGGTTCCTGCCTAGACGGGGAATGCCCCCTAGCTTCTGGCTTTCTTAAATGAGAGGGCAGTGTGGAAACAGAGGACCCCAGGATCTGTGGACAGGAAGGAATGTCCCCCAACTTCTGGCCCAGCCCCCACATAGCCTTTCCATGCCCAGAGGCCCCAGGGGTGAGATCTGTGCGGAGGCTGCCTGGGGAAACCCAGCCTTCTCTTTGTCAGGGGGCTTCTTAAAAAGGTATGGGTCCCCTCCCAAGTGTCAGAATCGGAAAGGCCAGTCCTTGGATGGAGGAAGCTGCGTCTCTCGGTGGTGTGGTCTCGTGGCCCGAATCTCCGTCGTTTAAATGGGAAGGAGGAACGGCTCCTAACTTGGTGGAGACGGCATGTGTGCTGTGGCCGTGGAGCGCATCCGCTGGGCAAGGTCAGAGTTCATCTGACCTTGAGAGTCTGTGAGAAGCACCTCGTGGGTCCCTCCCAGCTAAGAAGTGGGGGTGAGTCCATTTAGGTTCAGGGAGCTTTCCCGGGGGCTCTTTCCTCTCATCTCTGTGACCTCTGTTTCTAGTGACCTCTGTCCACCTGAGGACACACACTCCGAGACACACGTGGGCCACTCCCAGATCCACCTGCTTTCTGCCAAGGGGCCAGTCTGGCCCCAGGGTCTGTCGGGATTCCTCTTCTGTTCCTTTCCGGGGCCCTAGAAGGGAGTAGATGCTGTCAGCCTCAGTGCTGGACATGGATCTTCACTCTCCCCAGGCACCCGGACACCCCCCTCTCTGTTGTTTCCGGGGCTTCCATAAACTGGGTGGCTCCGATAACAGAAAATCACTCTCTCTCAGTTCTGAAGCCAGAAGTCCAAAATGAGGCTGTCGGCAGAGCTGGTTCCTCCCAGAGATCCAGGAAGAATTCATCCCGTGCCTCTCTCCTCTCCTCTAGAGGCTGCCAGGCGTCCTGGGCCTTCCTTGACTCGTAGACGCATGGCTCCAGGCTCTGCCTTCGTGGCCCAAGACTTTCCCTCCCCTCTGTCTCTATTCTCTCCTTCTGTGTCATATTAGGGCCCTGGTCACTGGATTGGGGGCCCATTCTAACCAAAGGCACTCTTTCCTCAGTATTCTTACCCTGGCCGCAACAAACCTTCATTCCAAATTAGGTCATGTTCACAGGTGCCAGGTAAGGACTTGGGCCTATCTTTTGGGGGACAGAGGCACAATCTAACCCACTATGCCTCCTAATACCTTTGAAGAAGAGGACAAGACAGCTATCCCATGGAGGATGGGAGCAGTACAGATAAGCTAGGTAGCAAGGGGACTGGGGGACAACACTGGCCCTCATGGGCTGAGTCTAAAGATTCCCCAGGCAGGAGTTTCCTTGGCATTGAGGTTCCTTATGCCACCCTTAACCCCAGAGTGACCACAGATCACAGCACACACCTGATGCCTAGAGGGTACCACCTTGAACTAGACCTTTCCTCAGTTCATGTCCTGCATAAAGAACCCTTGAAGACTTGAGCCCTGCAGGGTCTTGGGAGCAGGTGCTGTGTTCTGTAAATCTTGGTCACCCTGTAGCCTGCCACTGTCCACTAATAGAGACTGACTTTCTTTTAATCTTCAGCTTCCTACAAGTGCCATTTTGAAATAAGCTCACGTTTTGCAGGATGAAAGGTTTCGTCTGAATTTTAACAGATACAAGAATAATTAGTTCAAATTCTAAGAATAAAGCCAGGACCCAGTTATTCCACTCCTCAGTATATACCCAAAGGACTTAAAGTCAGCATACTACAGTGACAAAGCCACACCAATGTTTATAAACAGTTCAATAACTAAGCTTTGGAACCAACCTAGATGCCTTTAAACAGATGAATGGATAATGAAAATGTGGTATATTATACACAGTGAAATATTACTCAGCCATTAAGAAGAATGAAATTATGGCATCTTCCAATAAATGAATGAAACTGGAGGCTATCATGCTAAGTGAAATTAACAAAGGCTGAATATTCTTTGTTATATGCAGATGCTAATACACAATAAGGAGGGTTGAGGAGGGAAGAGTAGAAATTCATTGGATTAGACAAAGGGGAATGAAGGGAAGGGAGGGGGGATGAGAATAGGAAAGACAGTAGAATGAACCAGACATCACTTTCCCATGTTCATATATGAACACACCACCAGTGTACCTCCACATCATGATCAAACCCAAGAATGGGAAGTTGTACTCCATGTATGAAAATATGTCACAATACACTCTACTGTCTTTTATATCTAAAACAACAATAAAAAGTTATGATAGTAACAAACAAAAGTGAATAAAGCCAGGCCTCCTGAGATGCCCTTCTCCTGTGCTGATGGTGTACTGCTCAGAAGAGGCTCTTTGAAAGATACCTTAGGACAGGTGTGCCAGGCCACCATGCTTCCTCCAGTGGGTGAAAACCACATCATTAACAGCCCAGGTGAGCACAGCCTGAGAATTTGGGAGGAGAGAGGGTCAGGCAGCTGAGGTGAGAGCACCCGGCTGCCTATGCAGGCCTGAGCAGTGCTTCTCCCCCCCTGGCCGGGATCTCCCCCTCTTCACTCCTGTCTCCTCTTGTCTGTTTTCAGGACTCTTCCTCAGCTGGACCCATCCCAACGGCTGTCCCACGAACTGCTGCAGTGGCTGGAGAGCAGGGCACATCTCCCAAAGTCCAGCTGCCACTCAACGTGTGAGCTGCCTCTTGTGTTCCCCCCACCCCACGTCCTGGGTCCCCCCTGCATGCTAGCATTCACATATGTCGTTTCTATAGGGTTTTTCAATTGTGTGCATCCGATAATACTGCCTGAAGGAGAGTACGGGGAACAGGTGTCTAGCAGGGTATTTTAATACCATTGTCCCAAGGACGGTATATTCAAAATATGGGACCACACTGGTACTGGTCAATCAGCAAACGAGCAGACACAGCACTTCCCTCTCTTCATTTCCCTTCAGGGAGGGAAGGGGGAGGAAGTGGCAGGAGTAGCTGGTGGCCTCGGGAGCTTGGGGGCAGCAGCTAGTTACCGACTACTCAGACGTGTGAGTATTTATCCACCCTGAGTGCCGTCCCAGTGTGGGCCAGCTGCACACCAGCCCCAAATATAACCCACTGAATCACTGCTAGGAAGTGAGACACTTGTCTTGTTTAGAAAATCTGCTCTGTTAAATTACAGCTTTCTCTACGTGCAGTTTAAAAATTCCCCATCCAAGTAGGGTTCTGAAGAATTAGACAGCCTTCTGCTCTTTCATTTACCGATGAGCTCAGTCTTTTGAGTGGATTTTAAGGTGAAGTGTATGAATTGGGCAAAAAAAAAATATATGGCAAGGACAGAAAGTTCCAGAAATCCAGGGATTGTCAGAGGGACATTCAGAACCCGTTTGGTTGCAGAATGGAATGTATTTTAGAAAAGTCAAAAATGTGGCTGTGGAGAAAGCGCCATGCCAATCTTCAAAGGTTTCCTAGAAGTAGCTTAACAGTCCTGGTACACTTTCACCTAGCTGGTTAGGCCAAGTCGACATGCCAGCCTTCGGCCAGTGGTGGCTAGGAATGTGACCAAGTACCCTTCCTAGTGGTCCCATGAGTACTGAGAGTACAGATACCTAGTACAGGGGCGTGATTGATCCTTATCTAATCCTTATCCTGCCTGCTGAGAACTGACGAAATGAAACAAATTTGAAGTTTATCCAGTTTTTACCTAGCTTCTCCAGGGGAACAGATAGTCAGCTATATTACAGATGTGTTTATGTTAAAATTCAAATTTTCACCAACACTGGACAGAAGACACACTCGACCCCAACCAAACCTGGATCAAAGTCTTTGAGCCAACTGAGGATGTAGTTCAGTGGTAGAGTGCTTGCCTAGCATTTGCAAAGCCCTCGATTCCATCCTCAGCACTGAGGAAAGGGAAAGGAAGGGAAGAACATTCCAGAAATTTCCCAGTGGCAAAATTCAAATTTGTCCTGCACCAAGAACTACACTGATTCCAGGTGCATGAAGTGATTTATAGACATTGTATTCATTAATATAATTCTGCAGAAGTGATTTAAAGTCTGCAGGAGGACATGCGTAGGTTGAATATGAAAATACAGCACCATTCTATATAAGGGAATTGAACATTTGCTGATTAAGGGGGATTATGGCATCCTTGGGGCTCCTAGAACCCAATCACCTTAGATACTGGGAGTGTCAGTAGTGTTTTCTGATCACGCTCCCAGATCCACTCATGCAGTTTCACCCCAGCCAGGGGCTCAGGAGGCTCTTGGGGAAGCTGGGATAATAGGTGGACTCCTCCTGAAGAACTGGATGCAGGACATCATCCCTGAGGGAGACCCACGTCCACAGGATATGGCTCTGATGCCAGGGTCATGAGACTGTTCATGTTGAGTCCCCACAACTAGCTGAATGCCTGTTGTTCCCTGAGAGCCAAAGGCACCCCCTTCCTGGGTCCAGAGGATCTCCACTCCCACATGTCAGGTTAGTCACCCGAGAAAGCTGCTTTGTCTTTGAGACCCAAGTTGTGAACATGCTGGACGCCCTCTGGAGGCCTCGACCCTGGACACACTGTGTTCCGGATGCCTCTTCACTTTGGTGCCGAGCATAGAGGGTCTTCTTCCTCCCTGACCCACTCATGGGGACGTGCCCCCAGACTTCTGTTCTCTCCTGCCTTGTCTCACCCCAGGAGTGTGGCTGTCTCTAGCTTGAGACATCTATCTGGGTAGCAGGAAGGGAGACTCACGTTAGATATTGTTTTTCTCAGGATAATGAGGATTTGGGTAGGTCGGTGACATGGTGGTCATCTAAACAGCCAATGAACCATAGTGGGCATGGCCTGTGACTGGCCGTGGCAAGCTCCATGTGTGCGTTCCTTGGTTGTCTGTATGAGTAGCAGGCACAGGCTTGGAAATATCCTACACATTGCAGCAATATGCATAGTCCATTGTGTAAACATGAGCATTGAAAGCACATTTTTGTGTTTTTCCTGGGGAACAGTCTATCAGATGGACCTTGTCAGTTTATCGAGTCAGACTAGCCTGATCACTTGCCCACCTTCTTTAGTTCCAAGAACCTAGTGGTCCCATGAGTACTGAGAGCAGATACCTAGCACAGGGGCATGATTGATCCTTGTCTAATCACTCTTCCCAAAACAGAATCTGTAAATCATATTCAAAAGAATGGACTGCAACCTGAGATGAGCTCATGTTGAGCTCACATTTCAACAGTGTTCAGGGGAGTCTGAAAGGCTGATCTGATGGCCTTGGGACTCTGGGTGAGGGCCCAGATGGGGATACCACAGTAATGCAACAACTCCAGGGGACCCTCATTCATAATCCTCATTACTGCATGATTTTGACTTCCACAGCCAAGTCGTGAGCCCTGAAACCCAACCCCTGAGTGGTTTCCTAGGCCTTTTTTGGTTGGTGACAGGATATTGCCCTTAGCCCCTTCTTCTTGCACATAAAAGGCTTCCATGTCACTGGTCTCCTGAGGGTTCCATTGCCCTGGCAAACAGAAAGGGGGACTGACTATGTCCACCCAGGACATGGAGAGCCACCCCTCCGTGGAGATGTTGGCCCACTCCCATACCCTCCCTTTCCGCTGTGTTGTGCTGGTGATTCTCTCTGGCTCTGGGGCTTCTCTGATAGACCTGCTGTGATTCCTGGAGGCCAGATATATGAGCATCTGAAGGTCAGAGATGACCTCTCTGGAGGGTCTGAGGTTGGTAAGGACGTTTATGAGTGGGGCACCTCTGATGCTGGATTCGATTCCCTCCGCTTCTCCATGGGCATCTTAATCATGAAGGACCAAGGAGTTAAGGAGAGAGAAGAGCAGAGGAATCCCCCATGGCTGAGTAGCTCTGACAGGAGATGGGGAAGAGAGTGGCAGAGCTACCACGATGCCCGTCGAGCACCCCCAGCAGTGTGAGGAGTCTCCTGTGATTGATGCTGGTCGTCAGGTGCTGCAGCAGGAGGAACAGCATAGTCCTCAGATGACCAACTGGGTGTGGCATCGGACCTGCCTTCAGGAGGATCCCAGCCTTCCTCAGCACTGGCCCGTGTGCCTGGGCACCGCAGGCCACCCTAACTCCTGGACATTAGAGCCATGCTCTGGGCTGGACGTCGGCTTGCCATGGGGGAAGGGACTTTCAGTCACCTGTCAGGAAAACCAAGCACTGCCTACAGCAGCTGGCTCCCCAGATGCCACTAGGCCTCACGAACGGGGGCAGCAGAGGGAGGGGTGGGCCTGCAGACCAGGAAAGGGAAGACCAGGAGAAGCAGCAGCCGGCAATGCCGGGTGGAGACTGGGTCCTTGGCTCTGTGGTCAGTGCTGGTCAGATGAGACAGGCTGTGTGTGGTGAGCAGGGGCCACCTGGCCACCATCTGTCCTGATGGTCAAAGGTCTCCAAATCACCCTTAAGAAGAGTGTGGGCCCCACATTCTGGGATATCGGGCGAGGACTGGTGGCCAAGGCAGGCCCAAATCAAGAAGGGGTCTTCCATCACAAACTCGGGGAACAGGCCAGCTCTGCCCTGCCGCGGAGTGGATCCGTGTGAGGTCAGTGCAGTGGGGCTCAGGGAAATGAGTCTGCTCAGGCTGGGGCTGAGGCGGGCAGCAGCAAGGCCGGGATCACTGCCCCGGAAGTGCCTGGAGGCCAGCCATCCGCACAGCAGTCCCAGCCTCCAGGTCAGCCCTTATGAGCGCCAGTGGCTCCTGGCCTTGGAGTATGAAGAAGATGCCGTCAGTGTGAACAGGCGGGGAGTCCAAGAACTGGTGCCTCCCATTCTCTGGGGCTCCACGCAGGTGGGGAAGGGGGAGAGATGCGAGAGGAAGGAGCAGAGATGACCTGGAGCGAATCCTCCAGGAGAAGCAGGGAAGAGCTTTGACTTAGGAGAAATGTGAGCAAGCCACCATCTAGAGGAGGAAGGGTGTGAAGCACTCAAAGGCACTAAGATGCAGTGGGAAATCTGCAGGCAGTTACAGCCAGGGAAGATCTTGCTATAGGTAGAAGTAACATGGGTGACAAAGGATGTGGACACAGACGTGGCACCATGCCACACCAAATCACCACGGCTGCCAGCCTGTCCAGCCTGTGTACTGCCCCTAGGCTCCAGGCACAGGGGCCTGGGATGACACCTGACTGTGGGCTTAGCTGGGCACCTGCAGGGGCTGCTCCTGCCCACAGGAGAGGTGTATTTTCCTCAGCCACCTGCTCGCAAGAGGAGTCCTTTTTGAAATGACACAAAACCCCACCCAGGTATAGAGTTGTGGTGAAGAAGGCTCTATGAGCCAAAAGGTCATACATTTGCCTTAAAGAAAAAATAAAGGTATTTTTAGTACTCTCACGTCTGCTTGAGAGTCTGCAGAGGTGATCTGAGCAGGGTAGGCAGACCGGCTGACCTGGATGGATGTGTTAGGGAGAGCACGTGAGCTCTCTGTGGAGGCCTGGCCTGAGCTCCCAAGGTCTTTTGAAGTGAGTGGAGAGTGGGAGACAGGAAAGTGAGAACCATGCCACCCACAGGTGCACCTTCCTCTTCCCCATTCCATGCTGGGCCTGGGCACGTGTGCCCACGGGGACCCACTCAGCACGCTGAGCTCCGTGCACATGGCCCAGCTCAGCCAAGGAGCATCCACACTCTCAGGGACAGGTAAGGACTGATGCCTCTGGGGCTGTCACTTAGAACCGGGAAACAGTGCAGGAGACAGGCTGCTGAGATCCCCAGGGACTGATGGCAGCAGGTGGAGAGAGGCCCTGGGGCCCTGCTCAGAGTACAGAGCCCGCTTCCAGCGTGGCCCACCGGATGCACTCTCTCGAGTCACTCAGAAGGGAAAGCAGATGCAGCGTGACACATTCCCCACTCGGGCCAGTGCCCCACCCCGGAGGAGCCGCGTGCAGATACACAGATGCCACGCACAGGAAAACCGCCCGGCAGATCCATCTGCTTTTGGTTTCACCACTGAGGCCCCCAAAGGGGAAAAATGGAGGAGGAGGAGAGATTTTTTTAAGGTGAAGTCAGGCTTATTTACATTCTGGTTTCCCCAGCAACGTACACCTAGAGGCTGAATTGAAATTGTGAGACCAAAAGGATTACTCCTCTGACAGAAATGATTTAACATAAAGACAAAAAGACCAAGGTCGTTATGCCCTGGTGCACATTGGTGCAGACCTCTCTATGTGGCAGCCTGTTCTCAGAGGGAGGGCACAGCCAGCCATGTCCCTGGGCCATGCCGGCAGCATCTGAGCTGCAGACCTGGCCCTGCCTCGGAACCTGTGGGAACATGGATGGATTCTCCATCTTTCCAAGCCTCAGTTTCCTCAACTGTGAAACCTCAGGGTCCATGTGGAGCGTAGATGAGACCATGTGTCTAGCACATGGCAGACGTTAGGGCCTGTCCTTCTCCTCTGGCCCTGCCTCACTTGGTGGCCCTGTGGTGGGCACGCAGCTCTGGGTGGCTGGCACCTTTTAAATAAGGCCTCGGGGAAAGTTATCTGGTGACAGTGCTTTGAGAAGAAAGGGGCATATCAGCCCTCAGGGCGATGGCACCTGGAAAGGATGTGGCTCCCTGTGGGCATTAGCACCCCAGGGCTGTCTGTATCACTGAGCATCTCATAAACACCCCAACTTCCTACTGCTAAGAAGCTGGTCGTCCTGTGCAAAGAGGCTTAATTTAGCACAACATTCCAGCCTATCTTTATGCAAATGCAAAGGATGCATCTCTCAGCAGATTCGGAAGTAAGGGAAGTGTGCATACAGCTGGCGTCCCCGCTCCGTGGAGGTGTGCCCAACATATTTGGTACATGGTGGACAACTCTGGTGGTGGGTGGAAGCCTAGAAGTTCATCTTTAGTTTCCATTTCCCTTCCTTTACTGTTTCATTAAGAACCATGTCTGGTGTTCATTTAAAATAAAAATGGAATTTTGAAGAAGGTTCCCTTTTGAACTGGAACCTTTGTACACAGGACCAAGGTCAGCAGGTGGCTGCCCATGCTTGAAACCTTCTCCAGTTTAAAGGTATGAAGGTGACTTGTAGCTTCCGACATAAAGAATTTTCATTTTTATTTTGATGGGGAAGAGTGGAAACTCCCCTTCTAGGCTGAAATGTAATCACAAAGTCTTTGTCCCATTAATGACATAGGGATCCTAAAACACTGAGGAAAAGATCATCATTTCGTTCCCAAAGGGTAATTAACCTTCAGTTATCTGATGGCTGTTCTTCCAGGATCACAAACGTGACTGTCAAACAGTTCAAATGGTTTGTGGAGTATTTATCACAGCTGCCAACACTTGCTGTTGGAAATCTGGAGTGTGAACTCCCAGCTGAGGAAGTTGGATGCTAATTGATACAGCTCACTGAGCCCAGGTGTGGGCAGGTGCCTTCCCAGCCTCTCGGGCTGCTAGGCCCTGCCCTCTTTCTGGGCAGTTCCGTACTTGGCAGATGACTGGAGGGGGCTCCCTCCTGCTCTAGGAAACAACAAAAAGATTCAGCGCAAGTCTCCTTGTTTGTAGCTCTAGCACTCACACATATATGCACATATCCATCACCAATACCCCCCCCCCACACACACACATGCACACACGCGCACACACACAGCACTCTTGCACTTAGTTGCAAAGCCTAGGCCCCTGATTTATTTTTCTCTCAACAAATATTTATTGAGAATCTACCTTGTGCCTGATAGTGAAGAGAGAGCATTGAACCATCAGATAGAAATCCCACTCTCATAGAGCATACACTAAGGGGGCAAGAGAGGAGACCTGCAGATAGAAAGTAAGTGCAAAGGTCCTGAGGCAGGAGCCTGTTCCATGTTTTCAGGGAACACTTTGGAGTATTGCTTGCCCAAGCAGGATTTGCTGGTTCTCTTCCTCTAGGCCCTTTTGAGCTGGGACCTTTGTAGATAGGACCAAGGTCACCAGGTGGCTGCCCATGCTGGGATCCTGCTAGGAAGAGGTCTCTGTCCCAAGAGAACACAGTTGCTCAGAATCCCTCAGACCCCTACAGGTGTGCTGGGTTGGAAGATGAGAGAGGAAGAAATAATTTATTTTACTTATTTATTTTTGGTGCCAGGGACTGAACCCAAGGCTGCTTACCCACTGAGCCACATCCCCAGCCAGCCCTTTTTATTTTGAGACAAACAGGGTCTTGCTAAGTTGCTTAGGGCCTCGCTAAGTTGTTGAGCCTGGCTGTGAACTTGCATCCTCCTACCTCAGCCTTCTGAGTCGCTGGGATTACAGGAACACGCCACTGTGCCTGGCTGTGAGGAAGGGAGAAACCCCTCATACTCTGGTTCAAGAGGTTGCCCTGCCTTGGAGCCTCTGCATGCGGAAAGGGCCAATTGGAAGAGCGTTCCTCATAAAGCAGAGCTCCAGTGAAACAAGTTGAAGGTCCTGGCAGGAGCTGCTGCCCGTGGGTGTGTTCTGTGAGCTGGGATGCCCCCTGAGACACTTGTTCCCTTACATGTTCGGTGATCCGAGGCCACACGTGCAGGATGCTGCACAGTGACATAGGTACCTAGCCAGATGGGACACCTGCAGAGGACTGCTCCAGGACAGGGAGTGTGGCCCTGGTGGCCCATGTTTCCCGTAGGTGTGTCCAACAGCCAGAGGCAGCTCAGGGAGAAAGGGCTTGGCTGCAGCCTGGAGCTCACGGATCCTCGTCTCTGGCAGGTGATAGGCCCCAGGCCCCCGCTCAGCTCTGTGTCCACTGGGTCCTGCACAGCACTAGGAGGGAGAAGAATAGAAGTGGGTCCCAAGCCTTGGGTCACAGGTTGTGGAGGGTGTTCTGGGTCAGCCGATGGAACCCCCAGGCCGCTTTCTGAACAAAGTCAGCTTGAGGTCCCTCCCCCCATGACCACAGACAGACACATAGTTACTTGGTGAGGTCTGAGTCACACGTTGACCCATACATGCCCCAGAAGCCATCACCTGGCTTGGCGGCCTGCTCCTAGTCACAGTCAGATTGTTCTGACATCACAGAAGGACGAAGGAGACACACCTAAGCAGGATTTATGCTTCAATTATATTTCCTTGAGAACAGGCACACCACATCATGTATCATTTTATCGGTTCCCATGATCCCGGCCATCTCGGCTCCCTCCTCCTCCGCAGCTCTGTGGGTTCACCCACTCCCTGGCTCCCATCTGAGGCTCCCCGCTACAGCCAGCCTGCTGCGCACAGGTTTGGCTGTGTCAATTCAGACCTCACGTGACTTTTCTGTTTGTCGTATTTCCTCCGTGGCCACAAGAGAGAATGATGACGGCCTGGATTCTCTATCTGTCACCTGGGCATAGCACTGACGATGGGAATCTATAGACCCACCAGCAGGAGGGAGGGGTCCTCCTCCGATGGCTCTGTTTATCTTCAGGAAGCCCAGAGCGTTCCTAATTGTCAGCGTTTATCTTTTTGAACCAGGAAAGAACAACATGCAAACCGTGTTTCATCCCAAGGAGTGTCCCTAAGGGAAGGGACTATAAATAAAGGAAGTAAGCGCCCTCACTGAGTGGAAGCAGAGGTCTTTGTGTGTAGGATTCAGATGTTGGAAAGGGGTGGCAGATTTTTTTTTTTTAAGATAAAGAAGTCTTTAGTCTTGATGGAACTCTCCTATTCCTCAGGGCCTCCTTCTTGAACCCTAGTAAGCTGTGCCTCGTTTCTGTTTTCACCTCCTACGACTGCACCACCCAGAGCCAGGAGAATGCTGTCAGGTGTCTGTGAGCCCCTCAGCTTCAGAGCCCTTCTCCTGCACAAGCCACTAGGAACCCACAGTCACTGGACGGGATTGACGCGCCCACCACACAGACCGTCTTGGAGCAAGATCAGAAAAGGACCCTTATTTTAAAAATATATATATTTTTGATGGTGCCGGGGACTGAACCCAGGGCCTTGTGCATGAAAGGCAAGCACTCTACCAACTGAGCTATATCCCCAGCCCTAAAATTTATTTTTCATCTCCTATTGAACTGAGGCCCCCCTCCCACTTTCCTAGGTGAACCTTATAAGATAATTATTAGGCAAATAATTATCTGATACAGTTTGCTCCCTCAGTCCAAAACCAGCTATTCCCCCAAACCTGAAGAAGCGGAGTACTTTTGCAAGTTTATGTATTCCTTCCAAGCACCTGTGAGGTTGAATCAAATTATCTTCAGGATGTCACAAAACCGGTTTTCCCTAAGGCCACAGCTAACTTGTAGGCACAGCATCCAAACCTCAGGTCAAAATTTTAACTACTAAGTCTGTTCAGCCTCAACTGCAAATAAGATTTAAAAGAAAAGCGTAAGCCAAAAAACAAAAAAAAAAACACAAAAAAAGGTCATGGTACAAATATTGCAAGGAAATATGTGGCCAAGAATTCCCTAACTAGACCCCCCTTGTTTTTAAAGGGGACCGAGCTCTCTTCCAGCTCAGGCCAACTTAGCTCATGCTGGGTTTCCCTAAGGTTTTCTTGCTCGGAGCACCAGACTCTAAGGTAAACACAAAGAATAGAAGAAGACTGTGGCGTCCAGAGAGAGGGCCTCAGAATCCGGTTCTGGGGTGTCCTCCGTCGCCTGGGAGTCACTTTGCCTCAGTGGGCACGATGAAGGGACCCCCTTCCCTTCCCACTCACAGCTCCTGGGCCTACTTCTCCAGCCGCCAGGGCAGCCCTGTGGCTCTCTGGGACTCACAGGCTCGCGGAGCACACCTGGCCTCCTCCCGCCTGCCTCTCAGGTGCGTGGGGAGGAGCTACTCGGTGAGTGCAGGAGCCCTCTGTCAACTGTAGAGTCCCACAGACTTCAGCTCCTCTCGGAAGATGAGCTTCATGTGCCTGTGACCAGCTGCCATCCACCACACCCTGGAAAGGCACCCACTGACCCTTGTCCTTGTCTTCTGTCCAGGTATCTGGCGCTCTATGCCTATAAGCCCCAGAAGAATGACGAGCTGGAGCTGCGCAAGGGGGAGATGTACCGGGTGCTGGAGAAGTGCCAGGACGGCTGGTTTAAGGGGGCGTCCCTGAGGACGGGGATCTCTGGGGTGTTTCCTGGAAACTATGTGACACCGGTCTCCAGGTGAGGGTCCAGCAGCCTGGGCAAGAAGGGTGCAAGGTTCACCTTCTCCTAATGCTGTGCCAACTGCTGGGGACCACACTGTGGCCTGGGTCCCCCTAGAGGCAGTGAGGGCACTCAGCTGTCCTTGCAGCTCCAGCATCGGAGCTGGGTTTGCTTGGCTTTCCAGGGGACCCTGGCCACCAAGGGGACCAAAAAGGGAGAAGGAGGAGCTGGAGTCAAGGGCACAAAAGCAACTGAGCAGGGATATAGGAAACTCTCCAAAGTGCAAGGTCTTGTGTGTGTGTGTGTTTGTGTGTGAGGACCCTGTGTGCAGGCATTGTATGTACAGTGAGTACAGCTTGTGTACATTAGTGTGTCACATGTATGTGCTGTGTGTGTAATGATGTGTATAGTATGAGTAGTGTGTGTTCCAGTGTACACGTTTATGTTCACTGTGTGTACCACATTAGTGTGCACCCATACGTGTGCAATGTGTGTAGTGCATGTGTTTAGCAAATGCATGTGTGTATACAGTGGGTGTTCGTGGTACCTGTGTATGCCTGTGCCTGTGCGTGTGCTGTAAGTACAGTGTGTGCACATGCATGTGTACAGGGTCTGCATGAATGGTCAGTGTGATGCCTGTATGTGTATGTGTGCATTTGTATAGCATTGAGTACCATGTGTACATATATGCAGTGCATGTGTGGGACGAGTCATCACTCATGGGAGCTGTCATACAGAATACACATACACATTTATGAAAAGGCAGAGTGATGTGTTCCCCAAAGTAACAAATGTTATTGAGTGAAGGATTGTGGGTGATTTAAACTTTTTTCTTCCTTGTGCCTTCTAGTGTTTTACAAATTCTGTGTTATTCAACTTTTATAAAATAGAAAAAGTCATTTTAAAAATTCACTATAGAGGTAATCTCGAGTTGTCTGAGAATTTTCCATTGAGCTGAGGTTTGCTGCTCATTCTATTCCAGTTGGTTCTGTGCCCCGCGGCAACACAGCCCTGTGTGGAGGCTGCAGGACGGGCAAAGAAACGGAAGACATAGCCCTTGTGTTTTGACAGTCTGTAGAAGAGGACTACATGAAAAAAAAAAGATTGTCCCTATCCCTGGCATTGATTGCCAGACTGAGTCACCCCGTCAGAGTGGCTTCAGAAGGCCCCGGGGACACACATGCAGAGTTGCCTCTAGTGGCTTAGGTTAGTAGGGATCCTGTACCCAGTAGAGGCCTGTGGAAGGCAGTGCATCAAGGCCCAGAAGGTTTGCAGGGAAAAGGAAAGCGAGCAGCAAGAAGTGCTCCACTCAGGTGGCCCTCACAAGGAAAAGAATGGGCAGCACACTGGAGAGGGGCTTCAGAAAAGCCCTCTGCCTTCAGCCCAGCCTTCTAAGAGGAGGGATGGCTGCTTAGGGTGTAAGCTCCCCATGGATCCCTTGGGGCTTCCTTACGGGTGTGGGGCAGCCCGCTCTGTGCTTGTAGCCTGGGCTTGTCTTCAACAGGGAGATCTAGTCTGCAGTTCCCATTACAGCCTTCCCATGCACGCTCACCCTGCAGCTGCACTCAGGGCTGAAGTCTTGAGTGCTCTGAGGGACCACCAGTGGGTCTGATGCCACTCATCAGTACCTTGGCCCTCGTTGTCTACCGCTCCCCATCAGTGCTGAGGTTCCCCCAAGCATCTTGCTTTAATTGCTCACCCATACCTGGCCCTGACATAATGCAGACACAGCCCTCTGACTGAATTCCTCAGGGGGGGAGGGAGTGGGCGCTGACAGCCAGGGTTGCCTCCATACACCGCCCCAAATCTGGAATGCCTTCCCAACTCTTCCCACTACCCAATTAAACCTGACCTGTCCTTCAGGAGCCTAGTCCTAAGTCCAGTTGCTAAGGAAAACCTCCTCCTTCCCAAGTCACATGGTCAGAATGGATAGCTCTACCTATCACATCGTCCTAATGGACCTGTCTGTGAGTACTGCTCATTGTGGGTCATCCAAAGTTGTGCAGAGCCTCCAGTCCCTAGGCATAGCAACCATCTCCATCTGTGCATGATGGGCTCCTTGTATACTCTTTGCATATACTAGGTGCTCAATAAATGTAGGTTAAGTAAATAAGTGAAATCTGGTAGCTTTGATAAAAAACTTATTCCAAGGACTGTCTTCCCACAGTGCCAGGCACTTGGTTATGGGGACATCCTCTGGTTAATGAAACTGGAACCATTTGGGTGACCTGAGCCACCTTGCTCAACTCTGGCTTGGGCAATATCATCAGTTACTCACTTCTCTTGAACTTTCTTGATCTTTATCCAGGTACAAAGCAGCCCAGAGCCATGGACACCATTAAACAGAAGTCCATCCAGCTCTATAACTGTGATAATAAGAGGTCACTCCCTGGGGTCTTCTCCTGTCTCTCAGAGAAGGAATCAGCAGGAGCCCCTCAGTCATTATATCATAGGCTCAGACTTCCCCTGTGGGATCCATACCTCACCAGAGAGCAGAAAAGCTTGCCTCTTGATTCTGTGACTCTGCTCCCAGGAATTATACCTTCTCTGATCCTCACTGTTCTTTAGAAAAATTGTCAAAACCACTCAGCAGGAGCTGGGGTTGTGGCTCCGTGGGAGAGTGCTCACCTGGCATGCATGAGGCACTGGGTTTGATCCTCAGCACCACATAGATGTAAAATAAAGATATTGTGTCCACCTACAACTAAAATAAACAAACAAACAAACAAATACTCAGCAGAAACTTGATACCTTATCAGGACAGAGGTCAGAGGGACAGGTGAAGGCCCAGCCCTCTCTACACGCAGACCAGGATCGACTCATCAGCATCTGCCCCCGCCATCCTAAAGTGCTCTGGGCTTGAGACTCTGACATTTACAAGTGATTTGCAGCTTTGCAACTGTGGAGGAGATTCAGAGTTCATTCAAAAAGGTGGGGACCCCAGGGTGCATGAGACTCTGCACTAAGGAGATAAGAGCTGGTTGGAGGATGCCTTGCCATCCCGCTGCCAGAGCGGAGGGAGGGGTTTACCGTGCCACTAAAGATGTGTTTGCATTAGCTGCCTTCACCCCTGTGCCGTGACCTGGCCAGAATGAAAGCCCAGGCTATTTTGTTTTTAAAGACTAAATGTGAAGTCGCAAAAGTGATCTATAAACTCATGGGTGGCACTGGCTGTCAGGGCTGCAAGGCAGAGGTGAGTTTCAAGATAGCTCTGAGACTGAGGAAGGACCACGCTGCCCTGTGGCTCCTTATCAGGTGACACCTTTTCTGGGAGGCTCTTCTCCCACAGCTGTTCTGCAGAAGCGCTTCCTGAGCGCTGTGAGGGCTCTCCTCCAATGAGGGTCCCAGCCTGGTGATACCATGCCATGGGGAGATGAGCCAGGACCCAGGAGAGGTAGAGGGCTTGGCAGAGCCTGTCTTCTTCCACTGTGGCTTCTGCTGTCTCAGAAGTGAGACAGAGACCCTGAAGGAACAGGAACAGAAGTTTACCCAGCTTCTGGGCAAACTGAAGACTTTCTGGTTCCCATGAAACAAAATCCAGAGAACGTTTTAAGCCCCCAAATTCTGCGGTATCCCACACTCCCAGAGCCAGGGCATGAACAGAAAGTAAATACATGCAGAGAAAAAGGGTTAAAAGCCTTGTTTCCAAAGTCACCCTGCTCCTCTTACGTGAAGCGGTTTCAACTGGAAGCTGCCAGGTGAAAGGGCACCTATTTTTGGTACAAAGCTGCAAGTTCCCTGACATCCTCAGAAGAAATCATGTTGCCTGTGCCCTTTCCCCGCAGCCAGCAGAAACATGATGGTGCCATGCCCAGAGGAGCTGGCATCGTGTCCCCACCACGTGCCAGATGTGTCAGAGCCTTGTGAGATGCGACTTAGTCACCCACTTTTTCTGGTTGTGTTTGGAGACGCACAGCTGTTTGTTAGAATGAATCAGGGCAGTCACTCTGGTGCTAAATATGTGATTTGGATCGTTCCTCTGTTCCTTAGGGTTCTTTTGCTATTTATTGAGTATTCACCTTGGGAGTTGGCTCCATGAAGGTGTTATAAAGGGTGCTCTTGTTAAATCTGACCTCTGGGCATCCTTCAGCTAAAGCCATGTCTTGCCATTGAATTGGAACTTTCCTGGAGCACTTCCCCTTCTTTTAGAACCTATAAGGGCCACTGGCAAAGGCTGGATTTCATCTGAGCCTTCTCACTGACTTGATTCTGCTTGTTTCTTTAGGGTTCCTGGAGGAGGGGCTGGGCCACCCCGAAATAATGTGCTTGGAGGATCTCCATTGGCCAAAGGGATGACCACCACCATGCATCCTGGTGGTGGCAGTCTGAGCAGCCCAGCCACTGCTACCAGGCCGGCCCTGCCCCTCACCACACCACAGCACCTGGCAGGCTCCCCACCAACGGGCAGCTGTCTGCGGCATGCAGCTCAGCCGGCCGCCAGCCAGGCCCGGGCCACCATCCCAACAGGTATGGACACAGACTCCCAGGCTCTCACCTTGCTGGGAAATTGACAGGAGAGCTTTCTGGAACACAAATCATGAGACACATTTTGGCCCAGGTCTCGGGTAAAGAACAGTGTGTGTGTGTGTGGGGGGGGGGGAGTGATTATTTCTCGTCACAATCTTAAAGTCTGCTGATCTCCAGGAAGTTCACTTGACTTATCATGTTACCCCATCCTGGCAGCTGAAACGGATTAAAGAATTCACAAATATTTACACATTTGGCTATGGCAAGAGGACGGTATGGACTAATAAGATTAACATGGGCGAAGTCTCCCCAATGAGGCCGTTGTGGGTGGGTCACGGAGGTCCCCAGTTGCTAGGCTCTTCAGGGTTCCTCAGCTGGGCAGCAGCTCACAGGACAGGGCTGGTAATAAGCACAGGTCATGGGGTCCCTATCTGAAACTTTTTGAGGCTTGAAGGAATGGTGGTCCTTGGCTCACCACCTTTATGGCACATGGTCAGTCAGTAGGCTGACAGAACCTTAGGAAAAACCAGTTTGGCCCCAGGACAGTATGCAATGAAAAGAAATCATGGAGCAGCCCTTGAAGGCATCAAGAAGGCCGAGCACATATTTCTTAGAAGCTTAGCGTTGGGCTAATAAGAACCATTAAAGCTTGACTTAAAGAATGCCTCCCGGGAGCCCACACCCCGTGGCCTTCCAAAACCAGTCACACTGTCCTAAAGTGAAAGGAACCCAGGACAGGGTGCGTAACCCAGAATTTCTCTTCCCACCCCACATCTACCATCTCAGAAGTGGAACTCAGAGGGCAAAAAAATGAAAGTTCTTTCTAGCAGTAAATTGCAGTGCTTTGGAGACTAGTCAGCTAAGACCCCACCTATTCAGAGCACTCCAGAAGGCAGTGTGCTGAGTGAGAAGTCAAGGCAGAGCCTCACATAGCAGAGGAGACATCTTCTCCTGAGTCACAGCTGATAGGACAGGGGGATGGGAGTATTCAAAGCTCATTGTCCTCTTGCCCATTCCATGGGTCCTTCTGAAACTGAAGAAGGTAGCCTGCCTGCACACCCGCACGCTGATGCACTTCGGACTGACATGGGAAAAGCAGCATTCTAGTGAGCCCTGGCAGGGTCCTGAATTTAATGGGGACTGCTTTGAGAGCTTTGCAGTTCAGTCCACTGCAGTCAGTGTTCCTGCCAACTGACAGGATGTCCTCCCTGCTCTCAGTCTTTGGTATCAGGGAAGCAGGGAGCCCTGGGGAGGGAGGGGATGTGTGGGGCCTTAGGGGAAGGAAATGTTAGAGAAGGCTCCTCAGAAGAGGGCTTTCCCAGAAAAAGCAGCAAAGCCACACTCAAGCAGGAAAATGACCAAGGATGCATTTGCAAGGAAAGGAATTGTCCAGCGAACAGAAGTGGGGGCAAAGCAAGCTTCTATTTAACTGGCTGTAAGTACAGTGGTCTTTCCTTACCTACAGAGTGGCTCCCAGTGGTTTCAGGTACCCACCATCAACAAAAAAAGGCAAAGGCATCTCAATCAGGTATTTTGACAGAGGGTGAGACCACATTCACATGACTATTTTATAATAGTCTATTATTATGACTGTTCTATTATCATTTACTGTTGTTTGATACTATGCCAAATTTGTAAATTAAACTTTATCATAAGTAGGTATGAACAGGAAGAAAAGATTTCTAGGGGCTGGAGATGTGGCTCAAGCGGTAGCGCGCTCACCTGGCGTGCGTGCAGCCCGGGTTCAATCCTCGGCACCACATACAAACAAAGATGTTGTGACCACTGAGAACTAAAAATAAATATTAAAAAACTCTCTCTCTCTCTCTCTCTCTTTAAAAAAAAAATTTTTTTTTAAAGGTTTCTAGATGGTTTGGTACTATCTGTGGTTCGAGGCATCCAGTGGAGATCTGGGGACAGCCCCTCACTGAAACAGAGGCCTGGCTGAAGGCCTCAGCTTGGCCAGCAGACAGACCTATGCTCAAGTGCCAGGGTTGCTGTTATTGCTACAATCTCAGTTTCCCCCTTCTGTGAAATAGGTGTATAAGCAGTCTTCACCTCCCAGGAGGTTTGTGTGAGGGCTACCTAGCATGGCACCTAGTATGTACTCCGCCCATGGTGGCTATTTTTATTCCGTTAGAGAATAACAATGTTCAATGTATGAGAAGTTTAAAAAGTAAATAGGAATTGTTACCAAAGATTCTCAAGGATTGAAATTTCTCTTAAAGGCAATGAGGACCCTCTGAGGGATTTTAAGCCAGGGGGATAAGACTCTCACAGACCACCATGGTACAGGGGAGAGAAGAGCATGGGGCAGTCTGGCCTGAGTCAGGAGTCAGCTGGAGGTGGCAAGGAGCCTGACCAGGCAAGGGGCACAGGGTGATGAATCACCCCGGAGGCAGAGTGACTATGACTGGGAGGTGGGCTGTGTGGAGGTGCTCCAGGTGATCTGAGGACCCAAGCCCAGTCCAAGTAGTGATAGCAGATTCTGGCCTGGAAGATACCAGAAGGGAATTGGTTTATGGTGAAAGATGATGAACCAGGTTTAGCCACGTGGTTTCAAGAAACGTAGTGGGTTGCCTTGGGCTCCTGGCTGATTTGAGACCACCTCCCTCCCTGTGGGCTCAGCCACCATGGTAGAAGGCAACCCTGCACCCCCAGCTTACCCTGAAGAGACACATGACTCTACTCTGGGAGTTGATGCTTCTGCATGTGTTTACATTCAGAAGAATAGACATGGGGTGCCATGTGGATCCCTTCTGGGGGTAAAGAAAAACCACCTAATTTTTCAGGAGCAGCCAGGGTGGACTTTCGGTGCCTGGTGTCCAGCATCTTCAGTGAGTGAGAGAGTTTAGGTGCCTGGTGCTCAGCATCATCTGCAGATGCAGGGTGGAATTCTGGTAGATTTTTGGTGCCTGGGGTCCAACCTCATGCTGGGTGGTGTCCAGCAGAGGTGGAGTTGGCACCAAGAAGTCTCACAGGTAGTCTGAGCACCGCACTGGCTGTAGAGCCTCCATGACCAACTCTATCAAGCCAGAGATCCTACAGTGCCCACTAGTCTTTTCTATATATCTTTTTAAAAAATTTTATCAACTCAAAATATGACCTGTATTTTTGCAACCCTAGACTGTGGAGCCCTGGGAAGGAAGTACTTGTCTCTGTACCTCAAGTTCTCTGTAGCAGATAATATTGTCTGGTCCCAGACCCCTCACCTCCAGCCCCTGACCCCTTATCTGATTAGTCACATGTATGCCATGGTTTAAATTGATCTGCTAGTGTTCCTTGGTACCCTCCTCCAGTTTGGGGTACAGCCATTGTGATAGTCAGCAATTAAATCACCTTCAGCAAAGCTTCCAGACTGCTCAGAGCATGCCAAAATGCTGGCCTCTATGGCCCCTGGAGCACTGGGCAAGACCAGGGGCAGCGAATGGCCCAGACCAGGTTCCTTCTGATTATAAACATCACGTCCAGTCAGCCCAGCGTGCCATACCAATGTGTCTCTGGGCACCATGACATGGAAAGGCTAAGCAGAGCTGTTCCTCCTGGTGAGTGAGCATCCTGGCACAGCAGCCTTGGATTATCTGCCCCAAAATAGCCAGCATAATGGCCTTTCTATGCCAAGCCTTGCTTAGAAACTTTCCCAATTCAAAAAGATAATGGAGCCCTGCCAGTCATTTCTCCCTCTATGCAATAACAAGCAGTATCAAAAGAAATTGGCACGGCTCAGGGCAGCACAACACTGTGTCGTGTCTCCGTCGCCCATCACTATAGTAACCACAATGGTGTGACAAGCATTCTCTTGCATCGGTTTAATTTTACATACAGACAGAGCGAGGCGCAAGATGGCTAAACTGCTCCCCTTGTGCATCCCAGCCTCACGCCTGTCCCCGTGCCGTCGCTGTCACGGCCAGGTAAGAGAGTGGCTCCTGCCGAGGCATATCAGTAAATTAAATGCCACTGAATTCCCACAGCATTTTCCACTTGATTCTGCATTTAGAGAGCGAGAAAACATGGTTGACAGTACAAGTAATGGATTGTTCGCTGCAGTAATTGCCCATTTCAGCAGACCCCAGCCTTGGCAGTCGGGAGGCGTTTCAACAATGTTCTCATCTCCAGCCAAAGGCAGGCGGTTTGACAAAGGCTTAATGGCGTCAGCCATAGCATCCAATATGATTTGTTCTACTTGATTAATGTCACTCCCCTTCTCAAGGGCAGCGCACCCCCTGCAAAGTGCCCCTGTTGCCTAGATGTTCACGTCAGTAGGGGCAAGTGCTCCTGCAGCCACTTAGTTATCCCCCAAAACAGCACCCCAAGAAAGAGCTAGATTCACAGTGCTCTGAGAGAGTCTGGGGTGACAGAGAAAACCAGACAGACCCAGTTAGGAAAAACAAAAGACAAGGAAACAAATTCCTAAAATAGAATTTGAAAAGTGCTGTGGTGGAGGCACAGGCAGGGTATGAAGAAAGCATGGAGGAGAAAGAGTTCACTGAGATGGGGGAGGAAAGTGGCCAAGAGGATGGGAAGAGGTGTACAAAAGGTTTTCAAGAGGAGATGATAACGCCTGGATCCTCCAAGGGTGACTGAGCAAAATAGGGAGGGTATCGGAGGCAGAGGAGCCAGCAAAGGCAAAGGCATGGCAGTGAGAAAGACTATAGTTCCTACCGTTGATTGAGTTTGATGTGGAAGAAGTAGTCCAGTATGCTGGTGACCGTTTTTCTGCAGAGAGAGGCTTTACTTTTAATCTAGAAGATGGATAGTACACAGCATGCAGCTCGGGTGGGGTGGGGTGAGAGAAGCATCCAGGCGGAGTGAAGGTATGTGTGCAGCCCTGAGACCAGCAGAGGCCAGGTGCGTTCGGAAACAGAAGTGAGGTCTGCTTGGCCGAACAGAGAAAGGCTGGTAACGAGGCTTTTGAAAAGGTATGTAGGGGCAGATTATGATGGTTCTCTTAGACCACGTCAAGGAATCTAGATTCTATCCTCGGGGCAGTGGGACACATTAAAGGGCTTTAAATAATAGATAGAGTCAGGTTTTTGTATTTGAAAGATCAAGCTAGACTCCTGCTCATGGCCCAGCAGAAATAATGAGGGCAAGATTTACCCTCCCACCTGAAACAGCTAAGAAGCAGACAGATATATAAAAGTTTTGAAGACGGTAGACGTTAGACAACCAAGGACAGTAATCCCCAAGGAAGTTACAGGCTGTGGCACAGGTAGAGCCCAGCCCAGCAGGCCATGACAAAGATGGTGGAGTTGGCAGGACAGAGGACCAAAGAGGAGAGAGCTGCTGAGAGAGAGAGAGAGAGAGAGATCTGTATTCAGTTGAGAACTAATCAGCATATGCATGAGAGCAAAATACCCAAAGCCAGAAAAAGAAGGAAAGAAAGGATTAGCACTAACTGCACCCAGAATGCACACAGGCTGGAAATAGCGCCTGCTCCCACCAGCCAGACTGGGGAGGGGGAACCTATCAATTCACAAGGCATTAAGTAGTCTGCACAGAAGGACGTGGCCTCAGGAGTGGGCAACGTTAGCCCTGGACTGAGTTCTGTTCCAGTCCCACCCGTCTAAAAGTCAAACTCAGAATGTTCACCGTGTTTCCAATTAGTTTAACTGCACCCCAGAACAAAGCTCAAGAATATTTATAGAGATATAAAAAAATCTCCAGCTCTTAACAACATAAAAATCACAATGTCTGATATCCAAGAAAAAATTACCAGGCTTTCAAAGGAGCAAGAAGATATGACTCACAATGAAGAGATCAATTAATTGCTCGGACGGAACTCACCCCAAACTAACAAAAATGTTAGAATTAGTTTAAAGACATTAAAAGTTATTTTAATTGCATTCCCCATATTCACAAAGTTAAGTAGAGACTGGAAAATATTGAAAAGAACCAAATCAGACTTTTAGAAACAAAATATACAGTATGTAAGATCAAGAATATACAGGAGGGAGTTAATGGCAACTTAGACATTGCTAAAGAAAAAGCGCTACTGAACTTGAAGATGTAGCAATAGAAACGAGGAGAAATGAAACTGAGGTAAAAGAATTTATTTTTTAAATGAACAGAGTTAACAATGGGCTACTTGAAGGAGCCTAATGTATGTTTATTGGATACCCCAAAGAAGGAGAAAGAGGTGGGACATAAAAATAATCTGAGGAAATAATGAACAAAATTGTTTTAAATTTTATGAAAATTATCAACTCACTGCTCAAAGATTGGTGGTGAGCCCCATGCACAAGAAACATGGGGGAAAACAACACCCGGGCAAATCATAATCAAATGGTTCAAGATCTGTGATAAAGAAAAATCTTAAGCCAGAGAAAGAATAGGTTGTAAAAAGTAGGGGGAATGATAGGGATGATGGTAGATTTCTGTCAAGAATACTCTGAGAAAACAGTGGGATAACCAAAAGAAGGACTGAGAGAAATCTGTCAACCTAGAATTCTGTACCCAGAAAAAAGATGATCCTTCAAAGGAAAAGTATCATTCAGACCTAGCAAAGCTCAAATATTTCATCTTCAATAGATCCACACTATGAGAAATGCAAACCAGAGTTCTTTAGAAACTTGATACCAGGTGGAAATATACGAAGGAATGGAGAGCGCCAGAAATGAGAGCTACATAAACAAATAGATAAGATAAATAGGTAAGATTTTTTTAAATTATTATTAAATATCTTTAAAATATAAAAATTAAAACAATGCAGTTTGGAATTTAAAATTTTACATTATAAAATGTGTAATAACAAAAGCACAGAGATTGGGAAGACAGAAATGGAAGTATTATATACTAGTATAAGGTTCCCTTATTATATGTGAGGAGTTATGGAATCACTGGTAAGTAGACTCTAATAAATTAAAGATATAAGCCACCACTAATATGAAAACAAAGAGTTATAGGAAATAAGCCACTAGTGGAGATAAAAATCAAATAATAAAATATGCAACAAATCTGGAAGAAATGATACAAAAAGGGAAGGGGAACAAAGAATACATGGGTCAAAGAGAAAATATGTAATCGGATGACAGGTTGGAACCTAATCATAAATTATCACAGTGTAGATGGTCTAAATAACCCCAAGCTGAACTGGGCTTAGGTTTTCAGCTATTAAAAGCAAGCAAAAAAAAATTATGCGCTATGAATAAGAAACATACTTTAATATGTTCAATCTAAAGACACATGTCGATTAAAGGTCATACGCACTTCTGTTATTCACAGTAGCTATGTTTTATCGTCCATGGACACTGAAGGGAGTGAACACTGCATCACTGCTCTGAGGTAGAATTGCACGTGTGTGTACACACCTCTCACACAGATCACAATCTCATCCTAGTTGAGTCTCTTTTCTTTATTTTAAAAAAGCAAAAACTGAGATTCTGCTGTGTTAAATGACCAGCCTGAGGCAGCTCCACTAATAGATGCAAGAGCTGGGATTCAAATCCTGGTCAACTGGCCCTGGAGCCAGAGCTCTTTACATGACCTGCTCTGCACTTTCCCCTCCCTGCCCATCCTCCTGTCATATCAGGCAGCTGAAACTAAGAGGCAGAGAGTTACCTTGTCCAGCCTCACTTGGGAGGATGCATGTCAGGCAACTCAATTTTTTTCCCGCTCTGCACCTGTCTGAAAATGACCGTGAAAACTCTATTGGCATTGACTTGGGAGGGATAGATCAATTATAGCTATTAGGAGAATTTGGAAATATGAAATCTGTCAATAATGAGGTGTACCCTGTTAATATTAATCAAAAGAAAGATAGAGTGGCTATATTAATAACATACAGGGTAGAATTTATAACCGAGAATATTATTAGGGATTGAAACCAGTTTCATAATCATAAAGAGCCAGTTCATTAAAAGGGCATAACAATTCTAAATATTTATGCACAGAATAGCTTCAAATATACATAAGCAGTCACAGATAAAGCTGAAAGGAGAAATAGAAATCCACAATCATTGTCAAGAGATTTCAGTACCTCTCTCAATAGCTAATAGAAAAAGTATGCAGAAAATTGGTAAAAATATAGAACGTTAGAACAACTCTCTAGCCAACTGGACTTAACTGACATTTAGGGAACGTTCAACCCAACAACATCAAATTACACATTCTTTTCAAGTGCACATAGAATGTTTACCAAATAGACCATATTTTGGGCCATAATATTTAAATTTCAATATGCATTAAAGAATTCAAATCACACAAAATGGATTCCCTAAACACAGTGGAATTGAATAAAAACAATATCAGAAATTATTACAGATATTAATCTATTTTTTAAAAATACTTTTTAGTTCATGGACCTGTATTTATTTTATTTATTTGTATGTGGTGCTGAGAATCGAACTCAGTGCCTCACACATACTAGGCAAGCACACTACCACTGAGCCACAACCCCAGCCCCACAGATATTAATCTAAATAGCATACTTCAAGATAACCCATGGATCAAAAAAGAAATCAGAAAAAGATGTTGGAGTATTTTGAGCTGACTGAAATGGAAACACATCATATCAAAATTTGTAGAATGTCACTAAAGCAATCCTCCAGAGGAAATTTATAGCACTAAACACCTACAATAGAAAATGAAGAAAGATGTCAAATCAATGACCTCAGCTATTACTTGAAGAAACTAGAATAAAAAGAGCAAAGGGAGTAGAAAAAGATCAGTACAGGAGTCAATAAAATAGAAAGACAATAGAGAAAATCAATGAAACCAAAATGTGGTTCTTTGAGAAGATCAGTAATAAAATTGATAAACCTCTAGCTAGATGGATAAATCAGAAAGGGGAAAATACACAAGTTATCAATATCAGGAAGTGGCATCAGTTCAGATTCTATGGGATAACAAGAGATTATTTTCAAATCTTTATATTCAATAAATTAGATGAGCATATTCAAATATTCATTGAAAGACATAAACTATGAGACTTAAGAATTAAATAACCCAAATAATCCTGTATCTAATAAATCTACTTAGTATTTAAAAGTCTTTCATAAAGAAAACTCTCCAGGTAACTTAATTAACTAATTATATAAGATAATTAAGGAAGAAATTGTAGGAATTCTATGGAAACTCTTGCAGAAAATTGAAAAGAAGGGAGAATATTTCTGTCTTTTTCTGTTTTACCCAACATTACCCAAATGCCAAAACCAGACAAAGACATTATAAGAAAATAAAACCACCGACCACTATCCCTCATAAACATAGACATAAAAATTCTAAACAGAATTTTAGGAAATCAAATATACAGCAATAAATAAGAAAAATGATGAATCAAGTAAGGCTTATTCCAGGAATGTGAGATTGTATTAGCATTTATCAGTCAATGTAATTCACCTTATTAACAAACTAAAAAATAAAAATAATATGATTTTTTCAATAGTACAGGAAGATATTTAACAAAAAAAAAACATGTTTAAAAAATTGTATCTTTACTGAACATGTACAGATATTTTTTTGACATCATTCCTCTAAACAATAGAGTATAACATAGCATCTTCAGTTACATAGCATTTTCATTGTATTAGGTACTAAGTAAACTAATTGTAAGTATATGGTAGGATGTGCGCAGGCTCTCTGTAAATACTATATCATTTTTCTAAAGAACTTGAGCATTTGCAATTTTGGAATCCATGTGGGGTACTGAAACCAATCCCCCATGAATACCATTATCAATGAATAATTAGAAGACAACATTTTAAAAACCTATACCAAATTTAATAGCATCAAAAAATAGACATTACTTGGGGATAAATCTGACCAAAGATAAAGAAGAAAGCTATAAAACATTTCTAAGAGAAATGAAAGAAGATCTGAAGAAGTAGGAAGATATATTTTGTGGGTGAGAAGACTTAATGTTGTTTATGTTTATTCTCCAAAACTTGACCCACAGATTCAATGGAGTACTAATCAAGTTCCCACCCAGTTAGTGGTATTGGAAAGTCATACAAAGGAATCTATCTGGAACACAGATCAGAGATGAAAAATTATGCACATGAAGGAAGGATCGAGGAGTGTCAGACTACTTCTTGTAGGACTTCCAAAAATAGAAAATAATGCATGCAGATAGGAGAGAGAGACGGTTCAAAGAAAAAATCAGAGAAATCTCCAAAATTGAGGAGGGGTTCAAATCCTCACACAGAAAGTATAAACAGTGCTAAGCAGGAAACATACCCAAACATATCCATAGACCCAAACCTAAACATGCTGTATTTCAGCTTCAAGCATCAAAGGGTAAGGAAAATACTGTGAAAGCTGCCAGAGAGCAAATGCAGATGACTTATGAAAAAAAATGAATAAAGATGTAAGAAAACCAGTACAGATACTATTTCAAGAATATTAGATATTAAGAAAATTGGAAAGGGGGAGTGTATAATCAGCATATTATAAGTAAATTATATAGATTGTTAAAAGGAGCTAAGCGCCTTGGAAGAAAAGAAAAACTAGAACAAGAGAGATGGAGGTGGCAGAGGGGCAGTTCATACCCATGCAGTTGGCTGTTTGGGATTGTCTCTCTAGAAGAGGGGATCCGAGCTGAACTGAAACACTGGAGTGGGCCCCCTCCTCGCAGGTCTCTGGGCAAGAGTGGTGTGTGGAACAGGGATAGCAGTACAAGTCTCTGAGTTGAGAGAGTCTATAGTGAGGAGTGGCCAGAAGACCAGAGAGGCTGAGGGGAGAGTATTAGGAGATGGGGGTTGGAGAGATGACCTAGTGGCAGGCTCAGAACTTTCTGGAACACTCTCATACTTGCGTCAGGTTTAGCAAGAGGATGAGGACGGTCCTGCAGAAGCTAGTCTAAAGTAGAGGAGAACCGTGCAGAGCCCTTGAGCAGGAGACCCTTGAGCGGCCCTGGAGACTGATCTCATGACCCCACAGGGCAATTGCCCTTCCCTGACGGGCATTATTTCTGATCCAGGACTGAGAGGTGGGGTGAAGGAGAGTTCACGGCTGGGCAGAAGCCAATCAATCTCTCAAGGCTGCCTTCCAAGTCAAGGGTGATTAAATGACCCCAGTGACTTTATAGATTCTCCAAATTGTCTGACCCACCCTTCCTTTTAGATGAGGGCCATGTTGCACAAGGGCACAAACACTGTGGGTTTCCAACCCATCTGAAACCTTAAATAACTAATAATTAAAAAAACACCATAAAATCAACCTTTTACTATTATTTCACCCTGTAGAAACAGAGGAGGGCTGTCTCTAGCCCCAGAGAATCTACCATCATGTAGTTAGATCTCGTGAGCTCTTCTCACAGGGGGCTCTGAAGAAGGGCCTGGTTCGCAGATGGAGGGTCCTATGTGGTATGGAGTGGCTTCACGTCCGCTGGAGGCTGAAGAATTTACAAGTGTATTCAGCATTCAAGGCATATTTGGGGGCTGAGAATATTTGTATTGTGTGTATTTTTCCATCTTCTAAAGCCAGGAATGCCACAAATTTTGGTGGTAACCAATAACCAGTGTGACATATAATTTTTGTCTGGCAAAAAAATGCAAAATCCACTAGATCAGAGTTGCCTGGTACAAGCTGGAGGGCTTGGCATAAGGCGATGTCTCTGCTGGGACAGCCCAAGTCACAGTTCACTATTCCCCTGGTAACTGTCATTCTCTTCCCATATTCTCATCTGTATCTAATAGACAGTTTTTCAATTAAATGAAGCACAAATCCTAGCAGGATTAATGTGAATATGTTGCCGTGTTTAGGTGGACCCTTAACTTTGCAAATGGAAGGCTTTTACAAATGTTATTCCCATCTTTAAGGTGCATTCCCAGTTGCCAGACTCCATGTCATAAATCCAGAAATTCTTATGCAGGCAGATGGCGGCATGGATAGCTTTGCCTTAAGTCTGCACTAGGAGGGAATATCTCCAGCTTTCCTCTTGTGATCGTCAGGAGCAAAGCTCTCTCTCACTCTAGGCTCCTGCTCAGCAAGTCCAGTGCCCAGCCTGGAAACCAAGGACTGGGCTGGCCAGTTCTGGGGTCAGGACTTACTGGTCAAGCTGTGGACTGTGACCAGCTTAGGTGCAGCAGTGTTTAATGATCCACAGGGAAGCTTCTCCAAGATGCTTCCACAGGCCCCAGGGTTTTTGTTGTTGTTTTGAAGAGACTGGATTTTTGTATTAGTTTTTAGTTATACATAACAGTACGTTCTATTTTGATATATTTATGCAAGCACAGACTATATCTTATTCTAATTAGGGTCGCAGTCTTGTGGATGCACACGATGGGGAGATTCACTGTGATCTATTCATATATGTTCATAGGAAACTTAGATCAGATTCATTCTGCTGTCCTTCCTATTCCCATCACCTCTCCCTTCCATCCATTCCCCTTTGTCTGATCCAGTGAATGTCTACTCTTTCCCTCCAACCCCTTTATTGTGTGTTAGTATCCACATATCAGAGAAAACATTTGACCTTTAGTTTTTTGGGATTGGCTTTCATTATAGTCTTCAGATCTATCCATTTACCAGCAAATGAGGCTAAGTAATATTCTATATATATATATATTTCACATTTTTTTCTTTATCCATTCATCTCTTGAAGGGATCTAGGTCTGTTCCATAGCTCAGCTGCTATAAACATTGATGTGGCTGCTTATAGTAGCTGATTTTAATGAATATATCTCAAGCAGTGGGATTACTGGCTCAAAGTTCCATTCCAGTTTTTTTGAGAAATCTTTATACTGCTTTCCACAGTGGTTGCACCAGCAATGTGTGAGTGTGTACCCTTTTCCCCCACATACTCACCAACATTTATTGTTTCTTTTATTCTTTTTTTTGAAGTATATTATATTTTTTATCAGGTTTTCACTCTTTATAGTTACACTTGTGCATTTCTTTGCAGTTTGAAAATGTATTCACATACATCTAATCTTACTAGTTATTTATTTCTAGTATGTGAGGTGCTTCTCACCTTAATCCCTTAAAACATCTTTATGGGACATAGTCATCTCCATATCACAGATGAAAAAAAATGACAGAAAAGAGAGGTGAAGTGACTTGCCCAAGTTCCCAGAGCTTTTAAGCCATGGCTCAAACTTCAAATCCAGAGACCCTGCTGTGAGATCAGTCTGTGTCATTTCCACTGTGATGCTGCCAAACTCTTCATAACGACTTTCAGTTTCAGCATTTATTTTTCCTTTTTTCAATCCACTCAAGAACCAAAACTTCTCAGATTTTTGTCCTTCTTTGGTAACTTTTCTGAATAGCCTGTCTCAATCTTTTGAGAATTATCCTAAGCAGAAACAAGGGCGCCAAAAATCTATTAGGTAGTTGATAGTTTTAAATAAGTCTCTTAGGGACCGGGCAGCACAGATCACCCAGTTCAAGTTAATTGTAGAGGAAGTGGTGGCTCCGGGAGAAGGGCTGTGAGTCAATTTTGACAGATTCCAAGAAGCTCAGCACGGTGTTTATTGTAAACCGGGTCTTCATGTACACCGCCAGTCAGGCTGAACTTGGTTTCATGATCTGGAGTCCTAGGTTGTGGAAATGACAGGCAGGACTAAACTGTTTTGAGGCTTTCTGGTCCCATTTCTGGCCTCTTGTCCTTGACATGACCTCAGTAAATGACAAAGACTCACAACCCCACAGCAGGTTTGGGTTGGCCCGCCGCAGGTTGGGTAAACATGGATCCCTCCGGGCACCTTCTTCTCTAGTTAGGGGCTCTCTGCCATCACTTCTTGTTCAGGTCTGCCAGGTCTACCCTTTTCTGGTTCCTTAGGTGACAGGGACACATTCTGCTGGTGTCTGGGTTTTGAGCATCTCCTTTTACCTTTCTTTTGCAGTTTTCCATGGTTCCTCTTCTACCTCTGCTCCTGATCCATTCCTGACCTGCCTGTTTTATTTCTGTGAAGTTTTTGTTTGGCAGAAGCTATGTACACCAGCCACAAATCAACGCTGGCTTTACCCTTCTCTAAAGCTCCTACTCTTCCTCCACCACCCTAACATGGCAATTGGGTCCAGCCTGTATGACAGCCCCATCTTTCTCTGGGCTCTGCCTGCCTTACATCCATTACTTGTGTTCTTGATAGTTGCCTTTCTGACTGGAGTGAGATGAAATCTCAGTGTAGTTTTAGCTTGCATTTCTCTAATTGCTAGAGAAGTTGAACATTTTTCATATATTTGTTGATCATTTGCATTTCTTCTTCTGAGAAGCGCTATTCAATTCTTTGCCCATTTATTGATGGGGTTATTGGGGGTTTCTTTGTTAAGCTTTTTGAGTTCTTTGTATATCCTGGAAATTAACATTTTATTGGAGGTGTGGATGGCAAAGATTTTCTCCCATTCTGTAAGCTGTCTCTTCACGTTCTTGATTGTTTCCTTTGCTGTGGAAAAGCATTTTAGTTTGATGCCGTCCCATTTATTGATTCTTGATTTCACTTCTTGTGCTTTGGGAGTCTTTAAGGAAGACTTCAAATAAGTCAGTTTCCGAGCTGACATGTTGAAGTGTTGGGCCTACATTTTCTTCTAGTAGGTGCAGGATTTCTGGCCTAATAGTTTTAAGATCATTTTAACAAGAATGTTTTTCAAACTCTTCAGAGGACATGGATCTGTCATAGTTTGAATGTGGTTTGTTCCCCAATGGTTCACATGTTGGAAGTTGAAGTGGTAGGTCCTTTAAGAGGTGGGGCCTGGTGGGACTTCTTTAGGTCATAGGGAGCATATGTACCCTGGACGGAATCAGGCAATTCTCATGGCTCCTGAGTGAGTTCTGAGACAGTGTTATAGAAAGAGCAAGCCCAGCATCTCCCTTCAATCTAGTCTCCTATCTTGCCATGAGACCTCTCCCTCCTGTACTCACTCTTATTATTGTGATGTCACTCACCACTGTGTTGTCATCTGTTATGAGGTGCTCACCAGAGCCAAGATGATGTGGTAGGCTCCATGCCCTTGAACCCTTAAAGCTAAATAAGCCCAACCTCAGGTGTTTTGCTATAGTGATGGAAAACAGACTGATACAAAGCACTTCACAGAAAACTGGGAATGTGCCCTTGTGCACAGGAACCTTGGAAAAGTGATATTGACTCTCCCAATGGAAGGACTGTTTTTAGCAGTAGCAGAGCCCACTGACCAATTCAGGCTTTAGGAAAATAGAAATGCATTTTTAGAGTTGCTCAGCCTCAGTTTCTCCTTCTTCGAGGGAGAGATTTGTGTTGGTGGCCAGGTCTGGGAGGACCTCAGAGCACTTGGAGGTCCAGCCTGGGGGTGGATTGCAATTGCACAGCAGGCTGCACACTGACCTTTCAATCCACTGTCTCTCCAACTTCATGCTCCAGCTTCCCACCCCTCAGCCCAGGCCCAGGACCGACCTACTGCCACCGTGTCACCCCTGCGCACTCAGAGCTCTCCATCCCGCCTGCCCGCCACCAGCCTCAGGCCCCGCACGGTGGTGTCCCCACAGCACAGCCAGCAGCCCCCGATGCAGATGTGCCCTCGGCCGGCCATCCCCCTCACGTCAGCAGCATCAGCCATCACACCTCCCAACGTTAGCGCCGCCAACCTCAACGGGGAGGCAGGAGGAGGGCCCATCTGTGGCCTGTCCACGTCCAGTCCTACCAACACAGGATGCAAGCCAGATGAGAAGAAAAATGAGAAGGTAAGTGGTCCTTCCTGAGCCAGCCCTGGGCCTGGTCCAGCTGGTTATCGGAACCCTTTGCCCCGGATGCCAGTGGCACCTTGGACAATTGAGGCTTGAGTGTGTGCCCAGGTTCTTGCCCATCGATGCACCAGACATGTGACAGAGGGAGTCCAAACCAGGAGAGCAGCTGGCTGGAGTGGAATCTGGCATTCTGGCAGGGCCAACACAAGCTATCTACAGTTTCACACAGATCAGAAAATGATGTCTCCCTACTCGCTGTCATTTGTTCCTTAGTTTCTTCTGCTGAAAAATAAGTTTAATGTACCCATCTCGTTAGAACAAGATACTTATTTTCATGCACTGGGATAATATAGTAATAAGTATATAAATCCGCATGTATGCAGTGTGAACAGCCCCCCCCCCACCCTTTCATTCTTGTGTAGTCCACAACCTGTTCAACCATATGGGCCAGGCCCAAAGGAGAAGGAGAAATGAGAAAGACGAGATGATGGCAACCTGATATTTGACGTGGACAGAATTTTCAGCTATTTTTTTTTTTTTTTTTTAGCTACAAAGAAAGCTGAGTTGATTTCTTAAAATCTGAATGCATTGGACCCTGTGGCCAGCCAGCTAGACCCTGGACTGGCCAGGATTAGAATCCACATTTCTAAATCAGTGCTGTTTAGCAGAAATATAATACAAGTTACCAATAAAATCAACAATTGTCTAGTAGCCGTGCTTTTGAAAAGTAAAATTAATTTTAAAAAAAATTAAAAGGTGAAATTCATTTGGTAGCATATTCTATAAAACGTAGTTCTCAAAATATTTTTGTTCCAACATATAATCTACATTAAAAAAAACCATTGATGAGATATCTTACTCTTTTTTTTTCCACATTAAGTTTTTGAAAGCCCGTGTGAAACCCAGTGAGCCGTTCTGCAGGGCTCAGGGCCCACCTGCTGCTGTGGCTGTATTGGACAGCAGGTCCAGCTCTTGGCAGGGAACCACTGTTTATTCTCGATGTGTGAACAACTGTTCGTTCTCTCTTGATTATCCCACATTCTCTTAAAACCTTTCCATGTAAAGTCAGTCTTTGGATGAGGGCGTGTTGGCGTGTTTGCATATGCACCCAGGATATCAGATGGTGTGTTAGAAGTGAGGACAGCCCCCACCTCTCTCTCAGGGACATTGCAGAACTCAGCTTTGACTCTCTGACCCTCTGCCCATGTTCCTGGAGGCAGACCTCAGCAGGAACCCGGGGGAGCTGTGGAGATGGACCACCCCGCACTCCAAAGGGCCTCAGCATCTCCCATCTCATCTGGCCCAGAACTGTGTCACTCCCATGCTGAGTGGTTTGGAAGAGGCCTCATTATGACCAACCGAGGCTACGCTCTCAGCTGGTAAAGCTCACACCTACTTGAGACTAACAGGCACCCAACATGAAGTGACATGATTGCTCTGTGTTTTGTGCCCATATCTGTTTGAAAACCAGTTCCCTTCCTCCTTACAGCCCTTGTGTTGAGGTGCAGCTGGGTGTCGCTGGGAGGTAGAGGTGGCGGGTGCAGTCCTGCCCTTTCATTGGACAGCTTCCCAAAGACGCAATCTTCTGGCCTTCTGAGCTGCTGAGGAAAAAAACCAGGGAACAGGGGCCAGTCTTAGAAAGACAGGGGTCATAAGAGTTCTATAAACATTGCTACTTCTTTGCCGCAGGATTCCCTCTAGTTCATGAAACAGGTCGGCCTGGCTTCAATATGGCTGTTACCGAGTGGGTTTCTGTGGCAGAGGGTCAGGCTTGTAGAAATCTACACAGAGGTGACATGTTCACCACAGTGGCCCTCCTGAGTGCACAGCTAGTGAAAGCCAACCAGGACCACTGCCAACATGCCTGGGGACGCTTGGCAGGTTTCTGCTTTCACTCTACCTTCTGCCAACCCTCCTCCTACTTCAGCAAGGAGCAGCTGAGTCCAGGAGGTACCCAAAGTGTCCCTCTAAACGAGGCTCCTGGGTAACTCTGCACGTGATGGAGCACCCTCTTCCTCTGGTAGTCCCTAAGCCACCTCTGGCAGCAGAAATGCCCAGGCCATCACTCAGGGCGACATGGGGAGCAGGCCATGGCGTGCCCCAGGCAGGAAGTCATCTGGGCTGTGTGAGGCTAGCTGAGCACAGGTTCAGAGGCTCAGCAACCCAGGAGAGAAGTGAATGGTTCTCCCAAAAAGATGTGCACTTTTCCTTTCTCACCTCTCAGACAAGCAGAAATAACACTGGTCAACAAGATCACCTGTTAATTTTTGTCCCTGTCTGTGTTTCCTGGTGAATTTTTTCTATTTTACAGCAAGGCACAAAGCATCCTCAGTTGCCATTGGTAGCAAAAAGCTGTGACCATGGTGGTTTAAATTCTATTCATTAATCAGGAGCAAATGAACCAGTGGTGCAGGCCCAGGCGAGGAGCCAGGTTCTGAGCCAGGCATGACTTGAAGCAGCCCCCTGTCCTCCCATGACTACATCTGGACAGACTTTGGGCACATACTGGTCGGTTTCACATCTTTCTTGGTGGTTCATTTTAGACATGCAGGTACCAAATTATGATGAAAGGACTTTCAAAATTTATTTGGTGGTGTTCTCCAGTCTGTCTGTCTGTCTGTCTGTCTCTCTCTCTCTCTCTCTCTCTCTCTCTCTCTCTTACTGCTAGGCTGTTTCTCTTGATAAACTTTCTTTAGGAAAAGACAGTGGGCTCCCAGCTCTGCTGTTACTGAGACCAGACCTCAGTGCCAGTGTAGTTTCATAACACCAAGCCCAGCTGGAATTCCATCCAGGTGCTTCTAAGCATGCGTATGAGAGAAACCTGTGATTGCTGGGGCCCTGGATACGAGGGTTAGGAAACTGGTAGTCTTCTATGAGCATGGCGGGCTTATTCTCTGGCATCCCTGGGTGTGCAGAGCAAGAGGCCCCAGACCCAGCTGTATGTTGGGTGGTGTTCTTTGCTGTGGTAGAGGTTCTTGGAGGTTGGTCCTGGGAGGCTTACATTCTGCTGTTATACACCTGGGGATTGGCCTTTCAGCCCCTCTTGAGCCTATGTGTTACGGCGTCCTTCAAGACAATGCAAGTGCTGTCAGGGTGGCAATTCTTTCTATAGTCTTAGTCCAGGTCCAGAGCTCTCCTTTGGGACATCTACCATCGTTGCAGGAACCTCTCCATGCTGTTGTACCAGATGCCCACCTACCTGCTCACATGGCTCCCTGATGGGCTGCACTGTGACTGGGCCACCAGCGTTTCCTTTCTAGAGAGCTTCCTGCTTCCCCAGCAGTACACAGGTCACCAGGGGCCCTGCCATCCACTGGAGACCACGCCTGCAACTGTGCCACGGTGGAGAGTGGATTAAGAATGGTTTAAGATGGAGACAGTTCTGATCACTGTCTGATGATTTGTTTAGCGTTCTCGACAGCACTTGGGACCCTTCCAAGATCCAGGTTCGTTTTGGTTGACCAGGAGTCTGTTCTGCTTGGAGATGGGTCTGCTCAGGGTGGTCCTGGGTGACCTTAGAGGGACATTTCTGAAGCTGCCAATCTGGACTGGATCCCTGGAGTCACTGTTGAGTGTAGGGTACCTCAGGGCTGTCTGGATTCCTTTCTATCCCCAGATTGGAGAGGTTGGAGACACTCTAGGGCATGGGGAAGACCCCAGAGTGTGGAGACCTGGATGTGGGGTCATGGTCTTCAGAAGTTGCAGCAGGTAGGCCTCCTTGGTGGTCTCCCCATCAAGGGTCTTGGTGCCTTTAAAGAAGGGTCTGGATAAAACTTTTGGAATAATTGTGTGGTACCCACAAAACAGAGTGGAAACCTTTTTAAGATGCTATATAGGATACAAGTTACTCTTTTACTCTTAAAAAATTAAATTTTATGCTCAAAACAACCATTAAATACCACCTATTTTGTCCATTGGTGATAGTTTTCTGGTTTTGAGTCCCCACCGACACATCAGCACCAGATGGACTGATCATCCCTCAGGGGATGTCCAGGGGAAAGTCACGTGAAGAGAAGGGTGCCTGTGCCCCCTATGGGGCCACAGTCAGGGTCCCTGACCTCCGATTCGAGGCCCTTCACACTCTCATGTGTTTACTGCAGGGAACATACACAAGCCAGGCAGAGCACAGGACACTGGGGCTTACAATGACAGAAGGCACAGCCCTGGCCCGGAGGGAGGCAGAGCCCAGTCCAAGTAACTGTTGAGGTAACTGGTGAACAGCCAACTGCAGGAGAGTGCTGCAGGCTTAAGAACAGGGGACAAAGGGTCAGCAAGAAGACGCATGGTCAACAGGGTACAGGGAGGTCTTCCCAGGGAACGTGGGAGACCCTCCCTGCTAAGGGACAGCCTGACCAGAGGGTGGCAGGAGCAAAGCACCTCCACTGCTCAGCCCTGGGTTCTGTCTGGGGTTGGGCAGGAGGATAGGATTCAAGCCCGATCAGAGGACAGGGGTCAGGTGCCTGGCCTTGTCTGATCTGAGCCCCTGGCTGTTTTCAGTCTTCCTCTTACAGCAGCTGTGCCCCATTCTGAGAGAGCTCCCCTGCTAAGCACCTAGAGTTGATTTAACTGTCTCCTGGGTGTCAGTGTTCCCAAGAGGTGATGTCTACAGCAGCCCTCTTCAAACCATCTAGCCAGGCTCAGCGAGACACCCCTGTGATCCCAGAGACTCAGGAGGCCGAGGCAGGAAGATTGAAAGTTCAAAGCCCGTCTCAGCAACTTAGGGAGGTCCTAAACAACTTAGTGAGACCCTGACTCAAAATAAAAAATAAAGTAGACTGGGGAAGTGGCTTAGTGGTTAAGTGCTCCTGGGTTCAATCTGTGATACAAAAAAAAAAGAGAAAGAAAGAAAGAAAGAGAGAAAGAGAGAAAGAGGGAGGGAGGGAGGGAGGGAGAGAGGAAGGAAGGAAGGAAGGAAGGAAGGAAGGAAGGAAGGAAGGAAGGAAAGAAAAGAAAAAGCCCCGTCTAGTAGATCTAGCCCAATGCTTTAAATTCCGTCCGGATAGGATAGATAGAGTGCAATAGGCCAGAATGGATCGGCACACATACCACACACAGGGGGTGCCAGTGTACTGGGGAGAGATCGTCACCGATGCTATCAGGTGTGCTGAACCCCAATATAAAACTGATTTCAAAACACATTACAAAACCATTGGTCCATACCCTTTAAAGAGTGCCTTGTCCAGAGCCCAGCATCTGGCCATCTTTGTGGGCTAAGGAGAGCTGGGAAATCTGCTGGCCCTCCGTTTGCTTCTATGACTTATGGGGATTTTTTTACTTTATGGGACAGAAGAAAGTTAACTTTCTGCTTATGGATAAAATAGTTCCAGTTTCACAGAATGATAGAATATGAGAAGTGGAAAGAGCCTCTGAGGATCTTTCCATTTAACATCCACTTTTCCCTGATGCTCTTGAGATCCAGAGGTGTTGAAAGATCCGCCAGGTGCCTTAGAGCATTGGCAGCACGAGAACTCTGGTCTCCTCACCCTTCTGTTTTGGCCATCTCGGCTTCAGTGTGCTGACTTGGTGGCCTCGCAGTCTACATGAGGCCATGGCCCCAGGTGGGTCTGGCTTGTCTGGGAGTCCCACAAGGAGCCATCCAGGGTCGTAGCTGGCAGGAATCTATGAGGCTGGCCGGCCCTGGAGATGGGGGATGAACCAGAGGTGTCAGCCTTCAGTTCCACGTCAGACTCAACTTCAGTGAAACCCTTGACCAAGTCCACGTGGATGACATGACCTGTATAACTGAGACCGTGGGAAACAAGTTTGATCTCAGCAGTGGGGCCCTGCGGGTGTCATGGAAGGTGTGTGACAAGAGTCTGCAGATGAACTTGTTGACATATGCATGTATATATGAAATATGTCTCCTGTGTATCGGTGATACGTGACATAGTTTTTTTCTAAAAGGCCCATATCGTATAGGATTTTGATCATATTTTTAAGAAAAGCCCAGGCATGTCTAATCTGCAGAAGCTTAAGGATGATGCTTTCTGGAACAACCAGCAGCTTTTATTGCAGTGAAGAATCACTGGCTTATAGATTTGTTTTTTTTTCAAGTTGGGGCTTCCTGCAATAAGCAGGCCTTCACCTATAGGATCCCACCTTCACTCTTTCCCCAGTGTAGCCTGGGAAAGGGGCTGCTGCCCCTGACTTCTCAGCAACTGCCAAGATGTTTCTAGGCCTCTTTGAAGCACATCTGTGCTCCTGCCTTCTCTCTGGTGGGGTGAACGTCGCCCATCCAGGGCAGGGGGTGCCCTGCTGGGAATGTTGACTCAGTTCTGTGTCTGAGCTCCAGAAGTGAATTTTACCTCTGGCAGAATCCTCACTCTGATCTTGGGGGAGGACTTGTCCTGGGCTGGCTTGTGGGTCAGGCCCAAACATATGGAGACCCTGCGGTGGTCACATGCTGCCTTGGCCACAGCAGGATGATACCTGAGACGTCCCTGGGCTCCCAGGACCGTGGGACTGTTAGAAACCCTGCGGCTGCATCACGGAGGCATCTGGCAGTTAGTCAGCCGTGGGCTGGGGAAGCCCACATCCATCTGGCACATGCCTGCTGGCAGCTCTATCATCCCCAGAACCGATGTTGGCAACCTGGCTGGGCAGAAGGCCCTGGAGTCAGCTCCATGTGGGTAGGAGCCCTGGTGACTTCAGAGCTGTTCCTCCCTCGCCTGCAGTTCAGCCACCTGCTAAGAGATGAGGACCGTGGCATGTGCTGGTGAGTAATTTCCAGGCTAAAAGTGAACCCATCTGAAAAGCATGAATTCCAGCTGTCCCTACAGGCAAGCTTCCCTGGGATGGGGCATGTGCCAGAGTATCACTTCCCTGAGACAGGAGGGTCCCTTCTCCCTCACAGTGAGGGGACTCTCATTCTAGAGCGGACCATGAGTAGGTCAGGGTGGAGTCCTGACCTGGTCAACATGGAGGTGAGGGGTGGATAGAGCCTTCCGTGTGTCTCTCTCAGGCACGCGGGGCTGGGCCACCCCTTACGTTCTCCCATAGAGACCCTGTGGTCTCTGCACTGAGCCGGGACTTGATGAGTGCTCCTCTGGACCTCAGGTTGATTGAGGAAGTCTAGGACCCTTTCAGAGTCTGATTACGGGCCTGAAGTCCAGCAAGATGAGGTGGCCTGTCCAAAGTCACACTGCTAGAAAGTGACTGGGCATAAAAGTAGACCCCCTTGTCCACTCTCTGCCCTTAGCTTCTACCAGCTACCTTCACTTCCTGGGTACCCAGGGGTTCATGCCACTGAACACTCAGGAAACGGACAGGTTTCGAAGGGCAGCAGGAACCCACATTATTCAACAATGAGTGGAGCTTAACTTTGGAGAAAGAAGGCAGAGAGATTAATTAACATAGAGGGTGGACCTGGGGTGGGGTGCCTGGTCTGAACTGGGACTCCTGGGACTCCTGTTCAAAGGCCGTGTGACTTTGAACGGATCCCTTCTCCTCCCTCGGTCTCAGTTTCCTGACCTGTAAAATGCAGTGACAGCACCTACCATCCTGAGTTTTGGGGGAAGAGTGAATTAACTAATTTCATGAGTGCATAGTAGAGTATTTAGGTTGAAAATATAAGAAGTTAAGAATTTGAGAGCTGATTGAGGATCCCATAGGTATGAAACAGATACAGAGTAGGACTTCTTCCCTGAGGCTTCCATTAAAGATCAAAAGGAGAGCTGATTTTGCAATTTAGAAGAAAATATGCTTATCATCACCAAATTGAGATGCTAGGCGACTCAAAAATGAATCCTAATGGTTGAGGCAACCTATTTGTAACATGGTGTTCATTTGTATCCTCTACAGTTACCATTTCCTGGTTTATTTTTTCCTGTATTCACCATGGAAACCTGGATAGAAAGATGTAGGGGGCTAGGAATTAAACCCAGGACCTCACACATGCTAGGCAAGCACTCCTCCACTTGGAGCTACATCTGCACCCCTTTTGTTTTTATTTTTAAATGGGGTCTCACGAAGTTGCTCAGATTGGCTGTGAACTTGTGATCCTCCTGCCTTAGCCTCCTGAGTAGCTGGGATTACAAATGTGCACCACCACGTCCTGCTAGAAAAGGATTTTTAAAGTTTCAGCTTATAACCTGACAATAGAGAAAACCAAAAGAAAACTATTTTATTCACAAGTACAGTTTCATCTGCAATGTATTAAAGCAAAATTCATCTTTAAATAGTAATAAACTCTAGAAATAGAATCATGTGAGTTGCATGTAATTGCCACAGGGTTCCTGTCACCCTCCTCACAGGCAACAACTAATAGTTCATCAGGGTTGTTGAGTGGTTTGGGGCTATAATGCCACATGGCTTAGCCCTCCTGAAAAGCATGGCAGGAGATGTGGGACACAGGCCCAGGAGAGGCCAGGAGCTGCTGGGCACGCTGATTCCCACATCAAGCATGTGGGAAGTTCCCCTTCAAAAGCCTACTGCCTTACCCTCTTCCTTTTCAGTGGATCTATTCTCAGTATTGCTTGTGAAGACATGGGATATATTTTTCCAGTCTTCCTCACCCAGAAAAACTCAGCTGATGGCATCAGTTCAAAAGAAAGACATATACATGCCCCACAAAACACACCAGAAAGGAATGCTTAGACTCACAGGCAGACACACCAGAAGCAGACCGTGTCAGTGTGGTGGGACATTCAGAAGAACTGGTGGGTGCTTTTCATCTTAGTCACGTACCTACAGGCCATGCTGAGGAAGTACAAAAAGACAGCAGTGGGGTCATGGTTGTGTTGGTTGTGACTTTATTGTGTTTTGTTCACACACCCAAGTGGTGGTGGGGGGGGGTGGGTCTGTCACTTCAGTGGATGAGACAACTTTACCATCATTTCCCTGGAGGGTGAAGTCACTGTTGGCCAGGCTTGACTTTTATTTGCTTGATATGTTATATGCTTGGTAATTTCTTCCAGGCCACATGTCCACAGACTACAAGATGTAATTGCATATGGTAGAAGAATGAAGCTCATTAATCTTTTCAGAGAATTCACACTCGAGCCCTATTTCAGATAGGGCTATTGAGTCAACTTCATAAAAATGTTATTGCTTAAGGATCTCTTCATCAGACTAACAGGAATGGGTAATCTCTAACTGCAGAGCCTGCCTTCTTCTGCCCATTTGTTCTCTTATTTAAAATCACCTCACAAACACCTTAGGCTTGTTTAATATTAAAATGTGAATGATGTCTTTTGCTACCCATGGAAACATTTTAAAAGTAATTATTGGTTTGTAGCTCCAGAGAACCTATGGGAGAGATGGATGGATGGTGGGATGCTTGGACAGATAGATATAGATAATCTCTTGATCTGAAGGAATGGGCTCAAATGACCAAAGGCTAGCAGGTCCGAAATCTGTGGGGCAGGCCAACAGACTGGCAACTCCAGCAGGACTTCTTGCTATAGTCTCAAGACAGGATTTCTTCATCCCCAGGAAATCTAAGTTTCCCTAAGGGTTTCAACTGGTTGGGCAAAGCCCACCACATTATCAAGGTACACATGTGAAGTCCTCTCCTTTACTTAATTTTATTTAGTTGTAAGTTTTAATAACACCTACAGAATACTTTTATAGCAAATCCAGTCTAGTACAACAGTACTAGTAAGTACCCTTGGTACTCAGGATCAGTCATCCCAGCCAGCACAGCAATTCTTTTACTATGCCTGTGATGCACAGGCACAGGATCCCAAAGTGGCCAAGTGGCAGAGGGAACTTCTAGTTGAGTGGAGCCATGCCTCCAGGTGGAAGCACTCCTGATTCTAGAACTAAGAGATCTAGCAGAGCGTAACACTGTGGGAACGTGAAGGAAGTTTTGCTAGTGGATCACTCCCATTTCCACCCATGACTTCTGGGTCCACGATCCTGACTGTGGGAGAAATAGCACTGCATATCGGGTGTTGATTCTGAGCATATGCAGCCTCTTGGAGAAGCATCCCCCAGCCCTGCAAGGTATTGTCACCTAGCTGGCATTGTAACTGAGTCTCTGAAGAACCATGCCACTGTTCTATTAACAATTAGAAAATGGGGAACATTGCAAGACCAGTGAATTCCATGAGCACAGGCCCATTGCTGCACATCTCTGGCTGTGAGGTAAGTCCTGTGGTCCGAGCATTGCTGTGCAAAGTACTATGACAGTGGGGAAGGCCCTCTGCTAGTCCCTGGATGTCAGTTTTGGCAGAAGCCGTCCTTGCGAGGAAGGCAAATCTATTCCAGTGGCCAAACACCAGACTTTCCATGATGGATGTGACTGGCCTAGTAAAATCGACCTGCCACCAGGCTGTATGTAGGCTGATCACCCTGGAGAACAGTGCCTTATTGGGGGGGCTCAGTACTGGTCCCTGCTGCTGGGAGATTGGCCACTCAGCATTGGCCATAGGATGGCCATCATGCATGGTGCTGAGCTTATCGATAATCTCCATTTCTGCCACCATGGCCATTCATGAGCTCAATGGGATGACTGGGGAAAGAGGCCAACTGGTATCCACAGAACAGGTCATTCTATCTGCTTGATTATTAAAATCCTTCTTTGGCTATAGTCACCTTTCAGTAAGCACTCACATGGGAGGCAAATAGCATCGTGTTTCTTTTCCAGAGAGGGCTATCCACATATCTTTTTCCAAATTTCCTTGTCACCAACTTCCCAATTGTGTGATTTCCAAGTCCCTGATCATCCAGCCAAGCCATTGGCTACAGCTCATGAATCATTCTATAATCACACACCTGGCCATTTCTCCTTCCAAGAAAAGTGCACAGCCAGGTGCATGCACTGCGGAAAGTCCTGCCCTCTGGGAGAGCTCCTTCACCACTGTCCTTCAGAGATGTCCCAGAGGGTGGCTGCCGCCTTGCAGCTGTCTAATTTTGAGTGGTTCTTGTGTATCTCTAAACCAACCTGAGCGTTCCCTCCCTTTGTCATCTGATCATCAGGGAGTATCCGCTGAGGCCACAGGTGCAGGCTGGGAGAAGGAAGGCAGTGTAGCAGGAGAGGGAACTGTGGCATTATTGTCTCATGTACTTATTTGTGCCCTCAGCGTCTGCCTGCCTGGATCTGATCTCATGTTCACCAGTTCCATTTGAGGATTGGTTTGCTGCAGTGCCTATCCAACTTTGTGGCTTGGTGTAACCCCAGATCATGACGGGCAGCTGCCAGATTGTGGTCACTTGGTGGCCCACAGTTAAGCATTCAGTGTATCCTAATGCCCAGTAGCAAGCCAAAACTATTTCTCAAAAGGAAAATAGTTTTTGGAAGACGTATGGCAGGATTTTGCTCTACAATCCTAAGGGCCTGCATGTAATTCAGATATCAGGGGTGCCAGCGGCTCCCAACAGCATCCCCATCTATAGTCACACTTTAAGCACCACTGGATCCGCTGGATCACATGGGCTGAGTGGCAGAGCAGCCTGCACAGGAGCCTGAACCTGAGCAGAGCCTTCTCCTGTTCTGGGCCCCACTTAAAAAACTAGTGTTTGGGGGGACTCAATGGTAAAGGGGTTGGAATAACACACCCAAGTAAGGGATGTGTTGCCTCCAAATCCAAAGAAGCCTAAGAGGTATAGCAAGGGTCAAGTGCAATAACTTACCCTTCACCTTGGGAGGAGGGATAGCACCACTAGACCCCTGAAAACCGAGATGGAAAACTACTGAATTTGAGTCAGATTTTCCCACCGTCTGAAACACAAATGTCTTATGAACGAGACTAAAGTAATTGCTGCTTCGTGCCCACTAGGTCCAATCAGTGTGATGATATGATCAATGTGCTAGACTAGTGTGATACTATGGGGAAGGGAAAGGATTTCCAGAAGCTGTGAACTAGATGATGACACAGGACTGAAAGGTCGCTCTACCGACCCTGATTCTAGGAGACCCCAAATTTTAAGATGGTGAAGGTACCAGCTGACAATATAACTAATTCTGATGGTCTTTACTAACAAAAAAAGTGTTTTCCAGATTGACTGCTGCACTCCAGATACCAGAGGATGTGGCGTGTCGATATCCTTAAGCAAAGAAACCACATCTGGTGCAGCAGCTGCAGTCATGCTCAGCACTTGGCTAAGCGTACTGTGGTCCTCTGTCATTTTCCAGATCCATTTGCTTTATACACAGGCCAAATTGGCAAATCAATGAGTATATATATATATATATATACAGTGAGATCCACCTCCCTTGCATCCTTCAAGTCCTCGATGGTGACAGTATTCCTGCAGGGATGATGAATTGCTTTTGGTGTACCATCCTCCTAGGTAGAGGTAGGTCTGACGGCTGACACTTGGCCTCTTCCACTGTCAAAGCCCTCATTCCACAGGTCAGAGAATCTGTATGGAGACTCTGCCAGCTGCTCTTTGTGACAATTAGACCTGCCACAATGATACATGGAAAAAATATAGAAGCCATTAGAACACACACTGGACCCACTGCAAGGAGGGCCTGAGCTAAAAGTCCATTGACCTCCATAAGCCCCTACCCCGACTGCCGGGCCACAGTGACGTTTCAGGTGACCTGGAAGCAGGGTCAGTTCAGAGCCAGTGTCCTGCAGTCCCCACAAAATTTGATCATGTCGTTTTACCAGTGCACATTTACCCAGTAAAGTAGATCCTTTGGGGGAATGCTGGAAGAAACATTAACAATCTAGAATTCTGGCCTGGTTCCTGGGGTCCTTTCTCAAGGAAATCTTCCTCCCCTTCATCTTGGGGATTCTGGGTGTATAAACTGGTTCAAGTCTGGGAATTGATTCAGAGGCTATGACTCTCTGCTGTTTTGACTTATGCTCATAGACCTAGAACTCTTCTGCTTACACTAATCAGGTACATTTAGTGGGCTGCCCGTCCGTTTCTCTTCTGTGGACAACATGGTCCACTAGCCAGATGCTCAGGTTGGCACCAGTCAGAGCTTTCTGATTCAATGGCTGCACTGACTGCTATCTATTACAGTCACCGTGCCCACTTTGGGTTTGGCCATTCAGAGCCACCCCTTGACCCCCGTCACCCTGGGATCCAATTACTCCCAGGTTTCTCCATCCAAAGGCCACAGGTCCCGCTGTAAACCATCACTGTGCTCTCCCATCATGCCAGGCTCTCTCCGCACATGTATTGTTTTTTACAGTCATGGTGAAAGGTGTGTCCTCTGGACCCTTCTGGGATGGGAGAAAGTCTGAACATTTCAAATTTCTGATTACTGTGCAACTTGGAAACAGGAGGTACTTTGGAAGCGGTGAAGAAAGAACCCGTCACATTTGCTTCCACTGAAATCGAGTGATTTAGAGCACTCGACACCAGAAAGAACCACAGCTTCTGATACTGATATGAGGAAAGTACCAGGATCATTGGGGACGATGCCCCCAATAACACTGAGAGATGTGGAGGAACTGTCCAGTTCTCAGCATGAATGGCTCATATCCTTTTTAGAACTCTCTGATTTCTTGAGATGGGCTTTTAGGCCTCTGAGAGCCAGAGGTGATGTAGACATGGCAGGGAATGCACATTCAGAGTGTTCTCTTGGAAAAAAAAAAGTCTCCTGTACAAGCTGTACCCAGTGGGAGGTCACCAGAAGACACAGGCACCTCTGGTCACAAGGTTCCCATTCATGGGGCTCAGTACTGAAAAGAGAGATGTTAGCTGCATGAGCAGAGCCACTGGACCCACTAACCCAGCAGTCCTGTCTGCATGATTTCTAAAGGGGATCATTCAGAGTCTGCTCACATACCTCCAGGGACAGTCACCTCTTCCCTAAGGAGCTGCTTTTATGGCTGGACTGAACTATTGTCAAAAGGTTTATCTTGTGTTGACTCTAAATGTACACAGTGAACACATGTGCACTCATATACCTACATTCACATGCATATGAGCATACAGTGTGTATAAATGCACACTCACATACATGCAAAAATACACACAGCACACAAACCTAGGCATATACACATACATGCAAATATTCATGTGTGTAAGGTAGGCCTACATATACATGTGCATACATCATGTTTTCAGTTGTTTATGCCTGTACACTTATAAACACCTGAACTCGTACACGGACTCACATACATACATACACATCATGCAGAATTTATCTACTTCTGTGAATTCTGCCATATTATGATGCATTTCCCCTTTTAAAAATAATCCTTCTGATATTAGAAGTCATCCTCTCAATATATTTTTTTTAAAGACTTTTTTTTTTTTTGCGGGAGAAGGTATAGCTCAGTGGTAGAGTGCTCATTTCACATGCATGAGGCTCTGGGTTTGACCACCAGCACTGAAAAAGAAAAAAAAAAATACTTTTTTTGAGTAATTAAAGGATTAGACTGAGGACTCAGATCCACTGATGATGGAAATGTACAATGATGCAACCACTTAGGAAAGTAGGTTAGTAAATTTTTAAGAAGTTAAACATACTCACCTGTGACTCAGCCACCCACTGCTATTTACCCAGAAGAAATTAAAATGTATGCCTTTACAAAGACTGGCACATAAATAATCACAGCAGTTTTATTGGTGACAACTTCAAACTGGAAACATCCTGTCAATTGACTAAAGAATTGAAACAATAGTGTGGTTCATCCATACAGTGGGACACAACTCAGCAATAAAAAGAAATGAGGTGCTGATACACACAGAGATAGAGATGAAGCATAAAATCATTAAGTAAACCAGACCAAAAAAAAAGAATGCATATTGGATGTGTCCATTGATATAAAATTTTGGAAAATATGAAGTAATGTATAATGACAGCTCAGTGATTTCTTGGGGGTAGGGAGATTCATGAGCAAAAAGTTGGTGGTAGAGGGAAAGCATGTCACAGGGATTGTGTGGCGGCTCAGGGGCATGCCTATGTCAAAACGAGTCAGTATCAAAAGTAGTTAAGACAACAAATTTACTTTCTTTTAAAAAAGAAAAAAAGAATGTAGCATACTTTTGTGAATATGCAGATTTTAGATCCAGAAGACTGAGCATGATTTACATATTTATTTCAAATCAATATTTGAAATAGTACCTCTCCTTTGATGTGATCTTACTCTACTGCTTCCCTTCCTGATCTGACCATTTCTGAGTCTGTCTTATATAATTCAGGGTAGCATATGAGAATCTTAAAACACTGCTTCATTTTTCATGCAAACATACCTCTTATGACATTTAGACAGAGACTAATCCACACCCCTTCTCCCAGGATTCAGGCTCATAGATCTACCACTGAGGTCTGCCATGGCAGATACAGAGAGACCCCTGGAGGGTTTCTTCCAAGAAGATACATGTTTCAGCCCAGAAATGATACACATCTCATTGGCTCACAAATTTTCCCCCAACTCATTGATAGAAACTGGGTACCTGGCCCAACTGGGCCCAGGAGGCTCAGAGTTACATCACAATGCAATTTTATGTACTTCTGTTCACAGAGAAACCCACAAGATCCAAACAAGCAAATAGTAATAAGACTGGCATTCTCTGCCAATGCTGAAGAGCTTGGCCAGTATGTTTTTGACAAACTAAAGAACTCCCAGATCTCATGAAGAATAGCCAGAAGACCAACTTTGCCCTGGGAAGTAAGTCCATATTCCTCCAGTAGCTCAGATATGAAGTTGGGAGCCAGGTGTAGTCACCACAACCACAAGGAATCTTGGTTATGCTTCTGTGGAGGGTCTGTGCCTAGACAAGAATGGTTCTGAAGCATGTTCCAGGATGGAGAACCTACGGAAGATGTGCATTCTTATCCTGCTCCTTGGAGTTGCTCAATGTTGGCCATTTTAATGGAAAGAATTGTGTGTTTGGGTTATAGTGAAGCCCCTCCTGGCCATGGGAAAGCACAGAGGTGTTATGATTAGGAAAGGCAAGCCTATATTCTCAACCATAAAGAAAGATCTCACCTGATCCCTCTGTGGTGGTAGGGCCATGGCCAACAGGCTGAGAATACCTCTCATCTAAGGGCTCAGGGATTTTGTCACCAAAGGAGAATAACAGGACTTCAGAAGGACTTATTTACTTGTTAAGAATATTAGGGCTGGAAAGCAGATCCGCTGAGGGTGCACGAACCTAAGGTCTTGCTGTCTGTCAGTCACCCACTGACTCACAGCCCATATGTAAGGTCGGCTCTTCCAGAACTTTGTTGGGGATCACAAGAAGTTCCTGTGGTCTCTTGGTTCCCAGAATTCACTCTTTCCCTATTGCAAATCTTGGGGGACAACACCTGTCTTTAGGGCAGTTGCCCTCTACATATGTCCTGGCAAAAAGTTTTCGGGACATATGCTGGGGTGGGGTCTAGGCCCCACTCATGTGCTTTGCTACCCATGGACTTAACAATATTCATGAAGTGCCTACTTTAAGCCCTGGCTCAGACAAGTTAGTCTGGAAGAGGACGAGCGGTTTCACCCAGCTCTGTGGAGCAGCTCAGACAGTGCCATGCTGTGGAAACCCAGAGAGGGAGCCCCCGAATGATTGATGCCTGGAGCAGCCAGGGGGGGGGGGGGAAGGCACCTGTGACCTCGCCTAGTATGGCCCATGCTGGTGGAGCAGGGGTCGTAAAGAGATGACCAGAAGTGGAGGTCTGAGCCATGGCACCCAGCTCTGTGGACTGCACCTTAGACCCTTGGCAGAAATACCTTCATTCTGAATAGAGAAAAGTTCAACAGGCACATGGTACTGACATTTCATTCCTCTTGGCTGATAAGACATCACTTCTGTTGCCTAAGGCAGAATCATTGACAAAAGTCATCATAGGAATAGTCCATGTGGGGTCAGGAGCTGCTGTACTTTGTGGGTGAGAGGGCTGCCACACATGTTACCAGAACAGATGCTGGGATGGGTTCTAAGACCCTTCTTTTTTTACTCTCCCCTCACTGTCTCAGTCTTCATATCATGTCCTCAGTAGAAAATGGTCCCAAGTGTTTAGTCACAGGAGATAAGCCCATGCAAAGTCCAAGGATAAGTCATCTGGCTCTGGCACGGAGCACATCTTGTTAAACCTTTCCCCCATTCTTCTTTGCTAAGACTGTTTATTCAGCCACAGGGAAAGTACACATTGGACCATTCTGCAGAAGTCAGGAGCTATCTGGATGGCAGTCCATGTAATTTGGTCTGAGAGGTATGCCACTTGCTCCCGGGATTATACTAGTGACTCAGGGGAAAGCAGGCAGGCCCCTGGACTGTGTGGACGTGCAGACCGGTGCACACCTGGATTCTGACATCTCAGTATCTTTCCAGTTCTTGCTCTCGCTAGTGATTTTTATTTGATAATAACCACCACATGTGACTCCACGGTGGTGAATCCTTAGACAAGGAGAAAAGACCAAAGCAGGGCAATTATTTAGGGAGGTGCTATCTGGCCAGGGTCTGGGCTGTCTCAGTGAGTGGCAGCAGGAGAGGACCCCCTGAGTTCTTCCTCACCTGCGTCTCTGATGTGGTCTTTAGGTTGTGTGTGCATCCCTTGTTTCCTGGAAGCAGTCTGCCTTGAGAACCAGACAAAGACAGGGAGAAAATCCAAAGGATCCCACGGAGCTGGCAGGGCCACCTGGCAATGCCTGGCATGTCATGTACCAGCAATAAGTGCTAATGGAAATAATAGCTTCGATTCATTTCAGAAATCCTGGCCCCATGCACGGAGCCTGCTGCTTCTCCCGTATGTAACTGAACCGACCTGCTGCTGCCTTTCTGGTTGGAGGAAGTGATTTCCACCCATCTGTTTCATTTTTAAGAAATATTCAGGCACACCTGACTAAATAAGAATATGTTCAGTCTCTCTGTTTCCATTCCAGGCATCTTTCGGAAGGATGCCAGATTTTACAAGACTGCATTTGAATGCATTTCATTTAATCTAATAATTTACAGAGGCACTGTATTTGTTCTACAGAAAACAAGCCGGAGGCCTGGTGGTGATCGAAACACAAAGCAAAGTTATCCTGATGGGAAAACACTGTCCCATAGCCCAGACACATCATTGAGCAAGCAGGGCTTCTTATCTGTATTCATCCTGCCTTTTGCCCTAATCTCCTTTGAAATGATTTTAAAGAAATTAATTTTTATGCTATAAATTTTACTGGGTTAGCAGGGCCTTTCTTACCTTAGTGACAAGATAATGGTGTTGGGACAAGGGGGCGAGAGAACAGCAAAAGGCATTGCTCCTGCTTCTCAGATGCTGAGTCCAAAAGAATTTGCAGAGAACTGAAACCTCAGCATTTTAATCCTCCCTCATTTAACAGTATTAAACCAAATGGATAGACTCTGCCGTACTCTGTGAGAGAGTTTTCCTAAGGAAAGGAAAAGAAAGGAGAGCATCTCCACACTTGGGCAAATAAGCAACCCCCAGGGTCTGGTCTGGACGCGATTTCATGCCTGGGTACCTCTGAGAACTTGGAACTGACCCCACGCCTTGCCTGAATGGGACATATCCCTGGCCATGGGCAGCTTTACAAATTATGAAAAATTTTGAAATGCTAGTTGACATCATGCTCAGAATACAGAGATTTCTGGGCCCACTATTATTTGTTTATTTGTTTTGTACTGGGAATTAAACCCAGGGCACTTTACCACCAAGCTAAGTCCCCAGTCCTTTTAAAACAATTTTTTTTTATTTTTATTTGTTCTTTTTAAATTATACTTCCCCTCTACACACTCCTGGGGATTGAACTCACAGTCACTTAATCACACTAAGCCACATCCTTAGCCCTATTTTGTATTTTATTTACAGACAGGGTCTCACTGAGTTGAGTGCCTCACTGTTTCTGAGGCTGGCTTTAAACTCGCAATCCTCCTGCCTCAGCCTCCCAAGCCACTGGGACTATAAGTGAGCGCCATCACTCCCAGATAATTAAACATAATTTTTGAAAATAGGGTCTCACTAGTTGCTGAGGCTGACCTTGAACATGCGATCCTCCTAGTTTGGCCACCCAAGTTACTGGGATTACAGGTTCACCTCACCACGCCCTTTAGCCAAATTAGCTCTTAGCCCTGGATACAGGAGAAAACAGTTAAGATCTGAACCCTCACAGTCCATTGTAGCAAGCGCATAAGATAGAGTAGTCCCCCTTATACACGAGGGCTACATTCCAAGGTTTCATGGGGTGCATGGATAGTTGCAAACCCTATATTATAGTATGTTTTTCCTATACATGAATTCCTATGATAAAGTTAAGTTTATAAATTAGGCACAGTAAGAGATTAACAAAAATAACTAATAGTGACGCTTATATCTGGAATTTCCCATATATAACACTTTCAGGTTACAGTTCACCATGGATAATTGAATCCATGCAAGGGCACACAGTAGTGGAGAGAAAGGAGAAATAACGTCTTAAATACTAGTCAAGGTGTCAGAGATGGTTTCCAAAAGCAACTAAAACTGAACGAGTCTCTCAGGTGGAAGGAGGAGAGGATGAGCTAGTGTCCTGCTGCAGCTGCCCAGGCTGGCCCACCTGCTCCTCAACTCAAGTAGCCTGGCTGAGAGGCCCCTGAGCCTCCTGGACACATCCACCACCATAGCCCCAAGGGGTCCTTTTCCTGGGGCATCTTTGCGTCCCTCAGCCCTTCAGCAGGGCTGTCGTTACTCCTCAGGTGACCCACCCCTCACAGGCAGAAAGTCACTAGACACCACCTTGTCCTGTGGGAGCTGGAGGTCAGTGTGGGTTTGACAGGGGCTCCAGGGCAGGAGACTCTTCATGCCTCAGGCTTCCTCAGCTTTGGCTGGGGTGACCTGTGGCTTCCATTTGATGTGCACCACTGCAGTATAGGACGGGGCTGGGCAGGACTGGGAGGTGGGGATGGCATGTTTGTTGGTGGCTGTTATTCAAGATAGGAAGAAGGGCACAGGGTGTGAGACTGACAATTGTGTATCAGGTGAGAAAAGAAAGTCCTATGGGTCGTTTAGGCTGCAAGGGTGAGCTACTCACCTGCCCCAGAGCTCTAGGGGTAGGGGGCTGTCCGTAGGGTGTGCGGCTCAGGAAAAACCTGGCACAATTAGGAGTTGGGCATATCGCTCTGGGGACCTGTGACGGTAATGCATGACACCTTTGAATGGGTGTGAGTGCAGAATAGCAACTGGGTTCCCAGGCCACAGGCTTATGGGTCATCTGCACTTCAAACCAGCCCAGGCTCAGGCATTCTGGAAACTTCCCTCTGCCTTTCTCCGCGGTGTCACATACTTCTCTGCCATCATGGGAAACAGTGGACAGCTCCAGGTGGCTCTGATAAACTGTGGTTCCATACTCTCTGACACAGGGATCAATAGCTTAGACACTAGCCAAATTAGACACTATTCCAAAGCCCCAGCCTGCCCCATGCAGCTGCAGGAAGGGCAGCACCCCCGTCCCCAGATCCCATTCAGTGTGATCCATAAATCTCCAAGGGATCATCCTGTCTGCTAGTAGACTCTGTCACTCCTCCGTCTCCTCATCCCCAAGGGAAATGCACACAAAGTGGTCGCTGGCCCAGCTGCCTCCCAAGGGCTATTCAGAACTCTACCTGCAGCTTCTCAGGTCTTTAGGAACAGCTGGGAGAGAAACAGGATGCTGAGAAGCAGCCCAGGTGTAGCTGGTCCACCCAGGCAACTCTGCTTCTGTGCTTAACCGTACCACAAAACAGCCGAAGAAGGGGGATAAGGCAGAGCCTGGCACCTGTCATAACCAGGGCTTCTCAACCTTGGCACAGTTCTAACCAGATAATTCTTGTTGTGGGAGAATGTCCTGTGCATAGTAGGATCTTGCACAGCACCCTGGATTTCTATCTGCTAGATGCCAACAGTTTGCTGCTGCTGTGACAACTCAGAATATGTCTGCATTGCTAAATGTCCACTGAGGGCAAAATCACGCAGGCTGAGAACTGCAGGTATGTAAACTAGCTGTGTCTCTAAGACCACACGGAGTGGGCCCTCGAACCCACCGTGCCCACAGCAATGTTGGCATTGATTATCTTGGGCAACTAATTGCTCTCCAAATCTTTAGCATCCTATCTTCTTTGAAAAAACAAAAACCTGTAGTAAAATTTAGCTTGTTAGAACTTATTCATTTTGCTTAACTGAAACTTTATGCCCACAGATGAATGAGTTCTAGAGGTCTGCTGTACCACATTGAACCTGAGGTCAGCAGTGCTGTATTGTGTATTTAAAGACGTGTTGGGATGGCAGAGCTCATGCTAAGTATTCTTACCAAAATAAAATTGAAGAAAAATTAGCTCATTAGCAAAGTGAAGACTGGAGAAGACCCTGCAGGAGAGAAACTTTCCAGGGAGCTGGGGTTGGAGCTCAGTGGTTGAGTGCTGGCCTGCCTTCGGCCTCAGCTCCCCTGAGTTGTTCAAGTCAGTCTCATTCACACCAAGCACGCTCACTTCCAATCCCAGAGAACACTGTGGGGGGTTGCACAATGCCACAGGGACTCAGGTTGAAGATAGAATGAAATGATGTTATGTGGATGGCTTTGACAAGTTATGACAGGGCCCACAGTGAGGTACTAAATAACGCCATGTTGAGACACTGAGTAGCCCCAAAGGTGAGGTACTGGGTAATCCAAAGTCATACTGGGTACCCCAAAGTGAGATATTGGTATAACACTCTTCAGACAGTTCATACAGTGAAGTCTAATGCACAAACTATTTGGACTTTCAGGTTGAACTGGGCCTACTATGTCAAAGACTAAGAGGTACTGATCTAATATATTCTTTTTTATAAATATATTTTATTTTTTTAGTGGTAAGTGGATACAGTGTCTTTGTTTTGCTTTATGTGGTGCTGAGAATCGAACCCAGTGCTTCACTCATGCTAGTTGTGTGCTCTACCTCTGAGCCACGACCCCAGCCCCGGATCTAATAAGTTCTGAAGAGTTCTTGGGGCCTCCATGAGCCTCCAAGAGGGTGACTGTGGACCCTGAGTGACCATGAGACTTGTGGGACCATGGAAGCCCTCGAAGCCCACACCTCTTACCCCTCTGGCTGCACAACACTCGCACAGTGACAATTAGGACCTCTGGCCCACGGGAGAGAAAGGCACAGACTTCACACCCAGAGACCACACCTGGTCAGCCCTGGTCCTTGGAGGATGCCCCTTTGTTGTCCCCCACACCCTTCCTGAAACCCTTAAAAGGAAAACAGGGAGTCCTCCTGATTAAAAGGATTAGCCTCATGGCTCCTGTCTTAGTCCCTTCTAGCTGTTGTAACATCATCAACTAGATGGCTCATCAAAAGCAGAAATCAGTCGCCCACAGTTCTAAAGGCAGCAAGTCCAAGATCAGCAGACTCTGAGATCAGGGTTGGTGCTTTTTAGCTGTGTCTTCACATGGTGGTAGGGGCGACTAGACTCCCTCGGATCTCTTTGTGAAAGACACTAATCCTGGTCACGTGGTCTCTCCCTCATAACCTCGTCACCTCCCACACCATCACACTGGGAGTTGGGATTAACCATGATTTTTTTTTTTTTAAGAGAGAGTGAGAGAGGGGGAGAGAGAGAATTTTAATATTTATTTTTTAGTTCTCAGGGGACACAACATCTTTGTTGGTATGTGGTGCTGAGGATCGAACCTGGGCCGCACGCCTGCCGCTTGAGCCACATCCCCAGCCCCTTAACCATGAATTTTGAGGGAATACAAACTAGTAGATGCTCCGCACTGGCTTGTTGGGAATTGACGCAGAGGAAACGTCCCCTCTGCTGGCCGATTTCTGCACAGGGTGCCTCTTCAGCTGTCATGTTGATACTGAAGGATTATAAGAAGGATCACAAGGCTGAGACCCTGAGAAGAAGGTCCCCTAAGTGTGCCATTCACCATAGGGAGGAAAGAGCCTCCAAGGGCTCTGCGTTCCACAAGAGGAGTCGACAGCTGGTCGGAGGCCACTTCTCGGGCAAACCGTTTAAAGGCTTTTTATGACCTAATGGACTTGTTAAGTCGCACATTTCCATTGCTGTATTTTCGGTCCTTCTCTCCCTCTCAGTGCCCGTAAAGCTGTCTGGCCGTCTCTCTTATACTTTCAAACTTGCATGGTTTGGATTCCCTGGGCTGTCTGAAATACGGGTCCTTTGAGTAAAATCCTTCGACCTCCATTCCCAGTTATGTTTTAAACTTGAGACAAGACCTTCTGGTTCCAAACTGCCCCATCAGTGTGAAATGCTATCTTGTTGGTTTTATGACTCTGCTGATTGGTTTGATTGCATTAGATTATCAAGTAAAAACATACTGAAGTTCAAGTCTTGACATCTTTCCTGGCAGAATGCTTCTCATGTATTATTTGGATGCCTGTGTGCGTCCAATTATACATGTTTCCAATATTTCTGTAAACTTTCTCCCAAAAAAAGTCAGTTGGGATATGCTTTCATGTTCCTGTCTCACATTTGTTCATTAAAAAATGCTGCGTATAGCTGGGGATGGTGGCGGCACGTGCCTGTCATCCCAGGGACTCTGGAGGTTGAAGCAGGAGGATAGCAAGTTTGAGGCCAGCCTCAGCAGCTTTGTGAGACCCTGTCTCAACAAAGGCCAGAACCCTTCCTGAAATCCCTAAAAGGGGAACAGAGAGTCCTCCTAATTAAAATGATTGGCTCAAGGGTAGAATGCCCTTAGTTTCAACCCCCAGCATCCTTTAAAATGCTGTGTGTAAGAGAGAGTCTGAAGCTTATAAATCTTTGTCATTAAAGTCAGTGACAGTGACAGTCTCACCGTAGCAGTGTCATCTGGCACTGGGATATCTCAGGGAAGGTGAAAATGAAGTCCCCAGTTATTCTTGCTGCATAACAATTCACCCCAATCCTTTGAGGGTTTAAAACTTCCATCACTTTGTCGTGTTCATGGTTTCTGTGGGTTCTAGCATTTGGATGGGAGTGGCAGGGTGGCTTTCTCTACCCTGTCTTGTCCAGGCCTCAGCTGAGAAGACTTGTAGGCTGAGGATGATTTGCAAGCAGAGGCCAGGGCCACTGGAGACGTGTTTGCTTGTGTGTTTGGCAGTGGATGCTGGCTGTGGTCTGGAACCTCACCTACACGGGCCTCCCCCAGGGGTTTGTAGCTTGGGCTTCCTCACAGCATGGCAGCTGGGTTCTGAGAGTGAGCTCATGGCTGCTCTAGATCCATCCAACAATAATAAAACTGTTTCCACTGGGTTGAAACCATGGAGGCTGTTACAAAGGTCTCCCTGGCACACTTAGCCAGGGGAGCACCAAAGTACTGTCTAAGGAGGTGAGAGGTGAGGAGATAGTGTTACATATTTAGAAAATGCAATTTGCCATGTTATCAAAGCTTCCCTCTTAGCTCTGTGTCTGTCACTGTTTCCTTGAGTTCAGGTAGAGTATTTAATATCTTATTAATTACAGTTCCTCTGTCTTGGGACTTTTTAATGAAGCGGGAAAATACATTCTATGGTGTTTGTTCTCCCTGGGGAGCCTTGCTTTCCAGCATCCACCTGTGATCTAGCCTGGGGCAGTGCCAGACCTGCCCATGCAGGACAAATAGGGAGGCCTGTCCTCGTCAATGCTGCCTACCCGCACACTGGGCAGAGCCCTGCGCTGAGTCCCCTCTTTTTTCAAATGAATTAAATAACCAGTTTCTTAATGTCAGGGATGTGGATTGCATTGTGAATCTGCTGACGGTCATGTGTCCCAACTTGACGATCCCACGGCTTGTGCTCGCCCAGAGACAATATCGTCACAATCACCCCGTAGAAGTTCATAGAAAACCCAGGGTCTCTGCAGGGTTTGTTAGAAAGACCAGGATCACTTGGTCTTTGACAGCTTAACTGGAAGGTCCAAATGTTGTATGTTTTATATGCTGTTGTATGAAGTCACAGAACCAAGGTCACAAAGGGAGTGGACACCAGAACCCCTCCTGCCTCACCCAGAGTGGCCGAGGAGCGTCCCAGTGGGGTCAGGCAGCAGCTGTCGCTCGATATTTTCACTGGATATGGAGGTTTGGACCCCACACCCTGGGTACCTTCAGGCTTCTGTCCTCTGTTGGGGAGGAGGAGGAGGATGAAGCAGCATTCCTGTGGGAGGACATGGAGACCATGCTAGCCCCGTCCTGGCCTCACTCCCCTCCTCGGCCCCTGCGTCCCCTGGACTCTCCTAACCACTCACCTAGGACGAGGACCAAGGACACTCCTACTTTCAGCTTCCGTTGGCTGGGGCTGGGCAGAAGGGAGCTCCTCGGACACCTTTTGGTGGTTTTATTGGTACAATTTCTGTGTTAAAAGACTTTAAGTGAAGCTGCAGATGAAAGACCCAGAGCTCATCTGAGACGCTGGATTAGAAATGCTCCTACCGAAAGCAGAACTGAAGAGCCAATCCTGTTAGTGGCTTCAGGCAGGGACACCCCAACAGGACTGAGGGTCGGGGGTTCTGAGGAGCATGTCCACCTGGGTGCTGGCAGAAGAGCCCATTAGCTGATCAGAAAGGCAGGAGATGATGCCCTAGTACAAGAAATCTGAAAGTCCCAGTCGGGAGTGACAGGATGCCAGTTCCTTTGGCAAGGGCCCAGCCAGTGGGTGTACCCCGAGTCTCAGGGTTCCAGGCACTGTGTGGTCACCAGACTCACCAGGGCAGCTGACAGCAGTGCACCCGGTGCCTTTCACCCTGCAAACTGAGTTTGAACAACATATGGAAAGACGACATGTTAATTGTGCTTTTCAGTGTTCCTTCTTATCAGTCAGAGACTGGGGTGTCGCTTCAGGTTCAGAGCTTCGGAGACATTTTCAGTAATCGGTCCAGACTGGGCTGTTTTGGGGATTCAGAGAACATTCTGAGCCCTAGAGGATTCCAGAAGACCAGAGACAAGTAGCCAACTCTTCAGTCCTGTTCACCTCATCCTTACAGGTTGATTAAATTAGATATCACAGGGCTCAGGATGTTTTGAGACCCTGGATTTCAACCTCAGCACCTCAAAAAAAAATTTAAGGAAGATAAAATGAAAGTTTAATAAGATAAACTAGACATGCTGTAATTCCTCTGATGAGGCTTGTACTAACAGGAAATGAGGGTTGACTTGAGGTGCCAGATGCATGGGTGAAGAGCTCTGGCATGGATCACTTGTGACCTAAGTCTCAGGGGACCTGTCTTGAGAGTGGATTGTGCACCAGGCACTTTTCCATGGGCCATGTGGTGCTGGGCGCACAGGGCTCAGAAATCTCCCTACCACACTGTGAAAAGTACTCTTGAAATGTTCTCCTAAAGCAGGCCGGGAAAGGGGGGTGCTAGCCCGTGTCATAGGTGGATGAGTAACTGGCCAGCCTGCTGTTGCATTGGCACAGAACCACTGCTAGAGTTTTGGAATCATCCGTGTAAACACCTCAGTGCCCACCCGTGAATTGACTTATGAGAAAATCTGAACAGTGCATTAGAGGGGTGTCCTCCATTTGCTGAATGCCTGCTACCATTTGGATATGGGTTGAGAATGTCCCCCCAAAGCCTCATGGGCTGGAAGTGTGGTTGAATTGATGGGATCTTTAAGAGGTGGGATCTAGAGGAAGATGGTTAGGTCACTGGGGATGCTGCTCTCAGAAGGAATCAGTACAGTCTTTGAGAGATCCTAACTAATTCCCATGAGATCAAGTCATAAAAAAGAGTAAGCCTGGCCTTTGGATTTCCCTTGCTTTTTATCTTGGCACATGACTTCTCTCTCATGCACAAACTTTCATATGATGCCATCTGCCATGTAGTGAGGCAGAATATCTGATGGGGCCAGCTGATCCTTCAGCCTCCCACACTGGAAGCTAAATAAACATCTTTTCTTTATACATTTCCAAGCCTCAGGTATTTTGTGACAGCAACACAAAATGGCAATGCCATCCTGGGACTCATGCACTGTCTTATTTAGTTCTCAGGACAACACAACAGAACCATAGTTAAAATTTGGATTCAACAAGTCCTGGGTTTAAGTCCAGATTGTGCAACTTTCTAGTTGATTAGCCTGTATCTATCATTTACCACCTCAGAGCCACCTTTTGTTCTGTAGGGTTTTTTTTTAAGAATAAAAACGAGTAATAAGAATTGTAATGCATTCCGCTGTCATAGAAATTTAAAAAAAAAAGAATAAAACGAGGTAATGTATGAGTAAGACTTAGTATAGCATCTGGCTTCTAGGAAGCCTTCTTTCTAAATAGAATTCTTATATTTAGATGTTCGTGTAATCCATTTTACATGTGAGGGAGTTAAGGCTAAGAACAGATGAGTAACCTGTTCAAGATGGGCCAAGTAATAAATGACACGGACACCCAGCTCCATCTGTTTTCCAAGCTGGCACAGGATCCTGGGCTTCTCACACACCAAAGTGATGCAGGTGTTTATCTTCTTGAAGCCCCTCAGAGAGACCTCTCCTCCCCTCAGGGGCTGTTTCATGCCGTGTTGGACTTGACTGATCATCCCGACCCGCTCCCATGTGTCGCAACACAGATGAGGGGGAGCTTGGGGTTCCTTCTGTTCCTCACCCTACTTCTGAGTGAGTCTGCTGTTCCCGTGGTGAAGTGTGTGGCTCTGCTGGGAAGGACAAATGTCTCCTTTCCGTTCAAAGTGCCCAGTGCAGAGCCACAGGCAGAAGGGTGCCCGCAAAGACTTTACCTCTGATAAAAGCCAGAAAAGCCACAAGAAGCAGTGGGCAGCTCTTCCACTTGAAATAGAAGATGGAGAAAGCACAGTCAGATTGTCACTCTCTGCTGCCTCCCATGCCTCACTATTTTTATGAGCTAGCCTTTTTTATCTTCTGTCTTTTGCTAGGCAGTATTTTTGAAGATGCGTTTTAATGTTTAAAATACCCAATAGCTCAGTGCACAATTTTTCTGTCTCTTTTAATTAGCTTGTTAACTTCTTCCTCTTTATTCATTATGGATCTTCTATCCCTCTGCCCTCTCTGAGATTGCATTGTATATTTATATTGTTATAAGCCTTTCTCTGTGATTCCAGAACCTTTCTCCATTAAAATTTTAGCAGGGCAGAGCTTTTAATTGCCCTTTCCCCATCTTTGATGGGAAGATTTCCAAACATAAAATAATAATCAAAAAGCTTCCAAGTATAACTTGCTGCCTTAGGGCCAGACTCAACACAGATAAGGATTCCATATTTCCCTCAACCCTTGTTTCTTTCTTTTGAATATCTCAAAGCTTCTTGAAGCCTCGGGCATTGTTTGTCTTGCCAAGTTCACGTGCACCAGGCTTCTGCCCAGGTTTCTGTCTTACCAGCTGTCTCCTCACTATGGTGTTGGGGTAATTCTCATAGGTATTGGAGAATAAAAGGTGCTCCTTTCTCTGAACCAGGGCTTCCTACAGGCCTCTGCCATCTGCCACCTGCCCTTTCCGACAGCTTATAGATTAAGGTGGCATTGAGAATTATTTGACCCTCTTTCTAAACTCATTTTGCTTCCTTAGTACTGACTGCTGAGTTGGCCGAGATACTGATGTTATTTAATAGATTGCTGTAGAGACTGAGAATTGGGATTGGTTTTGACACAATGGCAAAGCTAGAAACAATGGAGATGGGCATGTGGGCACAGCCAGTTTTTGTGGCTGCCACCGGTGTACAATCAGTCTGGCATTCTGTAAATTGAGATTCTTCCAGGTTACTAGGACTAAGCTTTGCAAAGCAAGTCCACTTCTGCCTGTTTCTCATCATATATATCTGGACTGACGTTTGGTTTGTTCCCAGCCAATGCAAACTGATTTTAAACATTGCCCTACACAAAAAGGAATTAAGATGGCAAATCTATTGGAGAGAAATAGTGCCATAGCCACCCCCTTTAGCATAGGCTAATAAAGAAAGCAATTCAGGAGTGCAGAACAATGGTGGAGCACTCACCAGACATTCTCGAGGCTCTGGGGTCGATCTCCAGAACCACCAAAACTTTTGTATGTGATATAATAGATAACGTATTTTTTTAAATGCCAGGTGTGGTGGCACATATCTGTAATTGTAGCTACTCAGGAGGCTGACACAGAAGAATCACAAGTTTGAGGCCAGCCTCAGCAACTTAGTGAGACCCGTTTCAGAAAAATAAAGAAAAAAATGAATTGAATGAAATAACAGTATCCCTAAAAAGGTTAATGTTGCTTTTAAAAAATCAACTTCTGTTCCCTTCATTGATGGGATCTTTAAGAGGTGGGATCTAGAGGAAGATGGTTAGGTCACTGGGGATGCTGCTCTCAGAAGGAATCAGTACAGTCTTTGAGAGATCCTAACTAATTCCCATGAGATCAAGTCATGAAAAAGAGTAAGCCTGGCCTTTGGATTTCCCTTGCTTTTTATCTTGGCCCATGACTTCTCCCTCATACACAAACTTTCTTTATAATTTCATACAGTTTTCCATAACTTCTGATTGATCTTTGACTAACAGTAGATGTTCATTTAAGTTTCAAATTTCTTTTTCCTTTTGCCGAGTTTTTATACTACTATTCTCTAAAACAGTTAAGGTTCTTAGGTAAGCGCCTATCTTAATCATAACAAATTTTATTATACCATTTGCATACCTTAAAGTTTTCCTCTAATGTGTGCAATATGAATGAGCACCTTCACAATTTTTTTTTCTTTTTGCATTGCTGAGGCTTGAGCCCAGGACCTCTCAAATGAGAGGCGAGTGCTCAACCATGGAGCTACATCCCCAGTCCCCCAGATCTCTTTTAAATATGAGTCCAGATGGTGATTGTTTGAAAGTAGAGCATAACTTGATTTCATAGTGTGTGTGTATGTGTAAGTGTGAGCAGTGTGCACACATGGCTCGTGTGATGGTGTTTTGTGTAAATGTGGAAGGAGGGATGCTTTCAGCTCCAGATCTTGACAACTGGAGCTTCTGGCCACCTCTCCTGCCTGTCAGCCCTGCCCCGTCCTGGAGCCCACTAGCACCTGGCCAGACAGTTTGGTTCCCCTAGCCGGGCTGATTGGACGTTGGCATTGTGGTGGTCATTGGGATGAGAGTGATCTGCCCCTGGGGGAGAGGAGTGTCCGCAGTTTTGGAGACACAGCTCTGCTGGGAACACCAGTGGATGAAGCAGCAACCCCCAGAATGTGAAAGGCACACAGAATTCTCGTCCCACTCAGCTCATGAAAGTCATTGATTTATTCCCGATCCCAGCAAATCCACCTTTTTAAACATAAACTCTTAGCTCAGAACATCCTGTGAAGCCAGTTATCTCCTGCAGTGTTGACCCCCAAACAGATCTGTCAGCCTGTTGGACCCATGAAGAGTGGTCCTGGGCTGATTCTTCCCTGTGTCACAACCCCCAAGAAGTGCTGGGAATGACTACCTCCATATTCCGTGAATTCCACAAGCAGGATGGTTGCTATCATGTGGATCCTGCAGCCATCCATGATAACTGGATGCCTAAGGCCTTAGCAGAATTCCATTCTAGAAGGCAAACATATTTTCCATTCTGAATATTTTCCAGTCTGATTCAAACTAAGAGAATAATCAGTCATATTTAATCCTGGAAGTCTGAGATAGGAAAATTACCTATCACATTTGCCCACCCACCCCTTTCCTAAACACCCCACTAAGGCTGGACTGTACCACAGTACTCTCAGGGGCCCAGGGCCGGATGGCAGAGCTTGGTCTTCTCTCAGCTCACCTGCACGCACCATTGAGGCCTGCGTGGCCTGTGGCACCCTGTGAGCAAGCATTTGTGCCCTAAGCCTGTTCTCTGCTCTGGCACCAGGGGAGCTGTCACTGCTGTGCTCAGTTCATTAGGCAAATGTGAATTGAGCACCTGCTGTGTGCCAGCACAGCAGCAGGCCCTGGATGCTGGGATAAACAAGATGAACACAGCCTTACCTCTCCAGAGGTTGGAAGGGATGGGTAGCAGCCTAGCCTGCTCTCAGGGGAGAGGAAATAGAGGTGGTTGGGAAAAGTCTGGGGGTGGTGCAGCAGGTCATCTGCCCACTGCCAGGCCTCTGACCTGCCTTGCTGGGAGTGGAGGAGGGCCATGTAATCAGAGTGAGCCATGAGCTTAGGCTACACACCCAGGTGGGGCTTGCTTCCTTCCACACATCCTGGCTCCTGTCCTCTTCCTATGGGCCAGGGATACCCAGCCTTGGCACGATTGATGTTTGGGGCCACACAATAGTCACGGGAACTACCCGCTGTGTTTCAAGATATTTAGGAGCATTCTGGCCCACTGGATGTCAGAGGTACCCCCTGGATGTGATAACTCAAAATTTCTTCAGACCTGTCCCCTGGGGGCAAGATCACCCCTGTGCATGGCCTTGTCCCCAGCCTAGCCAGCCCTCCTTACTGCAGTTCCCAAAGTGTGTTCCTGGGAATACTGCTGAGTCCAAAAGGACCCTGTGGAGACAGAACTGGTGCTACATTTCCCCTTAAGCCACCAGCATGGTGATGCTCCAACCAGACCTGTGTCTATCAGGCTAAAGGTTTTCTTCCCCATTTATTCTCCTAACAGTTTCCCTCCAGGGCCTAGCACAATGCACAACACATTGAGGAAATGTTCCTGGGGGAGACTGAGGATGAGGGGAGATAGGCCATGGGGCTGGAGCACTGGGGGGCCTCAGTGTTCCAAGGCCCCGCCAACACTGATAGTGGTAGGAAGGATGGAGGCAGAGGTCCTAAATACCATCCATGATGAGGGAAGGCCAGCTCAGGCGAGCCTCAGGCCCAGTGAGGAGGGCATGGGTATGGAGCAGCAGCTGACTTGGGTCATGTTAGGATGTCCCTCTCTCCCAAGCAGCTGCGGCCTCTGTGGCCACCATGATCAGGCAGCTATGAGCAGCTGCTCATGATGACAGTCTTCTACCATGAGACCATGAGCAGCCGCTGAGTACCCAAAACTTAAAATCACTGAGTTGTCTATGCAATAATCATGTACATTTAACGAAAATTGCAGACATCATCTGGTACAGCCTGACCCACGTTCCTGTAGGGCCCAGCTCCTGCACACCACAGGGTGGGGCTTTGACCATGGGGGCTTCCAGCCCAGAGGGCGAACGAAACTGGGACACTCTGACCTGCAGATGCCACATGGAGCAACTTGACAGCGCAGGCAGTTGGGCAGCCATAGCCACTTTATCCAGGCAACCAGACTGTGGGTGTCTGCTGAGCCAGAGTCTGGGTACAAGTATGCAGTGGGACCCTAGTCAGGGTACAAGAGGAAGGACTCATTCATGCTACAGTGGGACATGCCAAAGCTTAAGCTTATTGTTTTCATCAGCTTTTTCACTGCTGTGACTTAAGACTTGACCAGACCAACTGTAGCGGAGTAAAGGTTTATTTAGCAGCTGGCAGTTTTAGAGGTCTCCATCCATAGACCGCAGGCTCTATTCCTCAGGGCTCAAGTGAGGCAGGACATCATGGCAGAAGAGTGTGGCAGAGGGAAACAGCTCACAGGAAGATCAGAAAGCAGACAGCGGTCTCCCATTGTCAGATACAGATATATACACCCCATGGCCACGTCCACAATGAACCACTTCCTGCAGCCACACCCCACCTGCCTCCAGTTACCCCTCAGTGAATCCCATCAGGGACTACTTCACTCATCATGTTTCGGTCATGACCCAGTCATTTCTTTTCCAAACCTTCTTGCACTGTCTCACATGTGAGCTTTTGGGGGACACCACCTCTACACCATAACTGCTCTATATCTCCCTAGAGATGTGCATTTTTAAAAAGGCTTCAGCACCACTAGCTCTCCCCAGTAGCAGCCTTCGGCCAGCGTGGTGAGGAAGGTAGAAAGAGCAAGTCTCCCATCTGTCCACCTTGGGGTCCAGTGAGCCCTGTGGTCGAAGCAGACTCTCCAGTGGCCATGATGACCCAGTCAGTCATGGGGTTTCAGACTTCTGCATGTAAAAGCTCCTCTGTGTGGTGCTTGTGCTTCTCTCTCTGTTTCTCCCCAAAGCTCCTGTGTCAATAGCAGGAATGTTCAGAGGTGCACGGATTAGATCATGAGAGCCATGACCTCACCAGTTCATCCCAGTTTGAATGGATGGACTGGTGGTGACTGTAGGCAGGTGGGGCGTGCTGGAGGAGTGGGTCGGGGGGTGCCCTGGCAGGGTGCATCTTCCCATGGCCCCTCCCCTTCCTCTCCTTGCCTGGCCGTCATGAGTGCAGCAGCCCTTCTCTACCATGCCCTTCTGCACAGTGGTCTCCCTCACCTTCAGCCCAAACAATGGAGTCAGCTGACCATGGGCTGAACCTCTGAAATCATGAGCTAAAATAAAATTTTCCTCCTTTAAGTCGTTCTGGTCAGATATTTTGGTCACAGCGATGAAAACCTCACACACTCACACACACGTCCACACTCACATCCCCACACACGCATGCTTACCAGTACTCACACACACACAGAGCCCAGCCTCAATGGAGGAATACAGTACAATTTTCTTAGAGTGCTGATGGGCAATGTTTTAAATGTAATCACCACAGACCGCGGAGGGAGGCTGGGGTCCAGACCCCATCCAACCTACCTTTAGGCTCACAGAACCCAGCACAAAAAGGAGTGTCACACATAAAAGCTGCTCCAGGCCATCCAGGGACACTGCCTGGGCTCCTTTTCTAGGCTGGTCTCACTGCCCAGCCTGGCTGTCCTGCGTTCATGGAGAGCCAGCTCTGACTCCATAAAGCACGGGCCCTACTTGGTGAAGCTCACTCAGAGAGATCCTGGGATGCTGATGAAACCCTGGGGCCTGGTGTTCTGCCAGCAGATAGCCATTTGCAGGGTGCAAAGGTTGTCCATGCCAGGAGATGGGTTTGCACATCCTCAGGGGATGACGTTGACACCGAGCTGGTGATTGTCAGCACAGATCCCTCCAGCGGACTCACCCGTTTTGTACATGAGAACAGTCACCTTCATCCCACAGCGGATCTCTCTCTTAAGGAAGGGAAGCTAGGGAAGAGATTGAACCGGGGAATTTTCCAGCAAGGGAATTCAGGGAAAAGTGCACCAAAGAGCAGGGCCCCAACCCTCCCGCTGCTGTTGGTGTGAGAGGGAATAGCACTCGCAGGGCTGCCCTCTGCCCAGGAACAAGCACTCCTCCCTGGCCTGCAGGCTCTGCTGGGAACATATAGAATACACACACACACCTCAGCACACCTTCCTGGGTGCTCTATCAGCCATTTTATGCAAAGGACGGTTTCTGGAAAATGCTGCCTGGGGTTTCCAAATGAAGCCGGGTCATAAAGACACAGACCTTAGCTCGTCCTCAGGGGATGAGGGAGTTATGTCAAGAAGCCCAATTTGGAATAAGTAACCCCTCAGGTAGGCTGCACAGCCCTGCAATTTTCTTTCAAAAGTTGTGTGACATTAGCAAGACATGACACAGGGGCTCTTTGGGGGCTCTTCTTAGAAGAGCCAGGCCCCACCGTGACCCCTGCTTCATGTGAAGCCCCACCAGAAATATTTTCAGAAAGCAAATAATGCTATCTGCTGGTTCCTCTGACTCAGCCCATGACGTTTCCTGGCTGGGCCAGGGCCTCGCAGCGGGGAGGGGACTTGTGTGTCAGAATGGCCAACATGCAGGGTCTTCCCCAGGGAGTGGCACCAGCACCCCAGAGCTGCATGGTCCGTCTGGGACACTTCTTCCAAGTTTTAAGAAAAGAAGCACAATGAGCCTTCAATCTCAGCTTTTGTTTTCTTCCTCTAACCAGCTTCACAAGATAATCTTTAAAGTTCCAAATAGGACTGTACTTCTCTAGGAGCGTTAACCCACTTGGTTTCAAACTTATGTCTCTCTAGAAAGAGAAGAAGAGTGGGCTGCTGAAACTTCTAGCTGGGGCATCCACCAAGAAGAAGTCTCCCACCCATGACCCTCAGATGGCTTTGGACACCTCACTCCAGGGCGCCATGGGCCCCGAAGTATCCTCGCTGTCCATCCATGGCAGGGCAGGCTCCTGCCCCATAGAGAGCGAGATGCAGGGAGCCATGGGGCTAGAGCCACTGCACAGGAAAGCCGGCTCCTTGGATCTGAACTTCTCCTTGTCCCCTTCCCGGCAAGCATCTCTTTCCATGGCTGCCATCCGTCCTGAGCCTAAGCCATTGCCTAGAGAGAGGTAAGGGGGGGTGTGGGCTTGCAGCATTTGTGGCCATGCTTCGGGGTGGTCCCCCAAGGTCTGGAGGCTCATTTGGGGAACAGGGACATTTGGGGCTTCCCTGAGGATTAAGATTACCATATGTGCAATTAGGATAGCAAGATCCTACACGTTGGGATGTTGCTTAAGTAATAAAACTATGAACCATCTCCTAAGAAAACAATCTTGGCATTTCTGCTAAAATACTGCTGCTCAGTCATGCTAGCACCACAGCCCAAAAGGCAGCCACCATCCTGAGCACCTGCGGACCTCTGAGACTACCACTTCCAGCCAGGGGCTAGATAAGTTTCCATCTAGACCGAAGAAGGTATATACATTTTCTGTCAAGGGCCGCATATTAAAACATTGTAGATGTGGTGGACCTTACAATGTCTGTGGCAACTCGTCACTCTACCTATTTAGTAGGAAGGCTGCCACAGGCCAGATGTACACAAATAGTCTTGGTGTTTCAGAAAGCTCTGTGTAAGGACACTGAAATTTAAGTGTCCTACAACTTTCTCATGTTTTAAAAGCTGCTTTGGATTTCCTTTCCAACCATATCAAAATGAGCAGCATTCTTAGCTCTCAGTGCTATAGGCCATCAGCCACAGTTACAGATCTCTAGACGGTGCCTTTGAGCTGTGCCTCTGGGAGCATCAGCTAGGGCTGCAGGAAGAGTCAGTGTCTCCACCAGGCTGAGGAGGGAAAGCATGGCGCCATGTTACAACCTACTATTAGAGTAGCAGTCAGTAGCAGGATGAGGTCAGCTGAATATTCTGCGCAGATGTGATGCTCAGAACATCCCAGAGTTAGGAGGGTTGCTGGCTGTGGACACCAGGATGGTCAGGCATTGCATGATATGTGTATCTGCCAGCATTTCCCGAGTGCCTTCTATGTGATATAATCTTCCTTATCAATCCCGTGAATTCAGCCTCCCCATTTTATAGAAGAGAGAATTGAGGTTTCTTGAAAGGCTGTATCACTTGCTCAAGGTCACTCCGATGGGTTAGTGGCTTAACCAAAGACTCAGCTTAGGGCTTTCTGACCACAGAGTCCAGACTCTGAAAAGCCTTGCTCTGTGGGGTGCATAGACAGCAGCCTCCTTCAGAGGATGCTCACTGGTCCTACAAAGGGACCTTGACATCCTTAGCTTGAGAATAGTGTGGAGCAAGTCACAGCCCTGACAAGTCCTCCAGAATCCAGGAGCACTGTATTGTCCACCCAAGGTGCAGCTGTATTCCCTCTTCATACAACAGTGCTGTGCAGGGGATTGCCTTCCCCAGAGTGTCCCTGGACCGTCAAGTGATGGAGTTCACACTGCCCCCCACACCATGGAAACACATAATATAATGATCCACTACACACTCCCCGTGTGAACACACCACACATACCTCACACACATTTTACATACACCACACACCTGCAAACACACCACACCATACACTCATGCATACCAAACACATAACTCACAAATAGACATGCACACCAAACACAGGCACACACCAAACGTACCACATAGCATATGAACATACACACAAACCACACACATACACACACACTCTGTAACACACATACACTCACACAAAATGCACACAGACTCTGGAACACATACACAAATATATTCCCACAATGCACATTGCCCTCTCCCACTTCCCTTCCCAAGGGAGCCTCCTCCAACTTGGGGCAGCTCCTCCTTGTCAGAATCTCCCTCCCTCCATGGGCCAACACCAACTGCCTTGTAAATTCTGAACATGGGTCCCAGTGTCTCATCGCAGGTTACAGAGTGGGTCTTTTGGCTTGTCAGAAAGACAGGCTTCTAGATCTTTCATAGCTGTTCTTGTATCTCTCCTGGGTACCTGCTCCCTATACCTCTAAGTCTATCTTCAAAGACGTGACTTCCAGACTCCTCAATAAGAAATCTTGAAAGACTCTGTTCTAAAAAATCATGGGAGTCTCTGATTAACTAGCAGATTCAGACAGTCACTGCCGTTCTCAGAATATTTGGTCTAATCAGGGGGTTATTATACCTAAAGACTCTGGGCACACTCCTTGACCCCAAGCACTCTGCAGAGCTCATTAAAGAGCAGTGTTTGCAAAATAATAGCCTGACACCAAACTACAGATGGGCCCCAGGAACACTCCCCTCAACCTCAACCTGGGCAGCCACAGGCCACCTGGTGTCCATGGAGCCTGGACAGGTTGTGACTATGGACATGCTGGCTCTTTAGGCTGAGACAGCTCCAGTCCAGACAGCATTTGGAATCTGGCCCTGCAGGCTTGTGAATAAAACTCACTTGGTAGGGGTGGGGGCTATGGCCCAGCCGTAGAGCACTCGCCTTACACATGCAAGGCCCTGGGTTCAATCCTCAGCACCATGTATAAATAAATAAAATAAAGTTAAAAAAATTTTAAAAATAGACCTCATTTTGCAGCATGTTTTGGAAGAGGGAGCCAGTGGGTTGCAGCTGCAAGAGTCTTTGCCCACCAGGGTCCTGTTGCCTCGCCTCACACGGAGGCGTGCCAGGTGGAATATGGCAGGAGGGCATTGTGGGGTAGTCAGAGTCCAGGTGTCCATCCTTCCGTGCTGAGGCAGTGGCTGAGGTCCAGACACAGCAGTGTCCTTCTTGCATCTTTTGTGAAACTCCTGTGTGCAGGTCCCCCACCCCCCACCCCAAGTCTCAACCATTGCTCTCCTGAGGATCTGGGGAGACGGTGGGGGCTTCTCAGTGCTCTAAGAGGAGGGAAGTTTAGGTTAAAAGTGCTGCAGAGGGCAGTGGCACATGCTTGTCATCCCAGAGGCTTGGGAGGCTGAGGCAGGAGGATCCTGGGTTCAAAGCCAGCCTCAACAACTTAGCAAGGCCCTAAGCAACTCAGTGAGGGCCTATCTCTAAATAAAAGGGGGGCGGGTGCTGGAACACAGTGGTTGAGTGCCCCTGGGTTCAATCCCCCAGTACCAAAAAAAAAAAAAAAAAAGTATTGCAAAGGGAGCCCCCAGGGAGGCCACTCAGGAGAGTATACCTGGGCAAGCTCTGGTAAACCCGCCACATCAGCCGGCTGACAACGCATACAGACTAGGCCTGTCTGAGCCACACCCCCAGACTATTGTGTAAATCAAAGGACTGGTTACCAATTCATCCCAAGGGGACTTCATCTTCAGGCCACCTAAACATATTTTTTTTCCTGCGGACAAGGTGCTCAAGAAGCCAAATTTGAAAGTTATTTGGGGAACAGATTATTGGGGTATGGTTATAGGATGTGAATCTCACAGAGTATCAGGTTAAAACTCTACTACCTCTATGTTTCCTGTTGGGATGCTTTCAATTTATGATGGGTTTACTGAGGAGTGACACTTGATAAGCTGAGGAGCCTCTGTAATGCGTTGTAGTTTAGTGTCCAGGGTATAGATGCATTTTTTGTCATTTCTAAGTTGGTAGCAGGACATTGTTCCATAACCACCTGGTGCCACCGCTCACAGGCCCACTTGTCCTCAACCATGTTGAAGTCAATGCTCCGAAGAGGCCCCCCTCGGGAGGGCCACCCTGTGACCCCTGTTGTCAGGTAGGGAAGCAGATGACACTAGATAAAGTCGGGACACCCCAAACTCACACATGGAGCTAATTGCATTAGTAATAAGAATTCCTCCTGATTTTGTCTATTTGGATTCCTCGAGCCCTGTGTGTGAATATTAGCTGTGGTTGACAAACCTTATTTATACTCAGTAGGGCAGAGTCTTTCTCTGATTTATGAAGCCATGATCATGACATAAGAGTAGCTGTCATCCTCAACTGCTTACATGGCCCTTTGTGTCTGTAACAGGGAGTGTCAGTTACTTTCATGCAGCAGGGAGAATAGCTCAGAGTCTTGGAATGATCTGGACAGAAACGTTAAACACTTGTCTCATATAAATTCAGCTCACATCCATCTGGGCTCATTAAATCATTGAATTGCTCAGAAGCACCAAATTACTTCTCTCTAACAAATTACATTTTTAAAGTCGCTTGTTTGTTTCACATCTGGCTGTTGAGGCAAAAGCCAAAACTTGCGTTCAGAGTCTGAGAAATCATCTTGCCCTTTGCCTTTCTTTCCTTGGGGAAGAGAGAGAAGGATCAGGTGTTCAGAGAGGAAGTGGAGGATGGCAGGAAGCCACAGGTAGGACAGCCCCGTCCTGGTGGACACATGCAGCCCCTGTGCTGGTGGGGTGGGGACCATAAGGTGTGTGCGCATGCCGTCTGATTTCACAGGATGCTGGCTGCATCCCAGGGGCCATCTGTCCTCCTAGACACTGGTCTGGGAGGAGATGGGAGGCGCTCTGCTTCCTTTCCTCCTCCACTCTCCAGAGAACCAGCGTCTGGCTTGCCCTCAGACAGCAGTGGGAACTGGTCCAGTCCAGCTGCACCTGCAACCATCCCAAAGCACATATAGTTGGCCAGTCTGACTCAGCACTGGGACCTGGAGCCTGGCTAGCCCTGCTGCCTCTGAATAGCAGCACTCACACCCAGCCAGCCTTGCCTCCTGCTTTTGCCTGTCTGAAGCAAGTTGGAGGCATGTGCCGTAGGCTGTGAGCTCTCTGGGGCTGGGCCTAGGGCTTTTTGTCTGTGCCCCTTCTTAGAGCCCAATAACACCACCAGCTTCCCCCAAACCATGGCTTCTCAGGCCAAGCCAGACACGTGCACTGTGAGCAGGCTGGTTTGGGAAGGATGGAATCTTCCTTCCAATTTGTATGCTCTCAGTGCTCTGATTCTAAGGGACCTGCATGCAAATATTTTCTTCCATAACTTGTTTAAAATCCACATTCTTTAGCCCCATTTTATCAAGTAGATCCAGTAGAGGCCTAAGAATCTGCCTCAAGGGCTCCTGAAATCCATGAGCCACAATTGCTCGCTTAGGGGCTTTTTTTTTTTTTGCTTTGTAAGGTCCCAACTTTTCTAAGACCAGAATATACCAGGCCTAGAGACTTCAGATACTGAGCACCTTAAGGACCCCTCAAGGTAGCCAGATGCTGTTGATGAGGCAGGTCTCCTTCGGGTCCCACTGTGTGGCTGTGGGTGATGGGGCAGGGAGGAAGGGGCAGGCCCCAGGGAACAGGCCTTCCCAGCTGGCTGGCCAGGAAGATGAAAGGTAAAGGATTGCCTATTTCTCCCCACCACCACCGAGCCAGTAGACTAGGACCTTGGCCCCAGCATGCCCAGGATGGGAGGGGACAGCAGTGCTGGCCTCCTTATGCGCCCCCTGGTGCCGGCTGAGAATTTCAGGCGGTTCTGAGCTTCTGAGGTCCACCCAACGTGGATGCCAACTGTCAGAAACCAGTCTGTCATCCGGGGCTTCTTGAGTGCTCTTCAGAAGAAAAGGGACCCTAAGAGGTCTGGAGCCAGGAGGCCTGGGAGCGCCAGGTGTGGTGCCTAATCAGAGGCCCCCTAGTGTACAGGACAGCTGGGTGCAGGTTCAGGAGGAGGGCCTAGGGCAAGGCAGGAGGGGCGGGCCCCAGAGAGCAGTGTAGACTGAGGACAAGTCAGGGTTGTGTGGGTGGGGTAGCTGCTGGCAGCCTGCAGGACTGTTGGCAGTCTGTGATTAAACTCTCCCTGAGTGGTCCCTGCACTCTTCTACTCCCGTTACCTGCCATTGCCCACCAGAGAGGCCAACAGGCCAACTGACAGCTGAAGAACAAGACTATGGCTTTCTGAGAAAGGGGAGACAAGAGGGAGAGAAGAGCCCTGCAGGGAGGAGGAACTGGCCAGGGAGGCGCGGCTAATTGGCACTTGATGAGGCCCCTCCCAGCAGCTCTAGCTTTCCACCCTCCAGTCTGGCCTGCAGCCTCCCCTCCCACACGTCCTCAACAGTGCAGAGACGCCTTAGCCATTGACTAGGTAGTTACTCGCAGTGCTCCTATTCCAGGTACAGGACGCAGCAGGGAGCAGGTGCCACCACGGGGCTTGCTGCCAAGGGGCCAGACAGACAGAAAATAAACAAGGAAACAGGTAAACAGGCCTGTCGAAGGTAGTGAGTAGGGCAGGACGGTCTTGGCCATGATAGGGAAGAGCACTGGAGGCAAAGGTAACCCCAAATGCAGGAGCCTGAGGTCGGTGCACCTGCTGCACCCAGGGCCAGCAGAGCTGAGCTAGGAGGACGCTGAGCTGCACACAGGCACCGAGGATGCCCAGACACAGAAGCCCTTTCTCAGCTTGTGCTTCCACTCTGCGAGAGATGGGAAGTGGTGAACACTCTTAGCAGAGGAGGGCCAGAATCTGCCAGTGTTGTCTTTCATTTGTATGGTATAAAGGAAGGCCAGAATGGATGACCATAAGGCCAGGAGGGCCTACAGGAAGGCCACCTAGCACGTCCTTGGTATGTGTCCCTCAGGCAGCCCCAGTGTCCTTGGAGACGGATGCCCTGTTAGGGGGACATGGGTACTAAGCACCTTCTCCCTGCCGGGCCTAGGCTCTGCTGACTGGCTCAGTGTCACCTCAGTAAAATGATAGCTATAATAACTTTCAGGTTATTATAGCTGAGCGAGAACAGCTATACCCTGGCTGCCATAAAAACCCATTCCTTTAGGATTTGGACTTTGGACCAGAGGTCCCAGCACCCCAGTCTGCTCTGGATGCAGTGTTCTTCCAGCTCTTGCTGCACAACTGTTACCTGCCCTAAGTGTAGAGGGTGCAGAGGCCCAGCCAGACACTGGACACATGTGCCCCTGCAAAGCTTCCTCAGTCACTAGAGGTCCACCTTGCCACAAGGGACAACAGGGGTTTCCCTGGCATTTGTATTCCCTTGGCAATACTTTAGAAGCAGGCTGGTCCCCAGGGGAGCATGGCAGCCCCTCAGCCTTGCTCCTCTTCCTTGGACAGACTTTAAGCAGCAATATGAGATACTTCTGCCATAGGGAAAGGAATTCACCATGAACTGAATTCTGATTCACATTTAAGTGAGTGAGCATTTCAAAGGAAAATGAGGGATTAAGGAGGAGTAGGGGCTCAAGAGTGTCAAAGGAGTGGAAATTTACAGAACGAGAAAGTGGGTGTTAGATCCATGTGAAACCCAACTGGGTTGGTAACTGGAGTAAAGTTGGACTCCCATCCTCCCAGAGACTGAGGCTGAGGTCTTATCTTCAAGCATTGTTGGAACAAACATGTGAATTTTTCTGGCACCTTGAGACTTCTTAGGTAGGTACTTTAAGAAGAGTTAGGTCCATACTAGTGATTCAGCCTTGAGCTGTTAGAAACTGTCAGTGTTTGTCCAAGACTTTATAGACCAGGGTGAAACCTAATAGAGAAGAGGGCTCCAAGGAGCCTGGCTGGGGTTTGGTGAAGGAGAGAGTCTGTCGGGGCTGTAGCTAAGGGCTTGTCAGGTCTGCCTTGTGCAGACCTTGGGACTCTGGGTCCTTGGCAAGGTACTGGCCAGAGGGTCAGACCGTGGTCTTACATCTGGGGAGCACCTGCCTCAGCCCAGAGAGGCTGCAGGGCTGCATCTGGTCACAGCTCCAGCCTACAGCAAGCCATCCATCTCAGTGCATGCAGAGGCCAAAGAGGGAAGGCTTCTGTTCCTGGTTCCATTTTATCTTATGTTGGTCTGAAAACAGAGACCCTGAGAGGCCTTGGAGGCTTCAGAGAGGGAGGAGCCCAGTTCTTGTAGAAATAAGGTGTGGGGAAAAGGAGTTCTGGATGATGTTGGTGACATGGCCTCAGCGAGTTGAAGCGCTAAGGCAACATGATTTTATGATTCTGAAGCACATTTAGAAAAATGACCGTTGGAACAAAGCCATCTTCCAATCACGTTTCACACATCATATGAGCCACAACCATCTGAGACCTAGTGGCACAGGTGAGGGGCCCTGCTCTTTAGACAAAGAAACTGACACTTGAACAAGTTGAGGACATGAGCCTGAGTCACAAGTCAGAACAGGGCTGAGGAGAAAGCCAAGGCTCTGACCTTCCTCAGTCCCACCAGCTCTCCCAGGAAGGCACCGTAGCTCTGCTCAGTCAGGGCAGAGGGAGAGTGTGAAGTGACCGGGTGCTGCTGGGACAAACAGGAAGGAACATTCCAGGTGGTCTTAGATCTGTGTCCAAGAAGACACAAAGGGAAATTTCTTAAAAAAAAAAATTTAAGTGGGAAAGAATTTTGGAAAAAAAAAAGATAAATAGAAATTTGTAAAGTGGGAAAAGTAGTCCCAAACTGCAAGATTTACCCCAAGGGGAGGAAGAAGAAAAGGAGAGTCGTGGGCTGGGTCTGGCTGGCAGGCAGGGTTGGGGGGTCACTGAGCAAGCAAGCCTGTCCCCCAGGCTCACCTACTGCGCCCTCTGTCCCCAGGTACCGCGTGGTGGTCTCCTACCCCCCGCAGAGCGAGGCGGAGATAGAGCTGAAGGAAGGTGACATTGTCTTCGTCCACAAGAAGCGCGAGGACGGCTGGTACAAGGGGACCTTGCAGCGGAACGGCCGCACCGGCCTCTTCCCGGGCAGCTTCGTGGAGAGCTTCTGAGGCCTGCGGCTCCAGCTCCACTGACCCTCCACTGACCAGGGGTGGCGCCCCGGGAAGCTCCGCCCAGGAGCCGAGGGAGCCGCAGCCGCCCAGGGTCCCAGGTCCTCTCCCAGGCACCTGGCAGGGACACCTGGGTCGGGGTGGGGTCTGGAAGTGTGGAGGTCCTGCCTTCACCCAGGAGCCCAACTCAGTGCGCCCTCCGGGCTGTTCAAGGAAAGAGCTGTGCCCTGGGAGCAGACTGCAAGGGAAGACACCCACGTGGGCAGGTCCACGCTTTGCCCTCGAATGGGGCACAGCGTCATCTGCCACCTATGCAAGTTTGGGAGCTGCCAGAGGCCACGGGGCTGGGCAGGTGGGCTGGGGCCAGAAGCGCTGGGGATGTCTCTCCAGGCTGCCCTGGGCATCTCCCCTCTCTATACCTCAGTCACCTGCCATCGAGCCCCTCATGGGCATGCAGGGATCGGGGGCCTCCCCTGAGACCTGTCGGGCACTGGAACAGAATCCCTGTGGCTTCGTCTCCTGCCAGGATTGTCAGCTACACCTTTTGTTTCACAGCTGCTGTCCCTCTGCGTTGCTTCTTTCTTACATCTTTTTAACGTACAGCCGTTAGACTTTATATATTTCTAATAGGTCAGACATTGCCTATTTTTCATACATCTGGTGCTGCCTTTTTGTAAAACTAGTAATGACTTGGGTGAGCTTGAAAGAAAAAATGTCTGAGGCGACATCAAAGGGCAGGGTTTTTATATTTACCATATGAATTTTGGAGCACACTGAGAAACCCCTGTCCTCCACATCAGAGCGCTGGCCAGTGCCCCTGGGATGAGAGCCCGTCCGCCGAGGTGGTTGGAGGGAGTTGGAAACAGCCAATTTCTTTAAATCCTTACCAAAACCCCAGGCTCTGTCTAGACAGTGATGATTATTATTCAAGGACTGGAAATGTGTCTAGGAGGGTTACTCTAATTGCCCTTTCGTGTGGCGGTAAAAGAACATGCGGGTTGACCCCTGCCTAGGAAGGCAGATGCTTTTTTTAAAATTCCTTATGAGAGAATGACTGTAATTAGCATTCTCAAAACATGATTTTTTTTGTTATCAAAATTTGCAGTTCAGATCACCACCTTGCAAAGGTTCAAAGGTTCTCTCTCTCTCTCTCTCTCTCTCTCTCTCTCTCTCTCTCTCTCTCTCCTTATTTTTGAAAAATAAACAACTCTTCCCATATCAGGCCTTGCAGAGCTTCCTCTGCTAGAGACCAGAGATAAAGTGAGAACAAGGCTGTGATGCGTGCTGTATACTTGCAGGGTCCAGGAATACTGGGAAGAGAGAGAAGGACGAAGAGTGGTTTACCCTGGGACCTCCCCCAAGTGACATCAACGGATGTGTCTTCCTTAGTGTAACAGCCCCTTCCCAAGAAAAGTGACCTGAGGAGCCCTGTCACAGACAGTTTTGTCCTTGAGACTTACCTCAGGAATATATTTTTATCATCTCAAAGTCGTAATGCATAACCCTGCTCTCTCCAAAAACCACTCAGCCTTACATTAGGCTGAATAATCAGCCTTTGGTAGTGGACATTGTCAGTGGCTTTCAGGGATGCAGCACATTCCAGAAATGCATTCGCTTGCCTGGCATAAAGACTTTGAAATGAAGACCACTTATTTTCAAAGTTCCTATTTGGGGACATGACTTGGCTATGTATAACTACCAGGTGGCTTCCACACTGGGGAAATCACATCTAGAAAATGGCTCTTTCTCTCCCTCCAGATGATAATAGAATTAATGGACATGAGAAATTTATTCTGAATCAAAGAGAAAATCTAGTTTACACACTGGGTTAGTGACAACCAGAAGGGATCTAGTCATCATCATTGCCAAATTAGCTTGCCCACCATGCACAAAAAAAAATCTTGTGTCATGCTGTCACCAAAGAGATTAACACCCTGGGTGAGAAACATTCTCCAGCAGAACCAGAACTAACTTGATTCTCCAGGTAAAAAAAATAGTCTTTTTTTTTTTCCTTTTTGTTAAAGAGGGCAGCTATCAAGCAACAATTACTAGCTCGGGCTTACTTTCCTCTCCCAATCTCTGCCCACATGGTGCTCCTGGTGGGAATGTGCTCCAGTACTTAGCGGTTGTGAGTGGGGATTCAGCCCACCCAGCCAAGCACCCCCACCTCATGATAGAGAGCTGGGGCAAGTATTTAGGTGTCTTTGGAGGACATTGGCCCCACCTTGGGAAGGAGAAGGATGCTGTGGGCCCAGCCAACTCCAGGGTTTGCTGTCAGGTGGGTGGAGCTCCTGGAGGGGGCAGTGGGCTGCCAGAGAGTGGGAGAAATACACAACCAGCCCCATGTGTTGTCTGAGTGTCTTCAACATATCCAAGTCCTTCAGCCTTCTTAACAGTGCAGGAGCAGAAGTAGCCCTTCCCTTCAGGCCTTCTTGCCTCCCAGGACAGATGTTTCAGTGATGAAGATGAAACCAGCACTTTGTCCTGAACCCTCGTATCCCATCCTGGCCCCATGATGTCCACTTCTAATTGTGCAGTGGCATTTGGCAGCCAAGGTGATTTCCGTTGAGGAGCACATTAGGGTCCATAGCTTTGACTGAGCAAGGTCAGCAGACTCCTAGGAGATAGGACAGCCTGGCCCCCCGGAGTGTCAAGGGCATGAGGGAGGGAGACAGGATGGTAGGCAGCGGGGCCTGAATGCCAGGCTGAACACCCTGAAACCAGCTCAGCCAACCAACTGGGAAACCCTTTGTACTTTGCACAGTTCACACACACACACACACACACACACGCATAGTGTTTCTGTTATACACAATGTCAGCGTGTGATTTTGGAAGAATTGACAGTAGTGACAAACTATGATGCCTGTGTTTCTGAGTCTTTAAATAAAAATGAACATGGAGAGGCCTGTGTCTGGATGATGGGGCTGGGGTACAGGCTGCAAGGCCTAAGCTGAAAGGCCCAGCCCTGGGCGGGAGTGGCACTGGGATGGTACTGTTTGCATGCCCACGGCCCATTCCTAGGGCTTGCATACCTGGCACCTCATGTTCCTACCAGGAAGACACCTGGTCTGTGTGTATCGGGTGCTGGGCCATCCAGGAGACTGGGTAGTCACGGCCAGCAGTGTCATTGAACATGAAGCATACCCAGCACACATTGAGGGTCCATTAGCTGGACACTCAGAAGTATGCCGCAGAATCCAGGCTGGCGAAGAGGTAGGGACCTCTAGTTCTGCTCCAGGGGTTCATTTGCCTGGAAGAGAAAGAGGACATTCTATGGAGGATTCAGCCTCTCTCCTTTCTTGTAGCTATTTAAGTCCTTGTCAACCAGAATTGCCTGGTATAGACTCCAGTGAGCACACTGCTGGCCCTGATTTTGTATCTCTGACTCTTGGGGTGCCCATACCATGTTCTCTGAAGAGCAGGATAGGGGTACTGCTGCAGCCTGGCTGGGCACAATTCAGAGCCACTTGTCAAGCAGAAAGGAACTTTATTTTTAGAACACACACAGCACCACACAGCTCTTCAGGAATTCCCTCAGAGCCCAACCGCCACCACTGGCTTCCAGAGCCTCTCAACCCCCCCCCCACTCCTCCTTCTCTTGAGGCCGATTGGCTGGGTTGTGTGGGCGGAGCCAAAAGAGTCCCCCAGTGAGCAGCTCCATGGTCTGAAAGGGCGGGGAAACAGCCCAATGAGCATCACCGCAGAGGAGCCAATCAGCTGGCAGCTGGAAGTTTCCTGGGGCTGCTGTGAGCCAATCAGTTGGAAGTTTGCTGGGGCCGCTTTGGCTGTGGCTCTCAACAGGGTACATTGAATCCCCCTGCCACAGGAAGGGACTCCAGAAAGGGGGAATCTGTCCCAAGTTGATCTGACTGACAGCTAGCAGGACTGGCCTACCAGTCGGAAGCATGCCAAGGACTGTGTGTTTCTTGAAACAGGTTCTCATTGCCCTCTTAGCCGAGATGTGTACCCACATATATATACACTTGAACTAGAAAGAGGCTTAGTACAGAGCCAATTTAACTTTCTGTAAAACTTAAGTGAACTTGTATAGAGTTTTTAACGGCATGGATAGGAGCTAGAGGGATGAGCAGTAAGGCAGTATGCTGTGCCTGTGTGGAAGAAACTCTTAGCTTGGTTTGCTACATGAGAAATCAAGGTAAGAAGAGATTAACTGAACTGGCCCAGGTCACAGAGCTAACGGAACTGCTGTGTCTCAAGCTCCAGTCTGTTTATCCAATGCCAAGTTGACCCATCCACCTCCAAATCAGGGTGCCAACCCATAGTCCTCTGTAGAACTGTAGCCATAATGTAGGATTGCACCAGATAATGACGTGTCAGTCAACAACAGACCACGCATGTGACCGTGGTCCCATAGATTATAATGGAGCTGAAAATTCCTGTCACCTACTGTTGTCTTAGCCTTCATAAAAGCTTAGGAAACAGCTCACATTTGTGAAGATGCCAGTATAAACACCTACTGTGCTGCCAATCGTATCGAAGTCGAGTACATAAAACTATGCACAGGGCTGGGATATAGCTCAATTGGTAGAATGCTTGCCTTGCATGCACAAGGCCCTGGGTTCAATCCCCAGTACCACACACACACACACACACACACACACACACAAAACAAAAAGTATGGCATAGGATATCGTATTTGATAATGATAAAACACAACTTTTACTGGTTTGTGTATTTATTGTACTATTTGTTGTCAGAGCATACTTCTACTTATTAAAAAAAATCACTTTGAGACTGTACACTGTATGAAGCTGGCAGCAGCTCATACATCTCACGTTTTCCGTATTTCTTTTTGGCATCAAGAGGCCATGCCCAGTGATTGACTGCACCATCTAGGTCTGTGTGACTCTGCTGTTTGCACAATAATGAAATTGCCTCACAACATGTTTCTTGGAACATATTTAAACATTAAGTGACACATGACTGTAACATCAAGTACGTGAATGTGGGAAGAGGTGAATATAAGCAGTGTCCATCACAATTCATCTGGAAAGCGTGCATGGCAGCCACTGGGGTCCCTCTGCCAGGCAGAGATGAGGCAGCAACCCCTTAGGGCCTGGGGCCATTTTACATTCAAATCACATACCCTGCTCATCCAAATCCATGCACACTGAGCAGACAGGACCAATTTGCTTTTTCTAATTTAACAACTAGAGGAAAGTGTTAGGCAAGTTTATAGATTCAGCCTGAGGAGCAGAGACATTTCTCATCATCCACAGTGGACCGGGCCTCCAGTAGAGAGAGGTTCGGCCTCTGTGAATCTTGTGAGCAAGGGCTAGCATGCCTGCATCCGACTGACACTGTCAGGGCGTGTGCCTGAACATGGGGGCACTGGGTCCTCTTCCCAGTGGGGAGGCTCCGTAGCGCAGCCCCTCACGTGACCTTCCCACTGTGTGCTTCCCGGTGAGCAACAGGCATTGAGAGTCCCCACTGAGTCTCCAGCAGAGCGGCTGCGTTGGCCTTGTTCAGGATGGATGCATCTCAGAGATGCCAAGAGTCTCCTGAGGACTCTCAGGAGAGGGAGCCAAGCTTCTTGGCTGAGGATTCCTCTGTGTTCCTCCCAGAGCACTGTGGGAAGAGTAGAGGCTTTTCAAATAGAGGGAAAAGAGGCTACAGACGTCCCTGACTTACGATGATTCAGCTTACAGTTTGCCAGCTTATGATGATGGGAAGGAATGTATACTTAGTAGAAAATATTCTTTGTTTTGAGTTTGATTTTTTTTCCCCTGGCTATCAGTACAGGGTTCACTCCCTTCACTCAGTGCTGGGCAGCTGCAATGTCACTCCCTCTGTCACCAGGAAGAACAACTGACACCCTACAGCGGGCTGTGCTGGGGGCTAAGATGTGGAGGAGGGTGGGTGCATTGAATGCCTTTTCCACGTATGATATTTTCAATTTACAATGGGGATACTGGGACAGGAGTCCCACGAGCTTCTATATTCCAAATTCTGTTTACTTAGTATCTTCAAGTATATAATGTAATTCTTATAACAGCCGCTTGAAGCTGGTTCTCATCATTTCCATTTAACAGATGAAGAAATTGCAACTTTGTAAATTTTATTATTAGCTCTGAGTTAAGTGGATGGCAGAGCCAGGATTCCTGACTTCCAATCTCTGGACTTTTCTTGAACACAGCAGAAATACTCAAGTGCTGTTTATAACCATTAAGACTCTGTTGTCAGTGTTAACCACCAAATGAGGTGGGCACTGTTGTTTTTATAGATAGAGAAACTGAAGCAGCCCACGATGCAATGCCTGGTCAGTAGAGCTGGGGCCCAATTCCAGTGTTTGGCCACTACACACAGAACAGTGGCAGCGGGCTAGGAATACCAGGAAGGAGCCTGTGCCCAGTCTCATGGGCAATTAGCCAAGGAACAGCCCACTCTGAGCTACATTAGAAAAGGAAGGAAGGTGGAAAAGCTTTCCTCCCACTGAGACCTGTCACAGTAGAACACTGCGTCCTTCATGAAACCTGTGCTGCTCAGAGACAGCAGCTGAGGCTCAAGTGCTCTTCCCCAAGCTGGTTCTGATGCTGGCCTCAGACCCAGGCATCATCGCTGTGGATCTTGTCAGGATCTCACAGATTTGAACTCGGTTGAGTCCTCTTCTCATTGCTATGTCATGTTACTCTTCCAGATGGTTCCTTGAACTTCTCAAAGAAGAGCACATTCAGCTGACCACAAAGGACATGTCAGGGCCCAGGGAGATGCTGAGGCCCCGATGCAGCTCTGGATGTTGTCCCCAGTGTCAGAGGCTGGCTGCACTACACTGACACTTGTCTTCTCTGTGCTGTTCTCTGGGACTCGCCATGGGCAATTGTTGGTCCATCCATGTGCATGAGTAAAGTGTTGGCCACACGATTGCCATCCGTTGACGCTTCCCTCCATCAGTCTTGTACTTTGAGAGGCTACACCAAGACCACCTGGGTTGAACCCCAGGCACCCAAGAGAGTGATGGCAAGGTGTTGTTGGTCAGGGACCCTTCATTTGGAAATGCCAGAAAACCAAGTGAATAAGTAAAACTTGACTCAAATAACTGTAAAGCTGTGGTCAGTCAGCAGGACATGTGGAAACAGCGGGCGGGGGATTTTGGTATTCCACTGACTGGGGCACATCTGCATTTTGCTGGTCAGAACTGAGGTGGTTGACCATCTTGTGATGAGTAGAATATGTCTACACTGAGAAGAAGATCCTGCCCCAAATGCCAAGAGTAAGTCCATTAAGAAACACTGATTTAGATGGATTTGAGGTGGGCACTGGCGGATCCAGGCATTCATATGATGTTCTTGAGTGCCACTTGGCTTTGCTGTCCTCCACGTTGGCTCGCTTTTCAGGGGGCTTGCCTCCATATTACAGCAATATAGTTACTAACAGGTTTAGAAAGACATCATAATACCTGCAGAAATAGAACTGCTCTTTTCCAATGGTCCAGTCAAATTTTGGCATTGACTCTTGCTAAGTGAGTTTGGACCCAGGCTGGCCTCCCTGACTCAGCCATTGTGAACAGTGTCAGCCTCACCCAAACCACAGGGATGAAGAGTGTTAGCAAAAATGGGAGGGAAATTTCAACAAGTCATGCAAAAACAGCTGGCCCGACTCCTATGTTCCCCAGGACACAGCCCCAGAAAGGCTATAGCCATTCATCAGCAGGTAGGCCATCAGAGGGTCACGATACCATAGACGGGAAAATGAGACATAGAAACTGGATTTTAAAAAGTCCCAGAGCAGGGCTGGGGCTGTACCTCAATGGTAGAGCACTTGCCTAGCATGAGTGAGGCACTAGATTCGATCCTCAACACCACATAAAAAGTAAATAAATAAAATTATAAAAAAAATATTTTAAGAAAAAGTCCCAGAGGAACAGAGTTGGACATAATTATGAATGTGGAGAAAGAAGTGTCAGTTTGGAATAAATCATATTCTTTAATGTCCTAAGAGATGGATCCACATGAAAGTGTGCATATAGCAAGGATGTGTCATGGAGGAAACAGCCATGGAGGAAACAGCTCTCCCAATGGCTCTGACGTAGGACAGAGGAGGCTGCATATCTGAGGAGTGTTCAGGAATCAGGATTATTGACTGCAGAGTCCAGAGAGGCCATCACCCAAAACATTCTCTGGACCAAGAATCTGAAAATTCTTTGAACTTTATACCCAGTGGGAGGAGGGGCTTGAAGATTTACATTTTGTAGACGTCTACATAACAAAATTTATATATATATATATTTGTGTGTGTGAGTTTATAGAAAGTGCTTTTTGTTCCATTTTTTAACCACAAAAGCAGAAGTAACATCATCAAGTCTTTGGCCAAACTTATTTTGCAAGACAGAGTAACTCAGTCCATACAGAGAATAGGTAGTTCTAATCCACATTGAATTTTTTTCAGAAATTTCTGCTGATATTCTGTTATAAAGCTGTCTGGCAAGAGAAACTTATACATTACAAATACGGTGAGGGTTTCTGCTTAATTATGGTAAGAGTCTTCTGGGTGGGGTCTCTGGTCTGCTCCAGCTCCATCAGAATTCATTCATTCTCCCTGAACAGACACTCAGAGACGGGCGAGACAGCACAGAGGAGCCCAGAGTTCCTGTCCAAAAGAAAGGCGACACAGACGTGGTAACCACAGCCACAAGAAGCTGTGACTGAGGAGAGAGGGCTTTGAGCAGGCAGCAGAAGGATGCAGCCCCTCCAGGACGATCCCCCGGTGCTTTCCTGCCTGGGGATTGGGAAGGGCAGACACAGTCGACCCTTCAGAGCTCCTCAGGACTCCCACTCTTGAAGCCAGCTGGTGAGAACGGGGAGAAATGGAGGGAAGTCCCCTGAGGAGGTCACCTCAGGACTCAGCCCTGTGTTTGTGTCCTTCTCTCCTGCCTGCAGCTTCTCCTCCCACATTCAGTTCTTTCCGCTCTGGGCCCCGCACCAGCGTCCCAGAGATGAATCAAGGCAGTGACCCCACCCAGATATTTAAGCCTCCCCAGAGCTGCTGTCTGCTGGGGTCCTGGCCATCCATCAGAAAACTGATCGGTCAGGCCACCACAGCCAGCCTGAATATCCGTTTCTGATGAGGTTATTGGTCACACAGGATCAGGGCCCAATCTATTGATGTCGTGTTAACTTCATCAGTCTCCAAATGCTGTCTCCTTCTGAGGTGCTGGGTTCAACATAGGAATTTGGGAGGGGCTCATGGAAGATCAGGCAGTACCCATGTCAAAAGCTAAATTGATTAAAGTAACTAGATAACAGCTGCGAGGCAAATAGTTACTCTAGTAAAACTAACCAAGGCACCACCAGAGGACCTGATCTTTGGGGAGAGGATGGCACGGAGGCCACTTCAGGAGAGTGTCCTGGTCTTATCTGGATCCTCACAATGTAATCTCTTGCAAAAATCAACAAGGCAAAGGGAGGGGAATGAATGTGTGGGTGGAGAACTCTGAATGCATATGCCCAAGGCTGGGGAGAGCTTGGTGTAGTCAAGAAACTGGGAAAGAGGGGTGGGAGAGGGGGGGACTGAGAAGATAATTGGCAGGCCAGCAGGAGTGGATCCCACAGAGCCTTCTAGACCAAAGTGGGAGAAAAAAATCTCTATTTTTCCCTCATATTTTTGGTTGCATATAATGTTAGTACTATAAAATAATTATAGGTATATACAATGGTGAGATTTGTTGTCATATTTTCATGAATGCACACATTTTAACAATATAATTTGGCCAATATCATTCCCCAGTGTTTCTCCCCCCTCTCCCTCCCTCCACTTTGGTCCCTTTCAAAGGAAACCTTTAAAAGACTCTTAGAATGGTGCTTGACAGCATCCCCGGGTTTTGAAGCGCCCTCTGCTGGCGCTATGGGAAATGGATCCAAGAATGAGAAGCCTGTGAGAAAGTGCCGCAGGGTGCAGGGATGAGGTGGTATCTTTGACAAAGGTAGCAGCAAGGATGTGGGGAGAAACATTCAGCTCTGAGGGTTCTGAGGATAATCGAGGCCAATGAGGAGGCCAAGGAGGAAGCTGGCCTCGTGTCCAGGAGGGAGACCACCCTGAAGCAGCTCTTGACACATCTGCAGTTATTTCTTGACAAGAGCATAAGGAATACTCAGGAAGGAAGGGAGAGGAAGGGAAGAGGGGAGGGTGAAGGAAGCCCAGAGACCTCCAACTTTGGGCCTGTCATAGGATCCATCAGGATCCCCCTGTTTAGCAGGCCCTGTGGACCTGTTGGAGGGGTGGGCAAGGAGCAAGGCCTTCCTCAGCACACAGGTGAGAGACTTGCATCTTTACTCGACACAGGACCAGACTCCATCCTCTCCTTCCTCCCTGGATGTGTGGTTCTTCTGGCCTCGATGCTGACAGTGCTCCGGGGCTGCATTGCTGTTTCTGGCCAGCTCCAGAGACTCTGGGTGCACACACAGCCCCTTCTCCACAGAACAGACAGCCAGCAAAGCCTGTAGTGAGCCCCTTTGCCGTGTGCCTGTGGCACCCCCTCCTCACCACCCCACTTCTGGGGAACAGGTCCCATTTGACCAGGGGTTGGTTCCCTTTAGCAGCAGCAGCCAGAGCAAAAGCTTTGCCTGCATGAGAGCCGAGGCAGGGGGTTCCAACCAAAGCAAGAACGGTTTTCCTGCTGGAAAGCTGGACGCAAAACAGAGAGACCGCAGCAGCAGGGGGAGCAAGAGAGAACACAACGGAGAACTACTACCGGAAACGTGGATGGCCAGGTCTCCCCTTGAGCTCTGTGGCATCCTTGTCTGGGAAGACGGCAAGTGTGTACTGAGTATGCACTCAGCACTCATCTTCTCCCCCTGCTTAGAGCCCAACATGCACTGTCTCATTTTTGTCCTCACATCAGCCTTATGAGGCAGGAACTATGTTCACACTCATTCCAGTTGGGGAAATGGAGGCAGAATTGTTTACCATCTCATTTCAGCAGGTGACCAAAATGTGGAGCAGCTGGGATTCCATCTCCAGCCATCTGGCTCCCGGCTTCTCTCAGAGGACCTTCATTCTGTACATCTCAGTACCCACTTCCCTTTCTGTCTCCTCCTGAGCCAGCAGGGGCAGCTGCTGGAGGTCCCATCTGGGATCCTCCAGACCTACCTTGACATGGGAGGGTCCCCTGATAGTGCCTGATCTCGGCGGCACATCTGTCCTGGGGTTCCACGTTTACTTCAGGGAGGGAGCCCACCCAGTGCCTTCACCTGCATGACCCTGGAGGTCTGAGGGCAGCAATGGCGCCACTGGGTGGAGCCTTCTTTTCCCAGGGAGATTCTGAGCTAGCCTGCTGGAGCTGCCTCACTCCTGCCTTCTACTCGGGGTCCCTGGAGTTCCATCTCCAGAGAAAGTCACTGCAGAGTAGCACAGTAGTAGTCTCAGCACCCGGGTCCCAATGATTCATGTGTGTGTCATGTGCGCACACAAGGGACATATATGCACACACGCCTCACATTTGCATACACATCCTTCTCCCTCCTTCTAGCAGGAAGGAAGCTTCAACAAGAGGAGGCCACGGGGGGAGGGAGGAGTGGGAGAGCCCCTGAAGGCTGTAGCCTGAGCCCTCCTCACCCCAGAAACAGCCTGTGGCTACAAAGGATGTGGCCAGGGCTATAGGGAAGTGGAGTCACCAGCAGCCCAACCCCTCACCACAGCCACATCCTGTGGGAACCATCCCCTCAGCCCAGTGACCTCAACAGCCAACACCAGGCACCAAGTCCCCAGGGCAACCATGGCCACCTCTGGGGGCACAGGATGCCTGGATGCTGGAAGATGAGTAAATTCTAGAGGAGCAAGTGTCCCGACCAGAAGACCAAGCAGCCTTTCTTGTCCCCAGTGAGCCTGTGGTCCCATGTTCTCTCCACCTGAAACTCAGAGAACACCTTAAAATGGACGTGCTCCCACATCCCTCAGGAAGGCAGCAAGCCCAGTTTCTGTCTCTTCCATTGAATGCTCTTGCAACTCTCAGATTTGTTTGAAACTTAAACCTCCGCCAGATTCTGAGCTTATGTAACTCCCTGGGAATTCCCATGTGCTGGGCTGGCTGTTCCTAGAATCTTATTATGATTCATAACTTGCTTACAGCTTTGAGCTGGTAAATCTGGAGTTTGTGCTTTGAACCAGAAAACCGCATTACACAACATGGACCAGCACTGCTAGAAACATGTACCTCAGAGTGTGGGAGTGCCCACCACTGCTGCCCTTCTAGCCCCATCTCACCAATTCTCATGAATTAGTGCTCGGAAACATCTCAGGCCAACTTGGATAAAAGGCAAACAGGGCCCTGTAGTAGTTAAGTTCTGGGCATTTGGGCTATGTCTAAAAGCTAGCCTGTCTCCAGGCCAGGTGGGCAGCTGCTGGGAAGGTACAGGTGGGTCAGGCGAGCACTTTCCCCCAGGAGCCACCCGCCACAGGCCTCAGTTCCACTGCACCTCCTTCCAGGATCATAGACACCACGGCAGCCCACAGCAGCCTCGTGTGCGGCCACAGGCTGGACTGGGGGAGTCTTCCCTTTTATTTTCACTTTCTGTTGCCATGGGACAGAAAAGTTACATTGGTTTCTGGAACTTTTCTTGCAGTTTTATTTTATTTTTTTCATTTTTATTCATATTTTATTTTATTCACAATTTTTTTATTTGTATTTTATTTCATTGTGTGAAGTGGACAGCTTGACTCTCTTGGGCATCTGGGTGTGTGGGAAGGAGGCTGTCCCTCCACCCCTCCACCCCCGGTTCTCTGTGGTCACTTCCTTGCCCACTCCTTCCTTGCCCCTGTTTACATGGTTTTTCCTCCTCAGTCACCCACTCTCTCCCACTTTCCTCCTATCCACATCATACATGCCTTTCTCCCCAAACCCTCCATTTTCGTTAGTCCAAGACTTCGTGTGCACAGCCTGTCCACTGTCCTGCACGCAGCACCTTGCCCTGTGGTCCGAATGTGAGCCCAGGAATGACCTTCAACCTGGAAATCACCCCTGACCTCTGAGGACAGAATTTCTCTGCCTACTGGGCATGGGGCTCACCTCATTTGTGCAGGGTCTGGATCCAATCCTGCACTTGGCCCAAATGTTTAGTTCAGTGTGGTGGCTGAGGTGAGAGGTATCCTCTAAGCTTCTGGAAGCAAACTTAATAGAAACTTGGCAGCCCAAGTAGCCAGGAGCAGCAAGCATTGTATGACCAGGAGAGTTCACAGAGACCAACAATTACTGGTTTGGTGAGGGCAGTGCACTCCTGGCTGTTTGCTGTTGAGGTCCCCTGTCCTGGACATGTGGCTGGGAAACTGCCAGAGCCGTTGGAGGCCATCGGCAGGGTGCTGGCTCTTCTCTTGCCAGCCCCACCTGCCCACCTTAAGGAGGTATCCACTCCACACTGCCCAGAGGATTGGCCCCTGTGTGCCCACAGCCTCAATTCTTCACTGTCTTGATTATCTATCTTGGCCACACCTGGAAAGCTTGCATGTCCCACACTGGGTAACTACTGGAGGTTCTGATGGCAGGTCTGAGATGAAGTCTCCCCGATGCCCATGGGACAGCTATGGCTGACACTACTCTAAAAATCTGGAGCACACCCACAAACATGGGGTCAGATTTCCTGGATCCGTTCTTCCCTCGGTGACCTAAGGAATTTAGGTACCTTATAGGGCAGGTGCAAGGTTGACACATGGTTCTATCCCACAGACGGCTGCCCTTGTGAGGGTAACAACAGATGAGGATATGTCTCCTGAGAGGTGTCTGGGCAAGTTGCCCCTGAGGCATGGCATCCAGTCTCTTTAGAACCTCACGGAGGCAGACACAGTTGAAAATGTGAAGCTGAATCCCTACTGCCAAAGCAAACTCACTACACCTGGTGTAAACCATGACATCCACTGCTATTTGTTTCTCTAGTTGGTGGCATTTGGATTCTTAAACAAATCCCTAACTAAAACATGATAAAAAGAATCCCCAAGTCTCACAACAAACCATCAGCCCAACGGGGAGACACACACTCCTAGTCCTCTCCAGAGCCTACATTCTTGGCTTCACAAAGACACATTGCATCAACAGTCTGTTAACTCTGACGGAGGGCTCCTGCCTTAAGAAACATTACTTTGTTGTTTCCGACATTCCCATGATTAATATTAGTTGGTGGAATTATATGTAAAGCAAATATGCACATACTGGACTTCTCTAGAATTTTCAAAAATACCAGAAAAATTCTCACTTAGAATGCGCTTTGGGTCCCAATGCATAGTTATTACTGTGGGTTCACCCAAACTTGCATTTCCAGTGTCACAGACTCACATATTGTTCTGCCTTCAGTAAAAGAGCAACTCAGGCACAGAGTTAAGCTCTGTGTGGGAGCGGTCTTCACCTTGGCGCCAGCTCACCACTGACAGGCTCGCTAAAGTTGTGGGGAGATCACATCAGTTTCCAGGGTCACTTGGGACACGAAGATGCTAAATTCTCACTCTTACGATGTGCATTAAAAATAAGTTAAATTGGGACTCAGTTGGTCGAGTGCTTGCCTTGTATACCCAAGGTCCTGGGTTCGATCCCCAGCACCTCACACACACAAAAAGTTAAATCACCACATGCATACATGACATTTGGCTTGTTACCATTTCATCAATAGATGCAGACAGGCTTTAGATAGATAGAAGGATGAGGTGTTTATCCTTTTTTTATTCCCCCAATGGTGTGTGAGGGTGTTGCTTTCTATGCCTGCTCTTATTGCTGTTCCATTAAATAACATTCTTATAAATACCTGGAGATGAAGAATAGATGAGTGGTTGACAGGGACCAGAGGTGGGTAGGGATGAGAGTGAAGAAGGAATGTTTGAAGGTGGCTGTGCAACAGAGTGGCAGGAGGGGTCCTTGTCATGTATGCTGTGGGAGTTGCTGCACGGATCTACACGTGTGCTAGCTTGCAGAAAACTAGACACTTGTATACACTCCCAGGCAGGACGCACACGTGCATGTAAAACATGACACCTGAGTAAGGTCAGGGGATTTCTGCAGTGCCAAATTGCGGTGACATGGTTCAAAATGTGGTTTTGTAAGATGTTATCAGGGGAAACTTGATGAGAGGTATATGGAATCTGTATATTTCTTCAAATGCATGTGTATCCACAATTATCACAAAATGGAAAATTTTTAAGAGTGGGAAGGAGATGATGCTAGAGATGTCAGGGAGAAGGCAGTTGATGTTTGCCTCCCCATCGAGGAGCATGACTTACACATGAGACAGAAAAGGAGAAGGATAAGCAGTGCCACTCGAAGGGGTGGGTGGCTGGCTATGTCCTGGGCTGTGCTAGGTGTGGTAATGGCCCAGTCAGACTCACTGGAGGTCACTCTCCCCAGGTGACTGAGAACCCGTCTGGAAGTCCAGGATTTCCTCATCTACTGTAGTTGTACACCCAACGGGGGGCCTGGCCTGCCTTGTAAAGCAGGGAGCTCTGACCCTTAGCAGAGCCCCAGTACAGTCAGGGCTGCTTCGAGCTGAAACAGATGATCACAGAGTCAGCATTTGGTGTATGCTCACTGCCCAGTGATTCAACTTTCCCATTGAAGTCTATTCTGCTCTACTCTATTTACTTCTCCTTCTTTGATTTGAGTCCTCATGATCTGGATTACCAAAAGAAATTGCTGACTGCAAAGCATCACCTGAAAGCATTCTTCTCAACACAAAGGAGACAGTGGGATCCCTTGAGCAGTCCTAGGTTGCAGCTGATGTCCTTGGGGACCTCTGCTTTTGACATTCTAATTTACAGTTTTATCATCAGTTCATTACCTGAGTACTTCTTATTAGGACTTGCTTCATGAGGTGCCAATTAAAGCCAAGTCCTTGAAGTTTGCTGTCCCACAGGGAAGAGGGCACTTGCAGCTCCAGGGCCTCAGTCTGACCCACAGGTCTAATGACAGCCATGGACTGGGTCACCACTTATATGGGACAGCCATCACTCCACGACAGCAGCATTTTACTTTGAAACACTTAAAGTTTCAACAGAAATGCCCTTCACAATTTCATTTTAAAAAAGAAACTGCTGAAGGAGCTTAGGCGAATTTTGCTGTTGTCTCCTAATAGCTAAGATCCGTCACATGTTAGAAAGTGAGTTATAAGGGGGACATCTTTGCTTCTCCAGTCATCTGTCACATGGTTTTCAACCCAGTTGCAAGTTAGCACTTTCCAGAAAAAAGTGCCAGCACCTAGCCCTCCTCTAAAGATCCTGTCCAACAGGCCTGGAACCAAGCTCCAGAGCCAGCATTTTCTACAAGCTACCAGAGACAGTAAGATGCTGCTGAACGTAGGAATGGTGGCTTCTCTGTGTTCATGTCAGCAAGCAGGAGCTCCGGAGTCAGGGGAGTCTGCTCCTGGGCAGCTAGCACATGGCAATCAGACTTGCCCAATGAGAACAAGGCAGAGAAGGTATGCTTCCAAACAGACCTGTATTCAGACGGAGCTGAGTAGATTCAAATTCCACTGATGAGTTGTGGATATGCCAATTTATAAGTGCTGGAAGGCACAAACACACGCGTGCACATCAGGAAGCTGTCACTGTTTCCTGCTAGGATCGATCTGTACCTCTAACATCCTCCCACCCACAGGCCGCTGGGGGCATTTTCACAACTGCCGACTCCACCCTCTCCAGGTTCCACGCTCAACAAGGCTTTATTGAGCAGCAGGATCATCATCATGAAATGTAATGTGTTTGCGGCTCTGAAGCACCAGCCTTCTGTTCTGCAGTCCATGGTCAACAGCTCTGCTACCTGGGTTGAGCTCTTCCCTCTAAAAAGGTACAGATTTTTGACGTCCACATGGCCCCTGAAGACAACAGGGGAACAAACCTCTCACCATCCAGTGGCCTGTCACACCAGAGACTTACCCACCGTCATGCAGTGGTGGCATGAAGGGCTGAGTACCTGGAACTCTACTCAGGATCTCCATGACAGATACCAAGTTAGGCCCCAGGCAGTGATAGGAGTCCCCATGGACTGGTCAGCAGAGAATCTCAGCCAATGGAGCTTTCCAAGGACAGCTTTAGGTTGGACAAATTGTACCAGGAGCCTCAAGATGTTCCTATTCTCTGGTGCTTTGGGCAATCAAACCAAGGAAATAATCCGAGATGTGAACAAAAAATTTTATCTGAAGATATTTGTTGAAGTATTAACCATAATAAATAAGTAGAAAGACCACCTAAACGCCCAACCACAGGAAATTGCATAATTCCTCTATGATATATGTGCATCTGTGTGTGTGTACATCTATATGAATGAATGGTGTTTGGACCATAATCCCATGATACACAATCCTACCAAAATCTGGAATGTAGAAATCTCAAATGATCAAAGTCCCTAAAGTTGAAAATCCTCCCAAATAAAAATCTCAGAAATATAATTCTGGAAAAAAATTATTTAAAAAATTGTTTAAGAGACATTAATTTGCATTTTAAAAAGTGTATTTGAGAAATATATAAAAACATAACAGAACACTTTGCAGGTTACTTTTCACAATAAAATAGGCAATAATGTGTTTTCCCAAGCACTGGTATACAAACAAGTCACATGGGTACAATAGTTATAAGCAGTTAAACCATATTCTTAAAGAAATGGGTCAAAACACGAAATGTGTAAGGGTACATTGTTATTGTTGGTCACTGTGTCCTCCAGCTTTATAACTGTGGTCATCTGAAACACTGTGATGAACAATATAATTCTTCTGATGCAACTGATCAAAAATTTTGTTGGGTCATCAGAGTATATGCAGTCACCCAAGGAGGCAAGGTCTTAAGACATTTTATCTTTCATAAATACAGATGTACAAAAAGAGCATCTTTTCATTTATTGAGAAAGTGTCAATGTTTTTACATATATGCATAATGCTCACAAAATCGACATTGTGCTAATGCATTAAAGAGGAATCAGTTTTTTCTTTTTAAAATGTTTAATGCACTGCAGCACGCATAATAGTGGGGTTCATTTTGGTTAATCATACATGCATGGAATATAATTTGCTGGACTTCAGTCCCTAGTGCTTTGTCATTCCCTATTCATCTTCCTCTATTCACCTTCCTCTATTCTACTGGACTTTTATTTATTGTTTTTTTTAAATTGGTGCTATATATATATATATATATATATATATATATATATATATAGAATCACTGTAATTATATTCATATATGTATATAATGTAATTCTGTCAATTTCATGTAGAATCAAACTTGATAAAAAGCACAAATTAGAAGTCTCTAAAAGTCTCTGTGCAATTTATACTTCCAATATTAGAAATGATGTGAAGATGAAATACGCAGCATATAAAAATATAATGCTAACAATTTAAAATAGTTTTCTTAAAAAAATTGGAAAGAAATTTTGACATTTGGACAAGCACGTTACAGGTATAACTTATGGGCAATTTTGTGGGGGTGATCCCTAAGAGCTGGCTGATTTTCATGACCATTAACGATTTTTGAAATCTTGCATCACAAAGAATAGCTAGCTACATTTCCGCCCCCAGCACATGGCTCTCTGCACATTCATTTTCTACATGGTGCCAATTTTGCTGAAGGTCTGGAGATCTTCTCCACCTAGTCCATATAATGTCTGGAAACATCCTTGTAGACGTTCAAAATCATGCTGCATCAGATTTCTAGATATTCAATCAGCCTAACTTGATGCAGCTGAAAAAGTGCTGATCCCTTCCACAGAATTCCACTTTACACCCCTCTGATAGTGTCCCCCCCCACCTTTAAATAATTGTGCTTTTGGGGATTTTAGCTTTTTGGATTTCAATGTTCAGGATTTTAATCTTCCAGGATGGTGATTTGGGGGAAGTATAGACTTAATTTTGATCTTTGGGGATTTCAACATTTGAGATTGTTTTTCTAGATTACCATGGATGCCAGTGTGGAAAATTCTGGTAGCTGTAGACAGAATTTGAGGGAGTGAAGACAAAACTAAATGAACACGCAGGGTTAAGCTGTCACCTCTGGGTTATGCTGATAGAAAAATAACTAGAAGATGTACGTCAATATATTAGCTCCTAAGCCTGCAGATTCCATGTCGTTTCTTTCCTTCTTCTTCACTCTTGTCCCTATATTTTCTATAGCAAATACTCTGATTTAGAAACCTTCACTGATTTTAAAGCAGCCTTGTGTGATGGAAGTAAGTGTAGTCAACTAGGTCTGCCCACTCAAAAACCCTAGTGTCCATATCCCTGTTGCACTCAGATTTCATAGAAAAGTTCAGTCAACAGTAAGGGTCAGCAGCAAGCAGCCACTGCCCTCCTCTGGGGACCTTGTTGCTGATGGTTAGCTGGTGAGAGGACTCTCAGAAGGGACACTTGTCAGTAACTACAAGCCATGAGCAGTGCTATTGTGCTTGTTGCTCTAGGCAGTTGTGGTGTAGAAACAAGATCCCTCATCACAGGAACAGCAGTCTGACCTCCCAGTACTCCACCCTGTGTGGTCTCCCTGTTCCCTAGCCCATGGCTTGCCTGGGAGGACCCTAGCAACTGCTGTGTAAGCACAGGTGGAAAGGTACTTGCACTTCAGGATTTGCTTGCTCTTGCTGCTGGAACCTCTTCCACTGCCTTGAGAGTAAGACTGCCGAGGATGTGCAGCCCAGCCCATAGCCAGAGCCACCATGGACCCAGAACCTGCCCAGTCTCCTAGCCTGGTGACTGCATCCACATGGGGGACCTCAAGGACACCAGTAAAACTGACCAGTGAGCCTATACCCAGTGTCTGACTTCTGAGCAGATAAATGGCGGATATTCTAAACCACTGTGAGTGCCTTGTCACTGTTAGATGATTAAGTCAGAGATCTTGACTTCAGTGTGGCTCTGAGGCTTGTCTTTATTGAGCTGGAGAGAGGGAACACCCCTGTGTAGTACAGGGTGGGTTTATGTGAAAGTGGCCTTCCACTGACACTCTGAAACTCTGGCTTCCACCAAGGTTGCCTCTAGCTCTGTAGGAAATGTTTCAATGCTGGTGATTATTGTACTTTGAGGTTGAATTGGTTTTCAAAAATAACCAAAAATAATCAGGAGCTAGGTTGCAAATTTGAATAAAATTATTCAAAAATAAGTAATGAAACCTCCATTTTGGAGGGGCTAGGTGATTCCCTATTTTGAGCCATGACTGCACCCCCTAGAATTTTTGTGTTGCTTTGTTTCAATCCACAAACAATCTATAAAAAGTTCTGGTCCGTTTCCTAAAATCACAGCTCTTTGTCTTATACACTTCAGTGATGCCACCATTTGGTCATGCCTTCGCATGATCTTAACCCAGCTCTCATCACTCTGTGAGGTTCAGAGCTGTGGGCCTGCCAACACAGGACATCAGCAGGAAGCCAGCCTGAGACAGTTTCTAGCTGCACAGCAGGAGTCCTGCTTTACAGCTTCTTAAGTTTCTATTTTGCTTTTATTTTTTTGTCTCCCGACTTTAAAAAATATTTATTTAGTTGTAGTTGGATACAATGCCTTTATTTTTTTTATTTTTATGTGGTGCCTCGCACATGCTAGGTAAGCACTCTACCGCCGAGCCACAACCCCAGCCCATTTTTTTGTCATCCTTTTTAAATGTGGAGTCACTTCAACACTTTGTTAGAAACAGGGCATAATTATATGTAAATGAAATCCACTAGCAGTCAACCTTAGAATGCTAGTAGCTCTCTCTTTTATGGTTGCTTGTTTCACATGTTGTTATGAAACAGAATCCACTGCAGACCAAGGTTCCCCAGAGTCATGGTGACAATGGTGGAGAGGCATGGCCAATGAGCTTTCCTTGCAGTGGGGTGCAGTCATTAGAGTGCCAGATTTTCTACCTGCCAGCTGGGGCCTTTGGACAAGTCACTTAATCTGGTAAAACAGAGAGTGCCTTGTGCATCTGAATTACCAAGCCCCTGAGCTTATGTGCAATGTGGGGACACAGAAGCCTACCCAGTCCCAGGGAAGCCTAGCAGGTAACAGGCAGGTGAGGCTGGGAAGATGTGCATGGAAGGCATCTGAGGACTCTAGAGGTCTTCACTTGTCCCCGCTCATGCGGGTTGGCAGCTGTGATTCCAATAGCGACACCAGCAGGGCTCTGCACCACCTCAGCTATTTATGGATGTGGCTCAGTGGGAACTGCTGCAATTAGAGCAGAAAAGCAGGCTTTGCACCACAAATAGAAAAGTCTGAGACGGGGAAATCTTGTGCTGCAGGTGGCCTATGTCCCCAGCCCTGAGGTCTCAGCCATGGATAGATGATATAGATGCTGATCAGTACTGCAGGACTGCAACCAGACAGCTCAGGGGGAGGGTCAGTAGGGGTGGACTGAAGCTGGAGGTGGAAGCAATTAAGTTATCTATGGGAGCTGAGCCAGCTGAGAAGTCAGCTGTGCCCCTCAGTCACTCATGTGTCAATGGAAATTCCCAGGTCTCTATGATACAAGTCACTCCTGAAGAGGCAAGATGTCATACCTGAGAGGCCAGAGTCAGGGGTAAATTCATACCTATCAAATATGATAAATTCATGAAATGGTCTAGATCTCCAGAGCATTCTCCTTGTGGAGATACTTGTACATGGCCAGGGCTGTGTCCCTGTGGGACTGAGGACAGTGGGTGCCATGTCACCTGGATAATCCTGGCCTTCTTGCGAAGACTTCCAGCATCCTCCCAAGGTGGGCAAGGCACAATGTGGCACTTGGACCTTCCAGCCTTGACAGCTCTCCCAAGGCCTTCCAGCATCTGAGTGGGATGCCCAACATCTCTCTTCACCAGTGGGTCTCCTCCAGCTTGGTGCTGGCCTTGATCACCAACTGCATTTGCAGCAGTTTTACCCCAGCTCTGGCAAATCCCGAGAAAAGCCTTCTTAGGACGGCAAGGTGAAATAACTGGACCTTATCCTCTCCTGCCAAGACAATCACATCATGTAGAGTCCACAGAAAGAGGCAGTCCATGCAGAGTCAAATACATCTCTCACGAGGACTCTCTAGAAGCCTGCTATTGGCCTCCCTGGGTGTGTCTTGCCACTCAACAGATGCAATAAAGGAAGTTTTCAGGCTTCTGTGGCTGAAAGTACTATTTATTTTCACTCTTGACTTTGCCCCTCACCCTGCCCACAGCATCCAAAGACCCTATACTTTTTTAAAAAAAAATCAGTAAAAACATTTATTGTCTTAGGTTAAACAACACAACAATAATCAAAAAATCCTGAATAACTTCTGACTTTGGTGGGTATGAAGTCCCTTGGTGCACATTAATGCTGCAAATTTTCTCAGGGGAGAACTACTAATCTGATGGTCAAATGGTACTCAGGAACCCGTTTTGTTTTTCATCGTTGTTTGTTTTTGTGGTGCTGGGGTTCTACCCCCCAGAGCCTTGTGCACCCTATCACTGAGCTTTATTTCTAACCTAGGAACCTCCACTTATAAAAAACATTCAACATAGATCTCACTTTGAGAAATAGCTGGAGACCCTATACTCTTGACACTGACCTTCCACAACACCCAGTCCTCCTTCCTGGTAGCAGGCATTGCAGCTGCTTCTTGAAAGAGCTGTTGAGTAAATGCTGGTGGAAAAATTGGTATGCCCAGGACGACCCCTGGGGTACAACAGGTCATTTAAGGAATCCAGTGCTTGGCATTTAGGACAGGGCAGAAGCCCTGGAAGACTCCTTGGTCCTCTGAGGGTAGATCAGAAAACCTACCCGAAGCCCATTTGTCACAAGATGCCAGAAAGTTAACAGTAACTCACTGGCCATGGCTCTGACCCATCAAGAAAAGCAGACTTGTTACCCTCATGGCCTTCGGGCTTCCAGAGCCGTGGAATCTACCCCAGTCAGCAGGGTTTGTTTCCCATTGAAGATCAGCACGTACCCAGGGAGGAACAGCATCTTGTTGATAAGCAAGTTATTTTTCCAGAACTTAGGATAGTGTCTCATCAGAGTGCCTGCCATGAGGCTGAGTCTCGTCTGATTTTGGTTGAACAATTAAATGGCTTAATGTGACTTTGAGAATAGCTATTGCTAGAGAAACCTACACACAAACACACACAACACAGACTCTGACAAATACTTACATACACCTGCCACACCTCACACAAGCTCACACATACCAGGATTATGTACCTGAACTTAGCTCAGTGAGGCACTGTGCTGGTCCTAGAGAGAGTCTGGGACCCCGCATGTCCACTTCCATAAAAAACATGCCACCTGGTCAAGGAGGCTGCGCTTAAATACAGTGTGTTTGAGCAATGATGACATTTGCTCCCTTCCTCCCCTTGGTGGGGAAAGGGTTTGGTAAGACAGGGACAGCGGGGCTGGGGCTGGGGCTCAGTGGTGAAGTGCTTGCCTAGCATGTTCGAGGCACTGGATTCGATCTTAGAACCACATAAAAATAAATAAAATAAAGACATTCTGTCCATCTACAACTACCAAAAAAAAAAAAAAGTTAGGGACATAAATCTTGTAGGTGCTTCCCCATATTTGAGATATGCTGATAAGTCCTAACCTACTGAGGAGCTGTCACAGATGTGAGGAGACTAAAGAGGACCGACAGAGGCAGTATGGGTCTCTGGGCAAGAGAATGGATGTTAGTGGGACAAGGGACAAACTGGAGTAAAGTCTGTAGAAGGGTATTTAGCACTGTGCTAATGCTGATTTTCTGGTTTAGATAGTTTTATTGTAGTTGTGTAAGTTTTTGATATTAGGAGAAGCAGGGAGGAAAGCATTCAAGAATTATGTACTATTTTTACAACTTTTTATAAGTCTAAATGGAAGATTTTGACAAGTAAATGTGGCTGACAGGTTGTCAATCTTAGCAAGTTTGCTATGTAATTGATTCTCGCCCTTGTTAGAGTCACTCAGGACTAAAGCTACCTTTCCAGCTCCATAAGGAGAGAATGGCTGCTAATAACTGACTGAGAGACCAGGGGAGGGCTGTAATGGGAGAAGACCAAGGGATTTGGGGTAGAGATCTGGGAACAGAGCAGAAGATCCCTGTAACCTATAGATGAACTAGTGGGCAGTCCATGGGCCCCGATCGGTGGGCAGGGTCCAGAGTGCTCTTCCAGGACAGCACCTGAAGGTCATGTGCTCCTATACCCTCAGCAGCTTCAGGATTCAGCATGTGTAAGGATCAACTGAAACTCCAGCCAGGCCCCAGAGCAGAGCAGGAAAGGGTGATGCCAAAGCATGGCTCCCTTCTGGAGAAGACATGGGATGTTAAACAGGGCAGCAACTAGAATATAGCTCAGAGATATCCAGGCTGAGACAGGGCACCTGTGATCTGGCATAGCTGGCCTCCACAGGGCTCTGCAAGGACATGTTACAATTTAATCCGGCGCCCTGGACTCCTTCCACCCTTCTGTTCCATCCTGAACATCTTCCTTCCTCCCTTCCAAGCCCATCCTCAAGCAGGGGCCCGCACAGAAAGTACACTCTGTGAGTCACAGTAAACATGAATGCAGAGTGTTTGGAGAGGGACTTCTGAAGCTACGAATAACTGGGGTGAGAATGTCTCCAGAGCCCATCCCTAGACCTAAAGTCCTCCTGAGAAGGGTGGAGTCTGACATTGATTGAGCCAGAGAAGAGACCGATTCTACCAGAAAGGACAGAAGGAATCTGCAGGTTTGAAAATTTTGGCAACTCTGAGGAAGTGGGATAAGAAAGTGGCAGGGAGTGAGGACAGTACAGAAACATTCTGAAGATTTACCGTGACGGCCCCCAAGGTGTCCTGGCCCATAGAATTCATGACTTTGTTCCATTTCAAGATGAAGGGAGATTCAGTTTGCCAACCAGTCATTTTTGAGATGGGGACCATGTCCTGATTCATCATGGGGCTTCAAGGGGTCACAGGTTCCTTGAAAGTGGATGAGGGAGGCAGGTGAGCATTGGAGTAAAGAGAGGTAAGAAGGGCACAAGGCATCACTGGCCCTGGAGGGAGGGGCTGAGACAAAGACAGTGCACTGCTTGCCCTGGGTCCTCCCGAAGGGCCAGCCTGCCTACTGATCTTAGCCCACTAAGGTCCACTCTGGAATTCTGACCTCCACAATGGTAGAATAATAAACATGTGTCACCACCACTCAGTTCCAGTAATTCAGCATTACAGGCTGCTGAGCCCCCGACCGCCAATCCTGCTGCAGTCTCTGGATTAAATTTGGGGCATCAGAGTTGCCTGCAGGGCTTGAAGGGATGCCCACACTGGTTCTGGATTTGTTTGAACAGGGACAGTAAAGGGCAGCAAAAGGCCAGTGGGCTGGAGCCAGGCCTGTGGGGAGTGACTTAGAGTGACTTGGGAACTAGATCAAGAGGTAGAAGGATAGATCTGAATGTTATAAAAGAGCACCGCACCAATCACACCTGCAGGGTTCAACCTGATGAGAAGGGTGGAGCATGGGGACCCTTCTCAGGGACTGGCAGCTCCCAAACTGTCCTCCCCTCCAGTCCAACTGACTGAGCTTCCTTGTCCTCTGAGGCATGGAAAATTCTCTTAAATAATCCCAGCCTGCTGTTTGTTTATGGAACAAATCTGTATCCTTTGGGCCCTTGGCCTTTTGGCAATCAGAGCAACAAAGTACTAAAAAAACAGAAAAATAAATACTGCTTGCCCTGACTTTAAGACTGATGTTTCTGCTTTTTGTCTGATGTGTGTAATGAACACAGTTCCCAGATAAGAAACAGCAGTGATCCCACTCTGTATGGAAAGATGCTCAGCCTCACTTATCAGAGAAAAGCAAATTCACAGGATGCTGACACATAGCTCTTCATCCGATGAACTGGCCAGAATCTGCAGTGTGACTGTGCCTTGTTGGCAAGGCCAGAAGGAAGGCAGAGAGCATGCCCAGAAAGGGGAGTGAAGTCATACACACACACCCCCCACACCTGTGCACAAAGACATAACCTATGGTCCTGGTATTTAATGCAGCACTGTTGTACCACGTGTCCACACGTGGGGCCATGTGAAAGTGTCGTGGCACCTCCATGCCATGGAGCCTACCTAGCTGCAAAGGGTTGAAGAAGTGAGGCTGAATTTGCAAAGATCTCTACACAGATTGTTAAATGAAGGAAGCAAGGTGTAGAATTAAAAAAAAAAAAAGCATGTTACTATTTTAAGAAAGTAGTGTAATGAGAAAGTACATATGCATGTTTCTGTTTACTTGGTTCTGTAATAAACACTGGGCTAGTAAAAATTGGAAAACCCTCCTAGCAGAGTTAAACAGAGGGAGAGCAGAGCCAGGACCGAGGCCCTGCACCCTGTATCTGAGAGAACTGGACACAAGTACGCCTATCTTTGGTCTCAGAGCTTGTCTTTTGGATATCAATGCTGTTGGGGCTTTTTTTCTCTTGTTTTTGATGTTCAAAGGCAAAATTCTAATGCTCAGTTTCTGACATGGAAACATCTCACTCTCCAGACTGACTGTGTTTGATGTCAGCCCTTGCAAGATGTCAGGATGTGCTCTGTACAACTGCAGAGATGCCGACTCTTAAGAGGCTCACTCCTGGCCTCTTCTTTATTCTCTGATGACAGCCATGAGTCGTTGAGCACTTATAAAGGGAAGGACAGGGCAGATTCTATAACACTGCTGAGCTATTAAAATCATGGCAAATTCAATACTTCACCCTGAACTCAGCCCTTTAATGTGCCTCTTAAGTATGCATATGGCCCCAGTAAATGTAAATCAGTCTGGGCATGGTTTTCAGCTGTTCATTGAGAGCATGATTGATTTATATCTTTTCAATTAACTCATCAAGGGACCTAGATTTTAATCAAAGACTTCAGAATCTTCCATGGGGCCAAATCAAATCACTGTCAATCTGAAGGGAGGCATCTAGAGGCATACTTTAGGGCTTGACTTGTCAAGTAAAACATGTCAATAATTTAGATAACGACATCAAGACATAAATACCTAATCCACCAATTACTCAAAACTCAGGCAGATTAAACAATGGCTGAATCAAGGTCATAGCCACCTTAAAGGAAAGGATTAATGAATGTACTAATATTAATCCCTATGCATCAGTATGAATAATTGTAGAACCATATACACATATATAAAAACCTGCAAGATATTGCATCAAAGATCATTTGCAGTGATGGGTGTTCTTCCAGAAGGATAATACAGTTGTGGCAAAACTGACTATACAGGCGAGCACTGAAGGTCCCATTGCACCCTGCCCTTGGCCACCTGCCCCAGAGGGAATTCAGATGAGGTGGCCGTAGAAGGATGTACAGCGTTGAAAACTGGAGAATGGTTAAGAGTGATCCAGTATGGCCTTTGGGGGTCATGTTTGGAACCGTTTCTGTCAGAATGGCACCCCCAGGATGAATGATTATTCTCTCTTCTATAAGAATAGAAATCCTATCTGCACAGAACATATCTCTGTAGATCCTTTACAAGGGAGGAAAGTTTCCCTTCAGTTGTAAACAGGTCACTCTTCAGACCCTGGAATTATATATATTAGTACAAATGTTCAAACTGCATCAACTAAATAAAACTGCAAAAGAGCTGTTTATACTTTATTTCCAAAGCTCTATAACATTAGGCTCAAATGAAATCTGTTTTGGAAGTCAGCTAAGATTCGTAAAACAGATAAAAGTGGAGTGATTCTTCCTGAAACAGAAATGGGGGCCTAGAAACCATGTGCATGGGTGACCTCTACCTGTGATACCCTTAAAGGTCCTACATGGAACATAGCTGGAAGTCTACTGTGGCAATAGACCCTGAACTCTAATGTACATTTGGCTCTTATTTCTCTCAGGCAAATACACTATCTCTGTTATCTAACATTTCTATGATAACTGATAAGTATTCATTTGTGCTGGCATATAATGGTCTAATACAGCTCCTGGAAGATACTACATCAATTATGTCCCCAAATTGCTTTCAAAGTTAAACAATTCAGCCATCACACTCAACCCCTACATTTTATATTCTCTATTCTAAAGTCTCCAGCTTGCCTCAGGAATTGATTCTGGGTCAAAGCTCTTAGGTTTACTCATTCATCGGCTCCTTTCACTGACAGGCATAAAACTGCTGGTGAAGGACATCCCTGTGCAGTCATTCCACAGACACCTTTCACATCCGTGAGACAGCAGCAATGCACCATCCCCAAACAGTTATCATGGTAACCAACGGTGGCACCCAGCTACTGTTGATACTGTCTGATAAACAGGGCTTTGTGATGACAAATTCCCCTCCTGTACCCCACTTAAAGGCATCTCTTCCACTCTCGTCAGACAGAAAAGTCTCATCTGTGTGGAAACAACTGTCAGAATGGCACCCCCAGGATGAATAATTATTGTCCCCTTCTATAAGAATAGAAATCCTCTCTGCACAGACCATGTCTCTGTAGATGCATTTCCCAGACCAGCCTGCAGTGAGGTACAGTGTGTCACCAGGAACATGAGTGGCAGTGACATGCAGACTCTGCTCACAGCCCTAGGAGGGAAGTGGCTCTTCCTCTTCCTTCCCATTTTTCTGCAGTCTGTGTATAGGTGCAGAAAGCCATCTCTGGGGTGAATTCCAGTCATCAGGAAAATGAGAAGAGGGGCTCTGGCCCAGTCAAGTGTGTAGAGTCAGCAAAAGTGTCACATAGGCCTACATCTCTCTACGTCACCTTCATTTTAAGGTCCTTCTTATAGCTGCCTAACCTTTCTCCTCTATGTGTCTGTGGTTTTACAAACTCTCCTGTCTGATATTCCTTGAGGGGTCATGTCTGAGGTCATGATTATAGTGGGAGTAGATATTGCTGAGTAGTGAAAAGCTGGTTCTGACATCTGCCTCAAGACACAGTGGAATAGCAGGAATTGGATTTTCCCTTCTGCTTATGTAACGGGAAACCAGATCAAATATAGACTTTGGAACATAGGTGTTCTGCAATTCCTGAGGGAAAGAAAGGAAATAAGATTAAACTGATTCCAAGGAATTCAATAGCATCCAGAACAAAGTCAACTAGTTGCTCAAGTTGCCATACCAAAACTCCACAGCTTAAATGATAGAAATTCATTTTCTCACAGTTCTGGGGCTAGAAGGCCAAGATCTAGTTGTCAGCAGCACTGGTTTCTCCCAAGTCCTCTCTCCGTGGCTTGCAGATGGCCACCTTTCACTGTGACCTCACACAGCCCTCCTCCATGTGTGTACCCTTGTGTGTCTCTGTCCATGCTTCTTCCTCTTAGGAGGACACCAGTCACCATTGATTCGGGTCCTCCTATGTGGCCTCACTTCAGCTCAGCCACCTTTTAAAAATGTCTCTCTCCAAATATAGCCAAACTCTGAGGTATGGAGGTTAAAACTTCACAAATGAATTGTGGGATGAGCTACCATTCAATCCATTACACAAGGTGAACCCAGTGAAGGTTTGGGTCACTTCCTTGAGAGTTTGTAGGCTGTAGCACAAGAAAACAAATCCAAACAGAGCCTGAGTTAATGGAGACAGACCTGGAGTCCAAGGTGAGCAGAATTTGTGAACCTAGTACCAAAAAGCAGGGAAAACCAAGAAAACAACAGAATCTGCAGAGCTGTAGAAGGGTCCAGGTGTTGGAGTTTTTATGGTCTACATCCAAGGCTGAGAAAGAACTAGAGTGGGGAGAAGGAGGAAAAATCCCAGAACAAACATGGGGTCAGGAATGGTTTGAACTCCCACCAAACAACAAGGAGCCACCTAACAAGAGGCCACCAGTCCCTACAAAAGAGGGAGGCCTCAGTGGGGACTAGATTAGTCCCAGAATAAGGCTATTTGGACAAAGCTTAAACCCAAGGCTCAGGAAGATTAAACTGATTCCAAGGAATTCAATAGCATCCAGAACAAAGTCAAAACTATTTAAAGGAATACAACAAATCCTAGCACTCCTTTGTTAAGAAAGTAAATTTACAACATCTGGCATTCAATACAAAATTTCATATCATGTAGATAGATAGGAATATATGACTCACAATAGTAAGAAAAATCAACAGAAATAGAAACCAAAAAGTTTATAGCATAGACAAAAACACTAAAATTGATATAAGTATATTCTGAAGTTTAAAATGTCAGGAAAGCATAAGAGAAATAGCATTTTAAAATAACAAACTTACAGAGATAAAAAAGGGTCTGAAATGAAAAATATACTGTATGATCTTAACAGCAGATTAAATAACTCATGGAAAACATCAGTGAACTTGAAGACAGAAGAGCAGAAACTGCCCAAAGTGAAGCACATAGAAAAAGACTAATAATAATATGAGAGCATCAGTGAGCAACAACAGTATCAAGTGGACTAATAAATTTGTACTTGGGATAAAATAATAAGAGGGTAGGTGGACAGAAAAAAAATTGCAGAAATAGTGACCAAAAATTTTCCAAATTTGATGAATGAAATCTATAAATGAATATATACAAGCTCAGTGAACATCAAGCAGAAAAAGTATAAAATACACACACACAAAGGCACAGAATAATCAAATTGTTGAAACCCAGTGATAACGAAAAAAATCTAAAAGTCAGAGGAAAAAAAGGTACATTAATTACATAGAGAGGAACAAAGTTAAGGATGAGAGATATCTTAACAATGCAAACCCTATAAGAAGGAGACCTTTCAAAGTACAGAACAAAAAAAGAAACATCAACTCAAAGTTCCATATGGTGAAACTACCTTTCAGAAACAAAGACATACAAAAGACAAATAATTCCTTACTGGCACACACAGTTTATTAAAAATATGAATGTAAGAAAAAGGTTAGGCAAAGGAAACTTGAATATACAGAGCACTGGAAAAGGGTGGGTATGTGAGAGGCTGTTTTTCTCATGTTTAAGGATCACTTTAAAAGACAATCAATTAGGGCTACAGTTATGGCTCAGAGTTACAGCACTTGCCTAGCATGCATGAGGCACTGGGTTCAATCCTCAATACCACAAAAAAAGAAAGAAAGAAAGAAAGAAAGGTATTGTGTCCACTGTGGACTTCAGAACATACTAGAAGTAATAAAATGCATGAACACAAAAACATAGAAACTGAGAACAATAAAATGGAAGTTGGAAGCATACTATAATAAAATGCTTACAAAATATGTGAATTGGTACAATACATATTTTTACTTATAATTTAGTTATTACATAAGATAAATATTATAAACTCTAAAGCAATCACAGATTTTTGAAACAAAGAGGTATGACACATAACCTGAAAAATAAAATAAAAATATCAAACCTACTAAATTAATTCAAGGAAGTTGAGAAAAGAGAGGGGGAAAAAAGGAGTCAAAAAACTAAAGAAACCCAACTACATTACTATACATGGTCTATACACTCTACTATTAATATTGCAGAGATTGTCAGACTGAATTTTAAAGTAGAGCTCAATGACTTGCTATTAACAACAAGAAAGTACAGAGTAGGTTAAAAATAAGAGGATCATAAAAATACAAATAAAAAGAAAGCAAAAGTGGCTATATTAGTGAAAGTCAAAATAGATTTCGGAATAAGAAACTTTATCAGGGATAAAGTGTGGTATTTCTTAATAAAAAGGGTCACTCTATTAAGATAACAATCTTTAATATGTACACAATTACTGAATTTCAAAATACAGGAAATAAAACTTCATATATGAACTAAAAAGAGACCTACAGACATTAACAGAACAAATCCACTACTGTAATTGAAAATTATTCTGTCAGTAATTATAGAACAAGTAGACAAAAAAATCTATAAAGGTATAGAAGACTTAAAAAAACACCACCATTCAATTTGATCTAATTGACATATGTGGGTCACTCCAAACAAAGCACAATACACATTTTTTTCAGATATACACAAAACATTCACTAAGACAGATCACATTTACTACCATAATAGAAACCTCAATCATTTAAGAGAGCTGACATTATATAAAGTATGTTTTCTGACCACACTGGAATTACTAGCAAGCAATAATGGAAAGATATCTGAAATATTCCTAAACTCACTTAGCAATTAAACAACACACTTGCTTGTTTTTTTTAAATCCATGGCTCAAAAAAAAAATCTTAAATTTAGAAAGTACTTTCAACGTAACGATAAGAAAAATAAAATAAATAAAAATATATAGGGTATGGCTAAGACAATAGAGGGGAATTTAAAAAGTTCTCAAATTAATGTTTCCATATTAAGAAGTAGAAAAACAGCCAATAAATCCAAAGTGAACAGGAGAAAAAGAAATCATGAAAAAAAACCCAGAAATCAGTTAAATAAAATATAGAAAACAGAGAAAAATCAACAGATATTTCTTTGAAAAGCTAGACAAGACTGAGAAGGAAAAAAAAGAGTATGAAATTACCAATATTAGTAATCAAAGTGAAGATGTCATCACAGATCCTAGACGTTAACAGGAAAACAAAGAAGCATAAAGACTGATGCCACCAAATTTTACATATGAAATTGAAAATTTTCTTTAAGACTGTTGGCTGTCATTTGTCCTCTTGTGCCAAGACCCAAAGTCAGAAGCAGTCCTGCTATCCAACCCTCTGAAACCGCTCCCTAGGTTCCTAGACCACAGCTCTCCTGCCTCCCCACTGTCAGTGCCCCTAAAATACCCAGACTCCGTCACCAACCTGATCATTTCCTTTTCTCTCCACCCCCACCCTTTTTATTTCCAGGCAGGTTTTTCAAATAAAAAATAAATCTGGTTTTAGTAAAAAAAAAAAATTATTTGAAAAGATTCTTCTAAGTAGGTGGGGGTTCTGTAATAGGGAGAACATGCTGATATAAGGCCTGCTAGAGTCTCCAGGACTTTCTGGTATCAAGTAAGCAAGCGGAGAGGAATTGCTGTGAGGAAGCAGAGTGGCAGGAAGAGAATGGTTTCCTTACTGGCCAGCTCATTTTCTAGAGGGCCCTAGGAGAGCTGTTTGCTGGCTCAGGTTTAGGGGTTCAGGTTTAGGGCCCTGGGGAAGGGAGCAAATCTCAATTACAGATCTGGAAGGGAGCATTTAAAAAAAATTCAATTATCAGTGGGGTGAGTACTTTAATCATTTATGAGGCAAAGAATGGGAAATCAGAGGGTCTGTGTGCTGGCCTTATCCTAGATGGACAGTAGTACCATTTCTAAGTCTCTTGGGAAAGGCAGTTTGGGTAGTAAGCCATTTTCTGGAACCCAAAGGAAGGAGGATTTCTTGACCTTTGCTTTTTTTGCAGGAAAAGATGGCTCAGAAGATCAACACTGTCACTTCTCTCTGTGGTGTCTTCTTGGGTTTTACTCCATTTAGACCCTCAATGGGCGGGGTGAGCGTCAGCAGACAACCCACAGACAGTGCATCCTGAACTTCCATCAACTCCACTGCAGCTCCTGACCACTACTCTCTTGTATCCAAACTCTTTTAGGGAGAATCTGACTGGTTCTGTAGCCAAGAATTCACACCCACCCATATTTCTTTGCAATGCTAGGTTGGGACTCCATAGAACACATTGGCTTTGCCAGAACGGAGAGCCAGTGGGTGCTGCCAGGCAAGTGGGGAGAGGCATCTCCATCCCATGGCTTGCTGCACCTGTCAGCAGGGCTGTCTACTCCTGTTTCCCTGCCCTGGAATGGATACTGCTCACTGCAACTACTACCTCCTCCTGTTTGAGGGTTCCCTTTTCCTCTCCAAAATCTATACAACCAGTTCCCCATATTAAGTTGTGTCTGTGAAGCTTCTGTCATCCTGGTTGATGAGGACAAGGTGTCATATACAGTGTCAAGACCTTTTATTCCCCAGCTCTCCAAGCATTCATTAACCCTGCAGGTTTCCAGTACACACTTGAGTCAGGCGGCTTTCCCTAGTTGAGCCAACTTTGGTTACAAAGTCCCATAGACCAAGGTTGGCAGTTTTGGATCCAGGTGCTCAGAGACAGGTGGAGCTGTTGCACAGAGCTGACATGGGGTTAAAGCCCTGAAGACTGGGGAGCCAGGTAAGCAAGGGAGACAGATGATGCTCTATTAGTGATATTAGGGTACACAGACAGTGTGAGGAGTGAGCATTCATAGGCCACTTCGGACCAGTGAACCTTCCGCTGTTTGGACCACGTAGGTAGAAGATTTATACAGATAGTTAGAAATGTCAATCTGAAGCTTAGGAGACAGATGAAGGTCATAGGTTCAGTCATGGAGCTGCTGGTGCATGGCTGAGGTGTGGTGTAGTAAAGTTGAGAAGGGACACCTGGTGAGCCCATCACTCCCCTGACAAGCTGATTCAACCCAGGAGGAGAAAAGAAGTAATCAGCAAGGTGGGGGAAGTGGGTGAGAATGGATCTTAATCTCCCTTGAACTTGTCTCCTCATCTTTATAAGGGGGGATAGTACCAATTACTGCTTGGAGTAGTCTGAAGATCAATGAAATAATAATACAACATCCTAGGAAGTACTTGGTATATACTGTGTAATGGCATTATATTAAATAACAGTCACACCTTAAAGTCAGGAAAAGCAGGGGTCTCAGCTCATTCATTACTGTTATTCCTGAAAACACAAGTAGAAAGAGGACATTTTGGGAATACGCAAATGAATGACATTACCTTTACCTGAATGTGAGGAATAAAGTGATGGAGGAAATGTGTGGCTGGATGATTATCCATCTATCTGTCTTAACACATCAGAGAAATCATCAGGATGAATGATTTATCTAGAGTTAGAGATTCCTTTTATAATTAATATGTCATTATTTAAGGTCTTACACGGCTCTTAGGCAAAAAAGAATTGTTCATCTTATTTTTATCTAAATGACTGATTTCTACAAGATACCAAGAGATTTTCCTTAAATCAGCCATCTCCAGGAATATTCCATTATGATTTACAACACTCTTGGACATCTCTCAGGTATTTCTTGGACAGTTTTAAATGATTTGTTAAATCCTTACCTGTCTTTAAGTTGGCATTACTCACTTTGACACTGGGAAAGCCTTACATTTGTTCTGCAATTTGCACAAAACCAGTGCTGCTCATCAAAGAGATAGCTATTTTAAGAGCCTAAGATAGTCACTTCCAACTCAATGTGATACTTTAGCTTCATCTACTGGTGGGAATTTTTTTCACCTCCATGTGTTTGAAAAAAAAAATTATTTTGGTTAAGGCAAACTGTGTATATTTTTGTTAGGAAAAGTCTAGAACCAGGGATTTTATTATATTACTTTTTGTTGCTGTACAGGAAGAAAAAAGGAAAGTAGCATCTCCCTGCTTTCCTAATTCTTAAGAAGTAAGCATTTGAAAAATCAGTATACCAATTTATACCAATATATAAATGGCTAGGAAACATCAGACAGTTGGAGAGATGACTCTCTGCCACTGGTAACCTTGGTGGATGTGGACATGAGTGTGAATGGAACCCCCCCACACACACACAAGCAATAGCAAGACATACACTTACCCTTTTCATTACTGTGTACTTCTTTGTATCTTTAAAAGAAATATTAGACACTTTTTTATGTTGGAAAACACAATTAAGTTTCACTTGGATATTGCTAGTCAAAAACAGTAGAAAATTTTATCTTCTAAGACAGAAATTTTGGAGTGGAATTCCATGGGAAATATTGGTTAAAATCACAGATTTGAGGAGGTTATATGAAAGGGAGCACTTCAATAATATCGATGTTATTTCAGTAATATTCTAACAGCATTTTTCATTCAGTGTCATATTCACTTATTTTTTTACAGAATAATTTTCTAAACATTTTTAAAAGGAAAGCTTTCGGCAAATGAAAAATAAGAATTGGATTGACAGCATTGTATAAATCGTGAATCTACTTAGTGCATGTAAATATAACTTCTAAACAGTTTTATAGAAAAACAGCCTTTACTATATTATATAATTTGAAAGGTCCTGGGGGCTTATTTTGAAATTTCCCCAGTTCCTGATATCCCACCAAATTACTTTGTCTTGAAGACATTTTACTCTTTAAACATCTTTGTAAAGCTACTCTTTATCCCATATGGGGTAACACCTAACCCTAACCCTAATAACTCCTAAATGAGAAATTGGGGACACAGGTCAAGTCCTAGGGAATACTACTCTGTGCTCTCTCCTTATCTTGTCCAACTTGAGGGATATTACAAGCCGTTTCCAGACGCACTGCCCTCAGCTCACTTTTGCCTATAGATATCCTGTGACAAGCCTGTGTTGATGAGTAAGACACACCAAGCCAAGTTATCTGGACCAACAACCTATGAAAAGTTAGAGATGCCTAGTTTGCTCAGCCTGGAGTGGAGATAGGAGAGACCAGAATCCATTCCTGGCACTGCCATCGCCATCTCATTCGTGGCTCTTAGTCTCAGTTCCTCTGCCTGTCCCCTTGCTTTTTGGGGGCTGACATAGGAACACTGATATTAAAGCAATATGAAAATTACTAAGGGCTTTAAAAGCAACTAAGCCACAGCAGCACATAAATAAGTGATCATATTATATTTAAGACATCACTCTAGTTTTTGCTTTCATTCTACTGAAGGTGGTAATTTGGGTGAGTTTGGAGTGCACGATTCTCAGAAGGCCTGCACCATTCAGCACTGCCTGGAAGTGCGAGGGTGAATCTGATCAATCCTGGACTTCCCTTGAAAAGTACACCTAACACTAAGCTTGGTCTCTGTTGGATCAGGATCATCAGTTCATGCCTTCAGCTGCCACTCTTAATTGAATTTGTTTACAACTCAGATGAGGAAGATGGGGGTTTAGGCCCATGGAAAACTCTCACATTTAGGGCACTGATCAGGACAGTGGGAGATAACACAGAACGGATGACAGACCAAAGGGCCTTGGGAGGCTTTGTGGAAACTGGTGGGGTGTGTACCTCAGCACTTTTTCTTTCTCTCCCTTCTTTCTAAGCATTTTATCAAAGTATAACATTGCAGAAAGGTGTATCTTAAGTATACAACTTGATGAATTCTCATAGAACAGTCATGATCACCATGATCAAGAAATTCGTCAGCACCAAATTCCCCTAAGACTGTCTTCCAGTCCCTCCTCCTCCCTGGGAGTGAACATTATTCAGATTTCTGGCTTCATAGATTTGGTGTCCTGCTACAATATATTACGTGGCCAAGTGGGTTGCTTTGTGTATTTGGCTTTCTACTTCTGGGTTTGGACTAGGGAATTTAAGGTTTAGGCCTGTGCTGCTTTCACTTTTGAGTGCTAAATGCTGTGACTCTGTCCACAGGTGAGTGACTGTTTCCATGGAGGTAAGAATTTAAGCAAAGGCTAGGCTTCACGTGATGCTGCTTGGGCCTGGCAAAGACACAATTTCATTTGTTTGAACCCAAGACAGTGGGTTGAACTACAGGTAGTCTAGGTGTACGGAAGTAAAAGCCTGAGGCCAAACCAGTTAATATCAGTAGAGACACTGAGGCTGAACAGAGTACACAATGGGGCCAAGGAGACAATTTAGGAAGAAAACATTCTTTGCACAGGGTATAGAAAGAATTAGGTTTTTAAAACCAGGCTACCGACAACTATTCTTAAATTATTAGGTAGGCAGTTGTACCTCCCAAACTTGCTAAAACTTTGTCTACATCTTTGTTAGGGTTTAAAATAAACCCAACCACATCAGCTATATATACATTTTAATTTCTTCCTTTCCAACACAGCTCTCGCCATGTCCCACTCCTGTATTGGCTACAACCTCCAACAAAATGTTGAATGTAAGTGGCCAACCTTGGCTTACTTCCAAAGGAAGTGGCATTTAATATTTCACTGTTAGTCGGGCATGGTGGTGCACACCTGTAATCCCAGTAGCAGGAAGGCTTGCAGGAGGATTGCAAGTTGAAAGCCATTCTCAGCCAAAGCAAGGTGCTAAGCAATTCAGTGAGACATTGTCTCTAAATAAAATATAAAATATGGCTGGGGATGTGGCTCAGTGGTCAAGTGCCCCTGAGTTCAATCCCTGCTACCAAAAAGAAGAAAAAATTACTATTAAATATTATGCTTGCTACTAGATATTTTGGTAAATATCCTTTATCAAAATAACATTTCTTTTTACTCAGTGTTCTAAGAGTTTTTTTCTCATTAGTTTTTTAAATCTAGAAAATATGCTAAATTATATTGATATTTTCTGAATTTATAAAGATAAGCATGATTTTTTCTTTAGGGTTCATGCTGTGAATTAATTTTCCAATGTTAAAACAACCTTGCAGTCCTGGAGTAAACCAGCATAGACATGAGGTACTATTCTTTTTTATGTATTCCTGAATTTCTTGTATTCTTTGTTCATGAATGAAATCCTATTATCATTTTTCAAACGTCCTTATCAGACTTTGAAATAAAAGCATACTGCCCTTCTGAGTTTGAAAATGCTTCTTTTACCTTTTCATGGGGAATGCATTTATTTTCCATGCCATTGTAACAAAGTACCACAAACTTAGTGGCTTAAAACAAGATGAATTTATCGTATAGTTTTGAAGATTAGAAATCTGACTCAGTCCTGACTGGGCCAAAATCAAAGTGTCATCAGGGCTATGTTCTTTCTGGAGGCTCTTGGAGAGAATCTGCTCCTTTGCCTTTTCCAGTTTATGCATTCCTTGGCTAGTGGCCCCTTCCACCTTCAAAGCCAGCAATACAACATTTCTCTGACCCAGCTTTGGTCATCACATCATTCTCCCTCTGCTCACAATTGAGTAAGGCTCACAGCTTTTCAAGAACCAAGTGGTTAGGCTGGGTCCACCCAGACAGTCCAGTCCCCATTTCAAGGACTGTAACCTGAATACATCTGCAAAGTCCCTTTGGTCAGGTGAGGTAACATGTTCACCAGTCCAAGAAATAAGGGCATGAGTGTTTCTGGGAGAAGTATTACTTACCATGAGGAATGAAATACTGGCTTTATTCTTTCAGTGTCTCACAGGATAGCTGAATGAACTTGAAGTCTAACTTTCATGGAGACTTATTTATTTATTTAGTACTGGGGATTAAACCCAGGTGGACTTTTCCATTGTCATATTCCCAACCCTTTTAATTTTTTATTTTGAGGCAGGGTCTTGCTAGATTGCTTAGGGCTGTGAACTTGTTGCTGAGATTACAGGTGTGTACCACTGTACCTGGCAAGAATTTTTAAAAAAATTTTTATATGTCGATGGTCCTTTATTTTATTTATTTATTCATATGTAGTGCTCAGAATCGAACCTAGCACTTCACACATGCTAGGCAAGTGCTCCACCACTGAGCCACAATCCCAGTTCCCAAGACTTTAATTTTTAAGAATTCTTTTGTTAAGTTTTCTATGAACTCTTACATTTTTTTAAACAAATAAATTTGTCATTTCCTATATTTTCAGATTTATTGACAAGGTTTTAATACCTACCCTGTTACAATATCCTTTAAAAATTCCCATTTTTGCATTTTTTAACTTTTACTTTGAAAGGAAAAAATCAGGTTTACTGAGGTATAATTTACATATTGTATACAGTTGTATTTTTTATTCAAATATACACAGCCATGTATCTGCCACCGAAATAAAGATGTGAAATATTTCCACCACTCCTAAAGGTTTCATTGTGTACTCTGAAATCAACCCAGCAGGCCTGACAACCATAGTTGACTTCTTGTGGGAGAGGTGTTACATAAATAGTTAGAATTGTTTTAGTCAGCTTCTTCACTGCTGTGACTAAAGCTCCCAACCAGCACAACTATAGAGGAGGAAAGGTTTATTTAGGGGCTCACAGGTTTCAGGTCTCTGACCCTAAGAGTCTGGCTCCATTCCTCAGGGCTCAAGGTGATACAGGACATCAGAAGAGTGTGGTGGAGAAAAGCATCTCACAAGATGATGAGGAAATAGAGAGAGACTCCACACACCAGATACAAATATATACCCCAAAGCCATGCCTTAATTCCTCCTTCAGCCATGCCCACTTTAATTACCATATAATTAATCCCTCTTGGGGGGTTAATTCACTGATTGGATTGAGACTCTCACAACCCAATCATTTCTCCTCTGAACATTCTTGCATTGTCTCATACTTTTGAGGGATACCTAACTTTCAAAACATAACAACTGTACATAGCCCATAGTCTTTTTTGTCTAGTTTGATGTAGTATAATACATGTAAAAGTCATATAAGAAAAAATCAGTACTTTGTTCATTTTCATTGTATCGATGAACCTCACACATGTTTACGTATTTACTAGTTGATAGATATCTGGATTGTTCTGGTAAATATCTAGATTGTTGAAGAAAATAAGCTGCTATAAACATTTAAACAGCTCCATGAAGAGAAATATGTTTAAAATCTCTTGGAATACATTTCTAGGACTGGGACTGCTGAGTTGCTCAGCAGCAAAACAGAAAAAGTTCCCCTAAAAATACGAATCTTCAGAATCTGTGAATGTAAATTGCATGCCAAGTGAAATTAAGGCTGATAGGGAGATTGTTCTGATGTTCCTAATATAATCACAAGGATCTTTGAGAAAGAAAGAGGAGGCAGAGAAAAAGATCAGATTCATGTAATGTGAGGACTCAACTTGCCTAATCCACTTTGAAGGTGGGAGTAGGGGCCACAAGCCAAGGAATGAAGGTAGCCACTGGAAACTGAAAAAGGCAAAGAAAAGGATTCTCCCCTAGGGCCTCTAAAAGCAACAGAGTCTTGTTAACACCTTGATTTTAGCAAAATGAGACCCAATGTCAGCCTTCAGACATCCCAGACTCTAAGAATATTATATTTCCACTGTTTGTAATCTGTTATACCAGCAATAAAAAGACAAACTGCCAAACTTTTACAAAATGATTGAACCATTTTGCATTCCAACCAGCAGTATTGTAGTAGCACCCCCTCCTCCAAGAAAATCTCAATTAAGCTTCCCCAGAAATCTTCATCACAATCTATTTTAGGACTATCAGCAAAAGAATCTCTACAAAAGAGTTCAAGGTAGTTAAGCTTCCTATTTCCTGTTGCTCTATCTTACAATACTTAAATTTGGCCATCCTGAAAGAGATCAGCACTCCAGGGGCTAAACACACCTTTACTAAAAACTATCTAGTATAAGTAACAATGTATGTATTTAGTAATTTGAAAATATTTTTTTATAAGCTGGAAATGTGTTTGCAATTGCCAAGTGTGATAAAAAAGACACCTTTAACAAAGTCTGTAGCCTTTGGTGGGACCTTCACAGAGATGTTTATATTTCAAATGTAAGAGAAGAGGTTACTAACTGGGCTCCATGGTAACAGCTGGCAGGGGGAGTGAAGAAAGGGGAGAAGTAGTTTCCCCTTCTCAAGTGCTGTCCTTGAAGGGTTAACTTGCCCAGAACTGTGAAAGAAAAAGTTGCTTCTGTGTGGAGGCATGCTTCACCACTGCCCTCGAAGATCCAATCATCTCACCTGACCTTGGAACACTGCCCCTCTTGACCTTCATTGGATGGGATTTTTCCCAGAATTCTTTGTCCCCTAATAAAAGCCCTCTCCCTGGCATGTTCTCTCTCTTGCTAGCCTCTTCAGTAAACCTCGATACTTCCCTGGGTAACTTGAGGCTGGGGGTTCAAGGAGCCGTCCTGGAGCTGGTTTAAAGGTAATTGGAATCTGTGTCTTTAGTTAAACTCCCTTAGGATTTTCCCACGTAGCTGAACCGTTCACACTGTCTACACTGGCCATGGACTAAAATCTGGTGTCCTGCTTGGTCTATTCCCTACAATAACATTCTAATTATTCCACAACCTTGCCAGCATTTGGTACTGCCAGGTTTGTTGGTGTGCTTTTAATTTTAGTCATTTGATGTTTCTTTTCTTTTTACTTGGCTATTCTTCCCAAGGATGCATCAATATTCATCTTTTAAAAACATAAGAACTTTCAGGGCTGGGGTTATAGCTCAGCAGTAAAGTGCTGCCTCTCACGTGTGAAGAATTTTTAAATAAATAAAAGATATTTTTTTAAAGTAAGAACTTTCTACACTATTTCATTAATTTTTGCTATCATCTATTTTTCTTTTAAAAATATTTTTTAGTTGTATATGAACACAATACCATCATTTTATTTATTTTTGTGTGGTGGAGAGGAACAACCCAGTGTCTCATACATGCAAGGCAAATGCTCTGCCACTAAGCCCCAATCCCAGCCCTCATCTTTTATTATTTTTCTTTGGATTTACAGTTCTTTCCCTAATTTCTTGAGAAAAATATGGACAGCACATGGATTTTAGCCTCCAATCTAACCGGTACTTACATTTAGGTCTGTAAATTTAGGACTTAGTTTATTCTCAAGTTATAATATGGAATATTTTCATTGTCATCCCATTCAAAATATTTTTCTAATATCCTTTTCTTTTCTAACCAATGCATTATTTAGAAGTGTATTTTTCTTTTTTCAAAGAGAGAGAGAATTTTTAAAATACTTTTTAGTTTTCAGCGGACACAACATCTTTATTTGTATGTGGTGCTGAGGATGGAACCCAGCGCCGTGCGCATGCCAGGCAAGCACACTACCGCTTGAGCCACATCCCCAGCCCCTAGAAGCGTATTTCTTAATTTTCAACATAGAGGAACTTTTTTTTTCTAAAATCTGTAATTATTTTTTTATTTGTTCTAATTATACATGACAGGATAATGTCTTTTGACATATTATACATACATGGAGTACAACTTCCCATTCTTCTGGTTGCACATGATGTGTAATTACATTGGTTGTGTATTCATATATGCTAATCTTTTTTTTGGTGGGGGAGTACTGGGGATTGAACTCAGGGGCAACTGACTACTGAGCTATATCCCCAGTCCTATATTGTATTTTCTTTAGAGACAGGGTCTCACTAAGTTGCTTTGTAACTTGCCTTGCTGATACTGGCTTTGAACTTGCTATCCTCCTATCTCAGCCTCCTGAGCAGCTGGGATGACAGGCGTGCACCACTGTGCCCAGCTTCATATATGGACACAGGGAAGTGATGTCCAATCCATTCTACTATCTTTCCTATTCCCATTCTCCCTCCCTTCCCTTCATTCCCCTTTGTCTAATCCAAAGTATTTCTATTCTTCCCTACCTCCCCCAACTTATTGTTAACATCTGCATTCAACCTTTGGTTTTTTGGAATTGGCTTATTTCAGTTAGCATGATAGTCTACAGTTCCATCCATATACTAGCAAATGCCATTTCATTGCTCTTTATGGCTGAATAACAAAAATCCCATTGTGTATATATTCCACATTTTCTTTATCCATTTATCTGCTGAAGGGCACCTAGGCTGGTACCATGGTTTAGCTATTGTGAACGAGCTGCTAAACAATGATGTGGTTGGATCACTATAGTGTGCTGATTTTAAGTCCTTTGGGTAAATACTGAGCAGCAAGACAATAGTTCAATTTCAAATTTTCTGAGGACGCTCTATACTGCTTTCCAGAGTGGTTGCACCAATTTGCTGTCCACCAGCAGTGTATGAGTATATCTTTTCCCCAATATCCTCACCAACATTTGTTACTTGTATTCTTGATAATTGCCATGGTGACTGGAGTGAGATGAAATCTCACGGTAGTTTTAATTTGCATTTCTCTAATTGTTACAGATGTTGACCATTTGTATTTCTTCTGTGAAGTGCCTGTTCAGTTCCTTTGCCCATTTATTGATTGGGTTACTTGTTTTTTGTTTTTTTTTTTTTGTGTGTGTGTGAGAGAGAGAGAGAGAGAGAGAGAGAGAGAGAGATCAGTGGGCTTTGTTTTTTTTAACTTTTTATTTTTATTTGTATATGACAGAGGGCTGCATTACAATTCTTATTACACATATAGAGCACAATTTTTCATATATCTGGTTGTATACACAGTATATTCACACCAATATATGTATTCATATCTGTACCTTGAATAATAATGATCATCACATTCCACAATCATTAATAACCCCATGCCCCCCATTCCCTCCAACCCCTCTGCCCTATCTAGAGTTCATCTATTCCTCCCATACTCCTGCTCCCTATACCACTAAGAATCAGCCTCCTTACATTAAAGAAAACATTTGGCATTTGGTTTTTTGGGATTGGCTAGCTTCACTTAGCATTATCTTCTCTAACTCCATCCATTTATCTGCAAATGCCATGATTTTACTCTCTTTTATTGCTGAGTCATATTCCATTATGAATATATGCCACTTTTTCATGCATTCATCTACTGAAGGGCAATATAGGTTGGTCCCACAGTTTAGCTATTGTGAATTGTGCTGCTATAAACATCGATGTGAATGTGTCCCTGCAGTATGCTGTTTATAAGTCCTTTGGGATAGAGCAAGGAGAGGGATAGCTGAGTCAAATGGTGGTTCCATTCCCAATTTTCCAAGAAACCTCCATACTGCTTTCTATATTGGCTACACCAATTTGCATTTGCACCAGCAGTGTATGAGTGTACCTTTTTCACCACACCCTTGCCAACACTTATTGTTTGTATACATAATAGCTGCCATTCTGACTGGAGTGAGATGAAATCTTATTGTGGTTTTGATTTGCATTTCTCTAATTGCTAGTGATGATGAAATTTTTTTGTGTATTTGTTGATTAATTGTACACCATCTTCTGAAAAGTGTCTGTTCAGGTCCTTGGGTTATTTGCTTTTTTGGTGTTTAGCTTTTTGAGTTCTTTATATATCTTAGAGATTAGTACTCTATCTTATGTGTGAGGGGTAAAGATTTGCTCCCAAGATGTAGGCTCTCTATTCATCTCACAGATTGTTTCTTTTGCTGAGAAGAAACATTTTAGTTTGAGTCCATCCCATTTACTGATTCTTTATTTTAATTCTTATACCACAGCAGTCTTATTAAAGAAGTTGGGGCCTAGTCCCATATGATGGAAATTAGGGATTACTTTTTCTTCTGTTAGACGCAGGGTCTCTAGTTGTATTCCTAAGTCCTTGATCCATTTTGAGTTGAGTGTTGTGCATGGTGAGAGATGGGGGGTTAATTTCATCTTTTTGTATATGGATTTCCAGTTTTCCCAGCATCATGTTGAAGAGGCTATCATTTCTCCAATGCATGTTCTTGGCACCTTTGTCTAATATCAGATAGTTGTTGTTTTGTTGGTTAATCTCTGTGTCCTCTATTCTGTACCATTGGTCTACCAGTCTGTTTTGGTGTCAATACCATGCTGTTTTTGTTACTATTGCTCTATAGTATAGTTTAAAATCTGGTATAGTGATGCCACCTGCTTCACTCTTCCTGCTAAGGATTTCTTTAGCTATTCTGGGTCTCTTATTTTTCCAGATGAATTTCATGATTGCTTTTTATTTCTATGAGGAATGTCAGTGGAATTTGGATCAAAATTGCATTAAATCTGTACAGTGCTTTTGGAAATATGGTCATTTTGATAATATTAATTTTGCCTATCCAAGAGCAAGATAGATCTTTCCATCTTTTAAGGTATTCTTTCATTTCTTTAGGGTTCTGTAATCTTTCACCTCTTTCATTGATTCCCAAGTATTTTATGTTTTTGGATGCTATTGAAAATGGGGTGGTTTTCCTCGTTTCCCTTTCTGTGGATTTGTCATTGATATACAGAAATGTCTTTGATTTCTGGGTGTTGATTTTATATCCTGTTACTTTGCTGAATTCATTTACTAGTTCTAGAAGTTTTCAGGTGGAACTTTTAGGGTCTTCCAGGTATAGAATCATATCATCAGCAAATACTGCCAATTTTATTCTTTTCCTATGTGTATCCCTTTAATTTCTTTCATCTAATTGCTCTGGGTGTTTCAAGAACTATGTTAAATTCGAGTGATGAAAGAGGGCATCCCTGTCTTTTTCCAGTTTTTTTTTTTTAAAGAGAGAGTGAGAGAGGGGAGAGAGAGAGAGAGAGAGAGAGAGAGAGAATTTTTAATATTTATTTATTTTTTTTAGTTCTCGGCGGACACAACATCTTTGTTGGTATGTGGTGCTGAGGATCGAACCCGGGCCGCACGCATGCCAGTCGAGTGCGCTACCGCTTGAGCCACATCCCCAGCCCTCTTTTTCCAGTTTTTAGAGGAAATGCCTTCAATTTTTCTCCATTTAGAATGATGTTGGCCTGGGGTTTAGCATAGATAGCCTTTATGATGTTGAGATATGTTCCTGTAATCCCTAGATTTTCTAGTGTTTTGAACATGAAGGGGTGCTGTGTTTTGTCAGATGCTTTTTCTGCATCTATTGAGATGATATATGATTCTTATCTTTAAGTCTACTGATATTATGAATTACATTTATTGATTTCCGTATGTTGAACCAACCTTGCATCCCTGGAATGTATCCCACTTGATCATGTGCATGATCTTTTTGACATGTTTTTGTATTCGATTTGCCAGAATTTTATTGAGAATTTTTGTATCTATGTTCAGTAGAGATATTGGTCTGAAGTTTTCTTTCTTTGATGTGTCTTTGCCTGGTTTTGGAATCAGTGATACTGGCCTCATAGAATGAGTTTGAAAGTGCTGCCTCTTTTTCTATTTCCTGAAATAAATTGGAATGTATAGGTATTAGTTCTTCTTTAAAGGTCTTGTACAACTCAGCTGTATCTTTCTGGTCCTGGGCTTTTCTTGGTTGGTAGACTTTTGATGGCATCTAATATTCCATCACTTGAAATTGATCATATTTAAATTGTGTATACCATCCTGAATCAATTTGGGCAAATTATATGACTTTAGTCATATTTCTATTTTTTTTTTTGAGTACACATTTTCAAATTAATTTCAAATTATCTTCTGTATTTCTGTAGTATTTTTGTGATATTTCCTTTTTCATTACGTTAGTGATTTGAATTTTCTCTCTCCTTCTATTCGTTAGCATGGCTAAGGGTCTGCCAATTTTATTTATTTTTTCTAAGAACCAACTAGTTGTTCTTTCAATTTTTTTTCAATCTGTCTTTTGTTTCAATTTCATTGATTTCAGCTCTGATTTTAATTATTTCCCGTCTTCTGCTGCTTTGGGTGTTGATTTGCTCTTTTTCTAGGGCTTTGAGATGTAATGGTAGGTCATTTATTTTTTGACTTTTTCTTCTTTTAAGGAATGAACTTCATGCAATAAACTTTCCTCTTAGAACTGCTCTCATAGTGTCCCAGATATTTCGATATGTTGTATCTATGTTCTCATTCACCTTTAAATTTTTTTAATCTCCTCCTTGATGTTTTCTGTAACCCATTGTTCATTCAGTAGCATATTATTTAGTCTCCAGGTGTTAGAGTGGATTGTATTTCTTATTTTATCATTGATTTCTAATTTCATTCCACTATGATCTGACAGAATACAAGGTATCTCTATTTTACATTTGCTAAGAGATGCTTTGTGGCATAGTATATGGTCTATTGTAGAGAAAGATCCATGTGCTTTTAAGAAGTATATTCTCTTTTTGGAAAATGGAATATTCTATATAAGTCAGTTGAAGTCTAAGTTATTGATTCTATTATTGAGTTCTTAAGTTTCTTTGTTAAGCTCTTGTTTGGAATATCTACCTAGTGATGAAAGAGGTGTGTTTAAAGTCACCCAAAATTATTGTGTTATGGTCTATTTGACTCTTGAACTTGAATTTTTTTTTGATGAACCTATCTGCTGAATTGGTTGGGACATATATATTTATAACTGCTAAGTCTTGTGGGTGTATGGTTCCCTTGAGCAGTGTGTAGTGTCCTTCTTTATCCTTTTTGATTGACATTACTTTGAAATATAGTTTATTTGATATGAGGATGGAAACCCCTGCTTGCTTCAACAGTCCATGTGAGTGGTATGATTTTTCCCAACCCTTCACCTTCAGTCTGTGGATGTCTTTTTCAATGAGATGAGTCTCTTGGAGGCAGCATATTCTTTTTTTTAATCCAATCTGCTAGTCTGTGTCTTTTGATTGGTGAGTTTAGGTCATTAACATTCAGGGCCATTATTGAGATATGATTTGTATTCTGAGACATGTTTATTTTTGGTATTTAACGTGACTTGATTTCTCCTCTGATTAGATTTTCCTTTAGAATTCCCTCCCTCTGCTGATTTTCATCATTGTTTTTCATTTCTTCTTCTTGGAATATTTTTAAGATGTTCTGTAGTGCAGGCTTTCTTTTAACTTCTGTTTATCCTGTGCCGCAGTCTGGCTGGGCACAAATCACCAAGCTGTCTCAAAGCACTTGTATGCTCAAACAGGAAACTTTATTGCCCGAATTCCACCAGCACTCCACGCACCCTCCCTGGGAACTCTCTCTGCTCTCCCCGGGCTCTGTGCCTACCCCACTCGGACCCTGCAAGAACTCCACGGGAACTCCAAAGTAGCAGGCACCTGAGGCAGCAGGAACCACCCTATTCCTGGAGCCACCCTACTGCTGGACAGCAGGGGTCCACATACAACTGAATACACAGCTTAACATAAACATCATCATCTCAATGGCTCCCTGGAGTCACCTCTCAACCACTCCCTTCTGGCAGAATGCCATGCTTCATCCCCACTCGGCTATGGCCCTCAACATCTCCCGCTTCTGTTTAATTAAACAACAAGCATGTGGCTTAGGGACCGTGCCTGTCTTAGGTTGTCCAATACTACATATGGTCCTTACCCGTCATCGGATGAGCTGACCTCAAGGCGTCAGCCTCCTGTCTTAGGTTGGTACCATTGCAATTGGATCTTACCTGTCATTGACTACCAGTCCAGCATACAGCCATACTTGTGGATAGGCCTTTGCACCAGTGGGGGGGTGAGGTTCTTTGCCTCATCTCTGTTGGCCCCCAAATTTGGCCTTTGCACCAGTGTGTGTGGGGTGAGTTTCTTTGCCTCACCTCTGTTGGCCCCCAAATTTGGCCTTGGTGCCAGTGGGGTGGTGAGGTTCTTTGCCTCACCTCTGTTGGCCCCCAAATTTGGCCTTGGTGCCTGTGGGGGGGGTGAGTTTCTTTGCCTCACCTCTGTTGGCCCCCAAATTTGGCCTTGGTGCCAGTGGGGGGGTGAGGTTCTTTGCCTCACCTCTGTTGGCCCCCAAATTTGGCCTTGGTGCCAATTGGGGGGGGTGAGGCTCTTTGTCTCACCTCTGTTGGCCCCCAAATTTTAGACCATCACAAGCAGAAGGGAGGAGGATGCAAAATGCCACGACACCAAGCCAAATGATGGTTCCTTTTGGAAAAACTGTACCACAGATGACACCATCAGCAAAGATACCCCAGCACTACCACAATTCGCTGCACCAACAGATAGTTCACAATGCATACAAGTGATACATAGTCCAGGCAAGTTCTGAAAGAAGTTCAAAGCAGAGAAATCCATCAATATGCCCATTTCCTCCCAAAGTAAATCGACTCCTTGATTGAACATCACTTGTTGAGTTATTATTCATTGATGCATCAGTTTATACAGTTTACTGTGATAGCTATCAAAGAAGCTGTAGTTTGGTTTTATCTTTGTCTTCACTGGCACTGGGATGAAGATAGGAATTCTGGAAATGATGACTAAAAAAAAAATTATGTAACATTCCAGCAGGCACTAAAAAAACAATTTTCTGAACAATTACATTATCCTGAACAGAATTATTAAATATAATGAAAAGGAAAGGTGAAAGTAAACAAACAGATCTGTTAACCACCTTTAAAAACAATCCTCAACAGCTGTTTACCTAATTTAAATTAAACCATTTAAATCGTGAATAAAAAAAATTCAGATCCATTTTTTCATGAGTGCTCCTCATATATATGGACATATGCACATACAGACATACAACACAAAACATAAGTGTGCACACAAAACATACAACATGTAAGACAATAGTAAAGGCCTTGTAGCTTTACACAGATGAAATCTCCATTGTAATGTTTAAAAACTCCACAGTCAAAAAATAGAACTGATCAGAAAAACATTAACCTAGGTCTGTATGAGCTCAAAAAATAAAATAGAATTTCATGATGTGGGAAAAGGCAATAATAAAATAGATATTGAAAAAAGCATCCTGGTTACCACCTGGGTTTGACTCTTCTTTTGATATCCCATCCTTCTTCCTGTAACTTGCATATGGGTTTGAAGGTATTCCCAAAAGTAAGCCTCAAGGTTTTTTACATTTGAAATAGGCCTTAATGGTGTTCATTATTCATTAGCCTCTAGGTGTGGGAGAACCACTGTCGAAGATGTAAGAACAGCCAAACTGGAGTTCTGGATATCAGCTGTTATGGATTTGAGCCAAATAATCTTCTTTTTGGTCTGTAGAAATCGCTTTAGTTAATCTCTCTGGAATCCAAATCAGCTGCTGTTCTCCCTGTGGAAACACACAAACAGACCCCCGACTCCAGACAATCACTGGGTCAGGACCTTTCCATTGTCCTGTTAGAATATCCTTCCAAAGTAACTTGGGCTTATGTACATTTTTTGGATATATGTGCCTTTCCACAGCACTAAGCCCTGATGAATCCAAATTTAAAAAGTTTAGAGTAAAAAGGGTTATTTTAAGTTTATCTTTGGGGGACATATACTCCTTCCCAATTCCCTATTTTTGCTTTAACAAGTACATTTTAATAGTTTGATGAGCTCTTTCAACTATGCCTTGTCCCTGTGGATTGTATGGGATTCCTGTTATATGAGTAATGCCAAATGATGAGCAAAATTGTTTAAAAGAGGTAGAAGTATAGCCAGGACCATTATCTGTTTTTAACTGTTTTGGAACGCTCACAGTGGCAAAATTTTGTAAGCAATGAGCTATAATATCTTAATTTTTTTCTCTGGCATGAAGGGAGCCCATCAAAAATCTGGAAGAAGTATCAACTCTAACATGCAAATATTTTAATATTCCAAATTCTGGCAAGTGTGTGATGTCCATATGCCAAATATGGTTAGGTATCAGTCCTCTAGGATTGACTCCAAGATTAACTTGTGGTAAAAAGGTCACACAATTTTGACATTGTTTTATTATTTGTCTAGCTTGTTACTTAGTTATTTTAAAAATGCTTTTGTAAAGTATTAGCATTGACATGGAACCTTTTATGAAAATTTGTAGCTTCTTCTAGTATAGAGAAAATATGTATGTTATGTGTAGTTTTATCTGCTAAATCATTGCCCAAACTAAGGGCTCCAGGCAATCCTGTATGTGCCCTGATATGTCCTATAAAGAATGGATCTTTTCTGTCCCAGATTAGACTTTGTATAGTGGAAAACAGAGAAAACTGTAGAGGAAGGAGAAATCCTACCAGCATCTTCAAGGGATACTATAGCATTAACTATATACTGACTATCAGAAAATAAATTAAATACAGAATCTTTAAACATCACAAAAGCTTGTAATACTGCATTAAGCTCTACTTTTTGAGCTGATTGTTTGGGTACTAAAAGTGTAAAAGTTTGATCAGGGGTAACTACTGCTGCTGAACCATTATTTGACCCATCAGTGAATATATTTGGAGCATTCATGATAGGTGTTTTTCTTATCACTTTTGGAAAAACTACAGGATGTGAAGACCAAAAAGACAGCAAAGGATTAGATGGTAAGTGATTATCAAATGAAACATTAGATTTGCACATGACTATTGCCCAAGTATTTAACTCATTAGCTAACTCATCAATTTGATTCATAGTATATGGAGTAATAATTTTATTGGGAGAAATTCCAAACACTCCCTTTGCTGCTTTTATTCCTTTGAGTATCAATTGTCCCACAGCCTCAGGATACCTAGTAAGAATAGTGTTAGGAGAATAAGATAAATGTATCCACAATAATGGACCTTCTTGCCAAAATACTTCTGTATGAATATTTTTTGTTGGTAGTACAATAAATAATAAAGGCAAACTTATATCAATTCTATCCAAATGCATATTTTCCATATATGTTTCAATGATTTTTAATGCCTTTCTTGCCTCAGGCGTTAACATGTGGGGTGAATTTGGATCTGATGGACCTTTTAGGATATCAAATAAATGTCCCAACTCTCCTGTTGGTATGCCTAGATAAGGCCTTATCCAATTTATGTCTCCTAATAACGTTTGAAAGTCGTTAAGTGATTTGAGTTGATCTACTCGTATTTGAATTTTTGGTGGACGGACCATGGTTGAGGATAATAGAACTCCTAAATAATTAATTGGAAAATTTAATTGTACTTTATCTATTGCTATCTCTAGATCGTAATTTTTAAATAAGTTTGTAAGTGTGGCATAAAATTCTAGCAATGTGTTTTTATCTTTGTGTGCTAATAATACATCATCCATATAGTGAAATATTTGTAGTTTAGGATTTTGATTTCTAAGTGGCTGGATTGCTTTGTTAACACAAATTTGACACATAGTTGGGCTGTTAGCCATCCATTGAGGGAGTACTTTCCATTCATATCTCTGATCAGGACCTGCATTATTCAACGCAGGGACAGTAAATGCAAAACGTGGACTATCCTCAGGATGAATTGGAATTGAAAAAAAAAACAATCTTTAATATCTATAGCTAAAACATACCAGGTTTTTGGCAGACAATTGAGGAATCCCTGATTGAGCAGGTCCCATAATAACCATCTCATTATTAATGGCTCTTAAATCTTGCAATAATCTCCATTTACCAGATTTCATTTTAATGACAAATATGGGAGTGTTATTGGGCGATACAGAAGGTTGTATATGTCCCTCCGCTAATTGTTGTTTGACCAGGTCATGGGCTACTTGTATCTTTTCTTTAGTCAGGGGACACTGAGGAACCCATACTGGTCTTTCTGATTTCCAAGTAATTTTTATTGTCTCAGTGACCCCTCCTGAAAACCCAATCCATGTCTGTCTGTTCCTTGATCTATTTGTATTGGTGCTGCTATACATTGTTCTTGTTCTCCTAATCTTTTTCCTTTCCTATAACCTTGTCTAGTCCTAGTAGTGGGCACATTTGGATTGATGTTATTTGTTAATGTCAAACCTAATTGATCTAGGACATCTCATCCCCATAAATTTATAGGAAGATGATCCAATACATACAGCTGTATAGTTCCTTCACATCCTTCAGGATCCTTCCAATCTAATACCATTGCACTTCTATGGGGATTAGTTGCCACTCGTAGGCCTCAAAGTGTTTGAGTGGCTTGTTGTAACGGCCAATGTTTTGGCCATTCTTGACGAGAGATGATGCTAAGGTCTGCACCTGTGTCCAGTAGCCCATTAAATTCATGTCCTGGAATATTTAGTTTTAGCATTGGCGAGAATCTAAATTTAAAGAAAGCATGGCCCAATCTACACCTGTGGAGCCTAATCCCCTGGAACCTCTTTCTATAGTACTACTGGAAAATTTATCATGCAGGCTGAGTATTATTAATAACTGTGCTATTCTATCTCCTGGTGAAATTACTGATATACCCCTTGGAGAACTGGCTATAATTTTTATTTCACCTTCATAATTGGGATCAATTACCCCAGGACTTATCATAAGTCCTTTTAGAGTAGAAGAACTGCGTCCCAATAATAAGCCTACTGTTCCTTGGGGAAGAGGTCCTTTTACCCCTGTGGGAATGATTTGAACTCCCATCTCTGGAGTTAGTCCTGCTCTGGCAGAGGCACAGATGTCCAACCCTGTGTTCTCTCTGGTTTGTCTGATGAGGGATCTGATGGACAATGTGTCCTGGGCACTACCCTGATGGTGTTGCTGGGTTCCTCCATTGCCCTGTATATTTGTGGTCGTGGGCCCTGGAGCATTGGGCCCCCTTGTCCGTTTTTTGGCAATGGAGCCCGATGCTTTTCTCCACGATATCGTGGGTAAACATCTGGTCCTTGTCCATTTTTTGATAACAGAGTACCCTCTATGGTGGTTTGAGAATGGCATTCATTAGCCCAATGTCTCCCTCTAAGGCATCGTGGGCAAATACCCGGTATTCTACCCTTTGATACCTAGCTTTGTTAAACCCTCCTCCTATGGGGCAACTCATTTTAAAATGTCCTGTTTGTTCACAATTGTAGCATGTTTTTGGCCTGGCATCTAAAGCCTGTTGTACTGCAGCTGCCAAGACTTGCCCCTGTTCACTAATGTCTCTACATAATTTAATATATGTGTTTAAATCTTCATGTTTCCATGGTCTAATGTTTGCACCAACGATTTGCTTGTTCAAAGGCTAACTGTTTAATTAATGGCATTGCTTGCTCCCTAAAAACTCTGGTAGCTGTTTGAATAAGCCTATCTACAAATTCAGCATAAGTTTCATTAGCTCCTTGTATTATCTTAGATAACTGACCTTGTAAACCTCCATGTCCTTGTAAAGTCTTCCATGCCCTAACTGCATCTGCAGCAATTTGTGAATATATGGCAGGATCATATTCAATTTGTTGCCGCTGACCCTCATAAGGTCCTTTTCCTAACAACATATCTAGATTTCTCTGAGGATAATCGGCTGCTGCATTTCACCTAGCCGTCTCCGTGCAAAATTCCTCATTGGCAACCTTCCATAACAAATATTGCCCTCCATTTAGCACAGCTTTACACGTCCAATCTGATGGCGTCATGTCCAAGTTGGTAATGGATTCGACCATGCTTACAGTGAAGGGTGCTTGGGGAACATAGGTTGTTACAGCCTCCTTTAACTGCTTCACTGTTTTGAAATCTAAAGCATGGTGAATTCGCTGCCCTCCTGCCTGCTCAAGTACAGGGCATGCTAATCTTTGAGGTCCTGTCTCAGGATCCCATCTATCAACTATGGGGGTTGGGGACCACCCAGCATATGTTGTCTTCATAGGTGGAGCTGTTGGTTGGACACTTACGGCCTCTGGTGATAGAAAGGTGTTAGTAGCAGCCTCCTATTGTAACTTTTTCCCTCCTGATGGCCCTTCTTCCTTTAAATTTTCTTCCTCGTCTGACTAGTTCGAGAGACCTTCTCTTTTGCTTGATCTAACATGTTTTCTACTATAGTCTGAACCTCTAACAATTTACTTAACACTCTTTCTGTTTGTTTTTTACCAATTTCTGATCCCATATTTCTACTATAAAGATAACACAAAACAAAACGGAAACAGAATGAACCAAAACGGAACAGAAATGCATTGTATCAATTTTCCTGTTTTCTTGAAATGTGTATTCATGGTCTATTTCTATCTCTATCTCAGGGGTGAACAACTTCAAACCTTGAGCCAACCATTTTCCCCAGTTTGCCCAAGAAAGTTCTAGGGACAGGCAGCTTGAAACAAAAACAAAACAAATCAAAACAACAACACATTGTTTTTTGAAATGGTCACCCATTCTCTCGCTCTCCTGCAGGGTTGAGCAATTTTACTTACCCCCAAGTTTCAGGCATCCCCCGCACGGGCCACCAAATGCTACAGCCTGGCTGGTCACAAATCACTGAGCCATCACAAAGCACTTGTATGTTCAAACAGGAAACTTTATTGCCCGAACTCTACCAGCACTCCACGCACCCTCTCTGGGAACTCTCTCTGCTCTCCCCCGGGCTCCGTGCCTACCCCACTTGGACCCTGGGAGAACTCCATGGGAACTCCAAAGTAGTGGGCACCTGAGGCAGCAGGAACCACCCTATTCCTGGAGCCACCCTATTGCCGGACAGCAGGGGTCCATATACAACTGAATACACAGCTTCACATAACCATCATCATCTCAATGGCTCCCTGGAGTCACCTCTCAACCACTCCCTTCTGGCAGAATGCCATGCTTCATCCCCACTCGGCTGTGGCCCTCAACAATCCTGGAAGGTTTTTATTTCATCAACAAATCTAAAGCTTAGTTTTGCTGAATATAAGATTCTTGGATGGCACCCATTTTCTTTCAGAGCATGGTGTATGTTGTTACACGATCTCCTGGCTTTGAGGGTCTGGGTTGAAAAATCTGCTGATACACGAATTGTAATTACTTACAGGATTAATTGTAAGATTACTCCTGTAAGTAATCTGATTCTTCTCTCTTGCGGCTTTTAAGATTCTATCCTTAATCTGTATGCTAGGCATTTTCATTATAATGTGCCTTGGTGTAGATGTGTTGTAATTTTGTATATTTGGTGTCCTATAAGCCTCTTGTATTTGGTGTTCCAATTCATTTTTCATGCTTAGGATGTTTTCTGATATTATCTTGTTGAAGAAATTGTGCATTCCTTTGGTTTGAATCTCTATGCCTTCCTCTATCCCAATGACTCTTAGATTTGGTCTTTTGGTGCTGTCCCATAATCCTTGGATATTCTGTTCATTGTTTCTAACTTTCTTCACTGTGTGATCAACTTTATTTTCCAAATAGTATACTTTGTCTTTATTATCTGACGTTCTTTCTTCCAAGTGATCTAATATGTTGGTTATGCTTTCTATTGAGTTTTTAAATTTGATTTATTGTATCCTTCATTTCAAGGATTTCTGTTTTTTTTTTTTTTCAGGGTCTCTATCTGTTGAAGTAATCTTTTGCTCTCTGTATTTGCTCTCTTATCTCATTGTTGGAGTGATCAATTTTTGCATTTTCTTGTTTAGATCATTCTTTTAACTCACAGATAATTTTAATTATGAACCTTCTGAACTCCTTCTCTGACATTTCATCAATTTTGCTGTCCATGGGTTCTGTTGTTATAGTGTCCTTGTTTGTTTGGGGCACTTTCCTCCCTTGTTTTTTCATGTTGTCTATATGTCTTCCTTTCTTGCACTGTGAATCTGAGATATTACAGTTTCTTCCCTATATTCTTGTATTATCTGTGCAGAACATCTGTACCTCACGTCTGGAAGCCCTTGGTGTTGGGCTTCCAGACCCTGCTGGTTTCCCTCAATGAATGCTACTGCATCCTGAGTCTGGGTCCTGCATAAGATGGGGTGGGTGGATCTGGGCTGCTGGGCTTGACCCCCCCCCAGTAGTCTGCTGGTTGGAAGGGGTGGTCCTGCACCAGAGGCTAAGCTCTGGTAGTGTCTGTCCCACTGGAGGAGTGGTGAACCAGGCCTACTGAGAGCCTGGATCCCACATGGGCTGGTGTGGGTGGATCTGGGCCGCTGGGCTTGACTGACCTCCAGTAGTAGTCTGCTGGTTGGAAGGGGCAGTGCTGTGCCAAAGGCTAGGTAGGATTTGGCAGTGTCTGCCACGCTGGGAAACAGGTGGATTAGGCCTGCTGTGCACCTGTGCCCTGCAGAGGCAGGTGTGGGGGGATCTGGGCTGCTGGGCTTGACCTCCAGTGGTAGTCTGCTGGTTGAAAGGGGTGATCCTATGCCAAAGTCTAGGCTCTGCCAGTTTCTGCCTCACTTGGAAAGTGGTGGACCAAGCCTGCTGTGTGTCTGGGGTCTGCAGAGGATGATGTAGGTGGGTCTATATTTGTTTGTTTGTTTTTTGGTGCTAAGTTTTTTTAGTTCTTTATATCTGAAAGTTAGTGCTCTATCTGAGGTACAGGTGGCAAAAATTTTCTCCCATTCTGTAGGCTCCCTCTCACGTTCTTGATTGTTCCCTTTGCTGTGAAGCAGCTTTTAAATTTGATACCATCTCATTTGTTGATTATTGATTTCACTTCTTGTGCTTTAGGAGTCTGGTTGAGGAAGTCAGTTCCTAAGTCCACATAATATTTTTCTGTTAGGCACAAGGTCTCTGGTCTAATACCTCAATCCTTGATCCACTGAGTTGAGTTTGGTGCAGGGTGAGAGTTAGGGGTCTAATTTCATTCTGTTACAAATGGATTTTCAGTTTTCCCAGCACCAACATATGGGAACTTGTAAGTTATATTTTCATTATTGACCTCCACTTTAATTATGTTATGATCAGAGAAAATAATTTGTATGACTAGATTCAAATTGTGGTATTGAGGCTTTCATCATAGATGAGCACACAGTTAATTTTTATCCATGTTTTGAGTGTACTTGATTATGATGTGTATTCTGCAGTTGTGGGAACACTTGTTCTAGATATGTTTACCAGAACAAAATTGTTTAAATATGTGTTTTGTGCTTCTCTCATGTGTACTTATTTTAGGTTTTCTTGTTCTTTCATACACAAAAGGTATGTTAAAATCTCCCAGTAAGTGTGGATTTGCATATTTCATCATGTAGTCCCATCAACTTTGCTTTAAATATGCTGAGACTATTACTTTGCTCGAAATTTTGAAATGTTAAAATTGTTATTTATTCTCTTATTTGAAGTATATCCCTCTTCATCCTTACCAATGCTATACATTAGCTTTAATTTTTGCAATTTATTCTTTCCTATCTTCTTTTAACCTTTCTGGTTCTACAGAGTTTTAGTTCACAGCACTGCTGATTAAAAAAAAAAAAAAATTAACAAAACTAGAGCATGTATCCCATGTAATTACTGACATGTTTGGAAACTAAATTCACCACAATAGTGTGTGCTTTCTGATTGTCATACTTGCTCTATTTCCTCTATGATCTTGCTTTCTTATGGATTATCAATTTTTCTTAGGCCAGTTTTCCTTCATTTGCTTGGAAGTTACACATTTCATCCTATTGATAGTAACACATACTCTTGACTTACCTGGTTGACTGGGACTTCTATCCTTTTCCCAGTTAATGCAAGAATCTTAGACTACTTGGTTTACTCTACCCTCCCAAATTTTATGACACTATTATCTTAAATTTTAATTATCCATATATTTTCAATTCCAAAAGATGTAATTGTTTTATATATTATTTGTTTGGATTTAACTTTATAGCTACCATTTTTGTTACTTTTGCATCACTATTTTTTTTAACATGCCTTAGGTGACCCTACTGTGTGTCCAGTGTTGACAACTACTAAGCTGCAGTGTCTCTAAAGAGTCAGCCTGCCCCAGCCTAGCTCCCTCCTATTCCCCAATACCTCTTTCCCACAAATTCTGGAGAAATGTCTAAACTTGTAGGATTAAATCTTTCAAATGCTCTATTGACTGCCATATTAATTTTACAAACTCTTATTTCTTCCTTATTTACTTCTAAAACCTATTACCCTCGCTCCTTTCCTACTCCTACATATTAGCTATTTTTTCAGAGCATACAAGTTTTATTGAAAGGATGCTTCTACTTGTATCTGGACTGCACTTTTCCTTTCATATAGTGGATATATAAAGATGCTCCCAATCCTTCAAAACCCAGTTATTCCCTGGAAGCTTTTTTGTGCTCTGTGGGCAGCAAGTACTCTTTTGAGAGACCCTTACACACATAAATCTGCTCACTCGGCCATACTGGTCTGTTTGCTCCCTGATGGCATGGAGAGGATAGCCTGAATCATGTTTGTGTTCCCAATTTCTAGACCAAGAGAAAAACAGGACCTAAAAACCAAATTCATCTACAATGTAGAGAAAATAATAATCCCTATAATTTTTTTCTTCTGTGTTGACTTGAAGCTCATAGTCTATGTAAAAGAAATTGAAAGATCAGAGGAGTGTTTTCAAATATTAGTAATGACTGTTGGTTAGAGGCAATTTGGGTTTTTTTTTTTTTTGGTATATTTAATGAGGAAATTTTAAAAATAAAATAAGACTAGCTTTATTTTGTTTCCAGGTTTATTAATTTAAACAAAATAGGAAAATAAAACTCAGTTTCTAACCTTGCATCTAAAAAACTGGGAATAAATTAGCTTTCTAATATACTTAGAACTTGAACTTACTGGTGTTTTTTGTTTTTGTTTTTTCTTCTTTACAGAACAACTCTTAACATCTTGCATGAAATTCCAAATTCACACAAAAAATTCATAACTTTACATTGTGGTTAGCTGAAGTATAATATGCCTTAGATGACTCTACTGTGTGCCCAGTATTGACAACTACTAAGTTGCAGTGTCTCTAAAGAGTCAGCCTGTCCCAGTCTGCTCAGTCTCTGCGGCTTTCTCATATCAGAGTCATCAAAAGCACAAAATGATTGCCCTCCTGTTAATCCAGAATCTTAGGCAGATATACATTAAGTTCTTCACAACTACAAAGTTGGATGACTTATTTACCATTCCAATGGCTGATCTGGCACATAAAAATAAAATTATTACAGCTAAGGAGAGCTGATATATATATAGCTTGGACAAACATGATGGCTACATGTAATATTAACTTACATAATAAACATCACTGACCTCCTCCAAAGAGCCATCTGCTAGACTTATACTAAAAACCACGATACTGGCCTGGCTTTCTACTACCCACCACCTGCCCTCAAGGACTTGCCACCTACCACAACCTGGGTGTCATATTTCCTGAGAATAAGCTTCAGATCTATTTAATGATGTTTATTACTTAATTTGCTAAAATTTCAAAAGGTTGAGAGATATCTGTCAATTTCAAATACAAAAATTAAATTTAAAGTTTTGTTCAGATAAATTGTGCTGTGAAATGAAAGATTTTATGTACAACTTACACAGCTTCGTTAAAAAGGATACTGTTCAGAATCTCACATGGCCTAAATAAATCATTTTATTATTTAAAAATACTGGCAAATACCTCATGTCTTAAAACAATTCAAATACATAATTAAATGAACTCTGATAAGATGATAGCTTGCAGAAGAACAACAATAATAAAAAACATGAGTGACATTAGCAGAATGGCTAAAAGTTGCAAGAGAAAAATTTCAAGACACATGAGACAATCCATATTAGACTGACAATAGATTTCTCAGCAGAAACCTTGCAGGTCAGGAAAGAATGGGAATGATATATTCAGAGACAGAACTGAGAGAAAAAAACCTTCTAGCCCAGAACACTATGGCTATCCTTCAGAAATGAGGGAGAAACACTTTTTTAGACAAGCAAAACCTGAAGGAATTCATCAGTACCAGACCGGCTTTACAAGAAATGCTTCAGAGAATCCTACGTATATGATAACTACCATCATGAAAGCACATAAAAGTATAAAATTCACTGGAAATATAAATACACAAGTAAGAAATAAAATAAAAACACCACTATCAAATCACAAAGACTATCAATAAGTGAGAAAAGGGGGACAAAGTATACTTTTAAAAAGAAACAAATAATTTAACAAAATTAATTAACAGTTATAATCTTGAAAAAATGGACTAAATGCCCCAAATTAAAAGCTATAGATGAGCTGAATGGATAAAAACATGACTAAACTACATGCTCCCTCCAGAAACTTACCTCACCAATAAAGACACACAGAATAAAAGTAAAGAGAGTAGAAAAAAATATTCTATTCAAACAGAAACCCAAACCAGAAAGGAATAGCTATATTCAGATGAAGACTTTAAGTAAGTAAAAAACTGTACAAAGTCTCTATGAAGAGAATAAACTGAGCAACAGGACATAACAATTAGACATATTCATGCACCTGACAGCAAACCACTAAAAAATATAAAGCAAATAATATTAGAACTAAAGGGAGAGATAGACTGAAAAATATGGGGGTCTTCAATACTTCATTTCATCAATAAACAGATCATTCAGATGAAAAAAATCAAGTAGGAAACCTTGTCACATCCAACAGCTGCAGAATACACATTCTTTTTTTCTGCAGAACTGGGGCTTGAATGCAGGGCCTTGTACACTGTGCTACATTCTCCATCCCTTTTATTTTGAGACAGGGTCTTGCTAAATTTCCCAGACTGATCTTGAACTTGTGATCCTCCTGTGTTAGCTTCCTGAGCAGCTGGGATTATAGGCATGTACCACTGTGTCCACCTAGAATACACACACTTCCCATTGAAGATGAAACATTCTCCAGGGCAGATCCTATGTTAGGCAACAAAACAAGTCTCACAATTTTTTTAAAACTGAAAGCATGGAGAGCTAGAGATGTAGATCAGTGGTAGAACACTTGCCTAGCATGCATAAGGTCCTGGATTCAATCCCCAATACCACCAAACCAAATCAAAACAAACCAACAAATCTGAAAGACTACCATTACTGTTACAAACATCTATGTTCATTAACTTATAAAGAGAAAGGTTTATTTTATTTGGCTCAGTTTGGAAGGTTCAAATCAAAGGTCATCAATTGGAACCTCTTGCTTTTGGTAGGTGAAGCAGTGGCAAAGCAGTACATCCTGGTGCTTTTTATTCACTTTCTTTTAAATTAAAAAAAAATTTTTAATTGATTTTTAAAAAATAAATATCAGTGGAATACATCACAATTCTTATTATACATATATAACACAACTTTTCATATCTCTGGTTGTATATAAAGTATGTTCACACCAATTCGTGTCTTTATACATGTACTTTGGATAATGATGTCCATCACATTCCACCATGCTAACCCCCTGCCCCCTAGCTTCCCCTCCCACCCCTCTGCCCTATCTAGAGTTTGTCTATTCCTCCCATGCTCTCCTTCCCTACCCCACTATAAATCAGCCTCCTTATATCAGAGAAAACATTCGGCATTTGTTTTTTGGGGATTGGCTAACTTCACTTAGCATTATCTTCTCCAATATTCTGGTGGTTTTCACTCACCTTGGGGCCAGGATGCCAAGAAAAAAAAATGGAGGGAACCTGGGTCCCACAATCTCCTTCAAGGGTAAATTCCAATAAGCTTTGTCACAAACCTCCACCATTAAAAGTTCCACCACCTCCCAGTAAAAGCAAACTGGGAACCAAACTTTTAACATATGAACCTTTGGAGGATATTCTAGACCCAAACTATAGCAACCATGTATTTTATCTGACCACAACAGAATAAAAATTAAAAATCAACAATAAAAGCTAAGAAAATTGTGTGAATACATAGAAATTAACAAATACTTCTGAACAACCAATGGATTAACAAAAAATATTAAAAGGGAAATTTCAGGTTTCTTGAAATAAATAAAAATGGAAACACAATACACCAAAATCTATATTGTACAATAAAAGCAGTACTAAGACACAGTCATAAATGACTATAATCAAAAAAGTAGGGCTCAGTTGTTAAGAGTGCTAGCCTTGCATACACAAGGCCCTGGGTTCAATCCCCAGAAACACACATACACACACACACACACACACACACACACACACACACACATTCTCTCTCTCTCTCTCTCTCTCTCTCTCTCTCTCTCTCTCTCACACACACACACACACACACAAATGTAGAAAGATTTAAAATTTTAAAAAAATCTAACAGTACAACTTAATGAAATAGAAAAGAATGAACCAAACTCAATATTAGGAGAAATAATAAACATAAGAGCAGAAATAAATGAAACAGACAAAAAAATACAAAAGATCAATAAAACAAAGTCAGTTTTTTAAAAAAGAAACAGAATTGATAAATTTTTATCTAGCCTAAGGGAAAAAGGTCAAAAAAAAGAAGGAGGAGAAGGAGAAGGAAGCAGACATTACAACTGATATGGACAGAAATACAAAGGATCATTAGTGATTATTATTAGTCATACACCAACAAACTGGAAAACATGAAATAGATGGACTCCTGAGCACATATAATATACAAAGATCAAACATGAATAAACAAAAACTTAGGCCTGTAATAACTAACAAAATTAAGTCAGTAATAAAGTCTCCCAAGAAAGAAAACCCCAGAATCAAATAGCTCCAATGCTTAATTCTGCGAAACTTAAAAAAGGTACTGTTACACAATTCTAAAACTATTTTGCAAAGTTGAAAGAGAGGGAATTCTTCCAAACTCATTCAAAACCAGCATCACCCTTATACCAAAAACCAGACAAGGACAAAACAACCAAAAGAGAAAATTACAAACCAATATCCCCAATAAATACAGATGCAAAAGTTCAACAAAATTCTAGCAAACTTAAACCAACAGCACATCAAAAAGATTATATACTATGATCAAGTGGGATTTATTCCAGGGATGCAAGGTTGGTTTAACATATGCAAATCAATAAATTTAATTCATTGCATCAATAAAATGAAGGATAAAAACTATATGATCCTGCTAATAGATACAGAAAAAGCATTTAACAAAACTCAACATCTATTCATGGTGAAAACTTTTAACAAATCAGATATAAAAGGAACATATCAATACAATTAAGGCCATATATGACAAACCTCTGAATAAGGAAAATTTTTTTCCTTTAAGATCTGGAACAAGACAAGGATATCCACTCTTACCATTCTTATTTAATACAGTAATAGAAATTCTAGTAACAGCAATTAGGCAAGAGAAGAAATACAAGAGAAGAAAAAACTGAAAAGCAATAAATCCAACTACCCTTGTAGGATTTCAAATATAGAAATACCTAAAGACTCCAGCAAAAAACTGTTAGAAATGACAAGCTCATTCACTATAGTTGCAGGATTGAAGATTAACATAAAAAAACAAAATAGTGTTTCTACATACCAATAATGAGCTAGCTTAAGAAGAAACCAAGAAAGCAATTTAATTTACAATGGCTACCCCAAAACAAAAACAAAAAACCTATAACAACCCTAGGAATAAACTGAATTAAGGAAATGAAAGAACCCTCTCAACACACACACACACACACACACACACACACACACACACAAATCTATCAAGCGCCGATAAAAGAAATGGAAGAGGGAACATACAAAAACTGGAAAGCGGGCTGGGTTGTGGCTCAATGGTAGAGTGCTTGCCTCGAATGCGGGGAGCACTGGGTTAGATCCTCAGCATCACATGAATAAATAAAATAAAAGTAAGGTGTCCATCTACAACTAAAATTTTTTTAAAACTGGAAAGACACCACACATATGTGGAATGAAAGAATTAATATTATTAAAATATACATACCACCTAAAGCAATCTACAGACTCAATGCTATCCCTATCAAAACACCAATGATATTTTTCAAAGAAATAAAAACAAAACTCCTAAAATTAATATGGAGCCTCAGAGGACCCCAAATCACCAAAGCAACCCTGAGCAAAAAGAACAAAGCTGGAGTCATCAAGAAATATTAGATTTCAAAGCAGACTGCAGGCCAGATATGATGCATGATTAATATCCCAGAAAACTGAGAGGCTGAGAAAGGAGAATGGCAATTTCTAGGTTCTCACAATTTAGTGAGACCCTATCTCAAAAAAATAAAAAGGATTGAGGATGTAGCTCTGTGGTACAGAGCCACTGGGTTCAATCCCCAGTACTGCAAAAGCAAACAAACCAAAAAAACCTTACAGATCTATAGTAACCAAAACAGCATAATACAGGCATAAAAAAACCAGCACAGAGACAAATGAATAGAGAAACCAGAAACAATGACAAATTTATAGTCAACTGAATTTTTACAAAGACAAGAAGAATACCCACTGGAAAAGGGCAATCTCTTTAATAACTGATGCTGGAAAAACTCAATATCCACATGAAGAAGAAAGAACTAGAGACCTATCACTCACCATATATACAAAAATCAACACACCAAGAAAAGACTTAACCTGAACTATTTAAAATACCAGGAGAAAAACATAGGCAAATCAATTTAGGGTGTAAGTCTCGACAAAAAAATTGGGATATGGTCCCATAGGAACAGGCAATAACAGCAAAAATAGACAAAGAGGATTATACTAAACAAAAAAGCTTCTATGTATCCAAGGAAAAAAACAGACTTGATTTATGATCTATAAAATGAAAATAAAATATTGGTAAACTACTTATTCAATAAAAGATTAATATATATAATATATAAGGGACTCAAACCACTCAACATCAAGAAAAAACAATTATAATGGGCAAATTATTTGAACAGGCATTTCTCAAAGGAAGATATAAAATTAACAAGTATATGAAAAAAATTCTTAACTTCATTAATCATCAGGGAAATACAATTCAAAACTACAAAAGAGATATCATTTTCTCCCCAGTTACAATGACTATTCTAAAAAAAAATCAAATATAGGCAAGGATGTAGTTTAAGGAATTCTCATATACTACTGATGGGGAATGCTAATTAGCAATAGCCATTATGGAAACAGTATAGTTTCCTCAAGAAACCAGAAATAGACTACCACATCATCCAACAATTCTATGATTGGATTTAGAGACAAAGAAAATGAAATCACCATAATGAAAAGGTATCTGCACTCCTGTGTTTAATGAAGTATTATTTGCAATATCCAAGATATGGAAACAAGCTAGGGATTCATCAAAAATTAATGGATAATTAACACACACACACAAATATTATTATTTAGCCATATGAAAAATGAAATCCTCAATGATTGAGGAGAAGAGAGAGTCTACGGTATGGGAGCAAATTTTTACCACACACACACATATCAGATAGAGCACTAATCTCTAGGATATATAAAGAACTCAAAAGACTTAATATTAAAAAAAAAAACTCACTAAATGGGCTAACTGAACAGATACTTCTCAGAAGATATACAAATGATCAATAAATATATGAAAAAGTGTTCAACATCTTTAGTAATTAGAGAAATGTAAATGAAAACTACTCTAAGATTTCAACTCATCCCACTCAGAATGGCAGTTATCAAGAATACAAGCAGTAATAAGTGTTGGAGAGGATGTGGGGAAAAAGGTATACTCACACACTGCTGGTGGGACTGCAAATTGGTGCAACACTTTGAAAAGCAGTGTGGAGATTCCTCAGAAAACTTGGAATGGAACCAACATTTGACCCAGCTACCCCACTCCTCGGTCTATACCCAAAGGATTTAAAATCAGCATACGACAGTGACATAGCCACACTGATGTTTACAGCAGTTGAATTCACAATAGCTAAACTGTGGAACCAACCTACAACAGATGAATGGATGAACAGATGAAAGGGAGGGAATTCAATAGATGAATGGATGAAGAGACTGTGGTATATATAAACAAAGGAATATTACTCAGCATTAAAAGAGAATAAAATTATGGCATTTGCAGGTAAATGAATGGAGTGGGAGAATATTATGCTAACCAAAGTAAACCAATCCTAAAAAACTAAAGGCTGAATGTTTTCTCTGATAAGTGGATGCTGATCTATGATGGGGGTGGGGAGAGGGAATGGGAAGAATGGAGGAACTTTGGATTGGGCAAATGGGAGGGTAAGAGAGGAGTTATGGGAGTAGGAAAGATGAGGGAATGAGATGGTCATCAATACCCTAGGAACATGTATGATTGCATGAATGGTGCGTCTCTACACCATGTACAACCAGAGAATTGAAATGTTGTGCTCCATTAGTGTACGATGAATTGAAATGCATTCTGCTGTCATGTACAACTAAGTAAAACAAATAATAATAATAATAATCATAGAAATCCTGTCACTTTGTAGCAACATGGATAACTAGAGAAAATTATGTTCAGTAAAGTCAGGCCCAGAAATATGTGTAGAAACTAAATCCGATGCTCCTCAGGAGCAAAATATAGTTATCAGAGGTTGAGAAGTACGTGGGGGAAAGATGGAGAAAGAATGGTTAATAGGTAGAGGGGTACAGCTGGATAGGAGGAATAACTTCTGTGGCACAGTAGGTAACTATGGTTAATAGCAAGTACGTAAATATTTTGAATTTTTGAATGTACCCAACATTAAAAAAAAAAAAAAGATTACATCTGAGGTAATGAATATATGCCAGTTACTTTGATCATTACACATTGTATATAAGTAGTGAAATATCACTATCACCCATAAAAATCATAAGCCAGGTGTGGTGGCGCACACCCATAATCCCAATGGCTTTGGTTGCTGAGGACGGAGGATCGCAAGTTCAAAGCCAGCCTCAGCAACAGTGAGGGCTAAGCAACTCAGTAAGACACTGTGACTAAATAAAATACAAAATGTGGCTCAGTGGTTGAGTGCCCCTGAGTTCAATCCCCAGTATGCCCCCCCCCCAATTAAATAAATAAATAAATCAAGCAAGCAAGCACATTTTTAGTAAATATGTAGATATATATTTTTTCAAGAATATTGGTTTTATTTAGAATATTGAAATACAAAAACAAAAATTTACATACCTATAACCATTGTGAAAATGTTAGAACCACTACAATGTGAAAATACTAAGGCACTGTTCCTTGAAATAATGTATTTAATATTCAGAAGTTCGTAAAGAAATATTTTTAATAAAATTGATTCAATCTTCTTATATTTTGCCCTGAAAGACAAACTTAAACAAGTAGTAAGATATCCTAATGAAAATTATATGATATACCCAGGTTCAGGAATATCACTAGGTAAAAGGGTTTATATACCTGGATGTTTTAGCTTTTCAACATATTTTGTTTCATCACAGCAATACATCAACCACAACAAGGCATAATCAGGCATAAAGTCATTCTGTTACATAATTTGACACAAAAGGTAGGAATATTACCAATGGGATAATGGAAAAAAAACCTTTAAAATTCTATAAAACTATTGAGAAGTTAGAGTTTGAGCTATGTAATACATTCTGAAACATTCCCTCACTTTTGTGTATTTGTTTGTTTCGTATATTTGAAAAAAGTTCATCCTGGAATATAAATGTAATCAGCCATAGTATGAAGGAGTTCTGTATTTTTGATGGCGCTGAGTCTTTGCTCTTTGGCATAATATGTGACAAAATAACTTGGCAGCAGGAGACGATATCTACATTCTTTGCAAAACAGAAACTTGAGATTTCTACAGTGAATTTCTAAGTAATATCATCTACTCTGGCTTATTTGAAATATTTTTCCATAAATGTCAGTAACAGTGGACATGTGCCAAACACATATAGTGATAAAAGCAAATAAAAACAACAAGAAAATCAAAGCATACTTATAACTTTTTACTTTTGCTTGTGATGATCTTCTGTGCTCTGGAACTCCTGTGTTACATAAAATTGGAACTGGAAAGAGAAAAAAAAAATTTTGATTGGTACAACACAAAACAATATAGGAAGTAAAAATTACCAGAGTCATTAGTTTTACAAAGATTTTACAAAGAAAATATATTACAGGATATTTAGCTACAGCATCTTGAAAAAGAAAACAAAAAACAACCACCAAACCATAATTTCTTGAGGATAAATTCTGAGCTCTATGAATGCAGTTCTGATTTTGCAAACTGCATGGTTCTCAAGTGCAGTAGGGTGACAATTTTTACAATGTAAATGTAAAGCGGTCTTTAATTTGAAAGGAAAATTAATTTTAGTAATATCTGAGATACAAGGATAAAGCAAAATATTGTTTAGTTTTATAATTTTAAAAAAGTATGTTGGAAAGCAGTACTATTATAATATCTACAGTCTATCTTTTGAAATCCAATGCTTGAATCAAATATCACTATTATACTATCACATTCATTCTTAAAAATTGCAAGAAACACAGGCATTGAGAAAATTTAAGTCTTGTTCTGGGTCCATCATAGGAAGACATGACTTTGCTAGGGCACAGGTGGCTGGAGTAAACTGAGGCAAAGACCACAAAGGAGCATTCTGAACAGAACAAATCATGAATTTCACTATAGTCAAATAGGTAAACTGATAAGGACATTTTAAGTGGAAGAAATAAAATGAAGGGGGAAAAAAAACTTATTTTCTAAAACTTTGGTAACTTTGATTTTAACACATACCAAAACCTACAAGCTTGAGATTATCATCCAATTGCTACTCATGGCCGCCCCCTTGTACTGTGGCCCTCTCTACCTTCCTCTGCATCTTTACGTCCATCATTGGTTTCACATGTTCTGACATCAAAGCACAGGAGTTCGAATCGATAGCCTGGGTCCCTTATTAAAATAAAAATTCTCACAAAATCAATAATCAAAAGGATTGGTTAAAAGAAAAGTGAGCCTAAGAATTAGGGTTTTTTTCCCCCAACAAAGTACAGAGTTTCAATTTTGACGCAAAACTCAAAATAACTCATGGTAGGTCAGCAGTCATTACCTGTATACTAAGGGCACATCTGGGCTGTGAAATAGCTAATTTTTTCCCAGCTAACTGACCCTTTTCTACTATGATGAATATTTTTTATCTTGTTCATTCAGTTGCCAAATATTTACAAAGCCCCTAGTATGTGCCAGGTACTGTTCTAACTTTGGGAAAAGAGAAGTAAATGAGAAAGATAAGGTGTGTGCTTGTGCTCTTAAGGAGCAGCAGTTTGAGTTTCAGGAGGCAGGCAGAGAGTAACTAAATAGGAACTAGAATTAGGAAGATCAAGTAGAACCAGGAGGATTGTGGGTGTGGCCCAATATTAGAATGCTTACCTAGCACTGCATAAGGGCCTGGAGGCTTGATCCCCAGTATGGAATTTCGGGGGTGGGCAGGGGTGGGGGGGCAGGGAGCAGAGCCAGGAGACAGTAGAGGAGGGAAGGGCTACAGATGCAGAGTGGTGGGGGCTCTTACTTCTTACGGTCCTTGTCCTTCTTTATGTTACTACCCGATGCCATATAGGATTGGTTCAGGAATATGTCACAGCTAGATTTCCTTTTAGAAAAATGGATCCTTTCTTCTTCCAAAGCTCTTCTCCTTTCTTCAAGTTTTAGTCTTTCTTCTTGGTGAATTCTTTTAAGGTGCTCAAATTTGGCATGCAGCTGTGAAATAGAAATGTAATTTCCATTACTGACACAGTGTGGCAGCACACGCACAACAATGCTCTCTGGCTCAGCAACTAGATAACCCCAACTTCTACTTATGGTCATCATTTTCCTAATGCTAAGTTCATGCTTCAAGTAAAAGTTTACATATGAAATTGCCTTGGTAATTTTAATAATGATTTCCCATGCAAAAAAATGCTTGAACCATATAAAATACAAACCATAGCCTCATTAAAAAAACTGACCTTTTTCTGGGTTTTTTATTTTATTGCTTTACAAGATTCTCTTCAAAGCCTCTTTAATAAAGTTTCTCAAGTCCATGCTCAAAAAAATAAGGGCCATGAAAGAGCAGAAGGAAATTATCATAAAGAAAATAGCCACTTATTTTCCTAATAAAGCTGAAGTTATACTGGCAAACCCTACTAGAAAGCAAATGTTAGCTGTCAGTTTGTCAAGAACCTTACAAATATACTGCATATTTACAGTCATTCAGTAACTTCTTGAAATATTAACAAAGAAATCCTGAATTCAAAAAAGCTTGAAAAAATATTTTAGTAGAATTTACACTATAATGGGGAAAAAAACAGATTACATATCCAACAGAGACAGTAAAAAATAAATAAATTTAGGTTAAATAAATTCAATGCAGCTGTGGGAGACCTGAATTTGCCACTCTAAAATATGAAGGCCTACTTAGCTGAAGACAATTAAGAAACAGATGTACAAGAGATCTCTGTTCTCCTTATAATACCTAAAAGCAGGGCAGAGATTTACAAAGAGTACCCTGCATCTCCCTCACAAGGGGAACAAAGGTTTTACCAGCAGCCTAGAGAAAGCCTCAGAAGACCTTTTATTCACAAGCCTTACTAACTAGCCTTTATCTGCCTTTTCTTTTCTCTTGTTAATTCTTTAAAAATTCACTGTTCTTTGTTGAAGATTCTATAGTATCTTAAATTCAAAAGCACCTCTCTGAGAATTACTCATTGACTGGATATCTCTCATGTATATGTGAAGTATAGATGTTAGTAAGCTCCAATTTTTCTGTGTTAATCTGAACACAAGAAGTCTGTTCCAACTAAGAATCTAAGGGGGTTCTTCTTTCCCTATTCATAAAAAAGCAGAAATGTAGAAAGAAAAATATAAAGACCATAAGCCAGTAAATTTTTATTTCCTTGGGGCTGAAAATCACTTTGATAAATCATATGAAGGGAACATTGTCAACTTAAAGGCAGGCCTGTGTTTAACTTTAATCTGCTCCCCAATTTAAGGAATTCCTTATGTGAACAACAGAAGGCATATTTCTAAAATGGCATAAAACTCTGAGAAACAAAGAGCATTTTTATTAAAAAGGAAGCTTTTAAAAAATTGAGGGGCGGTACTTAACATTTTTAAAGTATGACGTCTGGCAGAATAAGCACTCAAGAAATACTAGTCATAAACAAAACAAACAAGGAATCGCAGCTCTCTCCACCCTTCTATTACAGCCATCAAAGAAACCTTTAGCACTCCATGTTATAATTAATTGTATGAGCAACTTCTTCTCGAGGATTGCTTAGGAGCTCTGCTTTTTTCATCTTTCTACTCCTAGCACCCAGCAAAACATAATGGAAGAACTAGTAATGAAAGGACATACAGATAAAATGTATGGGAAGTGCTGCAAGTAAGCTTACTGGAGTACACAAGGAATGAAGGTGTGAAATGGGGGTCAACTTCATGCTTTGAGTATGAACCCAGCTGCTTGGCCTCTGGTAGCTTATTTTAAAACTAACATGTACTGCCCCCAACCCTTCCTCCTCTCCTTCTTCTCCATTCCCCCAAAACCTCAAGGATTCAAATTAATGGTTTTTTTCCCATTTCAGGCCATCAACTTCAGCTCACTGATCAAAAGAAGAAAGGTATCTGTGCCAAGTCTGAGCAGTCAGCTATCTGAAGGTCACTGCTATGATTTGGATAACAGCTGTCCCCAAAAGCTCCAGTGTTAATGCAGGAATATTTGCAGGTCAAGTGAATGGACTGTGAGAGCTATAACATAAGCAGTCCATCCTTGTTTGATTGCACTCAATGAATGGTAACCAGGCTGGCAGGGCATGGCTGGATTAGGTGGGTCACTGGGTGTGTACCCCGCAAGGGTGGTTTTTACCTGAGGCCCCTTCCTTGCTTCCTACTCTGCTTCCTAACCCCTCCTTGAGCTAAGCAGCTTTCCTCTGCTGGGCCCTTCTACCATGATGTGTGCTTCAACTTGGGTCCAGAATGAGGAGTGAGCCATCTATGAACTGAGACTTCTGAAATTGTGAGCCCCAAATAAATCTTTCCCCCTTTACATTGTTCTTTTTGAGTATTTGGCCACAACAACGCAAAGCTGACTAAAATAGCCACCATCTGAATAGGAATCATATCTTCTGATAGGCACATCCTGAGCTTGGTCCCCTGAGCCTGGTCCCCGAATTTCCCTTTAAAACCCCTTTGTTTCCCCCTTGTAAGGGGAACAATAGTTCTTGAGATACTTACTAGTCTACTACTCTTCTCATTTTCAAGCAAATCAATAAATGTCTTTTCCATTTTTTTCAAAACCTTGTCTTCATTATTTGGATCAGCACTGGGTATAAGGACAAAGATTTTTGTAACAGGTAAAGCTAGTTTAATTGTAGTTTACCTTAAAAATAACAATCTGGGGACTTGAGCAGATTCCACATGAATCAACTATGTGCTTGCCTACCAACATCAAAGTGCAGAATTTAAAATCTAAAAGATAAACTTGGTTTTTGTCCTATAGTCTGATTAGATACTGAGATTAATATTATCAGTTCTGTGTAGCACTTGAGCATTCATGCAAATTAATAAAAAGCAACTTCCTGATAAGCCCTTTTCTGCATCCTGAAGTCCTTTTCTGCATCCTGAACTTTCTCAAGCTGAGACTGAAAACTGAAAAATACCCCCTGGCCCTTTCTGTACCAAGGAAGACAGAAAGTTTTCAACTGACACATTCACTGTCTTACATAGCCAAGTTAAATTTACACATATTTCTATAAATTATAACCATTATCTTAGGACCTGGGAAAAAACAATCTATCTGCTTTTCCCCAGTTTGATCAAACTGCATAAAATTCATTTTGTCTTTTTACATCATTTGCTTATTTCTGATACAGGTAGGCAGATGAATCCAACCAGTCAGGATCCAGGTAGGTACCTGGTTTGGGCGATAGTTGGACTTGGTGTTGGAAAAGATGGTATACAATCATAGTTGGGTTTCAAGATGGAGAAATAGAAGAGGTCACTTTCCTGGCTGCTTCATGATGTGAAACCAAGAAAGCAAATAGGCAACTTCTCAGCAGTGGGTGGGAAAAATAAGTGACTTTGCTGGAAATTAATACTGGTCATTCAAAGCATATGGAGAACTCAGGAAGCTGAATATAATAAAATAAAGAAGAAATCCCAAGCACCACTGTCATGGCAAGCTACAACACTCCCACCACCACCAAGCTTGAGCAAAGTGGATGGATAAAAGAATTAAAGAACCCACATTTTTAGGAGGCCTGTGGTTAAGACAATGATGAACTAACCTGAAAGGCATGCTGCACAAGATCACTGTGCAGGAAAGAAGGTGCATCTCTCCCAGCTGCCCATGGAAGACAGAGGAAGGAGCCATTTTGTAGCCAAGCTGCTAGCCCCCAACAGCTGGGTGAGCAGAACCTGGTGAACCCAAGCTGGGCCCAAAATATAGGCCTGGCAAACACACACTGCATGACACAGAGTGTGCCTAAGTGACTAGGAGAAAATCAAACACAGGAAGGGGTTTATACAGGGGAATAGAGGTCATGGATACCCACCTGGCCAAAAGCCCGCCCCCTCCAATCTAGCTGCTTGCAATACCGGCAGGGAGAGGAGACCAGCCAGAAATTTGAAAGGGTCAGGCACCTACCTGAATGAACATGAAACGCGGGGGTCCAGGGGTAACGGAGGGGACAAAGGATTGGCTCTTCTACTGCACATCTGGTCTAGGGGAGATTCCTGGAGTGTAGACTCCTAGCGTGGACAGGCAACTACTGGGCCCTGGAGGTGTGCCGACTTAAAATCTTCAAATCAATTGCTATTCAACAAAGAACCTAGAACCTATCTAGGCCTAAACCTCACATCCAGAAGCTCCACCTATAGGATCTACTTTCATACACTAACAACCACACTCTGAAGGTGGAGCAGACGTCACACTTTATCCCACTACACCTAACACTGAGGAGAAGGGAAGCTGAGAATTTTTTGAACTCCAAAGGAAACAATTCTTTAACTTTTCATGGGAAATTTTTTCTTCTTTTTTTTTCATTAATTGTGATGTAAATGCATACATAGTTGTCAATTTTTTCTAACTTCAAGCATTTTTTGAAGGCAGTTATTTTTTATGACTAAGTACTGAGGACTGGGATATTTGATTAGTACATTTCAGTTTTGTTTTGTATTCTTTTATTTTTTAAATTTTTTGTTTTACAATTTCTTCTCTCACTTATCTGTTTCCTTTGATTCTTTCTCTCCTCTGCTAACAAACTCTATTTTTCTTTCACTCTTCCTTTATTTTTTAACTTATATTGCTCTCCTCTCCCTCATAATCATCACATCTTAGATCTCTTCTGTGCTCTCCCTGTTCAGCATTTGAAATTGTAAACCTTTTTACTATTATAACTGATTAGATCATTTCTGTTTATTGTAACAATTAGCATTGTAGATGTCACAGAAAGGTTGTTGTTATTTATTTACCTATCCCTAAACTTTGAGTTACTAGAAATCTTCAGGGACACTATAAGCCAAAAAGTAGAAACTCTACCCATACTGTTACATGGGTAGACACACAAACAATACGAAAAAGCAAGGAAACAAACTGCCCCAAACAAACCAGAATACTTCAATAACAGACTCCATCAACACCACAGAGGAAGAGATGTCAGTTTAGAAAGTTCATGGTATAGGATGAGGTAAAGAGTAAAATTAGAAAATACAATAAGTAAAAGATCAATAAAGAGATTCTGTAAGAAAGCAAGCAGAAATCCTCAAAATAAATGAATCAATAAAACAAATTAAAAATTCAATGGAAAGCATTTCCAGCAGACTAGACCACTTGGAAGATAGAGTTTTAACCAACAACAACAAAAAATAGGATCTTGAAAGTTGACCATGGAGAAAAGATGATAAGAGACAATGCACAGAACTTCCAAGAAACATGGTCCACCATGAAGGACCAAATACAAGATTTATTGGGATAGCTGAAGACTCAGAGATACAAACCAAACTAATGTACAATCTTTTCAATGAAGTAATATTAGAGAAAAACCAATCATTGAAAGAAAATGGATGCTAACCATGAATACTATACCAGCAAAATTAAGCCTTGATCATGAAATAAAAACCTTCCATGATAAACAAAAGTTAAAAGAATTCACAACTAGAAAGCCTGCACTACAAAATATACTCAAAATATTTTATGAAAAATAAAACTGAAACCAGGAAAGGGAGGAACTCCACTAGAATAATAGTCAAAGGAGAAATTAATTCAAATTAAAAATTAGAAATAAATCAAAATGACAGTTAAAAATCATTTGTTAATAATAACATTGAATGTAAATGGCCTAAACCCATCAATCAAAAGACAGGAACTAGTAGACTGAATTAAAAACCAAGACCCAATAATGCTGTCTCCAAGAGAATTACCTCATAGGCAAAAATATCCACAGACTAAAGGTAAAAGGATGGGAAAAAACATATTATTCATAAGGATCTCATAAACAAGCAGAGGTTTCTATCCTCATATCAGGCAAAGTGGACTTCAAGGCAAAGTTAATTAGAAGGGACAAAGAAGGCCATTTCATACTGCTTAAGGAAATTATACATCAACAAGACATAGCAATCATAAGTATGCCTCAAACAATGCAGCATCTTTGTATATCAAGCAAAGACTTCTCAATTTCAATGACCACATAGAACACAGTACACCTCTCTTTAACACACCTCTTTCATGACTGGACAGACCTTCCAAAAACTAAATAAAGAAGTTATAGAACTAAAAAATACAAAAGGATTAACAGACATACATATAATAAATATTTCATCGATCAATGACTGAATCCACTTTCCTCTCAGCAGCAACCAGATCCTGTTCTAGAACAGACCATTCTTAGGCCACAAAACAAATCTTAGAAAATACAAAAATAAATAATAATAAAAAAATTGAGATAATACCTTGCTTGTATTCCATCAGATAATAATGGAATGAAATTAGAAATAAAAAATAAAATTTTAAAAAGAAGCTATTTTAACACCTGGAGACTAAATATTACACTATTATATATATGGCCAATGGATGGCAGAATAAATCAGAGGTGAAATAAAAAAATATGTTGAGAATAACAACACAACATATCAAAACCTCTGGGACACTATGGAGGCGGTTCTAAGAGGAAAGTTCATTGTACTGAGTTAATTCACTAAAAGAATAGAAAGTCACCAAATACATAACCTAGCATTACATCTCAAAGCCCTAAAGAAGAACAAGTCAACACCAAAAGCAGAAGACAGAAAATAATTAAAATCAGAGCTGAAATCAATGAAATTGAAGAACCAAATAAAACAAATTAAAAAAAAAAATCAATGAAACAAAAAGCTCATTCTCTAAAAAAATAAAAATAAAAAATTGATAAACCCTTAGCCAAGCTAATCAAGAGAAAGGGGGCAAAATCTCAAATTACTAAAATCAATGATAAAAAAAAAAAAAGAAATATCACCATGGACACTACTGAAATAAAGACGATAATCAGAAACTATTTTGAAAATTTATATCCCAATATGACAGAAAATCTTGAAGACATCAACAAATTTCTAGGACGACCTACCAAAATTGAATCAAGAGGACACAGAAAAACTTAAACAGATGAATTTCAGGCAATGAAATTAAAAATGCCATCTAAAGCCTACCAACTAAGACATGCCCAAGACCAGATAGAGGCCCAGAATAGCCAAAGTAATCCTTAGTGAGAAAAGCGAAGCAAGAAGCATCACAGTACCAGATCTTAAATTATAATACAGGGCTCTAGTAACAAAAATGGCATGATATTGACACCAAAACAGACAGGAAGACCAACAGAACAGAAAAGAAGAGAAAAACTCACATAAATATAGTTATCAAAAGGTGCCATAAACATACACTAGAGAAAAGCCTCTTCAACAAATGGTGCTGGGAAAACTGGGAATCCATATGTAACAAAATAAAATTAAGCCCCCATCTCTCATCCTGCACAAAACTCAACTCAAAGTGGACCAAGGACCGAAGCATTAGACCAGAGACCATGGACCTAATAGGAAAAAAATGTAGCCCATCATGTTGGCTTAGGAACTGACTTCCTCAACAAGACTCCTAAAGCACAAGAAATAAAATCAAGAATCAATAAATGGGAGAGTATCAAATTAAAAAGCTTCTTTACAGAAAAGGAAACAATCAAGAATGTGAAGAGGGGCTGGGGATGTGGCTCAAGCGGTAGCGCGCTCACCTGGCATGCGTGCAGCCCGAGTTCGATCCTCAGCACCACATACAAACAAAGATGTTGTGTCCGCCGAGAACTAAAAACAAATAAATATTTAAAAAAAAAAAAAAAAAAAAAGAATGTGAAGAGAGAGCCTACAGAATGGGAGAAAATCTTTGCCACCTGCACCTCAGATAGAACATTAATCTCTAGGATATAAAGAACTCAAAAAACTTAGCACCAAAAAAAAACAAATAACTCAGTCAATAAATGGGCAAAGGAACTGAACAGGCACTTCACAGAAGAAATACAAATGGTCAACAAATATATGAAAAAATGTTCAACATCTCTAGCAATTAGAGAAATGCAAATTAAAACTACAGTTAGATTCTATCTCACTCTAGTCAAAATGGCAATCATCAAAAATACAAGTAACGCAATAAATAGTGGCAAAGATGTGGAAGAAAAGGTACGTTCATGGGGCTGTAAATTGGTGCAACCACTCAAAAACAGTATGAAGAGTCCTCCAAAAACTTTGAATGGAACCACCATTGGATCCAGTTATCTCACTCCTGGGTATATACTTAAAATAACTTAAAATGTGCTGACTTAAAATCAGCACACAGCCACATCAATGTTTAAAGCAGCTCAATTCACAATAGCTAAGCTATGGAACCAATCTACATGTCCTTCTACCGATGAATGGATAAAGAAAATGAAATATTATTCAGCCATAAGAAACAATGACTTCAAGACTTCTGCTGGTAAATGGATGCATCTAGACATTATCACTAATAAGTGAAATAAGTGAATCCCAAAAAACCAAAGGCAAAATGTTCTGTTATACAGATGCTAACACACGACAGGGGGGTTAGACAAAGGAGAATGAAGGGAAGAGCAGGGTAGAAATAGGAAAGGCAGTAGAATGAATTGGACACAACTTTCCTATGTTTATATATGAATACACCACCAGTGAAACTCCACATCATACAACCACTAAGAATGGCATCCTAATTAGAATAAGTCATATTCCATATATGTGTAATATGTAAAAATACACTCTATGGTCATGTATATCTAAAAAAAGAAATAAAATTAAAATTAAAAAAATAAATTAAAAAATCAATCTATGGCTTTGTAATGCCTGCTATAATGCCAACAACAACAATAACAAAATAGTTGGGGAAATAATTCATTAAGTCAGAGAATGAGGGTAGAAACAATAGATGGCTAAATTCTAATAAAAATTTCATGTTCCATACATGGAACAAGTAAATGGTCCTGTGGGCCACTGAGCCTCTGACAGAAGTATTGAAAATGAGACAAGGTTGAAACATGACTAAGTAAGGCCCTTCTAACCTATAATTCCTTCATTCCAGAGGATGCCTTTTCTGAGAAGTATCAGCTCCTTAGTATTTGCTTATTTAAATAGTTTATGCTTTTCAAAACAAGAGATGTAGGGGCTGGGGTTGTGGCTCAGAGGTAGAGCACTCGCCTACCATGCATGAGGCACTGGGTTCAATCCTCAGAACCACATAAAAAAATAAAGATATTGTGTCCACCTATAACTAAAAAATAAATATTAAAAAAAAAAACAAGAAATGTAATAAATAGATCACTTTGATCAGCTCAGTGGTTGAAAGCACTTGTCCAGTATGCACAAGGCCCTGGGTTCTGTCTCCAGAACTACAAGATAGAAACAAAAAGCAGGTCAATGGTGTAAGAGGCACAACTCTCTGAGCATGGTGCACCCCTATCACATGGGAGGCGAGCAGAGTAGAAGCTCAGGAAGGGAGCCTATACAGGCAGATTGGTTTTATGTAAACAGAGACGAATCTCTGATTACTTAAATCGAAGTGACATACTTTATTTGCATACTAAAATACCTTGAAAGGTTACAGAGTACTTCTAAGTTGCTAAGGCTGGCCTCAAACTTGAGATCCTCCTGCTTCAGCCTCCTGAGTTACTGGGATTACAGGTGTGCACTACCATGCCCAGCTAAAATAGCTACTTTAAAATGTAGCCTTTAAAAGTTGAGGGGAGGATCCATAGGAACAAACTAGAAAGATGGAGCAGAGGAGCAGGATCCATAGGAATAAACTTGTCTCCTGAGCAGACCTGCTGAGAAAGGGGTAAAGGAATGAGTTGGAGTTTTGATTTTAAGCTTTTAAGGCTTTTTATCCCAGAGTATACATCACATGGTTACTATTGACTCCATTAGAAGTAACTCATACAGACACAGTTTGCATTTTATTATGGCCCTATTGATTTACCTAAGGCAGCAAAATGTTACCCTTCTTCATCACACACTATCTGCATTCTGGACCTGATCCATTTTGCTGACCCTGGGTCTTCTGGGGATAAGGAAAGTGGACAAAACTTGGTCTATGGAAAAAACTTTGTTAAGACTGAGAGATTGTGGTCCAGGTTCAATCTCAGGTTGGCAATGCCTTGGACCTCTACAACCATCACTTCTCTCCAGCCCTTCAGACAGCAGGAATCAACGAGCTCTCATGAAAGAACTTCCTAGCAAATATCAATGTTTGGCCAACTATTCCCACTGGTTTCCCATGTGTCCGCATCCTAACAACTCATGAGGGAGGCCAGAGAATGGAAGCAATATTCTCAATTCAGGGTAGAATGAGGAGCACCAGATATTAGGAGATTCATGTTCTCAACTTTTATGACACCTCAAAACAACTACTGCCAAAATGTATCAATATCACTATGTGGGAACACATTATAAAAGAAAAATTCAAAAAGTCAAATGGTTTAAAGAGTGTTGCACACAGAACTAAGACTAACAGGCCCCAGTGTCATCATCCTACTCCTGGCTCCATATTTTATTATAATTTAGTTTTTCCAAGCATGAAACAAGACCAACAATGTAATTCACAGTAATACTTTTAAAAATTAGGTACAATAAGAAATGGTCATGAACTAAAACTTTCACATAAAAATATTTTTATTATCATCATGCAAGATGATAATTCATATGGCCAAACGTAGGTGAGGTCTGAAATCAGTGTATGAAGATTTAGTCATTATCTCACAATACCAACAGAAATGAGTTGTTTTTAGCCCTACTCATGACACAATAGGATTCTTGTAAACTGGTTACCTGTTGGCATTAAATACTGTCCTTTTTACTCTATGACAAAAAGAAAGTAGAAACCTAGAAATGTCAATGAAACATGAGTATGTGTTTCCAACACTTGAGAATTCTCACTTATACATTCATTACACAATTTGAGTAAACAAAGCAGCTCAGACAACAGTCTTGGTAAAACTGTGTACTCCTTTTCCATTGTGATGCATTCTGGACAGCAGCACAGCATTGTGACAGCCCACAACCAATGCTTATTTCCACTTCTGTACCCTAAGCCCTCTGCTAATTCCTGCTTATCAGGCTTTCAATGGTGCAGACTTAATGCCTATGAGAGCTGATAAGATTTCCTTTTCTGGACTGGCTGCAAGGAAGCTCAGAGAAAAATTTTTGTACAAGTTATTGCAGTATTATTACTGTCTAACCCCTGCCTATTTTATGATCCTATCCTAGTTTCTCTTTTTTTTTTCTTTTACCCTAATTTGAATGTATGCTCTCCAAATGGATATTAGGACTTGTTTTTCTTAAAGACAGAATTCATAAAATTTTAAAAAAAGTAAAAAGTGTCTCAACTACATTGGTCCAAAGAAATAGGACACTGAAAAAAATCACATCAAACTTGCCTCTCTTTCGGCTTCTTTCAATATGGCTTCTTTCTCCTTTACTCGCTGCACAAACATCTGCTTCATTTCTTCTTCTTTTCTCTGACGCTCACCATGCAATTCATGTCTTTTGGCTTCATAGGTCTCTTGAACACTAAAAAAAGTTATTTGTGTTATTCTCATGTTCAAAAGATGATGTAATAAATTTGATAAATCTCATATACCTCAAAGTAGACCTCAGATATATAATAGGATGTACCAGTAGCTGCTGACGTACAGAATCTGAAACATGCCATGTCCTATAGCATTTGATAAAAGGCCTCCAGTGCTACAGCTAATGTAGCTACTAGAATTAATTAAAAAAAAAAAAAAAAAAAAAAGGTCCTTCACAAGAAGTACCCTCCCAAACATTTTCCTTTTTCAGTCTCTGTTAACTGGCATAACCCCAGAAACATTGAAGAAATAAAGTCACCTGGGATATATCTCTTATACTTTTCTCTACCTGATATCATTAAAGTCTATATTCTTTCCACTTCTACAGATATCCTATTACAGCCCAAATTGATCTTTGCATTTTCTGCCTTTGCTGTTGAAATAATCTCCTAAATCATCTCTAGACTTCTAGGTCCTCTTTTTTTCACTTTGTTCCTGCCACTCCTTAGATTTTCCACCAAAACCATAGACCTCCTTAACCTTTCTCCCAATTAGTTATTCTCTCTATAGAATAAGGTCCCGCCTCCTTCAATTCTACTTTTCCAGATTCATTTCCCAACAAACAAATCCAATTCCCTTAATGTTCCAGCCACACAAATCTATTCACTGTTCTTAAAATATACCTCACATTTCAAGCAATATTGTACCTTCTTTGTTTCTGATGTTGCCTACTCCCCACCCTCCTTCTGGCCCTCATATTCTTCTATCCCTCAAGGCCAAAGACAGATGCAACTTTCTCTAGAAGGCTTCTCCACTTTCTTAGTTAGAATCAATTGTGCCTTCCAAGCCACTTCTTGTCATTTATATCTTGGCTGACTCTCTCTCTCAACAGATCACAAATCCTGAGAACAGGAATGGGATCTCCATTTGTCATCTTCACTTGGCTATCTAGCAAAGCTCTTCATAAATGTTTGTTCAGTAACAGAAACTTCTGGCAAGTAGAGGCAGATAAAATCAAGCAGAGCAAAGATTGTCCTGGAATTCTATGGACAACTACCCTTTCTTACTAGTAATATTCCAGAGGCATAATAAACCTACTTATATGTCAGAAATGCGGATCTCTTCCATTTTAGCTCTCTGAGAGAATACCCTGAAGGTCTAACAGGTAATATAAATTCACTTTCCTTCTTCAGTTAGAAATTTCTACTACTTATGAAAATACATAAAAACAGATTTCAAAATGTGATGAAATTAAGGAATTTGACTAATCTTAAACACTGTAACTAGAAAAAGTTCAAGGAAAAACAGTAAAAAATGTTGCACAATGCTATTAGTTAAATTTATGATATGTGTAGTAGATAATACCAGGAACAGAAGCTAAACATCTGTAAGAACATCCTCATAAGGAACAAAGCTTAGGGGGCTGGGGCTGTAGCTCAGTGCAGAGAGCTTGCCTAGCATTGTGAGGCACTGGGTTCGATCCTTAGCACCACATAAAAATAGATGAATAAAATAAAGGCATTCTGTCAATCTACAACTACAAACAACAACAACAACAACAAAGCTTACTCTGGGTATGTAGCTTAGCGGTAGTGTTTTCCTACCATGCATGAGCAAAGCTTATAAATGTATAAAATGTCTTAGGTACCACATAAACTGCCTCAGATCCCAAAGAGGCATTTTACTTTGTACTATTTTTTTTTTTTTTATCTTTCCTGTTTGAGTCTCATTTCTTAAAAGCCCCTAAATTTATCAGCTACCTTCACAAATTTTATAAACCTCACTACGTGTTATTGGTATCACACTGGACTGACACCCTTTAAGAACAAATTCAATTGACATAATATCTTTAAGTCATATAAAATGTAACTTAAAAAAATGCCTCACTACTTTGTACAAGTACTGGAGTTGCTTAGGAAGAAAATAAATCTACAGGATAAAGAAAAGAGATCTAACATTTGTTGAATATCTGCCACAAGCAATGAACACTTTTGAACTCATGTTCAATATTTAATTTCCACAGTAACATACAAGAACAAGCATTGGTATTATATTATGGGTAAGAAAATGAAAGTTCAGAGAGGTAAAATAATTTGTCCTAAGTAACATAGCTTTAAAGTAATAAGCTGGGATGTGAACTAGATCATACTTGTTCTAAAGCCCCTATTCCCAAACATCATAAATCAGACTGCTTCAAGCAAGGCATTCTCTGAAGGGAGAGTAAAGTGCTTGCTTCTGAATATTTTCCATCATATCATACCACTTTTCAACTTTGCACAACACACACTTATGAGGGCAATTTTAATTAAAGAAAACTGCACTATCATTCGAAAGGTGGTAAAGAAACTCTTAGGGGATCTGAAGTGACTAGTTTGTAGGGTTAGTTTTGTAAAATGACTGCAACCACTATTTACTATATCATAGATTTATTAAATGAAAAAGCTTTCTTGCTATACTATTTCTTTCCTTAGTATAAAAGTAGCTTTGTTATGAACATTTAATGACCACATGCTATAGCTGCAGATCTCACTGACAAAGCTGAAAACCAAAGAAGAAAAAAACATTCTCAGATGCTCATGCCATCAAGGAAAGTCCCCACGCCCTTCTCTAGGTGACCTGTCTGGGTGTTTCATGTATAGTTTGAATATGACTGATGAACTTTTTTCTAAGTCTACTCTTGACTAAACACAGAAAGTGAGTTATTTATCTCGAGGGCTCCAAAGACAAAAAATGTTAATATAATAAGCAACTCTAAAATATTAATAAATCTTCCTTTCAAAACTATAGGTCCTACAACACTTAAATGATAGTGATTTTGTACTGAAATATTAAAGGTGATTAACTGTGAAAAGACTAGTACGCTAATCTGAAATTCTTAAACTTGGGGATTCAAAATTTTATAAAAGCATGTTTCATATAGTTTAAATAACCAATATAAAACATTAAAATCAAGTTTTTAAAACCAGTAAGAGTATAATGCCATGTATCTGGATATACATGATCACTGTGGGCAGCTTAGGATACCAACTATGACTCAGCATAAGTAGAAATGGAAAACCAATGAAGAGGGCTGATAAAGACAAAGAGAAATAAAGGTCATCCTAACAAGTGCATCTAAGTTCTTTTAAAAATTGCTAGATTAATATACATTTTACATGACAACCAAATTATAGAGACTACCAAATTAAATATGAAAGATTCACCTGAAAGTAAAATGTAAATTCTTGAAAATTCTAAAAAATGAAAGTTTCCAATATATCAGGCTACAGAAGCCTCATCACATCATTTAGTAACAAATAAGAAAGCACTGGTAGAAATACTTTCCCTCAGCTTAAACCAAAGAAATTTCCCCTGTTAAGGGGAACAGGTAGAAGCTATTCTCACACTGGGATCCAGTTCCCCTCCTTACTGCTCCCACCCTATTTGGACACATTAGAGGTGGGGAGTGGTAGAGCTGAGTTCATAGCATGCATGCCCCAGCAACTCAACAACAACAACAACAAAGCAGACACTTCAAAACCACTCAGGATTTTATCCAGTATCTAGTATTTTTCACTAGTGACTCCCAAATTACTATCTCATCCCTACTTTCTCAAATTCCAAATTTTCAATTTTTTTATTTATGTAATAACCTACTCAAACACATTAACTGAATTTTAAAATTATAATTATCATTATTTTTATTGTTACTATTTTGGTACAGAGATTGAATACAGGAGTGCTTTACCACTGAGCTTGCTAAGTTGCTTAGGGCCTAGCTAAGTTGCAGAGGCTGGCCTTGGACTTAAGATCCTCTTGCCTGTCCTGAGTTGCTGGGATTACAGGCATATGCCACCACAGCCAGCTATGAATATTTAATAAGCATCTTAAATTTAATATTTTAAGAACCTCTCAATTAACAATGCCAATGCTAAATTCTCCCTGTCCCACCTTGTTCATGTGGGAATAAACACGACATCTATTCACCCTGTTTCTGAGATAAAAATGGTGACTGAGGGCTCAGGATGTAGCTCAGTAGTAGAGCACTTGCCTAGCATTCATGAGGCCTTGGGATTGATACCAAGTGGTGCAAATAAATAAAAAGAGTCACTGAAGTAATCCTTGATTCTCTTTCCTTTGCATCCCACATTCAAACCAATCCACCACTGGATTCTTAAAATTATATATCCTAAAAATGCTTCTCATTCCTCTATCACTACCAACCTTTTTTAAGTCTCTACGAACTTGTACCTGGTCTCCTAACTTGGTCTCCCAATTCCACTACTGACTACCACCCATCCTCTCTTGCTCACACAGGGCAGAGTGTCCTCCTTCCACACCCACCCCAGAATGTCCATCTGACCCACTGTGCATACGTACCCAAAGTCTAGCATGCTGAGCAGACGGTAGACAAATAGTAATTATTGGCTGCAAGACTGAATGAGCATTTTAAAATGTAGATTTCTAGACTCCATCCCTGGAAATTCTGACCCTGTATTTCTTAATCATCTACAGGTGACTATGATGAGTCCACCAGGCAACCTGGATCCCTCTTCTTAGAGAGTACTACTCCAAAGCTGTCCCGCTTGCTCTCTCAGGGTATCTGCCTCCTTAGTGCACACAGAGACCTTTGCACTGACCCTGAGGCTTGGAAGAAACGAGAAGCGAAGCCTCCTTTGGGAAACACTAGGGAAGCCAACTTGAGATGATTAATCTTTAGTAAAGATATAATACAATAAAATAAGAAAATCATTAGTTTATCACAATTATTGGTCCATGACCAGAATACAGCATACCCAAATTTGGTGAGGAAAGATCAAGTACATATAATTCTTAATTTATCATACTACAATATTATATACTAATAAAATTTAACTTCATCTAAGATTTAATCTTCCACAAGATCAAGGGCAATTACAACACTGATTGGACTCTCCAGTTCTTTACTGTTGTGTTACTCTGGGGCACATGCTAACAGGCAGGAAAATGGAATATAAATAGTAGAATGAAAAAAGAATCCTCAGTCTCAAAACAGAGTTTAAAATAGTGTTTGCCCTAAGGATCTCATGCTTTATTCCAAGCAAAACTGGACAAAAAAAATGCTATAATCAGATTTGACATAAAGGATTAAGATTTCTAGTGTACATGTCTCAACCAAAAAAGAAAAAAAGGGCAGGGATATAGTACCATATAAATTTCCAAAGACATTTATAGAAACATTGACTTCTCTATGCTTTAATCATTGAAGCAAGAAGGTCTTCAGGTTCTAAAAAATTCTTATAACTATGTTGTAATAATGTAAGAAACAACCTAATCTTGAACTCCCTAGAAGTAGTTGCATTCTTTCCTTACAAAATGCTTTGCTAAATTTCAGTCATCATAAAACATTCTTCAGGATAAAAACCAAATGATCAAGTTTTAGGTTACTTAATATGATTTGTAGCCCAACTTTTTACGTGATAATTATTCAATATACTTTCATCTGTTTCAGATAAATACAAAAATAAAACCGAATAATGAGTGTTTTTCCTTCACTTATTCATTCCAGTGTATTCTGAAATCATGGGCTTTGATTCAGACAAGGAGTTAAAGACCCATCAGAAGCAAGAAGGATTCAAGTGATTCAAAAAGTACAATAAATGTTCATTGTTAAATGATTCGATTTCCTGGGTTTGGGAATTTTTTAAAAACACGTTCCCATTATACTGGATACATAAAAAGATATAATCCTTTCTAACTTCCTCTTTTGACTGGCTTCTCAAGAAAAACTCCTTACCTGACTGGCTTATTCTCTGGGCCCACATCTGTAAAGCCCATTTCCTCCAGTTTGCAACGCCTATAGAGCTCATAGTGCCTAGTGTGAGTCTGCTCCTGTAGGTCCTCCATGTTTGTACAAATGAGCATTTCTCGCAACTTTACAAAGTCACAGTGGTTTTCATTTTCCACTAATCATAAAAAAAGAAAAAGCAACATTAGCTTTTAATTGTGACATACACATTAGTATTTGTCGAATGAATAAATAACACATGTGAAAAACATCAAAATGATTGATATGGTTAATAGCTACAATTATTTTATACAAGTTAATCAAAGTCTTACCTTATACACACTGTCTTATAGGCAATGTTAATTAACAGATTGGGAGACTAACTTTAAATTTAATAGCCAACAGAAAATGGTAAAGAAATATATTATCACATGCTCAAGATATTTCACAAATGTTTTTAATATTTACAAATAATATAACATTTCACATAGTACTCTTAAGAGTATGTAATATTATTTCACCTCAAAGTAGTAAACTGTGCAAACTTAAGAATATCATTTATACATAATTATCAAATTCTTTTTCTATAATACATTTATGAAATCAAAATTAGTGAATATACTAATATAGCCTTTATGTAACTTTATGGCGACCAATGACTATAAACATGCTACTGTGACTAACAATCTTATATTACATGTATTTATTTATTTTTGAGACAGAATCTCACTTTGTTGTTCAGGCTGTCCATAAACTCATAATTCTCCTGCTTTAGCCTCCTGTAGCTGGCATTAGAAGTATTCACCACCATGCCTGGTCCTTCTATATTTTTAGTAAATTAAAAGTACTAAAAATAAAAATTTAAAAAGTTGTCAATTTTTAAAAAGCAGTATTTGGAAGGCCAGTAAATGGATAGGGGTATTCTATTCCCCATTAATATCACAAATAAATAACCAGATAGTACTAAATACTAAATGCCAGATAACCTAAATGTAAAGTGGATTTAACTTTTTCAACTTGGTTCAATGATTTATTTGTTTGATCAGAAAAAAAAGATATAAATTTACAAGATCATAATATATTGTTCCCTATTTTGATCAGAAAAAAAAGACAAATTTACAAGAACATAATTTACTGTTCCCTATTGTTAAGTGGTAATTAGTTTATATATCATGTTTAAATACCACTTTACACATTTAAATTTTGATCAAGAGCTGGTGCATGTAGCTCAGTGAGGCTCTGGGTTCAATCCCAAGCACCTACAAAAAAAAATCCAAATTTTGATCAAAATACCCAACCAGTGCTTCTCACCTTCTGAAGCCTTCAGGGGAGATAAAATGGGAGTGGTACAGTGAGAATGAGGTTACTCTGCCTTACCACTACAGACTGGCCAAAAAATTACACAGTTAAGTCCTTTGACAACCAATCATAATTCAAAATAAGCATTACCTCAAAAGAATATATTAAATACATCAGATTACGAGGCAACACAGATAATTTATTTTCTTTTTCTTTTACTTTTTTGTTGTTTTATTTTTGTGGTACTGGAGATTGAACCCAGAGGCACTGTACCACTGAGCTACATCTCCAGCCCTTTCTATTATTTATTTTGAGATAGCATCTCCCCCTAAGTTGCCAATCTCATTTCAAACTTGAAATCCTCTTGCCTTAGTCCCCTGACTTGCCAGGATTACAGTTATGTGCCACCATAATTCATGCAATATATATATTTTTAAAGTCATTGTTTATCTCATTTACCTTGTACAATACCCCAAGGGTACTGACGAGCTTTGACCATCTTATTTCCAACTTTTACCTCATCCATACTTCCTACAACAGCAAATGGTAAATGCTCCTGTAAAAGAACCATATCATCAATCTCTTCTCATACCAACATGACTACTGATAAGCTATAAAAATTATGAAAATAGAGAATAACTTATTAAGCAACAAATCTATAAAAATCTAATGACCAGCTATGCCTCAGATTTAAAACTTGGCTTTGAATATGTACTGACTATACTATATAAAACAATTTGGGGCCCTAAGAAGAAAATTCTTTCCTGAGCATCTCCCAATGCAAGGCATTATGCTGTTGGGAATACAGGAAGAAAAAAAAAAAGAATTTTTAGTGTGCTTTTTTTTTTTTTAATCAGTATTACCTTAGCCCTAACAGAGTCCTAAAATACAGTGTTGAAGAAATTATACATATATCACTATATAGATAATAAAACTATGTATCTGTATTTAGGGTAGATTCAGAATATATGGCACTAATACAAACTAATATATAAAGTTCCAAATTACACTAATATAGTAAATGCTACAGAAATTGAGAGAAGCCAGAGATTATTGGGAGCAGGAAGATATAAACCAAGCTATATTTGGAAAGATGGGATTTAGACAGATCAAGCAGAGTGGCAACAACTAGCAGAAGAAAAGAGATTGTGAACAAAAAACTTGATTCAGGGGCTGAAAGTAAACAAGTTTATCTGAAGTTGAGGATTAATATAGAGGAAAACTCTAATGCAAGAAGTATTGAGTACTATTTAGTTTAATATTAAGGAACCGATATTATTTAGTTTCTAAATTGTTCCTTTCTGAAAAATTATTCTAGACTAGCACAAGAAGTAAAATTAAATATAATCTATATTTAATACATAAATTATAAATATAAGTTGTAAATATATATTTTTCTGATAAATGAAGATCATTTATATTAACTTTTTATAGAATTTAGATTTCTTAATAAAAATGGTATATAAAAAAGTCAGAGGGCTGGGGACATAGCTCAGTTGGTAAGAGTGCTTGCCTTGCATGCCCAAGGCCCTGAGTTCAATCCCCAGCACCACCAAATAAATAAATAAATAAACAAGTCAGAAAATAAAAGGTAAGAAAGAGAATCAACAGTTAAAGATTATCAAAAGCCCAGGACCGGACGGATATACAGCAGAGTTTTACAAAACCTTTAAAGAAGAACAAATACCAATACTCTTCAATCTATTTCAGGAAATAGAAAAAGAGGAAGTACTTCCAAATTCATTCTACGAGGCCAACATCACCCCAATTCCAAAACCAGACAAAGACACTTCAAAGAAAAAAAATTTCAGACCAATATCTCTAATGAATATAGATGCAAAAATCCTCAATACAATTCTGGCAAATCGGATACAAAAACATATCAAAAAGATCATGCACCATGATCAAGTGGGATTCATCACCGAGATGCAAGGCTGGTTCAATATACAGAAATCAATAAATGTTATTCACCACATCAATAGACTTAAAAATAAGAACCATATGATCATCTCGATAGATGCAGAAAAATCACTCAACAAAGTACAGCATCCCTTTATGTTCAAAACACTAGAAAAACTAGGGAAAACAGGAACTTACCTCAACATTGTAAAAGCAATCTATGCTATGTCTCAGGCCAGCATCATTCTAAATGGAGAAAAACTGAAGGCATTCCCTCTAAAACCTGTAACAAGACAGGGATACCCTCTGTTACCACTTCTATTCAACATAGTTCCAGAAGCACTAGCCAGAGCAATTAGATGAAAGAAATTAAAGGTATAATTTTAGGAAAAGAAGAACTTAAACTAGCACTATTTGCTGATGACATGATCCTATACTAGCAGACCTAAAAGGTTCTACCAAGAAACTTCTAGAACTAGTAAATGAATTCAGCAAAGTGGCAGGATATAAAACCAACACCCATAAATCAAAGGCATTCCTGTATATCAGTGACAAATCCTCTGAAACGGAAATGAGGAAAACCACCTCATTCACAATATCCTCAAAAAAAAAAATAAATAAATACTTGGGAATCATCTTAACAAAAGAGGTGAAAGATCTATACAATGAAAACTACAGAACCCTAAAGAGAGAAATAGAAGAAGACCTTAGAAGATGGAAAGATATACCTTGCTCATGGATAGGCAGAATTAATATTATTAAAATGGCCATATTAGCAAAAGCACTTTACAGATTCAATGCGATTCTGATCAAAATCCCAATGGCATTCCTCACAGAAATAGAAAAAGCAATCATGAAATTCATCTGGAAAAATAAGAGACCCAGAATAGCTAAAGCAATCCTAAGCAGGAAGAGTGAAACAGGTGGTATCACTATACCAGATCTTAAACTATACTACAGAGCAACAGTAACAAAAACAGCATGTACTGGCACCAAAACAGAGAAATTACTTTTACAATGTTGAGGTAAGTTCCAACCCACAAAATTACAGCTACCTTATATTAGACAAAGATGCTAAAAGCATGCAATAGAGAAAAGATAGCATTTTCAACAAATGGTGCTGGGAGAACTGGAAATCCATATGCAACAAAATGAAATTGAATCCCTATCTCTCATCATGCACAAAAGTTAACTCAAAATGGATCAAGGATTTAGGAATCAAACCAGAGATTCTGCATCCAATAGAAGAAAAAGTTGGCCCTAATCTCCATCACATGGGGTCAGGCCCCAAATTCCTTAATAAAACACCTACAACACAAGAGTTAAAACCAACAATCAACAAATGGGATGAATTCAAACTAAAAAGTTTTTTTTTCAGCAAGAGAAATAATATGAGGTAAATAGGGAGCCTATATCCTGGGAACAAATTTTTACCCCTCACACATCAGATAGAGCTCTAATCTCTACAGTATACAAAGAACTCAAAAAGTTAAAAAACAAAAAAACAAATAACCCAATCAACAAATGGGCCAAGAACCTGAACAGATTCTTCTCAGAAGAGAATATACAATCAATCAACAAGTACATGAAAAAATGCTCACCATCTCTAGCAATCAGAGAAATGCAAATTAAAACTACTCTAAGATACCATCTCACTCCAGTAAGAATGGCAGCCATCATGAAGTCAAACAACAACAAGTGCTGGCAGGATGCCAGGGGGAAAAAGGTACATTCTTACATTGCTACAATTTGGTGCAGTCAATTTGGAAAGCAGTATGGAGATGCCTTGGAAAGCTGGGAATGGAACCACCATTTGACCCAGCTATTTCCCTTCTTGGACTATATCCAAAAGACCTAAAAACAGCATACTATAGAGACACAGTCACATCAATGTTTATAGCAGCACAATTCACAATAGCTAGACTGTGGAACCAACCTAGATGCCCTTCAATGGATGAAAAAATAAAAAAAAAAAAGTGGCATATAAACACAATGGAATATTACTCAGCACTAAAAAATAACAAGATCTTGGCATTTGCAGGGAAATGGATGGCATTAGAGCAGATTATGCTAAGTGAAGTTAGCCAATCCCTAAAAAACAAAGGCCGAATGTCTTCTCTGATATAAGGGGGGTGACTCAAAATGGGGTAGGGAGGAAGAGCATGAGAAGGAGATTACCACTAAATAGGGAAGAGAAGTGGGAGGGAAAGGGAGGAGAAGGGGAATTGCACGGAAGATGGAAGGAAACCCTCATTGTTATACAGAATACATTTATGACGATGTGAGGGGGAAAAAAAAAAGAAGGGTGTCACACTAGACTGGGTAGAGAGAAGTGAGGGGAGGGGAGGGGAGGGGAAGGGGGAAGGGAAGGACAGCAGAATAAAATAGACATTATTATTGCTGTGTGTGTATTCGTGACTGCAGGACCAATGTGATTCTGCAACCTGTACACTCAGAAAAATGAGAAATTATACCCCATCCGATTCAAACGTATGATATGTCAAGATCATTGTACTGTCATGTGTAACTAATTAAAACAAATTAAAAAAAGAAGTACCTGGAACAAGAAACATTTGTTGTTTTAATGAACTAATGAAACACAAACAATATGTGAATGACCCCTAAGGGCCAGAATGAAGTTGCATGTCTCAAGAATCCCATGTGTCATAAAGTGTTTTTGTGTGATATGTGACTCCTGCTCTAAATCAACCTATTATTTTTACTTTGTATAATAAATTTTTACTTTCATTTTCTAAAAAAATAAAACAAAACAAAAAAAAAACAGTTAAAGATTATCACTGTTAGGTACTTAACTAGGAGTGTATCATTTAATCCTTATGACAACTTTTTTTTTTTTTTAAAGAGAGAGTGAGAGAGGAGAGAGAGAGAGAGAGAGAGAGAGAGAGAGAGAGAGAGAGAATTTTTAATATTTATTTTTTAGTTCTCGGCAGACACAACATCTTTGTTTGTATGTGGTGCTGAGGATCGAACCCGGGCCGCACGCATGCCAGGCGAGCGCGCTACCACTGAGCCACATCCCCAGCCCAACAACTCTTAAAATAGGTACTATTACCCTAATTTTATAGATTAGTTAACAGTCTTGGGGAGGTCCATAACTCTTATACAGCATATGATTAAATTTGTCTTAGTCCCAATCCCACAATCCTTTAAAATAACACCAGATATTTAAGAAATGTGATAGTTTAAAGAAAGTAAAAAGAATTTAGTCATCCTTGATTAGTCAATGTTTCAGATGTATGTATGGGTACTATAGAGGAAGGTGTACATGAATACCAGCTTGAAGAGATCTTCCTGAAGACTTAAGACTCTAAAACATTCCAAGGGAGGTTGTAGAGTATGCTCACATTTGTTTAAAACAGGACAGAAAGGCAATCTTTCTTAGACAAATTAAATAGAGCTCCACAAATTAAATAGAGCTCACAATTGCATAGCTTTATTCAGACGAAAGCAGGGAGGAAGGAAAAAAATGCTTAGAAATATATTCTCATTATCTTTTAACAGTTTTAAAAATGCTTATTTCTTCTTATACTTTTTAAAAATGTCACTTTGTTTGAAGTATTTTTGGAAAACACAAGGTAAAATACACCACAATGATCCCCACTTATCCAGACAGAATACATTTCAAGATCCCCAGTGGATAACTGAAACTGCAGATAGTACCAAACCCTATATTTACTTTTTTTTTCCCCCACACATAAAATATGTATGATAGATTTATTTATAAATTAGGCACATAGAGAGATTAACAATAACTAATAATAAGATAAGAAAACTTTAACAATATATTGCTAATAAAAATTACATGAATGAGGACACTCTCTCTTAAAATACATTATGCTATGCTCATCCTTCCTTTTATAATGTAAGTTGACACAATGCCTGTGATGAGATTTCATCATTCAGAATGGTACACAATGAATTAGAACTTAGAAATTATTTATTTCTAGAATTTGCTAGTTAATATTTTCAGACTACTGTTGACCATGGGTAACTAAAACTTCAAAAAGCAAAACTTCAGATAAGGGAGACTACTGTAGCAGTGACATGAATCACAAGTTATTTTCACATGTAAGACAGCCTTGACATTCCTTTAGGAGCTTACATTCATTGCAGCATTGATTTTTGCAATAGTATCATCATCTGTTGGGAACTGGTATATCTGGACACCATTGCAGACCAATTCACTCATGATCTTGATCTTAAATTTCTGTAATTCGGATTTAGAAATTGTATCTGCTTTGGCAATCACTGGAATAATGTTCACCTATTAGGTAGAAAGAAATACAAAATCATATAATTGAGGATTCATTTTTAATTTTGTAATTATTTGTTCACACAAAACCATTCAGTCTCTGTAAATAAAATTCCTTACCCCGGACCAGACTGATAAACTATGTTCCAGCTTATATAAATAGACTTATTGGTACATCACCATGCTCATTCACGGGCTACTTTCTTATTACAACAGCTGAGACTAGCAGATGCCACAGAAACCATGTGGCCTGGATGCCTAATTTATTATCTGGCCCTCTACAGAAAAAATAAGTAGACCTCTGACTCAGATAATCATTGGCTTTCACTTGATACACACACACACACACACACACACACACACACACACACACACTTTTCTCTCTGTGTCTCTCAAAAACACACATATCCCTTACATAGTCATCCCTATAGATACTGGCCTCATAGTAACTGCTTTTAAAACGCAGACCCAATGAGTTGAGGGTATAGCTCAGTGGTAAAGCACTTACCTAGTATGTGTAGTATATGCAAGGCCCCAACACCATAAACACACACTAACAACAATAACAATAATAATAATACAAAGAAAGCAGAGCTCTTGTTGAGATTAACCTTTCAGGCCAGGCATGGTGGCACATGTGTGTAATTATAGCAGCTCAGGAGGCTGAGACAAGAGGAACAAGAGTTCAAAGCCAGCCTCAGAAATCATGAGGCGCTAAGCAACTCAGTGAGATCCTGTCTCTACAGAAAATACAAAATAGGATAAGGCTCCAGTGGTTCAATGTCCCTGAGTTCAATCCCAGTACCAAAAAAAGAGAGAGAGAGAGACTGATTAATCTTTCATTAGGTTTAGAAATCTCATTTTCTTCTCTCTCCCTTGAAGTGTCTTACAATTCCATCACACACAAAATATGTAAAATATAATAAAGAGTAAACTGAAAATGCCTGCTTAATTCACTAACAACTTTTATATCTTAATAATCTAAGCACTAAGTAATTAGTGACTGGTCCCTCAGCAAAATGAAAAAACAAGTGACGTTTCTCTTTCTGCCTCCCATTATAGCCCTGATTTTTTCCCTATCAGTGTCCCAGTCTTCAAAGACTTCTACCTATATGGTACAGAAAGGAAGAAACTGCACCAATACCAGCTACAAGTCTTCATGACACAAAGAAATAACTTCATTAGCATTATTCAAATTTCTATTACTGCTAGGGAGAAAGAGATGTGGGATCCTGAAGATCAACTAACACATAAATAAATCTAGTCCTTTAAGAGTGAGATGGCAATGTTAATTTCAAAATAATAAAAGTAAAAATAAAATCACTGAGCTACAGCCCCAGCCCACATTCTTAAACTTTTATCTTCTCCAATTTTACAATGATTCAGTATATATACTTGGATATTTCAGTCTTCTATATGATCTAAGGAGATAGTTGTTCTTCCTGCTAAACTCAAATCAATGGTAGAAAACTTTACAATTGTGAGTAAACAGATTTCATGTTAAACTACCTAAAAAATTGAATACTGCTGGGCACCATGGCACACACCTGTAATCCCAGGAGGTCTGAGGAAGGTCTGAGCAGGTTCCAGGTCAGCCTCAGTAAAGACCTAAGTAATTTAATAAGACCCTGAATCAAACTAAAAAAAGCTGAGAATGTGGATCAGTAGAAAAGCATCTCTGGGTTCCATCCCCAGCACCAAGGGGGCAGGGGGATTGGATGACAAGTTCTTGGTTTCAGTATTCTATACTTACATATTCAATAAATTATGCCAGGTCAATAACTTCTGATTACTTCTACAATAAAATGCAGAAGTGAACTGAATGCTAAACATTAACATTTACATGCCTATCAAAGGGAGAGAAAAAAATACATACTGCCAAAGATGGACACTTTTCACCCTCTACAAAAGATAAAAGTAACTTTCTTAAAAAGTAATCAAGTGTTTGGCTTATAGGAACAATAAAGAATTATCTTAAGAAAGGCTAGAGGGGGCTGGGGATGTGGCTCAAGTGGTAGCGCGCTCGCCTGGCATGCGTGCGGCCTGGGTTCAATCCTCAGCACCACTTACAAACAAAGATGTTGTGTCCGCCGAAAACTAAAAAATAAATATTAAAAAATTCTCTCTCTCTTTAAAAAAAAAAAAGAAAGAAAGAAAGGAAAAAAAAAAAAAAAGAAAGGCTGGAGGCCTGAGGAACTAAGATCATTGCTCATTTTTATCTAGTACTCTTGTGTAAATTAGGCTCTAGGCCTGCCAGGTGTCTTGTGGGTAATAGTTGCTACTATAAAAATATTGCATATCCATATATGTTAAGTACCAAATGACAAAATTGAAGCATGCCTCAAGTTTTCTCTTTAAACATGTACAAAAATTTAGTTATAACATTCCTGTCTGGTTTATACAATAGAAAACTAAAGGCAGGGTTTTGATAAAGAAGTCCCAAGTTTAGCATTTTTCTCCCATCAACTGAATAAAGCAGAAGAGAGCAGCAACAATTTTCAACAGGGTAATGACAATCTTCAATGAGTGCATGATGCAGATTTTCTTTTATATTACCATAAAATGTTTCATTTTGTTTGAATGAAATACAGTGTTATTTAAAAGATAACACTGGGACAAGGATGTAGCTTAGCAGCAGAGTGCTTGCCTAAAATGCTTGAGGCCCTGAGTTCGATCCCTAGCACTGCAAATAACAAAACAAGATTGCGATGCTTTCCAAAGTCTTTGGCAGTACATGATATGCATCTAGAGCTAGTTTTCTAAGAGTTTGCAGACTGGACTGCTGAACAAGTAAGTGATCATTATCTTTCCTGTTTATTCCTGAAAATCCACTAAGGGATCATATTAATATAGATTACTCCCTGCTAACTCTTCTCTAAGACTTGAAGGCTAAAGGTGGACATCAGGTTAGTAAGGACCTCTAATACCAAAATATGAATATTCTGAACAAGATTGTGCCTGCTAATTAAAAGTATTTTCAAGTAAAAGAATAATAAGCAACACAGGTGTTTCCTATGTGCCAGGCACTGTGATAAATGTTTAAAGTTATCTCGAGTAATTTTTTTTGTTTGCATTCTAATTTCAAGACTGTTCTTTGCAGCATGTATACAAAACAACTGACCAGAAAGTACAGAGTATTCCCATATACCTCCTTCCCTCACACAGTTTTCCTATTAATAACATCTTCCATTGTTTGACACATTTATTTTTGGGTTTTTGTTTTGTTTTGTTTTCTTGAATTTTTTATTTGTTCTTTTTAATTATACATGACAGTAGAATGTATTTTGACATATTATACATACATGGAGTGTAACTTCCCATTCTTGGGGTTGTATATGATATGGAGTTATACTGGTCGTACATTCATACATGAACACAGGAAATTTATAATTTATTCTACTGTCTTTCCTATCCCCATTCTCCCTTCCTTCCCTCTTCATTCCCCTTTGTCTAATCTAGTGAAATTCTATTCTTCCCTCCCCTCCCACCTTATTGTGTTAGCATCTGCATATCATAAAAAAAAATATTCAGCTTTTGGTTTTTGGGGATTGGCTTATTTCATTTAGTATATTCTCCAGTTCCATCCATTTACCAATAAGTGCCACAATTTCACCCTTCTTTATGGCTTAGCAATATTCCATTGTGTGTATATACCACATTTTCTTTATCCATTCATCTGCTGAAGGATATCAGGTAATCTTTATAACAAGCATGAGCATGTACAAATGTAAAAGCTAAAGCTTAGTTAGTTTGCCCCAAGAGGCAACAGCTGGTATGTGATTGGACTAAAGTTGAACCAGTGAGTGGCCTATTTTATATCACTTTATATTTTATATATATTTAACTTCTTGGTTTTTTTTGTTTTTTTTTTTTTTTTTTGGTATTGCAAGGGATTGAACCGAGGGCCTTGTATGCTAAGCTATAGTCCTATCTTTTTTATGAGATGGGTCTCACTCTGCTGAGGAGGTCAGCCTCAAAATCTTGGTATGGAGGGATCGCCCTCCGAAGCTTCTGAAGCAGTTGGGATTACAGGTGTGCACTACCATACCCGACTCCTATTATCTATTTTATACTAGTGTATTAAGCCTGTAGACCTCAGCTAACTCTGAAACAGCATTCTTATACAAATAACAGAAGCAGGTGCTTGTTTTTTATAAGGTAGTGTAAAGTTTATCATAAAAAGTAAAGAACATCTTTAAATCATCAAAGCTGGAGATTATATAATATATATTTATACACTGTACTAAAAAATTTATGAAATATAGTCTATATTCTGACCACTGAGAAATGTGAACCAACATATTTGCATGCCTATACATTTTGTATTTCATGTGCACAATATAACAGGGACTTTGTAATACATTATCTCATTTAATTCTCACAAAGTAATGATAGCTGTCTTACTAAGATTGTCTATTTGTTAAACCCTCTATTTACCTGGATTAATTTAGTTAATTTTCATACCTGGGCCTTAAGGTAGGGCTTCTTGCTGGTTTGTACATAAGTACGAAAACTGAGACTCAGAAGGCTAAAAGCACTTGCCCAAGATCAAATAAGTAATAGGCGACAGATCCAACATTTAAAACCAGACTCCATAGGCACCAAATTATACTACTGTCTTTGGACAGGAAGATGGGGGTGTGTGGACTGAACCCAGGGGTGCTTAACCACTGTGCTACACCCCCAGCCTTTTTTTGTATTTTATTTAGAAACAAGGTTTCGCAGAGTTGCAAAGTGCCTCCCTAATCTACTGAGGCTGGCTTTGAACTCGTGATCTCCTGCCTCAGCCTCCCAAGTTGCTAAAATTACAGGCATATGCCACTGTACTAGTCTTTATTCACACTTTATACTGTCACGTTTCTTCTCTCCAGCTTATGTTGCATGCTATTGTTTTTTTTTTTAACCTTTTATTTTTGTTTTATTTTATTTTTTTATGTGGTGCTAAGGATCAAATCCAGGGTCTTACATGTGCTAGATGAGCGCTCTACCGCTAAGCCACAACCCCAAATATGAATTCCCACATAAGCAGGCTCCACTATGAAGATAACCGGTTAAATGATTAAGTCTATCACATCTCTTCACATGATAAGTCTATTAACCTTCACCAAGTTTTTGCTAAAGCCTAGGGACTATGCCAAAAGTAAATCAACCTATGCACAAAGGTTTCACTAGTAGTCTTCATGCTTTCCACATCAATTATTGTATTACTATACAGAGGAAAGCAGAACAACCAGAATGCCCTTATATTTTTAAACCATACCTTATAAAATTAGTATCCAGGATTCTGAAAGCTGCCTTTCTCACTACTTGGGATTGAATTTTCTTTTGGTATAAGACAGTAAGTAGTTTTAACTTATAAAGCAATATATTTAAGCAATATATTTAGCTTTAAATAAAAGTTAAACTTGAGCTGATTTACAGTCTTTTTAAAGCTCCCTAAATTTATACTGGCTCATACCAACTTACCTTGGTATGGCTCAAATTAAAATATATTTCACTAAATATGTGATAAAACATTGTACTTTAATCTTTGTCAATGAAGTTCTTCCTCTTGCTTAATAGTGTTGTAACCTAAAACTAGTGTTACATAATTTCTATATTAAAAATAATGACACTGAACTATTATTCTAATGTTTTGTATTTGCATCTCATCTTCCAAACTGAATTCCTCCAGAAAATAAGCTGAGAGAAATGTCAGATGCACAGATAAAAGTCACAATACATACACTATCTATCCATAAATATATTTAAGCAGTCCACATACATTTAATGTCTAATTTATTGATTACTTTCCTAACCCACCTTGCTGTCCAGATTCTTCATGGTTAAGAGGTCAAGTGTCTTCAGAGAGTGGCCTGTTGGAGCGATGAAGTAGAGGCACACGTGGATGCGAGAATCATGGTAGTTGAAAAGAGAGCGCTTGATCTTCAGTTCTTCTTGGAGATAGGCTTCAAACTGAGCATTTATGTAGTCAACTATTGGTAAGTAGCTGAAAATATAATTATTTAAATATTTAATACAACATATCCATGCTACCTTGATAAGACACTTGTAAAACTCTCAAGTCTGAGGTCTGTAGTTTTACCAATTAATAAAGAGTTTATATGCTAAGCTAAACTTTACTGAAAAAAAAACCAATGTGTATAACATATACACAAAGATAATATTCACAAGCCATCAGAACAAACTGTGCTTGATACAGTAATGAATTACAATGATTCATTTCCATATCCGTTCACATGTTGTGTCCCATTATAATAAAGGTTCCCATACTTATCAGACTGCTCAAGAAAGCTAAGAGTCTAGTTTGTAACCATGACATATTATTTAACTAACTGAAAAAAGGCTCAAGGTATCAACTAAAAATATATTTAAATCAAAGTCCAGGACTTTCTCTAAATCAGATTTGTAAAGGCATGAACATAGTAAAGAGGAAAAGCAAACATCAGCTGAAAGTATCTAGGAATACTGATTGGCATGGTTTTATTTTTCGCTAATTATGAACAAAGAAATGGCCAATCATGTTCTCTGCTCCAAGTTCTTACTCAGATAACTCCCCTTAGAATGTTGTCTTCCCTCTGGTTGTCTCAGTCTATTCATCCTTTAGGATGTAAATCAAATCACAAGACACATGCAGGCCAGCGTGCTAACAGCAATTCAAGAGTAGTTTGTGAACGTCCTACTTCATTATGATATGTTAAATCACTGCCTATTCAACTTACCTTTCTACCCTTAACTATCCTCCTTAAACAAATCCAAGTGAAAATAAATAGCAAATAATTCCTACCTCAAATTCCCTGGTCATCTTTGCAATCATCTTTGTAGACCAAAAAGAGCAGTACCTTGTGCAGCTAAAGAACTCGATAAATGTGGATAGAACTGAATTCTTCTATAAAGTTGCCTGACAATTCTAGTTCTTGAGGATCATCACCTCTTTTAAACCCACAGAATACCTTTTCTCCCTGTCCAGACGGTAAACAATGTGAAGACAAAGATCATATAATTCTGTCTGCTATAAGAACTAGAATAATAAAGAATTTACTTCATTTTCAGAGTGATTATTATGAACATCAGTAAGTAATTCTAGGAAACTGGTTTAAATGTAACCTAACAGGATTCCCTTCCCAAAATAATAGTAAAATTTGTTTCAATTACATATTTGATATAAAAATTCCAAAGAAGCTTTTATTCATGACTTAAAACATGACCTATTGTGTGACCTACATGTGAATGTTCCTCTATCAAATGCCTTACTTATGATTTTTGAAAATGAAATCCGTAAATTATTTTTTGCTAAATAAACAGAATATAAGAAATGGAAATAGTGAAATAGGAAAAACAAAAAGGATAAAATTGAGAACAAGAAAGTCAAAACTTGGTGTTTGAAGAGACCAAATAAACTGGCAATGCTCTGTTGAGACTCATCAAACAGAAAAAGAAAACAAGAAGCTGGGGTTGTGGCTCGGTAGTAGAGTGCTTGCCTTGCATGCATGAGGCACTGAGTTTGATCTTCAGCACCTCATAAAAATAAATAAAATAAAGATATTGTGTCCATCTATAGCTAAAAAAATATTTAAAAAAAGAAAATGAAAATTAATACAAATAACCAATATATGAAAAGTAAAATAGGTATCATTATAGATGATATAGACAATACAAAGATAGTAGGAGTGTATTACCAATATTTTTAGGCTAATAATTTGAAAATTTACACAAAACAGATTCCTGGAAAAGTATAACACCAAAACGTTTTCAAAAAATAAAAAAGATCAACTCTAGAATAGTCCTATAAACACTAAGTAAAGTTATGTAACTCAAAATTAGCTTTATTGGTTGGTTTTAGCAAACATCTCAGGGAAAACTAACTCTAATCCATAAAAATAGAAAAAGAATTAAAATTCTTCAATCTCATTTCAGAAAGCTAACAATATCTATTTATTTATTTATTTATTTATTTATGCTAGACTATACTAGGGAGGATTTGTGTATTTTGTTGAATAGTAAGGCGTGATATAGCTCAGTGGTAGAACACTTTCCTAGTATGTATAAGGCTCTGGGTTGAATTCCTAGCATAGCAAATAAATAAATAAATGAACAATTGCAAAAACACTAAAAGAAAAATACCGAATAGAGCACAATATGAAAAGGTGATCCCAAAGTGGTATCCAAGATTATAAGTTTAATTTAAAAAGGGCTGGGTACATAGCTCAGAGATAAAGAGCCCCTGAGTTCAATTCCCCAACATCGAAAAACAAACAAACAAAAACAAACACCAACATTGTCTATTCACATTTTTAAAAAATGTACTACTAAAATAAACTTTCTTATTCTATCTAAAACAAAACTCAAAGTCAACAAACCAAAACCAAGAGAAAAAGAGAAAACAAGAAAAACCCCTAACACATGTAAAAAGTACAGCTTTACCTCTAGGATGAGGATAAGGTGAAGATGCTCTCAATCACTCCTTACTGTTCAACAAAATACACAAATCCTCCCTAGTACAGTCCAGAATTTAAAAAATAAAGAAAGAAAAGAAAAGAAAAACAAACTGTCTCTACTCATTATGGGAATAACTGGGACTGAATTTACCTTTCCACCTAAAAACTAAGACAACGTATATGAGAAAAGGGGTTCTGGATGTTGGACAACAGGCAGTATAAAACTATGATCATTGAAAAAGGAATAAATGAGGGGAGCATGGAAACAGGTTTACTGGGCAGAACACTGAAAGACAGCAAGTAGCCTGATATATTCACCAAGATGCAAAGACTAACATAGAAGTTTAGGGAGACCAAGATGACCGAAACCTGTGGGGCAGAACACTAGACAGAGAAGAGCTGCAGACAAAAAGCTCTGTGGATCTGAAGAGCATACTCCTAAAGTCTGTGGCTAAGACTGATAGGCAAATGCCAAGCCCAAAGCCATTTCCTATATTAAAGAAATGATGGTGGTTACAAAACTACAAGTTTTGTCAAAACTAATTTTGAATTGTATATTTGATAGCAATGAAATCTATTCAACTTAAATTATGCATCAATAAATCTTTGTTAAAATAAAAGAAACTTAAAAAACTGAAAAATATCTGGGAAAACACCTAATTCACAGCAGTAGTTTTTCTGGGGAGAGAAATGGGACAGGGCCTGAGGAGATGACCAAAGCGGGTTCCAACTGATATGTAGTGAAAACGTATCTACATATTATTTTGATAATTGCCAAAAAACAATCCAACAAATAAATTAATGAAGAAAGGCAAATTAAAACTCAAGGATAAATTTACATAGAAAGCTAAATCTACTGTGAATTTATTTCATCCTATAAAGAAATTTAGTTAGCAGGCCAATTATAATGACACTATGTTTAAGTTGAATTAAAAATACTTTCATTAGTTCTAAGTTGCTATCCATCTTACAAATATTAATAACATTTAAAACAAGGTATCAAAGGCCTTTATACTTGCCACTAATCCACATAAATAATTTCTTCATATTTAAAACACAATGCAGTGTCAAAAAGGCTATATGCAAATACATATCAGGTCAATTTGTACAAAATATTTTCCCTCTAAAAAATTGCCTATAATAAGGAAAATATATACATTTCAAAAAACAACAAAAAGTAATTAATTTCACCCAATCTATTTACCCCTTTATTTCATAGCTTAAAGTTGATATGGAATCCATTGTTAATCTTCATAATACTATAAGAAAATATATACTAAGTAAAATATAAATTAAAATTTCACTATTAAAACTTTCCTACAATGCTTACTAGTATAACTATTTTAGTTGGCATATTGCAAAAATAACTGATGAACCATGTATTTGTCCATTGTATATATTTGCCCTTGTATATATTTTATTTTCAACAATAATCATCCTTGCTCTGAAAACTAATACCAATCACTGAATATACACCAAATATCAGGAAATAATTAAAACTATTTTTGCTGAAATACACATTTTAGTAATTTGATTCAAATTACTCTAAAGAAAATAGACAAGTTGGCAGAAAAAATGTCAATTTGTTAATAAGAACAAAACATTGCTTAATTGCTAAAAATAATAATAATAATAATGTATGGGAGGAAAGGTATGGATTGTCACAGAGGAAAATCAAACTAAAGCTCACAAGGCAAAAGGCAAATGTCTTGATCCTGAAATAAGAAAAGTTGTCTTAATACATAAAGAAAACACATACCTCTCTTCTTTATTTATTTGGTCACCAAATCCCACTGTATTCACAATGGTCAGTTTCAACCGAACATTACTTTCCTGGAGTTCATATGTCTGAGCTTTAAGTCTAACATTTGGGCAAAAATGTGAGGCTTCATGTTCTTCAAAATTAGTATTAAACAATGTGTTAATCAGTGTGGATTTTCCAATGCCAGTTTCCCCTGAAAGAAAGAAAGGTACATCTTCATAGGCACATAGAATGGGTGAGAAGAAACAGCTGCGAATTCCCAGAGTAGTTTCAAGGATTGCAAATATTTTAAAGATAGGGTTGTCCATGAAAGAAATATATAATGCTGGTTCCAAGTCATCAGCAGAGAAATTAATGTGTATACTAAGTTACTCAGAATTCCGAAAAGAGCACTAACATGTTTATAGAACAACAAAAGGTTTAAAGCTAAGAAAAACAAAACTGAAATAATTTAAATAAGTAAGAAAATCCCTGGGCTCATGATCTCAAACTGATAACATGAGCATCATACTGCTTATACTAACAACGGAATGAGCACAAGGAACATGAGGAAGAATTCAGAGGAAGAGTTAGTGGCACTCACCAACACAGAGAATATTAAAACAGAAGCCTTGCTGAATGGATCTATTGACTAGCTGATCAGGCAAACTCTCAAAACCAACATGGCCACACATAGTTAAGGATCGGATATTTTCTCTTTTCTGAAGAAAACAAAAACAACAGCCACAGTTAAAATGACCTTGACAGAACAGGAAAAAGTCACACTTGAAAGGATGAATTTATCAAAGGAAGTAAAAATTTTACAATTATTACTATTCACCTAAGACAATGATCAAGTACATTGTGAGGGAAAAGAAATCAGTGTCCAGATCCTCAAAACACAAATTTCTTATTCCCTTCAATACAAAAGTCCAGCACAAATTTTAACAGTAAAACATTTCATTTCTAAAAACATTCAAATAAATTATGTCATATTCACTCACAAAATGGAGGATTTAAAGTCACTGAATGTTTACAATAAATTTTTAATGACTTGGAAAAATCCTTCATTAAGACATGAAGTGAAAAAAAAGTACAATACAAAATTATAGTTTCAGCTCCAGTAGTGACAGTATAACTCACGTCAAACTTACCTCCCCGCTGATAACAATTATAAGCAACTCTTTCAAGTCACAGGGACACAGACTCTGGAAAGAATGAAAACTCCAGAGGGAAGGGAATCTACTCTGTGAAATACACATTTACATAGCAAATCCTTCAGGACACCCCTAACCACTTGTACTCTCCCTTGAGGGTACAAAGATGGAGCTCAGGAAGAACTGAAATAGTCTTACTGAGTTAAGAAGTCATTTGAAAATTGGGGCAGGAACACTGGCTAGAAATTGAGGGGGGTGGGGGAATTCCGGAATGGAAGAAGCCCAAAATATGCAAACACACTCCCCTCAAATACATGGTTGACTGCCAAACTGCACAAGGACAGAAGGAATACTGAGGCTCTGTCATGCAGCACTAGGAGCTGAGCATTTTTAAAGAGTACCATCCTGGAGAGAAAGGAGGTTCTTAAATTTTAAGTCTGTACGTTAAAGAGGCCTGAGAAACACCTCGATCTTAGATATTCCACATTTTAGGATTAAGGACTATTTTCCAAAAATTAGAAAAGTTCCCTAGTATGAAGCCATGACTGAAATAGACTGGCCCTAACCAAGCCTATAACCAAGTCTCAAAGTGATCAATATGATAAGACAGCAATTTATCAGCCTGTTAGAACAAAGCTGGAAGAAGAATCTAGCACCTCCATGATACATACTATATAATAAAAAAGAAAAATTATATTATATATACTATGGTATTATTTGAAGGTAAAATGTGATAAAGTAAAGCTTAGATCAACATTTTTAAAAAGAAAAAAAATAGAGTGGAGATAAAAATGGAACCAATCATAAAAATACTCATAAATCCAAAAAAGGCATAAGATATCATTGGATGCACATAAAATAACTAAAATTTAAAAGACTGATGATGTCAAGTGTTGAAGATAGAAGAACAAATGGAATGCTGAGAATGTGCTGGTGCAAATACAAAATGGTACAGTGAATTTGGAAAAATGTTAGATAAAAACAAAAATCCAACCTGGAGGTTAAAACATACATCCAAACAAGGACACACATTCATAGCAGTTTTATTCCTAATAGTCAAATAGTAGAAACAACTCAAATGTATAAATAGATATACAAATTGAAGCATATACTGATACATGCCAGGACATGTATGACTCTTTTAAACTAAGTATCCAAACAGTGATTTATTTACTATGATTTGTGTGAAAATAAACTTTTTTATGTATGTATATACTTTTATATCTATATGAATAAGGAAGAAAATGTCTCAAAAGATAGTGACAGACTAACCACTAGGGAGGAGACACAGGTCAGGTGAGAAAGGATTGCTTTTTACCATGTGCAGTGGGCAGAATAATGAAATAGCCTCTGGTATGCATACATCTTCTCTCAGTTATTTAATAAAACTAAACTAGGTTCAGTTGAGAAAACTTGCGTATGTGATGTAGGTGCCAACTCAGGTAACTCTAGAAAAAGGACAATCATAGGTATGCCCTGACCTAACGAGGCAAGCCCTTAACAGGGTCTGGGCATTCCTGGCTAAAAAGATCTGGTGGGGGGGGGGGGGGGGGGAGATGTGGCTAAAAAAATCTGAAACACAAAGAAGATAAGACCTGCCAGAAGTTCTGCCTGGTTGGCTTTTAGAATAGAAGAGGCCATGTGGCAAGGAAAAGAAAATGGTCTCTGGGAGCGAATGGAAGGCCAGTCAGCAAGGAACTGCATTCTGCCAATAACTTGAAAGAGCTTGAAGGGGAGCTCTGCATAAAAACCCAGCCATCTGAAACCATCTTGAAAACAAGAAGGGACTCTAGCTATGGGAGCCCAGAACTAAAGGAAATTATTTCATCTCATTGAATTACCATGCTTTACTTGCAATTTTCTGTTTTTAACAGCATAGCTCTTTCATCAAGTTAAATTTACCCCTCTTTTTAAATATAATTTCTAATATGCATTACTAAAACCATTCCTACTGTACAGGCACACTCAGAAGGACCTTGGAAACATCAGGTCTAATCTTGCAACAGAAAGCATTGGCGAGGCCACCCAGTTGGTCTCCACATTCTGTCATCCAAAGTTGTCTGCCCCTACCATGCTCTGCAAAGTGCCCACCCAAAGCAATGCTAGTATTTGTTTCTTCCCCTCCCAGAATTGTGCTGGAATCTAACCGTGGTAGTCTTTTTATGGAATGTTGTTGTTGAAGCACCTGGAGTTTTAATCTGCTTAAAACCAGAAACAAAAGAACCAAAAAATAAATAACAAGTGAAAAAATAAATAGAAAACAATTTAATAGGAACATTATGCATACTCAACAATTAATTATTCAATCTATCACTGATATTTCACTTGAATCAAGAGAAAAGTTAATTCATAAATACAAACAAGCCTTTACATAAGAGTCTACAAATTCTATAAGTAGTTATTTTTAAATCATAAAAGTATTTAGGGACAATATGTAATATATTTTAAAAAGACTCACTCTCTCTTCAGCTTCACATAATGGGGAAGGCATAGAAGCTGTTCTGAATGCCATGTGAGAATGAAAGAACTGGAAAAGAAAAAAAAAGACTTTAAAAATAAAACAAATATATTACATTATAAACATTTACCTAAATAATATATTTACACTAGGAATGGAATCTAATATTGCCGTCATCACTGAGTTTTGACTTGCAAGTCTATACTATGGACTCATGTTTAAATTTTTTTGGCTTACTAAATAAGCAAAAAATAATATTCACCATATACAAGAATACATACTCAAAAATTATAAGAAACCAGTAAACTCCCACTTACAAAGAGAAGGGTAAAGACTGCTGCTTTTATTTAAAAGATTCTGCAGGATTAAAACAGAAAGTAAGTTATTTCACTTAAAAAATACTCCATAAGGGGCTAGAGCTGTAGTTCAGTGACAGAACGCTTGCCTAGCATGGATAAAGCACTGCATTCCATCCTTAGCACCACATAAAAAGCAAATAAATAGGGCTGGGGATGTGGCTCAAGCGGTAGTGCGCTTGCCTGGCATGCGTGCAGCCCGGGTTCGATCATCAGCACCACATACAAACAAAGATGTTGTGTCCGCCAAAAACTGAAAAATAAATATTAAAAAATTCTCTTTCTCTCTAAAAAAAATTTAAAAATAGAGATAAGATAATGCTGTACACTTAAAAAAAGTAAATAAATAAAACAAAGTTATAAAAATATATTTAAAAAATGCTCTACAAGCCAAGGTGGTACTCAAAACTAGTTATGGTCCACTGCGGCATGCCAGGGAAATACAAATGTTAAGAATGATCCAAGGGCTGGAAAAGTATGGATTTTAAAACTTGGACAAGTCCATTAGTCACCCAATTAAAATAAAAATAACTTTTGGGTATTGACCGAGGAGGAAAGGGATAGCTGAGTCACATGGTGGTTTCATTCCAAGTTTTCCAAGGAATCTCCATACTGCTTTCCATATTGGCTGCACCAATTTGCAGTCCCCCCAGCAATGTATGGTTGTACTTTTTTCCCCACATCCTCGACAACACTTATTGTTGTTTGTTCATAATACCTGTCATTCTGACTGGAGTGAGATGATATCTTACAGTAGTTTTGGTTTGCATTTCTCTAAAATTATTAACATTTTATCATATATTTGTTGATTGATTGTATATCCTCGTCTGAGAATTGTTTGTTCAGGTCCTTGGCCCATTTATTGATTGGGTTATTTTGGTGTTTAACTTTTTGAGTTCTTTATATACCTTAGATATCAGTGCTCTATCTAATGTGTAAGGGGTAAAAATTTGCTCCCAAGATGAAGGCTCTCTATTCACCTCACAGATTGTTTCTTTTGTTGAGAAGAAACTTTGTAGTTTGAATCCATCATCCCATTTATTGATTCTTGGTTTTAATTCTTTCGCTGTAGGAAGTCTTAGTAAGGAAGCTGGGGCCTAATCCCACACGATGAAGATTAGGGTCTACTTTTCCTTCTATTTAGACAGTCTCTGGTTTAATTCTTAGGTCTTTGATCCACTTTGAGTTGAGTTTTGTGCATTGCTTATAGCAGCACAATTCACAATAGCAAAACTGTGGAACCAACCTAGATGTACTTCAGTAGATGAATGGACAAAAAAATGTGGCATATAACAATGGAATATTACTCAGCAATAAAAGAGAATAAAGTCATCGCATTTGCAGGTAAATGGATGGCCCTAGAGAAGATAATACTAAGTGAAATTAGCCAATCCCAAAAAACAAATGCCAAATGTTTTTCTCTGATATAAGGTGACTGACTCATAGTGGGGTAGGGAGAGGGAGCATGGGAGAAATAGATGAACTCTAGGTTCATCTTACAGAGGGGTAAGACGGGAAGGGAGGGGGCAGGGAGTTAGCAAGGATGGTAGAATGTGATGAACATCATTATCCAAAGTACATGTATGAAGACACGAGTTGGTGTGAACATACTTTATATAAAATCAGAGATATGAAAAATTGTGCTCTATATGTGTAATAAGAATTATAATGCATTCTGCTGTCGTTTATTTAAAAAAAATCAATTAAAATAAAATAAAAACAACTATTATTTACAGAACTCCTATGCCCATCATTGTGTTAGCTCATAAAGTACAATTTCTTTTCTTTTTTTTGTGTGTGTACTAGGGATTAAATCCAGGGCGTCACACATGCTAGGCAAGTGCTCTACCAATGAACCACATTACCAGGCCCTCCCCACTCTACCACCCCTTTGGTACCAGGGATTGAACCCAGGGGCGCTTAAACACTCTGCCACATCCCTGGTACCTTAAATTGCTTAGGGCCTTTATATTGCTGAGGCTGGCTCTGAACTTGTGATCCTCCTGCCTCAGCCTCCGGAGCCACTGGGATTACAGGTGTACACCACTGTGCCCAGCTTCCCAATCCTTTTTATTTTGAAACTAAATTCTAAGGCTGGCCTCAAACCTGCAATCTCCCTGCCTCAGCCTCCCAAGTAGCTTGGGTTACAGGCATGTGCCATTGTCCCTGACTTAATACAATTTCTTATTTCATCTTTATAACACCTTGAGCTATACTTACTACCATTTTCACAGCTTAGATGAGAAGATTAGGAATCAAAAGGCTGAATAATCATACAATCCAGTAGCTGTATACACAGGTCTGATCCAACTGCAAAGTTGGTGCTCCTTCTAAATGGCCCAAGTTGCAAACCAAATACCAAATGTCACTTTTTGCAACAATAGAAAATGATGGATGAGAAGTATTGTGATATAGATATGAGGAGTCCCCTAAAACTCATGTGTGAGGCAATGCTTTCAGAGGTGAAATGATTACATTATGACAGCTCTTGCCCAATCCATGGACTAACACACTGATATGAATTAACTGGGTGGTAACTGCAGGCAGGTAGGGTGTAGCTGGGGGAAGTAGGTCACTGGATATACCTTTGGAGGTTATATTTTGTCCCTGGTGAGTGGTATACTCTGCTTCCTCATTGCCATGTCCTGAGTTGCCTTCCTTCAGCAACCCTTCTGCCATAATATTACCATAGGCCCAGAGCTACAGAGTTGGCTAACCATGAACTGAATCTCTGAAACTGTGGGCCAAAATAAACTTTTTCTCCTCTAAATTGTTCTTGTCAGGTATTTTGGTCACAATGACAAAAAGCTACAAAGTATGAATGAGATTGGAAGAGACAAATCAAGGGAAACTGGAAGTGTCCACTTAAGAGTCCATTTGGTGCCAAAGAGAATACCTAGTTAGGGGCCCCGTTATCTAATGATAACTGAGTTAGATAGAACATTCAATGCTTGTGGTCACTTCTTGATACAACTTACCAACTGCTCATACCTTAATGTGTGAACGTGTTTACTGTAAGTGTTGCCACACATCTGATTTACCTGTCAACCATACAACTTTAAAAACACGAATGGTAAGAAAGTGGCATTGCTTTTGGTTAAATATATATGTATATATATTATATAACATACATATATATTTAAATAATTTTTAGTTGTAGAGGGACACAATAGCTTTATTTAGTTTTTATGTGGTACTGAGTTGAGAACTGAACCCAGTGTCTCACACATGGAAGGTGAGAGCACTTTACCACTGAGCCACAACCCCAGCCCCCCACACACACTGCTTTTAATCTGATAGCATAGGATTAAATTCTGTAAAATGTAGTTTAGTAGGCAATTGGGTTGGTAAATATAATAATTTGCTTAGAAAAGAATGATAGGTTTTATATTCATTCATTCATTAAACTTTAACAAAACCTAGGCTAAATATCTATTATTATGTAGATAAGGATTCTGTCCCTAGAAGTTCATTGTTTTATCCAAGGAAATGCCATAAGTCATTTGCAGAAGTTTCCCAGTAAGGGAAGGAAAGTTGTTATCAAGATGGTATCAATTTGGTTGGGAAGAACCAAACATTTCCCCACAGTTAGCTGGCAGGAAAAGGCCAGTCTCCCAGGGCCCTGGGACAAAACATGTGCCTCTGTTTGTATTGCTCTCCCTGTTCCAAACTGAGATTTTAAAGAATGTAGAGAATCTGATCCTTCTCCAATTAGCCCAATGTTCTGGCACTTGTTGTGATTCATTAAATACTACAACTTTTTACAAAAGTATTTGTTAGACTTTGGTAGGAGTTAAATTACTGATATCTGGGTTTTTAAAAAATATGTATTTGTGTGCACTATACATATACACATATAAATACACACACACATATGAAATATAAACTACAAAAAAGGCAAATTGAGGGCTGGGGTTGTAGCTCAGTGGTAGAGCATTTGCCTAGCATATGTGAAGCACTGGGTTTGATCCTCAGCACCTCAAATAAATCAATAGATAGATAGATAGATAGATAGATAAATGTCCACCAACAAGTTAAAAAAAAAAAAAATATATATATATATATATATATTTTAAAGTCAAGGGTAGGTTGTGATTTTGTTAGTGCCTTACTTTTGTGCTTTGGAAAGAGACTGTCACTGTTACAAATAGGAAGAAGGTCACTGGATCACTGACATTATGAGACTCATAAGGTCAAGGGTCATGTCTTACTCCTTCAGAAACTCCAAGCAGCTGGCGCTGTGATTTATTCAAAATAAGTAGAATGGTGAATGGCCTAGCATATTGGAATTCCATTTTTTTTTTATGTAGGGTTTCTTAGGAATACATCAAGCTCTTTGTATGCCAACTGAGGCATTCACTCGATTATCATTCTCTTTGTTATTTTACCTTCAATGATGTCCTGCTAACTTCTAAAAACTGCTTCTAAAGTAAAACTTGTTTTGGAAATTTGAGTTGTCAAGTAGTACCAGTGGAAAATATTAAAAACAATTATTCATATTACTTTTATTTTTATTAAATATTTATTTTTTTAGTTGTAGTTGGACACAATACCTTTGTTTTATTTATTTTTATGTGGTGCTGAGGACTGAACCCCAGGGCCTCACATGTGCTAGGTGAGCGCTATACCACTGAGCTACAACCCCAGCTCCTTCTATTACTTTTATATGACTTATTAATGCTTCCTGGTCAGAACATTTACACAAGATTTTATGTAGGTTTTGGCAGACATTCAAAAATACAGAAAATGGGGCCGGGGTTGTGGCTCAGTGGTAAAGCACTTGCCTGGCATGTGTGAGGCACTGGGTTCAATTCTCAATACCACATATAAGTAGATAAAATAATAAAAAGGTCCATCAACAACTAAAAAATATTTTTAAAAAATACAGTAAATAAGCTGGGTACAGTGGCACACAACTGTAATCCCAACAGCTTGGGAAGCTGAGACAGGAGGATCTCAAGTTCAAAGCCAGCCTCAGCAAAAGTGAGGCACTAAGAAATTCAGTGAGACCTGCCTCTAAATAAAATGCAAAATAGGGCTAGGGATGTGGCTCAGTGATTGAGTGCCCACTGTAAATAAATCAACAAAAGCAAATACTTGATATGAACTTAGATAAATTAAACCTAGGTGTTATTAGTCAAAGTTTAATGATGAATGAATATAAAACCTATCTTTTTTTTGTTTCTTTTTTCCCTGTTTAAAAAAAATGTTTTATCGGTACATTATAATTGTACATAATAGTGGCATTCTAAACCTTTTTTTTTTTTAAGCAACTTTTACTTAACAACCCAACTACATTTCACAAAAACTAATCAAACTATCATTAGGTTAAAAACTGAGGGGCTGGGGATGTGGCTCAAGCGGTAGCGCGCTCGTCTGGCATGCGTGCGACCCGGGTTCGATCCTCAGCACCACATACCAACAAAGATGTTGTGTCTGCCGAAAACTAAAAAATAAATATTAAAAATTCTCTCTCTCTCTCTCTCTCTCTCTCTCTCTCTCTCTCTCTCCCCTCTCTCACTCTCTCTTTAAAAAACTGAAAGCCACTTTCTTATAGTAATTTTTAAGAACTTAATTGTTACTAAAATTTTATAATTGACCAGTGAATACAATATAGCTTCAGGGACTCAGGTATGTGGCATATTGCTTACAATAGACATACACATTCAAGTGTGAACAAATGGTAAATTATGTCAAGAAGTAACACTGAGCATAGAATGTTCTACTGCTTTACTCAGTTTATATAATGCAAAGGTATGAACAAGTTACCCTAACCCGATATTTTCTGTGGCACTAAGTGGAGTCTTTGTGGAGTCCAGAATAATTTCCTCACTCAGCCACTCATGTATTACACTAAGCAATTCCTCTAACGTCATTCATATCTTCACAGCCTAAGACCAATGAACCCCTTTCTTCTACCAAATTCATTGTTTAATTTCTCCAAATATGAAATTCTGTCTCCCTGCTGGTGCTCAGGAAGCATGCCACACTGATGTGACTACGCTGCTGCTTAACCTTCCAGGGTCTGAGCCTGTGCTCCCCACAAGCAGGCCACTCTCCTCATTAGACAGCTCTTGCCCTCAGTAATTTCCTTTCACTGTGTCAAATTCTGCCTCTCTAGTCCATTAAGGTCCTGGTTTTTCCTTGGGGAGTTTTCTTTCCTCAAGGTAGATCACAGATATTTGAATACACTTTGCTGCCCCTTGATCCTCTGATGGTGCTACAAGCTAATAACGTTGGGGGAAAATCAAGTTTCTTTGACATGCACAGTACTAGAAAGTATTTTCCAGAACTTTAAAAAACTTAGGTGTAATATACATGAAAACATAAAAGAACTTGGACAAAATCTAGATGCATTTTGTGAAAATGCATAGTGTGAAAAGATATTCTGAACTTCACAGAGAACCAAGGGGCGGTCCTGCGCTGAGTAGGAAGCAAAGTTGAAGATCTTCTAAGGTTCCCACCTTAGTGCTCTAACTCTGAGCTACACTCCAGCCCCTCCCAGTGAATGAATGAAACTATACCGTGGAGAGTAAGGCCCTTTCTGTCTTAACAACTTACAAGGAAAATGCCTGTAAGTCTTGCATTTTGAGGTATAAAATAAATCGCTGCAATCTCAGCGTATGACTTTTCCCCTCCCCTATGAAAACTAGAACAACTCAAGGTTGTATGATGTCGCGTTGCATGCGACTAAAACACTCAGGGGTCACTCCAGGGGAACTGGGCTGCGAGAAATAACCACACAAGAGACAGAAATATCTTTTTCTTTGGGGGTGCTGTGACAGCGCCTCTGACCTTAAGGGTCCTCAGAAAGAGAGAGTGAGAGCGTGCTTTTATTAAGGAGAAGCCATTCAAATGAGACAAGGGGTCAGGTTTCAGGGGGCTGAGTCTAGCTTCCTGATGTCTGCTGTCAGCAGGTTGACTGGCATCTAGGAAGGCCACACCCAAGGGCACAGTAAGAGAAGGGGACACCCAAAGGGCGTTTCCATGGAACATTCTATCCCAAACAGGGCAAGGGGTTATATCACAAAGGAACAGGTGAGCATAGCTTGATCCTTGGGGATGCAGAAAAGCACGCCCATGCATGAAGACACATTTGGCTGCATTTTACACTACTTAAAAAAGAAGCCAGATCATGGGGCGGGAGGGGATGACCGACAGTGCCTCAAACCAATCAGGAGAGGAAAAACACTGGTCACAGGATGTGACCGCCTCCCACAGTATGACTCACCTTTAACAAGAAATCATAAGAATGTGATATGGTGAAGAATGAAGAATAAGTCATAGAAAATGCATGTACAGACAGGACGGATTAAGGAAAAAGACACAATAAAAGTATATCTTCTTGTGTGTGATGACCTTGAAACTAAATCTGAAGGCTTATTTAAATGAAAAGTAGATGGCTTGAATTTGGGGAGAAGGTAAGGTGATAGAAAAAAATCAAATTTGAGAAGTAGTAGGCATAGCGGCATATTCAAAATAAAAACATTAAGAAAGGGTAAGGATGTAGCTCAGTGGTAAAAACAGCCCTGAGTTCAATCTCCAGTACCAAAAACAGTTGTCAGAGTCATTCTTCTGTTCTTCCCTTATCCTGTCCCTTCTCCCTCAATCCCCTTTAACTACTCCACTGATCTTTCTTGTATTTTGACTGACCTTCCCCTCCTCTTCTTCTTCCTCTTACTCCTCCCTCCTCTCCCCACCCCTGCCATTATGGGCTACATTCCAAATATCAGAGAAAATATCCAATCTTTGACATTATGGATCTAGCTTATTTCACTTAGCTATAATAGTCTCCAGTTCCATCCATTTACTGACAAATGCCATTATTCCATTCTTCTTTAAGGCTGAGTAATACTCTATTGTGCATATATATCACATTTTCTTTTTCCATTCATCTGTTGAAGGACGCCTAGGTTGGTTCCATAGCCTGGCTATATAAACCATGATGCTATAAACATTGATATGGCTGTATCCCTACAGTATGCTAAATTTGGACCTTCCAGATAAATACTAAGGAGTGGGATAGCTGGGTCATATGGTGGTTCTATTCCTAGTTTTCTGAGGAATCTCCATATAGCTTTCCAGAGTAGTTGCACTAATACACAGTCCCACCAACAATGTATGAGTACACCGCCCCAAATCCTCTCCAACACTTAATATTATTTGATTCTTGACAATTGCCATTTTGACTGGAATGAGATGAAATCTGAATGTACTTTGGAACTGAATTTCCAAACTGCAAGAGATGCTGAACATTTTTTCATATTTTTTTGGCTATTTGTCCTTCTAAACAGAAACATCTGTTTAGTTCTTCTTTGGCCCATTTATTAATTGGATTTTTTGAGGAGGGTGTTAAGTTTTTTCAACTCTTAATACATTCTAGATATTAATGTCCTATCTGAGGAAAGCTCTTCTCCCATTCTGTAGGCACTTTCTTCATGCTCTTGTTTCCTTTCCTATGGAGAAGCTTTTTAATTTGATGTCATCCCATTTATTATTTTTTGTGCTTTAGGAGACTTGTTAAGGCAAGTTAATCCATGTGCTAATATTTTGGGAGCATTAGGCCTACATTTTCTTCTAGAAGTTGCAGGATTTCTGGTCTAATGCCTATGTCTTTAATGCACTTTGAGTTGACTTTTGTGCAGAGTGAGAAAGGGGTCAAGCTTTCACTCTTCTACATAGGGATACCTAATTTTCCCAACACCATCTGTTAAAAAGGCTATTTTTTCTCCAATGTATATTTTTGGCACCTTTATATAGTATCAGATAACTATTTACATGGGTTTGTCTGTGTCTTCTGTTCCATTGGTTTTCTTGCCTTTTGGGGGGCCAGTACCATTCTGTACGTTATTCTAGATCAGTAGTATAATTTGAGGTCAAGTATTGTGATAGCTCCAGATTTGTTCTTTTTGCTCTGTGTTGCTTTGGCTATTCCAATCTTTTATTTTTCGAAATCAATTTTAGAATTACTTTTTCTAGTTCTGTGAAGAATGTCGTTGGTATTTTCATGGGAATTGCATTGAATCTGTACAGTGCATTTAGTTTTATTTCCTTGATGTGTCTGGTTTTGGTATCGAGGTAATACTGATTACATAATATGATTTTGTCGGTTTCCTCCTTTTCTATTTCACGGTGTAATTTGAGAACTAAATTTTGGCAGAAATTGGCTGAGAATCCCTCTGATGAGATTCTCTTTGTTGGAAGGATTTTGATAGTTACTTCAATTTTATTACCTGAGATTGATCTATTTAAACTGCTTTGATTTCATTACTTGACACTGATTATGTAAGTTTTCTATATCTTCATGGTCATGTATCTCTAGGAATCTGTCAATACCCTAACGATTTCCTAGCTCATTGGGAGTATAAATTTTCAAAATAGTTTCTAATGATCTCTGGATTTCAGTAGTGTCTGTGGTGATATTTCCCTTTTCATCTCTAATTTTGTTAATTTCAGTCTTCCTTCCTTTTGAGTAGTTGAGCCAGAGTTTATCAATCTTGCTTTACTCTTTCAAAAAACCCAACACTGTTTTATTAATCCTTTGCTTTTTAAAAAATTCTTAATTTCATTGATTTTGGCTCTGATTTTAATTATTTCCTGTTTTTACTGATTTTTGTGTTGGTTTGTTCTTTTGCTAAGGCCTTAAGGTGTACTGTTAGATTATTTATTTGTTATCTTTCTACTTCTTAACATATAAACTCATTTATAAACTTTCTCTTAGAACTGCCTTCATACTCTCCCAGAGATTTTGATACATTGTATCATTATTTTCATTTGTTAATAAATTTTTTTCTTTCTTCTCTGATTTCCTCTGCTATCCATTTGTCATTCAAAAATGTATTTAATCTCTGGGTGTTGGAGTGTGTGCTGTATTCTATCTGTGACTGATTTCTAATTTCATTCCATTATGGTCTGATAGGATACAAGGAATTACTTCTAATTTTTATATTTATTAAGATTTGCTTTATGGCCTAAAATGTTTTAGAAAATGTTGCATGCACTTCTGAGAAGAAAGTTAATTCACTCATCAATGGATCAAATAGTCTATAGATGTCTGTTTGATCCATTTGATTAATAGTATCTTTTAGTTCTTAGGAATCTTAATTTATATCTGGATGACCTATCTAGTGGTGAGAAAGGTACCAGTATTATTGTATTGTGGTCTATTTGATTCTTTATTGAGAAGAGTTTGTTATGTACACAGATGCACCACAGTTTCAGGCATAAATATTTACAATCATTTTATCTTGTTGTTGGATGATTACCTTTCCCAGTATGAAGTGACCTTCTTTGACTCTTCTGATTAATTTTGCATTGAGGCCCACTGTCTGATTTTGAGAATAGCTGTCCCTGTCTTTACGGGTAACATCTGCATAGTATATCTTTTCCTATCCTTTCACCTTCAGTCTGTGGATGTCTCTGTGAGTTTCTTGCAAACAACATACTGTTGAGTCTTATTTTTGAATCCCATCTGCCAATCTACTAAATCTTTTGATTGAAGAGTTTAGATCATTTACATTCAGTATTGTTACAGAAAGGTGATTTTTATTTTCTGCCATTTGATTTAATTTAGACTTGATTCTCTTTTAATTGAATGTTAATTCTAGTGTAATTCTTCCCTGTGGTGCTGGTTTTTTTTTTTTTTTTGAATTTTTTTTTCATTGCTTCATATTCTTAAATTTGGTCTCTTGATGTTAACCCAGATTTGTTGAAAATCCTGGTCATGGTCTCTTAACATCTTTTCTTTATGGTTAATTTTATATGCACTATTATACACTTTGTCTTCAAGGCCTGAAAATCTTCAAAGTGTTCTAATCTATTCGTGCTACTTTCCACTGAATTTTTAATTTGGCTTAATGAGTCTTTCATTTCCAGGATTTCTGTTTGGTTCTTTTTTCAGAATCTCTCCTCTTTGTTGAAGTCATCTTTCACTTCCCATGTTTTCTAATTTCACTCCATATATCATCTTTTAGAACATTTAAACTATGAACATCATAAATTCTCTGACCTTTCCTCCACTGTGTTGTTAATGGAATCAGTTGCTGAATTGTTATACGCTATTTGGGGTGGCTTGTTCCCTTGCTGTTTCATATTGCTTCTATGTTTACCCATCAATTGGTATGGTTGTTATTGCTGCTTTTAAGCAAGGACCACTTGGTGAGCTTCCTTCTCTTAAAAAGCCCCGGGTTAGGTAAATATCCAGGTATTGATACTTTAATGTGTGATCCCAGTATTAGCATCATCTTGAGAGAAGTCACTGAACTCTATTTACTACAATCACATCAGAGCCAAGTCATATACTATTCAACCTTATCAATAGAAAACGTGTTGATATTGATATCCACAGCTCTTCTAGTCCCAGTATAAACTTGTAGTAAAGCTCTGGAACAGGTTGAAAATTTAGTTATTAAATATAATAAAATTGCTATAACATTATATGAGGGCTGAAAGGCGGAAGAAAGACAAAGCAAAAGAAAGATAGAAAATAATAATATAAGGTAAGGTAAAAAGAAAAAGATGGGGGTTATTTGAGGTATTAACAAATAATGTAAGGAAAACAAACCAAATGAATGTAATTAATGCTTTAAACCATTAGAAAAAAAAAAACAAACATTGAAATGGGTTGAAGGTACAATGTGGGCTATTTTGGTAACAACTATTAATCAAAGAGTAATACAGATGATCAAAGTTGATGTTAAGAGTTATTTATAGAAAACTATGCCAAGCTGAAGAAAACTCTTGTTGAATCTTGGTTTGGATTTCATTAGAATTTGGGATGTTTAGAAGATGTCCATCATTCTTCGTCTTTGTTGCTATGGACTTCCCACCAGCTGGTTCTGGTTTGTCAGCTCAGGGTCCTGCAGGTGACTGCTCTCAGAGTGTGGTGTTGTGTCTGCTGATTGTTTCTGTAGTGTGCAAGAGTTGCAGATGCAGGGCTCTGCACTGTCTCTGTGATTGCTATGGATCACTATGTACCCTCTTCCCTCTACAGGATCCTTTTCATGGTGGCATAGAGCCTAGTAACTTCTATAAGCACAGGTCCTGTGGTTGTGGGTTCTCTGTGGGTGATCTGTGGTGCAAAAAGATTCCTTGTGGCCCATACAATTCACTGGGGTACTGTCCTTACTACTCAGCTGGTTCACCAGGGTTCTAGCTTCCACTACCCCAGGGTGTGAAGGGCAGGTGCCTATTTCCTCTGGTAACTATAACCGAGGCACAGGCCAGCCAGTATGTAAACAGTAAACACTTGGCATTTGTGGCTGAGGATGAGGCTGAAGGCCAGGTCAGATTGGAAGCCACTGCTCTCTGGTTGGAACCAGAAAACCTTCCTCCTTGGCTGACTTCTCCTGGGCTATGGTAATGATCTGGGCATCTTCCCCTTTAAGCTTCCTGGGGACTCAGGCAACTTCTCACCATGGCTTTCCACCAGCTGCTTACATGATTTGGGAACCATCCTTCTATGCCATTGGATATCCGGGTAGCTTTGCAGGAGAGATCAGGCAACAGTTCCTGTAGGCTTTTTAAGATTCAGGCAATTGCCTGCAGTTCCTCCCCCCCATCCCCAGTGTCAGTGAGCAGCAGCAACAGCCGTACTGTTGGCTCCCCTGTCCCCTTTCCTCTGCATGGGTCCAAAACTGTCTTGCTGCTGGGATCTGCACTCTCACTTCTGCGAATACCAGACATCCACTCTGGCACTGCCCAGGTTCCTACAGAGGCTGTGTGGAGAGCTGAATTGGGTGAGCACTTCCCAGTGGGACTGTTCCACCCCACTCCCCATGATCTTGGTGTGGAAGAGGAGGTTTCAACAACTTTTAGCTGTTAAGATCCCTCTACAAGTTCTTTCTAGATTGGTTCTTAGAAGATCCCACTGCAGGGGTACTCCCTCTGTTTAATTTGTTGCTCACTGGAAGTGGGGAGATGCTGTGTTGATTTAAGAGGGTGACTAGTCAGCTCTAGGAACTATCCTAGGCACTGAGGATGTATAACTTAACAAAAGAGGGGGGAAAAATTCCTGCTCTTAAGGAGCTTCTCTTCAAGTTAGGAAAAACCTAACAAAAATCAAAGTAAAGAATACAATGCTAGATAATGATAAACACAATAAAGAAAAAAAAGGGAAAGGGAAAGAGGAAATGTGGCAGTGGCTTGGCATGGGGATGGGTGCTGTTTTGAACCAGGTGGTCTGATAAGTCCCATCTAAAAAGGTGACAGTTCATCAAAGATTTGAAGAGGTCAAAGGAACAGAGTAGATGAGGAAGATATCTGGAGAGAGAGCATTCTAGGTAGAGAAGTGAACAACTGCAGAGGTCTAGGAGCAGATGTGTGCCTAAGGAGTACAAAAAAACAAAAATCACACACACACACACACACACACACACAAAAAAAAAAAAAAAAAAAAAAGGATAAAAGCCAGAATACAGGGAGAAGGAAGGGGAGAGAGCAGTTACATAAGAAGAGTACCAGATCAGACAAGGTTCTTATGACTTATTTCAAAAAATTGGCTTTTAAAGGTTTTTAGCATAAAAGGAACATGAACTCTCCTTGTTTTTAAAGGTTCATTAAAGCAATTTACAGTTGAGGGTAAATTGAAAAATGGGCTGGGCATGGTGGCTGTAATCCCAGGAACTTGGAAGCCTCAAGCAGGAGGAGCGCTAGTTCTAAGCCTCAGCAACTTGTGAGGCCCCAAGCAAGTCGGTGAGACCCTGTTCTACCACGCGGCCTGCGCAGTGGTTTCATTAATGAGGTTCTGGCATTCAGTTAGTTAGAAGAGATCAAAATAAAACACACAGACAGTACCTTATTTTAATGCTAGGTCCGAGACGGCTCGGTCTCCCTGTTTCCCTGCCTCCAGCCGCTCAGCAGGGCAGCGAGGATTACTCTGGGCTAGCAGGAGAGAGAGAGAGCGAACACGCCGGGGATCAGCCTTTTATTTGGGGGAAACAAGGGATTCAGGGGAGAATTCCATCCAATGAAGGTTGAGGGGGGGCTGTACTCCAAGGTCAGGGTCAGTGATTGGGTCTCCAGGGTCAGTGGTTACGCACACCCCCACACGGATGGGCTCTCTCATCAGGAAAGGGTCGGGATAACTCCGACACAGCCAGAGTGCCTCAGGCCCTTAACGGGAGTCACCCAATCACGTGTCAGAATGGCTCCCCACATATTCCCCCTTTTTATTCTTAACAATGAGGCGGCGGTTTACTCTCTGGAGTCCCCGGATTCTTGATTGGAAGACTCGCCATCCTATAGTTACAATACAAAAGAGAATTAACAGCAAAGAGAATAATCCAATAAGGTACCAAGCGGAGTGCTTAAGAATATTTCCAGGGTTGAATCCATTTAATTCCTTCAATATTTGGTTAGCCAAAGAAGAAGGATCTGAAAAATCAGCTCTATTATTTTGAATGTCTTGGATATGGTGATGAAGTTCCAGAATATCCAAGCTATTATTACTATTTTGCCAAATACCTAATAAATGGGTTTTAACCTTCTCCCAATCCCAGAGAGAAGCATTGTACTTGGCAGCTGTAACACATACATACTTATAATTAGCATGGCATTTAAGCCTTTCCTTAAATTTTAAGGCTGAAAGTTCATTACCAATGTTAATAACAGTCGCCTCTAAGGCGTTTAACTTAGTCTCAATCCTTTCATCAATATTTACTTGATTACGCAGAGCCTTGGAAGTATTTTGAGCTAAATTATTAAGAAATTTTGCATGCTGAATATTCTGAGACAATGTCAGAGATGCAGAGACGGTTGAGGCAATAAATGAGACCAGTGCTAAGACACCAACAATTATGACTCCAATAGCACGTTTAGGTCTTGTTAGCTGGGCATGAATTTGTTGTAGGACTTGTAAACCAGCATCAGCATACCATGGCTCTGAAATATTAGCAGGTAATAAAACAAAAGAGGGCTGATGAAGTATCAGCACTCCTTTTCCTCCATTATACCTAGAAATACAATTAGTTAGGTTGCACTTATTACAAGTAACAAAATATCTATCATCTATCCATTTAACTTTTACATTTCCAATAATTAAAACATAAGGAGATTGGACACAGGCTCTTAGGCCATAGCAAGATCCCTCTTTACAGTTCTTGCCGACAAATTTTGGTAAAGGTTTATCTGAAAAATGTAAATATTCTGAGGCAGCAATTAAACGCCAAATATCTCTTTGAATGCCTCCTTCACTATAAGTCAAAATATTACTAACAAATCCTGCAGGTGTCATAGCAGAATTTCTTCGTAATTGTCTCTTATCAATTTTTGGAGACCAGTCTAAAATATACCCACCAGCTTTAGACACCTTATGTTGTACAGGAAAGGTATTTACACAATCCATCCATTTAGGAAAGGTGCCAATTTCAATTATAGAACTATTTGGACAGTGGGGTACCGGTGGAGGTTTTGCAGAAATGACTGGCTTGTTATGGGAAAGTCCCATCTTAATTACTGATCTAGTATTAGGTTTTAAGTCTCCATAAATAGAATTATTTGTCAGTCTAGGTTTACTAATTGCTGTCTTTTCTTCAAATGATACTTTTAGACAGCCAGCATGTTTATCATGTGACCAACATAAAGGCAATTGGGCACTGTAGCCAGAATAATTAAATCTAGTCACATGATTGGGAGTAATATGAGTATCTGTAAATCCTCCCATCATGAATGAGTCATTAGTAAATACTGGAATAGATTCTCCAGTCCACACAGCTGGGTGTACCAGGGGTGGATCTGGGAAATATGTCCAATAAGTGTCTACTTGATTCCCTTTTACCTGACAGCCCAGTAGGGCAATTACTGTCGCTACCATCAAGACTGGGGTCCTGTTCTTTCCTAGGCGTCGAAGTATTTGGGAGGCCTGGGTTGTCAGTTTCTTCACATCTTTCCATGAAATCAGCTTCTCGGCTGGTTCAATCTGGTCTTTCTTCATCTTTTTCCGATATCTCCTCCTTCTGGGTTGTGGCTCCTCCGTGTCTATCCTCAGTCGCTTGAGTCTGGGTTCTATCTCCTCCATGTCTGATAGCACGTTCAGGCACCCAGATAGGACGAAAAGCACCTTCTGGAAAAATACAAGCATGCCCTCGGCCCCATGATATTACCGGATCTGGGCCCTTCCACTGACCAGTCTGTAAATCTTTCCACAGAACTCTGCCTAAAGGGCCTGTCACCGAGGGAGACATTTGTCTCTCAGCAGCTGTGTGACCTTCTGTGTCACAGTTTAAAAAATTTAAAACAAATAAGGCATGATTAAGGCTATTTTGGGGAGTCATTATCTTATTCCCCCTTTTTAATTTTTGTAATTGAAGTTTAATAGATAAATGAGCTCGTTCTACAATGGCTTGACCTTGGGGGTTATAAGGAATTCCTGTTTTATGATTAATTTGAAACTCTTGGCAAAATTGTTGAAAAGCAGAGCTTACATAAGCTGGAGCATTATCTGTTTTAATCTGCATAGGACACCCTAAAACGGAAAAAGCTGCTAAGCAATGAGAAATTACATGTTGAGTATTTTCCTTAGTACGTGCTGTGGCAAAAATAAATCTAGAATAAGTGTCCACTATGACATGTACATAACATTGCTTACCAAATTGAGGAATATGAGTTACATCCATTTGCCATATTTGATTTGGTTTTAATCCACGGGGATTTACCCCTGATGGCAGAGATGGAATGTAAATAACACACTTAGGACATTGGCTTACAATCTGACGAGCTTGTTCTCTGGTAATACTAAATTTTTTACGTAAGCTAGAAGCATTTTGATGATGCAAGGAATGGGAAGCTAGGGCACAGTCATATGAAGACATCTGTTGACAAAAAGCTACTAATTTATCAATATTATCATTACCTGTAACCAAAGGTCCAGGGAGGTTAGAATGTGCTCGGATATGTCCAATAAAACATGGGTACTTCCTCATTAGCACTGTCTTTTGTAAATTATGAAATAATTCAAATAACTCCTGTGATGAAGTAAACCCAATAACTGAGGTTTCAATATTTTTGGTAACTCTGACTGCATATAAGCTGTCAGAATAGATATTAATAGGCTCATTTGAAAAATAATCTAAGGCCAAAATCAGGGCTTGAAGTTCTGCCCTTTGAGCTGAAGTATAAGAAGTTTGTATTACCTCTGTGTGAACACGGCTGAAGAAACCTGCCTTACCAGAGCTGGAACCATCTGTGAACACCGATAAAGCTCCCTCTATTGGATGGGAAAGTACAATCTTTGGAAAAATAAGTGATGTTAATGATGCAAATTGTACAATCTTATCACGAGGATAATGGCTATCTATCTGGCCAGGGAAATCTGCAAAAGCTATCTGCCATGAACTAGAAGTTTGAAAAAGCCAATTAGTCTGTTGAACAGAAAATGGAATAATTATGATATCAGGCTCAGATCCAATTAATTGTAAAATCCTAGTTCTACCCTTAATCACTAATTGAGCTGTAGAATCATGAAAAGGAATTAATGTTCTTTGAGGGGAATGAGATAAGTAGATCCATTCAATAACTCCTAATCTTTGCCATATGGCTCCTGTTGGGGTATACTCAGTTGGAAATATTAATAAATACAGTATTTCTTTAGGATCTATTCTAGTAAGCTGTGCATTTTTAATTGCAATTTCCACTTTCCTTAAGGCTGTTTTGGCCTCCAAAGTTAGTTGACGTGGAGAGGTTGGAGAAGGATTTCCTTGTAATATCTGAAATAAAGGACTTAACTCAGAAGTAGTTAACTTTAAGGATGGTCTTAGCCAGTTAATATCTCCTAATAGTTTTTGAAAATCATTAAGGGTACGTAACTCCTTGACTCTTATCTGAAGATTTTGAGGACGGATTGTACTCCCTTGAATTATCTGACCTAGATATTGAAAAGGAGATACCTTTTGAATTTTTTGAGGAGCTATACTTAAACCCATAGTTGTAAGTGAGGTCTCTAACTGAGTAAAAATTTCTGAAAGTACTTCTGAATTAGCATGGGCCAATAATATATCATCCATAAAATGAATAATGTATGCATCAGGGAAGCTATTTCTAATGGGATCTATTGCCTGATCAACATATTTTTGACACAGTGTAGGGCTATTACGCATTCCCTGAGGAAGGACTTTCCAGCAGTATCTTTTAACAGGTTCCTTAAAATTAACTGCTGGGACAGTGAAAGCAAATTTTTCACAATCTTCAGGATGTAACCTTATAGAGAAAAAACAGTCTTTTAAATCTATTACCATCAAGCTATAATCTAAAGGAATGGCTGTGGGGGAGGGAAGTCCTGGCTGTAATGATCCCATAGGCTGAATTATCTCTCTTAAAAGCCTTGAAAATCATTAGGGGTTTGTACGGAAACTGTGGTTCCGCTCCGGTAAAATTAAAGATGGCGGCCCCCATGGTCGGCATGGAAACTGTTTGTTTTGCTCCGGTAAATCTAAAGATGGCGGCCCCCATGGCCGGCGCGATGACGTCACACTGTGCGACCGTTCTTGGAATTCCCGGGCTCCCGCCAGGAGGAAATGCCGGCGGCAGCGAGAAAGCGGGCTGATCCGCGCCGTTTGAATCCTCCGCATGGGGCTGCGAGTCTAAGTTCACATTTCTAACCTTGGTCCCTAGTGCTTTTGTTCTCAAGGGAAAGGTAATTAACTTAGCCTCAGGCTGATTTTCCATTTGAATAGACTTAACAGCTCCTTGAATGGCTTTTATAAGGTCTTCAGGTATTTCAGTAGAAAGACAAACTCTCTGTAACTTTCTTCCTAATTTCTCCCAAGTAAGTAAATTTGGAGACTCTTGGTCACAAAACCAAGGACAATATTCACCTACAATCTTTAAGAATTGCAATAACTGAGTTTTCTTTATCTGTTTTCCTTTCTGATTAATTATACTGTCTAAAATAGTTAGATACATTTCCTTATCCGAAGAAGTAGAATTTCCCATTTTAAGTAAATTAACGTCTCTTTCCTTCAATATCTCCCGGTACTTTTGTGACTCAAATGTCATTTTTTCCTTTCTCTTATCTTATTTCTTATTTTCCTTATCCTCTTTATTACTTTTGTGACCCAAATGTCACCTCTTCCTTTTCTTTATTCTTTATTCCTTACTTTCCTTTATTTTCTCTTTATTTCTTTTCCTTATCTTCCTTTTTATTTTTTCCCTTAATCTTTTTAGCGCGCGCTCCCACTCAATCTAACTAATTCAGAATGCCCCCCTCTTGGGCGCCAATTCTACCACGCGGCCTGCGCAGTGGTTTCATTAATGAGGTTCTGGCATTCAGTTAGTTAGAAGAGATCAAAATAAAACACACAGACAGTACCTTATTTTAATGCTAGGTCCGAGACGGCTCGGTCTCCCTGTTTCCCTGCCTCCAGCCGCTCAGCAGGGCAGCGAGGATTACTCTGGGCTAGCAGGAGAGAGAGAGAGCGAACACGCCGGGGATCAGCCTTTTATTTGGGGGAAACAAGGGATTCAGGGGAGAATTCCATCCAATGAAGGTTGAGGGGGGGCTGTACTCCAAGGTCAGGGTCAGTGATTGGGTCTCCAGGGTCAGTGGTTACGCACACCCCCACACGGATGGGCTCTCTCATCAGGAAAGGGTCGGGATAACTCCGACACAGCCAGAGTGCCTCAGGCCCTTAACGGGAGTCACCCAATCACGTGTCAGAATGGCTCCCCACACCCTGTCTCTAAATAAAATACAAAAAAAGGTTGGGGATGTAGCTCAGTCGTTAAGTGCCCCTGGGTTAAATTCTCAGTTCAAAAAGAAAAAAGAAAAATGGCATATAAAAACAAGATCAGTTAAGAGACCACTGCATTAGTCTAGAAAAAGAGATGACGTCAGCAACGTTAGCAGTGGGAGAAATAAGATGTAGTTGAAATTTGGATCTACTTCAAAGGTAGAAATGATAGCACTTGCTGTAGGCTCATTATGGGATGTGAAAAATAACTAGAAAGGTGGAGCTTCCATTCACTGGAATTAGAAAGACTAGAGAGGAGGACTGGGAAAGACCAGGAGTTCATTCTGGAGCTTGTTACAATGGAGATGCCTATTAGACGTTGAAGTAAAGGTACTGAGTAGGTAGTTGAATAGAGTCAAGAGTACAGAGATATCTGAACTCACTGAAAGTAGAAATTCTGAAGTCTGGTATCAATCAGTCAGTACTGCATGCTGTCTGATGAGGTGAAATCACTCAAGGATTGAGAGTATAATTAACAGAGAAGGAATCACAGAAATGAGCCATGGTCCCCAATTTAAAGGCAGGGGATTAAGAAACAACACTCCAAAAGATCAAGAAATAGCCAAAGAGGGTGAAAGAAATTTAGAAGCCTGTGGAGTCCTGGGGGGGGGGGGGGGGTGGCGCACAGATATGTTCTCTGGTAGGAGAATGCCACTCCTATTTATTTACATGTTGCGTTTTCATGCCACAATAATGGAGTTGAATAGTTTCTGACAGAGACCACAGAGCTCATAAAGTTGACACTATTTCCTATTGGACCCTTTAAAGAAATTGATCTACAAGAATTGAGATGGTGAATGAACTAAGAAAATAGAGTCTTTAGCTACAATGAGAGCCTCTTAAAGAGCTCCTAAAGGTCCATATTCTAGAGCCTTGCCCCTCAACTTGGCACCTTTGGGAAGTGGTAGAAACCTTTAAAGGGGTAGAGCCTAGTGAGGGTTAGGGGTGGGGGTGGGGTGGTTCTTAGATCATTGGGATATATGAGCCACTTTCTTTTTCTCTTTTGCCTCCTGCCTTCCATGAGAAGAACAGCCATGTTCTATCACTCACCCCTGCCATTATGTGCTGCCTCTTCACTAGCCCACAATGTAGCCAATTATAGACTGAAACCTCTAAAAAAAACTGTAAGTCAAAATAAACCTTTTCTTTTTATAAGCTGATTATCTCTATTATTTTGTTACAATAACAGAAAGGGGACTAACACAGAGTTGAAGGTCATAAAGTGAGACCATTCAACATGATTTTCCTCTATCACACTGAGCTGTGAAGGCACAAGAGTGGAGTCAAAGGGACAGTTTAGTTTACTTAAGTGTGGGCTTTGGTCAGGAGAGAATGACGCAAAAGACAAAGTTCAGCACTTTCAGGATCTGATTATAAATGGTTATTATCATGGACTCAAAGCATGGAAAAAAGTGGAAAGAAGGTATGAAGGACATAAGGGAAACAAGTTAACAGATTAGGTCACAGAATTGAGGAACTAAAGGTATGGTCAGAGGAGAATGACTGAAACACATTGTGATGGATACAGACATTGGTAATGATAACAAGTATGAGGTATTAACTGCAAGGAGTTGCTAAAGTAACAGATAACATTGACGGAGAGGGAGTCGAACACTAAGAAGGTGGAGGAATTAAAGGATAATCTAAATAGATACTGAAATAACCCAGAATTTTGACAGTTCTAATGCTAGACAAATACAGAGCGTCAGTAACCAAACCTGGGAGATAAGATTTCAGGAATGTCAAGAAAGGGAAGCAGTGAGTAGACAGCCATGACAGCTGAGTGACTGAGAACTGTTACAAGAGAGAATAGAATGATCTGGAAGTGGCAATGAAGGGCATAATGGTTAAATGCCCCTCTTACAGGTTCTGTGCTACAAAGGGAACCCAATAATGACAGTAAGCTTTGAACCCCAGCTCCTCTATATCTCCTTTGGGAAAGTTCAGTCAACGAAAAACTAGGCAAATATTTTTGTATTCTTATCAAAAATCACAAAAACCACCCAGGAATGCTTGATCTACCTTAACCCAAGAAAAGTAGTGAACAAAACTTTCTAGGAAGCTGTATAAAGTTAACATAATAACAGATAATTGAAAATTATCATGATTATCCCTCTTTTACCCATTTTGGCAAACACCAACACAATTATGCTAAGGTAATCCTTTGCCCCAGACCACACTCTCCTCTTGTTACCAAGGCCCTATAGGATTCAATTTCATCTACCTCTCCAGCTTCATCTAGTTCCCAACAGCTCCCTAAACATACCAAAACTCCACACCACTACCTCTGCAACTGCCAGACACCGTACCTGGGTGTTCCTTCTCTCACTTGTCTCATATAAGTGTTCCCTTCTCAAGAGCGCTTATGTGACTGTGTTTTCTAATTTGCCTGCCTCTGCTCAAAGTGTGTAAGTGCTGTGAAGGGAAGAGAATGATGGGATGGAGTGCAGAAGACGGACAAGAAATTTTCAACCACGGTGCAAATGCCTCTCAAAGGAGACAGATAGCTATTTTCCAAAATGATGCAGGATAGCAAGGGAAACAAGATCACAAAAAGAAAGCATACAAAATGGAAAAAAAAATCCTCTTCATTTACACTTCTTTTTGGGGGTGGGGGCAGGATTTAACTCAGGAGCACTCAACCACTGACCACATACCCAGCCCTATTTTGTATTTTATTTAGAGACAGGGTCTCACTGAGTTGCTTAGTGCCTCACTGTTGCTGAGGCTGGCTTTGAACTTGATGATTCTTCTGCCTTGGCCTCCCAAGTCGCTGGGATAACAGGCGTGCACCATCGCACCTGGCTTTCAGTTATGCTTACCAATCAGTGGATTAATATAAAACACTTGTAATTCTCATAAAGGACTTAATAAAATATGTATTTTTTAAAAAAAATTCATAACTTGATAATAATTAGAAAATAGTCCAAGATTGGAACAGGCATGTTACCAAAGATGTCAAATAAACACATGACAAAATGTTCAACATCTTCAGTCACTTGTAAAATACAAGCTGAAACCTCAATGAGATATCACCATACATACAAAAAATGCCTGACAATATCAAGTACTGACAAGGAAATGGAACAAGAACTCTCATTCATTTGGTGGGAATGCAAAATGGTGTAACCATTTTAGAAAACAGTTTGGTAGTTTCTTATTAAGTTAAACATACACTAGCTGCTACTTAGGGGTCTCACAAGTAGACACTTACTCAAGAAAAATGAAAACATTCACATAAAAATGTACAAGTGAATACATATAGTAGCTTCATTTATAATTGCCCCAAATAGGAAACAGCCACAAACACTAAGTGGAAAAAGTGAGCTCAACTGTAGTATAGGCACATTCACAGAATGGAATACTACTCAGCAACAAAAAGGAATGTGCAATAAAATGAACTAATCTTAAAAGCATTACATTTAACAAAGAGATCAGCTTAAAGGCTACAATAATACCTATGCATGACACAATGAGAGGCAGAGAAACTGGTCAGTGGCTGTCAGAGAACAGTGGCAAGAGAGACTGACTACAAAGGAAATTTCTAGGGTGATGAAACTAGTAGCCTAACTATGGTTACATCAACATATGCACTCATCAAAATTCTGGGCTAGAGATGTAGCTCAGTGGTAGGGTACTTACCTGGCATGTGTCAAGCCCTAGCTGGATCCCTGACATAGCAAAAGAGAACAAACAAAAACCAAAAACAAACCCTCACGGGACTTTGTATTAAAACAGGTAGATTTTACTCTATGTACATTGTACTTCAATAAAAAAAGTTAACTCATAGAAATGTAATGTTTTATTTGGCCTTTAAGTTGCCGTGACCAGGACATGGGACAAGGCAACTTAGAGCATAAAGATTATTTGGGGTTCACAGTTTCTGAGATCTCAGTCCACAGTTGGCCAATTCTATTTCTCTGGGCCCAAGGTGAGACAGCACCCCAGGGAGCAAGGTCCCAGTGGAGAAAACCTGATCAGGTAATGGCAGAGTTAAAGAGAGTAGGGAAAGGGACCACAGAGAAGATGCGTCCTTCCAAGATAGACCCCCCCACACACCAGTGATCCATCTTTTCCAGCCACACCCCACCTGCCTACAGTTACCACCTGGTCATTCAAAATTAGCATGCACGGATAAGACTATAGCCTTCATAATCTAAGCATTTCACCTTTGAATATTCCTGCATAAACAGAAGCTTGGAGGTGGGGGGGGGGGGCACCTTATATCCAAACCATAACAGTAACGGAATCTTTGTATTAAAAGATAAACTAATCAATAAATGGGAAAGCAGTAGCTAAAGAAAAAAATCTGATAAACTAAATAATTAAAATAATGACTAAAGTCCTCTTGATATATGTAATTTTTATAAACAATATACAGGAAATATGCAAACACAAAACAAAATTAAAATACTTTCTTCAACTGTTCAAATTATAAAGTAGTGTTAGGTTCTTTTGGCCCTCAGAGTGATGCAGAAACTAAATTATAATTATTTTCTATACAATAGAATCTCTGTTACTATATAAGAAAAAGCCTATCTTCTACCAAACAGAGAGTCCCTAGAAAGAATCTCAATGACTTATGTCACAACAGAGAAGAGCTAACATGACATCAGTATAAATGTATGGTTCTAAAAAGTTGTTAGAATGAACTATGTCTGGTGACAACAGATGCAAAATGCTGGAGCACTAAGTCACCAGCAACACCATGTGTAAGGGCCTGGGGCAAGGAGGTACAATGACAACAAGAACCAAACAAGAGAGATTTTGTTCAACCAAATTTGAGAAAGTCGACTCTCATCCAGAGAGAGGAAGAGAGAGAGAAGGAGGGAGATAACAGTACTCAATAGGAATGAAAATTATAAAATGTGATAACACAAGTAAATTACTTGCCACACTGAACTTTAGCATCAGCATCTGGTCACATTCAATTACCAGAGCAGACATAGTTAAAGCCATAAAAGTCAACTTCATAAAAAATTGAATAAGAAATAAGACAATTTCATACATAAAAAAATAGGCTGAATATGTTAACATTTGCAAAGATTATTGGACTACTAAAAAGGTAAAATTAAACTAAAAGAAGACGAAAATAATGACTAAAGTCCTCAATTTTTAAACATACGTTAAAAATTTTTAAAGCCATATTTTTAAGATTTGTAATACAACTGAAAAGCTTCTCATGTTATTTTAAGGTTGACTGTGTGAGCAGAATCTGAAACAGTCTTCCTGCCTAAAATACCGAGCCAGCTACTCTCTACTAATCTATGGCCATCTCTTCCTTTAAAATTTACCTCAGTACCAAACTTACAAAAAGTCTATATTCATTTAAAGCTAATATGAACAATAATCATACAAATAAGTTGTATTTTCCAAAAATTCATTTTAGTAACCTGCTTAGTTTTAGAATAGTCCTGAGTAGGTTCACAAATGCCTTATTTAACTTACAATGTACACAGTATTACATCTTAGACCATTTCAATTCTAGTAGCAGCCTAAGAAGAAAGCACATTTGTTGTCTTATTTCTAAAAAGGCTAAAGCTAGATCATACCACTAAATGAATACATCAGAATAGTAAAAGTCTCAAATAAATAATCTAAGAACCTCAAAAACCTAGAAAAGAAGCAAAATAAACCCCAAGCAAGGAAAGAAAAGAAAAATACTTCGAAAAAAAGAAAAGGTCAGAAATCACTACTTATACTAAAGATAGAAAAATTAAAATAAATAAAACAAGGAGCCAGTTCTTTGAAAAGATCAATAAAATTGACAAACTGGTATCAGAACTGATAAAGACAAAAGACATAAATTACCAACATTTGGACTCAAACAGGGAATAGCACTACAGACCCTGATGCCAACAAAGGATACTAAGGCAATACTATGTTCAACTCTACTTATGTAAATTTGAAAACTGGAAGGAATGATTCTGTTCTTTAAAAACCACAGACTACCACAACTTTCCCAATAATAGTGAATAGCCTTATAACTATTAAAGAAACTTGAATTTGTAATATTGAAACTCTCAAAAAAGAAATCTCCAGGCCCAGACAATTTCACTGAAGAATCCTATCAAACATTTAAAGAATTAACAACCAACATTTAAACATTTAAAGAATTAACACCCATTCTACATAATCTCTTTCAAGGGAGAGAATACTTTTCAACCCATTTTATGAAGCTACTGTTACCTTGACCGACAGTACATAAACCTATAGACCATTATCCCTCATAAAGTCAGTAAAGGGCATCTACAACAAACTTCATAGCTATCATGAAAAGACTGAAAGCTTTCTCCCCAAAAAGAAGGAAAAAAAAAAAATACAACAACAAGGAGACTGTTCTGCTTTCATCACTGTTCTGATTTGAATGCTTAAAAAAAAAAAAAAAAAAAAGTAGTAACAAAGGGCTAGAATCCAGCCAACACAATAAGGCTGGAAGGAAATGGTAAAAAGGAAGAAATAAAACTGTCTCTATTTGCAAATGGCATGATTATCCACATAGAAAACCTCAAGGAATCCAAACTCCTAGAACAAATGAATTTAGCAAGGTCACAGGATACAAGATAAACATACAAAAAACAATTGTATTTCCTGTTACCAATGAAGATGAAATTTTAAAAATTATCATCTACATTTCCTTAAAAAATTAAATACGTAAACATGAAGGTATAACTCTAACAAAACATGCAGGACTGTATGCTAACTGCATAATGAAAGAAGTCAAAGTAATATTAAGAAATGACAAGAAATACTGTGTTTATAAGGTAGAAGACAATATAGTAAAGATATCAATCCTCAGTAAACTGATATACAGATATAATAATGTAATTCTTAACAAAATCCCAATAAGATATTTTTTTAGATATACACAAAATGATCCTAAAACTTACAAAGAAAGGCAAAAATTAAAGAAAGGCAAAGAATTAACTAAAAATTAAAGAAAGGCAAAGAATTAGCTAAAAAAGTTTTTTTTTAATTGGTTGTTCAAAACATTACAAAGCTCATGACATATCATCTTTCATACATTTGATTCAAGTGGGTTATGAACTCCCATTTTTACCCCAAATACAAGTTGCAGAATCACATCGGTTACACATCCACATTTTTACATAATGGCATATTAGTGACTGTTGTATTCTGCTACCATTCCTATCCCCTACCCCCCTCCCCTTCCCTCTCATCTTCCCTCTCTACCCCATCTGCTGTTATTCAATTGTCTCCCTTGTTTTGTTTTTTTTTCCCCCTTTCCCCTCACAAACTCTTATATGTAATTTTGTATAACCCTGAGGGTCTCCTTCCATTTCCATACAGTTTCCCTTCTCTCTCCCTTTCTCTCCCCCCACTCGTCTCTGTTTAATGTTAATCTTTTCCTCATGCTCTTCTTCCCTGTTCTGTTCTTAGTTCCTCTCTTTATATCAAAGAAGACATTTGGCATTTGTTTTTTAAGGATTGGCTAGCTTCACTTAGCATAATCTGCTTTAATGCCATCCATTTCCCTGCAAAATCCATGATTTTGTCGTTTTTTAGTGCTGCGTAATACTCCATTGTGTATAAATGCCACATTTTTTTTTTATTCATTCATCTATTGAAGGGCATCTAGGTTGATTCCAGAGTCTAGCTATTGTGAATTGTGCTGCTATGATCATTGATGTGGCAGTATCCCTATAATATGCTCTTTTAAGGTCCTCAGGGAATAGACCGAGAAGGGCGATAGCTGGGTCAAATGGTGGTTCCATTCCCAGCTTTCCCAGGAATCTCCATACTGCTTTCCATATTGGCCGCACCAGTTTGCAGTCCCACCAGCAATGTACAAGTGTACCCTTTTCCCCGCATCCTCGCCAGCACTTGTTATTGTTTGACTTCATAATGGCTGCCAATCTTACTGGAGTGAGATGGTATCTTAGGGTGGTTTTGATTTGCATTTCTCTGACTGCTAGAGATGGTGAGCATTTTTCATGTACTTGTTGATTGATTGTATGTCCTCCTCTGAGAAGTGTCTGTTCAGGTCCTTGGCCCATTTGTTGATTGGATTATTTGTTATCTTATTGTTTAATTTTTTGAGTTCTTTGTATATTCTGGAAATTAGGGCTCTATCTGAAGTCTGAGGAGTAAAAATTTGTTCCCAGGATGTAGGCTCCCTATTTACCTCTCTTATTGTTTCTCTTGCTGAGAAAAAACATTTTAGTTTAAGTAAGTCCCATTTGTTTATTCTTGTTATTAACTCTTGGGCTATGGGCGTCCTATTAAGAAATTTGGAGCCCGACCCCACAATATGTAGATCGGAGCCAACTTTTTCTTCTATCAGGCGCAGAGTCTCTGCTTTGATATCAAGCTCCTTGATCCATTTTGAGTTAACTTTTGTGCATGGCGAGAGAAAGGGGTTCAGCTTCATTTTGTTGCATATGGATTTCCAGTTTTCCCAGCACCATTTGTTGAAGATGCTATCCTTCCTCCATTGCATGCTTTTAGCCCCTTTATCAAATATAAGATAGTTGTAACTTTGTGGATTAGTCTCTGTGTCCTCTATTCTGTACTATTGGTCCACCCGCCTGTTTTGGTACCAGTACCATGCTGTTTTTGTCACTATTGCTCTGTAGTATAGTTTGAAATCTGGTATTGCTATGCCGCCTGATTCACACTTCCTGCTTAGAATTGCTTTTGCTATTCTGGGTCTTTTGTTTTTCCATATGAATTTCATGATTGCTTTATCTACTTCTACAAGAAATGCCATTGGGATTTTGATTGGCATTGCGTTGAACCTGTAGAGAACTTTGGGTAATATCACCATTTTGATGATGTTGGTTCTGCCTATCCATGAACAGGGTACATTTTTCCATCTTCTAAGATCTTCTTCTATCTCTCTCTTTAGGGTTCTGTAGTTTTCATTGTATAAATCTTTCACCTCTTTTGTTAGGTTGATTCCCAAGTATTTTATTTATTTTGAGGATATTGTGAATGGGGTGGTTTTCCTCATTTCCATTTCAGAGGTTTTGTTGCTGATATACAGGAATGCCTTTGATTTATGCGTGTTGATTTTATATCCTGCCACTTTGCTGAATTCATTTATTACCTCTAGCAGTTTCTTTGTAGACCCTTTTGGGTCTGTTAGATATATTATCATATCATCCGCAAATAGTGATAATTTAAGTTCTTCTTTTCCTATTTTTATGCCTTTAATTTCTTTTGTCTGTCTAATTGCTCTGGCTAGTATTTCAAGGACTAAATTAAATAGAAGTGGTAAGAGAGGGCATCCCTGTCTTGTTCCAGTTTGCTAAAAAAGTTTTTGATAAAAAGGGGAAACATTCCTCCTAAAAAAAGTAGGAGGAATGGGTCTACCCTTACTTACAAGGTTACAAGACTTACAACTTTACAGGTAAGTTACAAGACTTACAATGTTAGGAGAATCAATGGTATATGTGTTGATAGAACCCAGAAATAAGCTAGCATAAATATGTTCAACTGGCTTTTGACAAAAGTATAGCCATTCAATAGAGGAATAAGAACTTTTTCAACCAAAGCAATTAGACATCCCTAAACCACAAATGAGCTCTTGACTAAAGTCTGACACCTTGTAGAAAAATTAACTCAAAATGGACGGTCATGGGATTAAATGTAAATTGTAAACTATGAAACTTTTAAGGAAAAAAAAAAAAGAAAATCTTCAGGATCTAGGATTAGGCAAAAAATTCTTAAACTGACACCAAAAAAGCACAAATCCATAAAAGGAAAACTTAATAAAATGAACCTCATAAAATTTTTAAAATCCTTGTTTTGCAAAAGATCCTATTAAGAGGATGAAAAGACAAAAGTACAGAATGAGAAAGCATTTGCAAACTACATATCTGAAAAAGGACTGGTATCTAAGATACATTTTTTTAAAAAAAACCTTCAATAGCCAAAAAAAAAAAAAAAAAGATTCAATTAGAAAATTCAAAAAAAGAGATGAAGCATTACACAAAAAAGCAAATACCATCTATGTCCAACATCATTAGACATTAGAGAAATGCACCTGAAAACCACAACATCATACATACCTATTGGAATGGCTAAAAATGAGGACAACCTTAAATGTTGACAAAGATGTGAAGAAAGTAGATATCTTATACACTGCTGGTAAGAATGGTTCAAACATATTAGGAAACAGTTTGGTAGTTTCTCATTAAACTAAAGATGCAATTACCACACAATCCAGCAACTGCATAAATGAGCATGGGAGAACTGAAGCCAATCCCCCAAAAATAAAGGTAGACTGTTCTCTCTGATATCTGTTATGCGGATGCTAACAAGTGGATTAGACAAAGGAAAATAAAGGGAAGGAAGGAGGGTAGGAATAGGAAAGATGGTAGAATGAATTGGACATAAGTCTCCTGATGTTCACATATGAATACTCCAGTGAAACTCCACATCAAATACAACCACAAGAAGGGGGTCCTAATTAGAATAAATTATACTCTGTGTATGTATGTCAAAATACACTCTACTGTTATGTAAATTAAAAAAGAACAAATAAAAAAACTTAATGTTTACATGACATGACACTATAAATTACAGGGATGTTTACAGCAGCTTTATGCATAATAGCCCCAAACTGAAAACAAGCTAATGGCCTTCAAACAAAGTGTGGTACATTCACAACTTCTGATGCTTGCAACAACTTGGATGAATCTCCAGAGAACTTGGCTGAGTGAAAAAAATCCAATCCCAAAAGGTTACTGACTCAGTAATCACATAAATTTTGAGATAAAAATTTATGGAATTGAATAACAAATTACTGATTAAGAGGGATTAAAGAGGAGATGGGACAGGGAACTAAGTGGGTGTGATTATAAAAGAGCAATCTGAGAGACCCTGTGGAGAGGGAAAGGGCCTCGATCTTCACTGTATCAGTCAATATTCACGTTGTACTACATTTTGCCAAATATCAAGAAAACTGCATAAAGGGTAGAGGGATATTACTATATTCTTTCTTACAATTGATGAGATCTACTATGATCTCAAAATAAAACATTTAATTAGAAAACAGCTTCAGAGCAAGCTTAAGTGCTGGAAATTGTCAAGAAATCCAATATTAACTGAGGCGCTCTCTTCTGTTCCAGTATGATTTGATACTGAAGATTACTCAACAAATCAGTTTATAAACACACCTTCCTCACCACAATCCTTTGATATTTTCTTCAACAACGCGAGCAAAGGGCAATGGTAACAAAGAGAAAATCTGAGACTTTTCGAAATACGTTCTAGAGTAGAAAGAGGCCTGGGTGGAATCAGAGCACAACTCTGGTCCAAGCTCCATAAAGCAAACCCACACATATGCAAAGACAGATCCCATTGGCTTCTGGAAAACTCTCAGTCGGCTTCCAAGAGAGTGAGAATATTACACAAGGCAAACCACACACGGTGTTAGGATGAAAACACCTGTGACCACTTTGAGAACCAGCGTCTCAACTGGCAAACAAGGTAAAGTGCCAAAGTCACCTGAAACGTAACGTGCACAGTCATCTAAACCGCTGGACCGTGTTCTTACATCAGCAAGGGCGCCAAGGCGGGAAATGAAAAGGTTCAAATCCCCAGGGACACACCTGGAAGCCGCAGACGGCTTGGGGAAAGCCGCGGGAGCCGGGGTCGCCGCGGCGCGTCGTCCCGGACGGGCGCACAACTCCTTAGTCCCCTGGCTCCGCCGTACCCATCCACAGTGCGCGCTCAGAAACCGTTAGGAAAGCCAGGGACCGGCCCACAGCTCTAAGTCTCATCTCCCCACTTGGGCATAGACTGAAAAGCCGAGCAAAAAGATCTTTCCCCAACTCCCGGAGCGTGGCCCTGCGCCTCAGCGGGTAGGGGTCGGCCGCGAGCAGACCCGCATCTCTGCCGGGGACCGGCCGCGCCCGGGGAGGGGCGCGGATCACCCTCCCAGCCCGACCCGAGCGGCCCGGAGGGCGGAGGCTGAGGCAGTGCCCGAGGGGCGCGCGTCCCGGAGCCCCCGGCCGAGGGTGCCGGGCGGCGAACTCACCAGGCGCTGCGCGTCTTCCATCGATCCCGGGTGGAGGGCCGCGAAGCGGCGGTTTCAGACCTGGCCCGAGAGCGCGTCCCGGCGGCGACGTCGGAGAGGAACCACCCGCGGGGCACGGGATGGGCAGGGCCGGCGCGCGGCCGGGGCCGCCCAACGGACGGGGGTGGCCTCCGCGGCGGGGCTCCGGGTGGGGCGTGGCCAAGCCCCGGGGGCCGCGGGGACCCGCCATGGACCACGCCAAACGTTTCCCGCGCGCCCGGCCAGCCCCTCAAAGGGGTGCCTCTCAACGTTTTAGAGGACTTAATGGTAGGTGCGGGGGGAGGGTGAGTGAAGGACAGTTGGGACACGAAGCAGGAGACGTGAGGACCAACGTCCCCACGACTCCGGCGGCTGGCGGGAACCGCGCGGGCGGACCCGGACCCAGAGACCGGAAGTGGGCGGGGCCGCCAGCGACCGGCGGGAGCCGAGATCGCCGCCCTCGGCGGAGACCGGAAATGGGCGGGCTTGAGGGCGGGGCGAGCGGGCGGGGCGGGGCGGTCGGGGGCGTGTCGGCCCGGGCGCGGCTGGGGCCAGGCGGCGTCTGAGTGCTCTGCCGACCCACGCCTCAGCCGTGCGAGAGCCCAGGGAGCTAGCCGGGTTCCAGACCTCCGACCGCGCGGTGATGGGGCCGGGCTGAGCCGACCGAGAACCGGCGCCGCGGCGGATGGAGGGGCCAGCAGAGCTGGGCCCCGAGGCCGTGTTCTCCTTCCTCTCGGAACGTGGGGGACGAGCCCGGCAGGCCGAACTGGTGGACCACTTCAGGGGCGCCCTGGGCGGTGAGCCGGAGCAGCGCGCCCGCGCCCGAGCCCGTTTTAAGGAGCTGGTCAACGCCGTGGCCACAGTCCGTACCGATCCCGCCGATGGCGCCAAGTATGTTTACCTCAAGAAGAGGTTCTGCTCCGGGTCCACGCCACCAGAGGCCGCGCCTCCCGGGGACCCGCCTCACGTCGGGGTGACCGCGGAGACGGAAGCCCCAGACCACCCGGCCGGGTCCGGGGAGAGCGGCCCGCGCCGCCGCGCGGCGGACCCCGAGGCGGCGGACCCCGAGGCGCCCCCCGAGCCGGGCCGTGAGCCGGGCGACCCCGAGCGCCCGACCGCCGCTCCCGGGCAGCCTCCGACCAGCGGGGCCCGGAGGAAGATCTCCCGGCGCGGCGTCCCTGCCCTCCCCCAGATGCCGGTCCCGGGCCCCCCCGAGGACCCGGGTCCCCCAGCGCCCGGCGGCGAGGAGGCGGACCCCGGCAGCTCCCTGGGAGGGCCGGCCACCCCGAGATCTGCCCGCCAGAACTTCCGGGACCTGGTGATGGGCAGCTCCCCGCCACTCAGGAGGAGCGTGGGTCCTGGGGGCAGTAGCCCCGGGAGCTCCTCCGGGGGAGGTCGCGGCCGAGGCGGGGGCGACTCGGATAGCGCGTCGGTGGCTTCGTCGTCCGCCGAGGAGGAGAGCGGCGGCGGCGGCTCGGTGACCCTGGACCCTCTGGAGCATGCCTGGATGCTTTCGGCCTCGGACGGCAAGTGGGACGGCCTGGAAGGTCTGCTTACCTGCGAGCCCGGCCTACTGACCAAGCGAGACTTCATCACCGGCTTCACCTGCCTGCACTGGGCCGCCAAGCATGGCCGGCAAGAGCTCCTGGCCCTGCTGGTCAACTTCGCCAACAAACACCAGCTGCCGGTGAACATCAACGCCAGGACGAGTGCCGGCTACACGGCCCTGCACTTGGCAGCGATGCACGGGCACGTGGAGGTGGTCAAGTTACTGGTGGGGGCCTACGACGCCGATGTGGACATCAGGGACTACAGCGGGAAAAAGGCCTCTCAGTACCTGAGTCAGAGTATCGCGGAGGAGATTAAGAACCTGGTGGGAGCCCTGGATGAGGATGATGGGGAGAGCGCTGCTGGTAGCGGGGGTGGACGTTGGAGACTTTCAAAGGTGCTCCCGTCGCACCTGATCACCTATAAACTCTCTCATGTCTTGGAGGATGCGGGGGATCATCACCACCATCATCACCATCTCCACTTGGCTGAGGGATGGGCTGGAGGCAAAGCCAAGGATCCCGGTCGCAAAGCCTCTAGCAGCTCTAGTGGGCGGATAAAACCCAGACTCAACAAAATCCGCTTCAGAACCCAGATCATCCACACCACACCCACTTTCAGGGACCCAGAGCAGCCGCTGGAGGAAGGGGAAGAGGAGGAGGAACGATCTCTTAAGGGCCACTCATCCTCATTCAAATTAAGACCGAAGTCCAATGTGTTTGGGTAAAAATAATTTCTTTTAGAAATGCTAAGGTTTGTTTGTCTTCAGGATAGAATACTAGAATACTGGAGTAAGGAAAGGAGAACAGAAAAAAAAAAATTGATGCATTCTTTTGTGAGGGATTGTGATGGGCAGAGAGGAATTCCCCTCCAGCTAGCTTTCTGGGTGAAGTAGATTTCTTTATTAATTGACTGATCATACATTGACCTCTGCCTCTTCCCATTCCACCCCTTTGACCTGTGGTCCCTTTTTCTGAGGATTAGAATTATATCTAGGGGGGCTGAATTGATAACTGAATTCCTTTGTTTTAACGGATACAATGTTGCACTTTTTATGTATCTGTTTTTCTAAGTGGTTACTCTCTCAAGAGCAACAAAAATGCAAATTGTAATGAAACTGGTAGTATTTTTAAGTGTGAACAAAACTACATGCTGCCCTGTAGTTTTAGTAATTGCTTTTTAAGGTACTACTGAAGGCAAGGTCAGAGTTGAGATGCAAAAGTACTGAATAGAGAATAATGTAAGTAAAATGGGAATCCTGTTGGCAATCTCTTCGTATTGCAAGTAGCAGGTTAGTTATTATTTTTTAAAGCAATTTCAGTTTTAATCACTGAACAAAGAATTAAGCAACCGTCACTTTTAAGTTAATCTGTACTCTGGATTTCACCTATCTTAACTCCACTGCACTCAAGTATTACGGTACATTATTTATAACTACACCTTCTTGTTTAAAGAGAACACTCAGCAGCCTATGTATGTTTGAATAAAATATTGCCTCTCATTCTGATTGACACTTAATTTGTTTTCCTATTCTGAAAGTCTAAGTTTGTTAGGATTTGTATTCTGAGGAATCATACAACCATTGGTTCTCTTTTGTTTGACATAACCCTAATGGTGCTTAAGCAGAAACTGTTTCTGGTTTAGACAATTGGAATAAGAAGAAAAAAAAAAGGCATAAATATTAGCGAACCAATGCTTCTATGAAGTAATTATTTAATCAACTTACTGCTTAATGATTCTTGGGTAAGAGACTTTTATTTTACTAATACACTCATAGTTTCTATGCTTTGTGCAACATTTTGCAATTGTTTAAAATAGTAAGTCAATTTTCCTACCTTTCTTTGAATATATTCAAAGAGCTATACTGTAGTTACTGAAAAGCTGGGTGTTAAATCTGCCCAGTTAAAAATGGCACTTTATAAAAGGAAAAGAGAAGAGATGGAACTATTTCCATATTTAAATGCTGCTAGCTATTGAATTCCTTTGTATATAAGTGAAAAATACCATTCATTAAAATTAAAGACTTGTTTAAGTATGATTATTAGTTACATTTCACTCATTTGTGTGAGAGTAAATGGTTTTATAATTATTACTTCAAGATTTATCTCACAAGCATATTAAGTCTTTTCATAACAAGTTTAGAAATTTTCATAGGGGATATATTTGATCAAGGCCTTTTCCGTTAGTCTTTTTATTCTCCTGATATTGAAACTTAAGTTGATACAGCCTACAGGATAGAGGAGTGAGAAAATAGCTTGCAGAGTGAATCCAGGAATGCATTGCACATAGCCTCAACATTTAAAGTTCTTAGATCTTTAATTTCCCAAGACATAGAAATTGGTAACAAATTTGTCACATCTATCTGTAGATGGCAGTTGAATTTGTTTAAAGATGAATAAAAAATATTCACATAAAACATAAATGATTATCCATTTGTGTGCCCTCACTTTTGTTTTAGGATTTGGGAAATGGACCATGTACATTTGAGAAGTGCTTTCATTCACATTTATGGGTGGAAAAAAACAATGTAATTTTCTGTAATTGAAAATAATTTCCTTGAGAGTGCAAAACAGCCTGATTCTACATATTACCTGTGTCTTATATAAGAATAAGCTACAACTTCCCATTGAGGAATCTTAAATTTCATAGACATGTAAAGCTATGGCAACTATAGGAGTAGACACTTCAGAACCTTCTGAAGATACTGTTGAACAGTCAGCATTGATCTCTTAAAGATATATTAGTAACTATGCACAAAATCTATAATTTGCTAGGTCTTCAGAGATTATCATTTAACTTGCTCTTCACACCAAAGATAAATTTTCTGGTAAAATAATATTTTAAATTTTCAAAAAGTCATTCCCAAAAGGGGGAACTACTGGTAACATTCTTTTTCACATGTGATTGTGCGCAGTAAGTGTAGCATTTTCAGCTACTGAACTCTACATTCCTGTTTTTCAGTTTCCTAATCACGATTATAAAAAAACAAATAATTTGTGAATTTAATATTCATAGAATTGTACCTACCATTAAACACTTAGATATGTCAAACACTTAGATGTTTATTGACATGAGAGTGGTAAAAAAAAAAAACACAGGTATGTTCATGTGTTTCTTATGGGTACACTTGAAACTAGTGAATGTTTGTCACAATTTATTTTTGTGGTATGTAAAATGCAACTAGCTTATATAACTTAAAAATCTGGTACTAGTTTATTCATACCTAAAATGTTGGAGTCTAGGATGCCTTGTCTCTCATTTTCTGAGTAAGTGAAAGTTTGGGAGTTTGAGAATGTAAACTCTGTAAAGTTTGTTTTTGTCAAAATAAAAGGTTCACACTAAAATTTCTCTCTGAATTGTCTTAATTTCAATAGTTGTTTAGCCATGTTACATATACTGTGTTTTATGGTTCAAAAAAAATGCTTTTTGAAGATTGTATTTCCTACCCCTTAAGGTCACCGCCCACATGTTGCTTATTCACAGATAAAAATGAGGCTTGATGGCTGTTCAGGGTCACACAGTAAATGGCAGTAAGATCTTCAGAGTCTACTTTTCCATATTGTTAACCATCCTGCACTTTGAATTGTCAGATTTTTAGCAAAACTGATGTACTCAGCAGCACTGATGGAGGAATCAACATGAAGACAGGTAGGATGTCTGCCACTACCTTTTTTTTTTAAAGTTGTACATGGACATATCTTTATTTTGTTTATTTATTTTTATGTGGTGCTGAGGAATCCAGTGCCTCACATGTTTGAGGCAAGTGCTCTACTGCTGAGCTACAACTCCAGCCCCTGCCACTACCTTTTAAAAAGAAGACAAACTGTGAATTGGACACACACCATCTGCTGTAAACTCTCCCTACCCATATCCAGCCTTAAGGCAGATGTGGAACTGCTTTTTCCCTTTTCTTCAATATCCATTTTTCTTCAAGCATCCAATGTTAATTCATTTCCTCATCAAGGCTGCCTTTGATCTCTAGTTTATAAAATTCATCTGTATCAGATCGAAAAGGAATGTGGGAATCCTCAGTGTAATTATCCACTATTGTTCTCTCTTAGGGAGATCCCACAATGATTGCTGCTGTAGTTTTTGTTGTTGTTTTATGAAAATCCATATTATGTTTTTTTACTATATCTATAGGATTAGTAGAATTTTTGTGTTTCTAGACCCAAGTCTTTCTTTTAGCAGTACCTGTTTTAAAAGGAGTCATTGATCAATTCAAGTAATTGAAGATATCTTTGAAATTTTTATCAAAAAATTATCAACTCTTCCAAATCAATAGCTTTATTTTATTTGAAGTTCTTTTTATGGTTAATGCCAAAAGTAAATGCCCTTTTAATTTACTACAAACCAGTGCCCCTTTGATGATGAGTCATATCTTCATAAAGTAATTATTAGAAGACTGGGAGGTGATTCTATGTGTTTGTTTCTCAAGATATAGCAGAAGGGTCCTTTATATCACTCTGTGATCCACCATCCCACCCCAAGAACGGCACTCTTACATTACCATACCTTTTTCTTCTTGATCTTTAACTGTTAACTTCATCTCAGTTAAGTGGCTTCACCATTTTGTTAATAAATTGCCTACTTTTTCACACAATTGGTTAGGAATGTATGGCAAATGTCCCCCTCTAGGACAGTACCTGAACGGTTAAAGATACTCCATAAGTGGGTCTTTAAATGGAAAACATTTGATAGTCATAGCCTATTGTAGATAAATCAACAACGAGTATTCATGTTAAATAAAGGCATTTCTCATCCAACGCAGCTCTTAAATGCCAGCCAACTACCTCATCTGCAGCTTAGCCAAAAGAACAGTTATTTATTCTAATCCTGGAAGTAAAATTGGCTTCATTAGGACTTTGATTTGTTAGTAATTTAAGAGGTTTTCAAAACTAAATTTGACTATATGAAAGATCTATCTTACAAGCTGACTTGTAACTGTCCTTAATTATTCTAAGTACTTTAAGGAATATTACAGACTATATATTCTGTGAAACTCTGAGGAGCAAAAGCATAGAGAAATGAAGCTTAGTTGAGCATAGAGAATTTTCTAATAATCATTTTAAATATATCATGGACAGCCTCATGAAATAGAACACTCAGCCTTTGGCAATGTTGGGTCAGAGCTTAAGGGAACACTTGAAAAGTTAAAAACAGATCATTTTTAAGCACCCTTCTTAGGGATTCTTTCTCAAGAGATACTGTTCTATAGCTATTCTGTCCAAAGCTTTAGCCAAAGGCACCCTGACTTAGAATGAAATTAACCAACTCTTCACCAATTGGGTGAAATAGGATCATGGTAGTTGGTTTTGTTTTGTTTTTAATGTTTTATTCATTGTTGATGGACCTTTATTTATTTATATGTAGTGCTGAGAACCGAACTCGAACCCAGTGCCTCACACATGCCAGGCAAGCACTCTACCACAGAGCCACAAACCCAGCCCGGTAGTTGGGTTTTGTAACCCAACTTTTTGTCGTTTTGATCAAAGAACCTAGAATTCCCCCTTAGAATTCTTTTCTGGGGTTTGATGTTGCTTAATAGTAGAGCACTTGCCTAGTGTGCACGAAGCCCTGGCTTCTACCCCTAACACTGCAAAAAGCAAAAACAATAACACAAAAATTTCTCTGGATCTATAAAATGCTTTGAATTTAACAGTCTAGAAATAGAATTGAACATAAGTGATATTTTTGTGGAAATTTCCAGTATTGCTAAATGTGACCTTAGAGTTTGAAGTGAATAGGCAGTTACTTGATTGTAGTAAGCTCTTCAAATATATGGTTGTATGTTAAGTCTACACTAAGGAGATCCTAAACCTAATGGCTAAGGATTTTCTTTGGCTGTATGAAAAGTATGATTTATACTTTCAAGAAGCTTACTCTGTGTGACAGATGTGGTTGTAAGTACCTTATAATACCTAGGCTGTTTAATTCTCAGAGTACACCTTATAATAACCAGGCTGTTTAATTCTCAGAATACACCTTATAATAACCAGGCTGTTTAATTCTCACAATACCCCCTCTCTTTTTGATTCTATTATCTCTGTTTTATTGATGAGGAATTAAGATTCAAAGACCCTAGCCACTGCTTAATCAAGTTCACATAACTATTCTTAGCAGACAAAGCTTTGAGCTCAAATCAGCTTCCATCCTAGGTTTGTGGTAAAGCACTCGATCCCACCACTTCTCTGGAGACATAAGAGACAGTCAAAGCTGATCCAAAGCTTACAAGACAATCACATCTTGATGTGGAGAACTTATACTACTATGTAAGAAAAGAAGAAAACCACAAAGAAACATCAGTGATGACATGGGTAATGTCTTTAACACTAAAAATATAGCTTCTCATTGAGAAGATTAAGACTCGGTTTTTATTTTATTTTATTTATTTTTGTTGGGGGCAGGTACCAGGGATTGAACTCGGCACTCAACCACTAAGCCACATCTCCAACCCTATTTTGTATTTTATTTAGAGAGAGGGTTTTACTGAATTGCTTAGCATCTTGTGGTTGCTGAACTCGGGATCCTCCTGCCTCAGCCTCGTGTGCCACTGGGATAATAGGCATGCACCACTGCACCCGGCTTATTTATTTATTTATTTATTTATTTATTTATTTAAGGTAAAATTCCTTTGGGTCATGGAAGAATATTTCATTAGCTCAGAAGAGTGGAGTTGCTAAAATGTTTGAGATGTGTCCATGTGTTTTTCCTTACCTCCCCTCTCTCCGGCCCCCAACCACCTTGTCTAAGCACTTAAGCATCAATAGAAGATCTCAGATCCACTCCCACATAATCAAGAGACCAAAAGCCATTTGGGAAGAAAACAGTAGCATAGCATTTATTTTCTCTACCATAAACTGATACATCTGTAGTCCACAATCTCAATTTTGATCATTCATTTTAGAAAAAGTGGGAGTTTATCTTTACTACAAAGGCTTCTATATTTATGTTTTTAAGAAAAGAATCTTTAAGTATATTAGCTTCAATGTTTGCAAAGTGTTCCTAAAAATCAGTCACTTGCTACACCTTTGATGCCCAGTTAACTATGTGTGGACTTCAAATGAATAAAAGTGTTTTGCTTTAGTTTATTAACTATTTTCATATTAAAATGTACTATATGGTCATGCATTTACTCAAATGACACTATAGCAGTAGATCATTTATATCAGTCTTTACTACATCCAATGTAGATATTGAGTAAGTGTGTACGGGAAAGATAGCATTTAGATTCTCTCCTCTAAAAGACACAACTATGAGGTTTCAAAGATGAGAATTCTACCTGTTACAGTTTGGCCTCCAAGGAGGTTTTGTTTAGGACCTCAATCCATCTCAATGTCTACTATCTCCATTTCTAGAAGATTTTCAAGTGAACATCTATCTGGTCATGCCATCCCTGTGTCTTGAACTACCAAAAAGCCTTCCATTATACAGCCTGGCGCACTTTTGAGCCTCATGGGCCTCACCTGGGTGTTCTCACCCCCCACACACCCAAACTTCAGACACTCAAGCTTCTTGTAGTTCTCAGAATACACTGTGCTCTTTGTAGCCTCTGGTCTGTCTTTCTCGAGCTGCATTGATAGCTGGGACAGGCTTGCTTTGGCAGTACTGCTGTCTGCAAATCCCTAGTGGCTTCTTTTCTGGTCCCACGCACTCAGTGGCATTCTCCTCTGTGCCCCTGCGTGGGCCACTGCCTTCTTTGCCAACTATCTGACTGTTCTCCACAGCAGATGTCTTTGCTATCTCCAGTCATTCCTGACTCATGCTTGCACTCCAGAGCCACTTGCTTATGGGTTCAAGAAGGGAACGATTCTTCTTACCCACTGGCCTCCTGCAGACTACTTTTGGTGCCACAACTTTGGGATCTCTTGGAGGGGGACATATATGGAGCTTCTTTTAACCAAACTCTAGACTGGTCCCAGTGGTTAGCTGTTGGCAAATGTCCCTGGTATCTGCACAGCTGGATGTTATTGGACTAAACATGATCTCACCCTGATTATCTTCCACAATGTCTTACCCAGGAAACCAACATATTGATGGATGAAGGTGTCCTCCAGTGAAGGGTACTATAGGAGAATTCCTTTCAGGAGAGGTAATTCCTTAATCCATAACCAACTACTAGAAAACCATGATTCCTCATCCAAAAGCTGGGATACCACCTTGGAAGTAAAAAATCAATCTCCCAAAGAAACTTCAAAAACTAGGTTGGTAAATTTGGGGTAGGGGAAGGAAAGGAGGAGAGAGAAGAGACAGGCAAGCCCAGGTGAGTCTGGACAGCCCCAGGACACGCGCACAGGGGTTGGGCAGGGTCCACTCCTAGAGTCATCTTGGTGCCAACTGAACTCCACAGGAGTGTGATGATTCTGCATACTGAGCAGCTAGTGAAGGGGCAAGGTCTGCCTCAGTCAATAATAGACACACAGCGCACACAGGTGGTTCGCAAATGTTCAAAAGAGGCCCTGGGGCTGGGGTTGTGGCTCGGTGATAGAGCACTCGACTAGCAAGTGTGAAGCACTGGGTTCAATCCTCAGCACCATATAAAAATAAATAAATAAAATAAAGGTATTGTGTCTATCTACAACTAAAAAAATATTTCAAAAAAAAGAGGCCATGGATAGTGGTCTGAGGCTGAGACAAAAATAAATACCATGGTTCAGCTCATCTTACAAAGTTGTTTTGAGATAAACTTCACTCTGGGGCTGTCCCTGGGAAAGTTAGTAGGTATGTTAGACAGCTTTCATTTACTATAACAAATATATTGTTGTAGGGACAAACGAGGCAAAGCACCGAAGACAGCAGAAACAGTTTTATTTGGCTGCAGCCAGGTTCAGAGGGCACAGCTTTTGCTGTAATCAATTAATCCCCTGAACCCCGAGTTCAGGGAGTTTCAGAATTTTATACCCAGCATGTAAAGGGAGGGGCTCAGAAGTTCACAGTCTGCAGAAGTTCACATAAAAGCAGCTTTTTCCTTCACTGTTTTAGGCAAGTTAACCCTTCAAGGACAACACCTGAGAAGGGGGGAGCTTCTTCTCCCCTTTCTTTCCTCCCCCTGCCAGCTGTTACCATGGAGCCCAATTGGTATCTTCTTCTTATCTTAAAAAATGTAGACATCTCTGTGAAGCCCAGCTCAAGGCCAGAGGCCTCCTTAGCACATTTCTACAAACTACTATACTGGATACATTTGTGGAAATTTATTAAGGGGTTGCCCAGCACCTGGAGTGCTGGTATCTTCCTGGCCAGTGGCCAAGCTAAACAGGGCAACAGGAAAATAGGAAATTTATCCATATTGAACTTTTTCTCAGAGACTCTTTGGCTGACAGTCCCAAAATCAGCCATGGTGAGAATTCCTGGAGAAGCCCAGTTAAGACTTTTTCTGTGGAGAGAGGGGGTGCCACTTCATATGAGATGATCAACATACAACAAAGAAGATAGGATAACTGCGCAGGCACAGCGGTGGGGTGGGGGGTTCTTTTAGGCAGAGGCAGCACCATGGTGGAAGTGGAGCGGAAGAAGAAGCAGACCTTCTGCAAGTTCACCTACCGCGGAGTGGACTTCCACCAGCTGCTGGACCAGTCCTCCGAGCAGCTGCTGCTGCTGTAGAGCGCACACGGGCGGCGGCGGCTGGACCCAGGCCTGCATCAGAAGCACACTCCTGCTAAAGCGCCTGCGCAAGGCCAAAAAGAAGGAGTCAACCATGGAGAAACCAGAGGCGGTGGAGACACACCTGCGGGACATGGTCATTTTGCCCAAGATGGTGGGCTACGTGGATGGTGTTACAATGGCAAGACCTTCATCCAGGTGGAGATGGTCCGACACTACCTGGGCAAGTTTTCTTATCACCCACAAGCCTCTGAAGCTCGGCCTGCCTGGCATTGGAGCCACTCACTCGTCCTCCTTCATCCTTCTCAACTAAGTAGTGTTATGGGAGCTGCTTCAGAACACCCTCTTAAGTCTGAATTCACATCAATGGGAGCTTTATTTACCTGGCCAGGGAATGTCACCCACCCACAGAGACTGAAGCTCTGTGGGAGAAGAGCAACTTTCTGGCCTGTGTCCTGGGAACTTGAAGATGAAAACCACAACTCAGGGGCTTTCCTTAGTGTGTCATGCAAGTAAGCCAATCAGAGAAATTAAAACAATAGTAATGGGGTCCTGCAAGCCCTAAGCAGAACTGGAATTTTCAAGCAAGTACAGAAGCTAGGAAAAAGGGCAATCAGCTTTGCAATTCAGTTAATCATTTTTCCAGGTTCAAGCAGGTGCTAGACATCTGTATCCCGAGTTTGAGCAGCGGTAGGCAGAGGAGAGAATCTATTTCAAAGTGATATAGACCCACAAGTGCACTCAAACCCAGGATGTAGCTCACACTGACCACCGCTGCATCCTGAATAGGGTACAATTTGTGGGGAACAAAGTACAGAAAAACAATTTTTATAAGAAAACAACTTTCGGGCTGGGGATGTGGCTCAAGCGGTAGCGCACTCGCCTGGCATGCTTGCGGCCTGGGTTCGATCCTCAGCACCACATACAAACAAAGATGTTGTGTCCACCGAAAACTAAAAAATAAATATTAAAAAAAAATTATCTCTCTCTCCCCTCTCTCACTCTCTCTTTTTAAAAAAAAAGAAAAAAGAAAAAAGAAAACAACTTTCATTTCAGTTTCTCAGAAACAGCTCTTGTAACAGTTTTTATTTTTTTTTATTTTATTTTTTATAGAGGGCAGCAAAATGGAGTCTTAGGCCTATCTATGACAGTTCTTGCTTTATAATTGTCTTATCTCACTTATCATATCTATAATCTATATTTTTTACTAATTTATAACCTATAACTTACACTCTTACTGATTTTACTGATTAATTTACACCACAACAGTAGCCTTCCCAGACAATAAAGACACACACAAATCAAAAAAAAAAAAAAAAAAAAGGAAACTGCCGCAGTCTTGGCTGGGCACAGAATCACGAGCCACTCAAGCAGGAACAAAACTTTATTTTGAAAAAGCCGCCAATACTCTGTAGGCGCTGGCAAGCCAAACCCAGTCCTCCCACGCGGGCCTCCACTGGAACCGCGTGTTCCCTGGAACCGGGGGTCCCCCGGACCTCCCCCGGAATTCCCTCCTACTATCCTTCCCCAACCAATGGGAACTCTCCAGGAGTCCCGTAACATGAGTCCGGTAGCAGGCCAAGGTGAACAGCGGGAGTCCAATTTCCATATTAATGTAAATCTTAACATAATCATCTCAGTGGCTAGCTGGCGTCACTTTACAACCAAAGGTGCCATACATCGTATATTTGCTTGTGGCTCCTAGCAGGAAACGATTGTTTTGACTTATGGATTTGGATATTTCAGCCCTGCTGTGTTTGAACCTGTAGTGAGGCAGCATATCACGGTGAGAGAGCATGGCAGAGGAAGATGTCATATCATGTGAAACAGGATGCAAAAAGAGAAAGGAAGGAGTTGTGGTTCACTATCCCTTCAGGGGTACACCTCAATGTCCACAATCTCTTACTAGGCTCCACCTTTTAACGTTTCCACCAACCTCTCAATAGCGCCACAGGACAGTGACCAAGCCTTCAGCACAGTGACCAAGCCTTCAGCACATGAACCTCTGGAGGACATTCCGAAACCAGAAAGCAGATGGGGGCCATCTCTTCAGGTGGTTTGAATTGAATGCTAAGCTAAAAAGTTTATTAATAAAAAGGTTCTGAGATGCTTTTTGAACAGGATGGTAACGTAACACGTATTACATTTTAAGAAAGTCCTTCTGGCAGAATCAACTGATTCTGACCAACATTCTGGACTATGATACATGCTTCAGCCTTCCTTGCCCATCTCAGACATGATTTCATTCTTGAACTCTTCCTTCAGGCTTCTACTTAAAGCTGTGTTTGGGCTGTCTGGGGAGTGTTGCTTGAGGTCTGCTCTTTTCCTTTCCTCATGGGGAGATAATGAGTACAGTCTAGAGGAACGGAAGCTTCTAGTGAGGTCCACAGATTCTCTCTCTCCCTGTGTCCTTCCACATACTTCTCACTGTCTCTTGGATACACACAGAAAATCTATTAATTCAGATTTGGGCTCCATTGAAATTGAGCTCTTGGGTAACTGAGTAGGTATTTTGGTAAGCAAATAAACACAACAAAGGAGTATTCTATGGAAATGTTGAGAGTTGAATACTTTAAATCTGTGATTTAGATGTTTACTACCCCAGAAACCTAACTGCAAATTACTCTTAGCATTCATTAATGGTAGGAGTTTTGTTAAAGGAAAAATCTATCTCACAGAAATAAATTGCACGGGTAACATCTTATAATTTAGGTTTTCAGCAATTCATGTTGATTTGACTGCCAATCAATACTGAATATAGCATTTTTAAAATATTTACTTAGATATAGTTGACTCATGTAAAACAGATTCTTTATTTTCTCCTTCAAAGTGACTTCTATTTTCTTGATTACTCAAAATTTTATCTGCCCTTTATGTGCTATATAAACTTAGGTAAGCTATTTATTTTGAGGTTTAATAACTCATCTATAAATTGAAGGGGATATATCTAAACCATCATACATAGTTGTTTTGAGATTAGTATGACAGATCATGCAGATGATGAAAAACATTGTTAAGTCTAAACATGTAACTTGTGGTTTGAAAGAATGCCAGATCAAAGTTTCTTTTCTCTCTTCTCTCACCATATTTGACTATTTCCTCTTCTAAAATCATCTCAAAGCTGCTTCTATATAAAATTAAAAGTTTTCAGATGTTAAAAGAAAAAGAAAGAAATCTATAATCGGAACAGAGATTTAATATGTCCTTCAGAAACTAGTGGATCATTCATTCTAAACATGAGGAAAGATGCATTTTTACCTTTAGATGTAATCTCTTCCTCCCACATTCCTGCCATTATGATACCATCTGCCATTGAGCCTTCACCAAAATTATGACAAGTGAGGTCACCTAATCTTGAAGTTTCAGTATTCAAAACTATGAGCTAAATAAACCTCTTGTCTTTATAAAGTTAACCTGCTTCAGGTATTTCTAAAAACAAATTGTATTTCAGGTACAGCATCAAAAAAAAAACAAAAAAACATTACTGTGCCTAAAGTTTAAAAAGATATGTTTTTTCATTTTACTGGGCTTGAAAAACTATAAACCTCTATCTTAAATAAATATTAACTTACAGATATTTAATAAATTGAGAACCTATTTTTAAATTATAATACCATTGTGTACTAATTTGAATAGTAAGATTTGTTCTGCTCGTATTTAGAGCTTGGGACAAGAAGATTAGCTCTATGGTTCTCTGGCATGTGCAAGGCCCTGGTTTCATCCCTAGTTCTGCACAAGAAAAAGAAAAGATAAATAAAAGCACTTCAATAGAACTCATACAAGGGAAGCAGCAGTCTAGTATGCTATAGAGAAAACACTGATTAAGATGCCCCAGGCTCTGCCCTCAAGGAATGCCCAAAGTAAAGCAGAACACACCCACAAATAGGCATAGTGCACGAAAGAATAAGAATGTACGTATATGTATATTAATATATTTTGAACAATAAAAATATATAAATTTATTTTTATGTATATTATAATGTTTTGACATCTTATAAATTTTTTTTTGGCAGAGAACCAATCCAGAGCAAGTCCTCCTCCATCAGGCTTTTACATTGCTAGAGGCAATATTCTTCTATCTTAATCTCCCCAGACCAGGTACTAGGTAACTTTGACTCCCCTACAGTTTAGAGGCCGCCAGCATCATTCACACCAGCCAACCCTAAACTGTCCCCCCCCTCCCTGCCTTGCTTTTTCCTCAGAATTCCCAATGAAGTCAGTGTCTAATCCTTTCCCTCATTCCTGTCTTCTGCCTCCTGGCCACCTAGTAGACCACCATGTGGTCCTGCCAGCCTCCTATCTCTAGGAATGCTAGTTGTTTGATGATTAAATAGATATGATGTCATTGATGCGTGACCTGGAAGTTGACTGTGGCAGTCATAGGACTGTCGATATCATCTCATTCAGGCTTTGGTGTTCTATGTGAAGCAGCAGAGATAAGGAGTGAGTCACACTGTGGCAGAGCTAGGACTTGGACCTACATCAGCAGCAGATTTTCAGCCCAATACTATTGCTTCCCTATAGATTATTTTCTATGAATTGGACAAATTACACTTTCTTACCAGAATGGAATATTTTGAAAAGAAGTCTTATTCATAATCCCAAATCCTCTTGGAAGGATATAGATTCAATTCATAATCTTAATGACATCTGCTGTTACTTGACACATCCTTAGTTTGGAAAACTCTAGATGCAAATAATGTCCAAAGTTAGGTTGTACACTAACGAGTGTACTAATTTCCCACTCTAATAATATGAAGTTTGAAAATCAAGTGAGAGAAGCTGCAAATTCATTAAGGCATCTTATGATCATTGCTGAATAATAAAGAATTTGTCTGGTTATTGTCCTGAGTTCCTGACATGGAGACTCTAAAGACCTTTAGAATTTCCCAAGTGGTGGGTTTGTCTTTGATATGCCACTAAGGTGACTCCAGTGTGTCTGTAAGCAACTTCACGATGAGAACTAGTCACCAGAAAGAGAAATCAGTTGATTAAAAGGTTGGGAACTTTGAGCCACCTGATCTTTGAAAATGGAAAGGAGGTTGGAGGTTGAGATCAATCACATAATCAATGAGTTAATCAATCATGCTCACATAATCTCAATAAATATATGCTGGACACTGAAGCTCAGGGGAGATTCCTAGTTGGTGAACATATTAATGTGCCAGAAAGGTGAATTGTCCCAATTTCACAAGAAGATGGCATGGAAGTGCTTCACAAAAGAAATTTCCCATGTGTGTATGCTTTAACAGTAAAATTGTATTGTGCTTTCCTGGGCTCTGTTAGTTGTTCTAATGAATCATCAAACCTGAGGGGGTTGTGGAAAACCTCCCAATTTTAGTCCGTTAAAAGTGTGGATGTTGGACTGGGATTGTGGATAAGTGGTAGAGCACTTGCCCAGCACATGTGAGGCACTGGGTTCAATCCTCAGCACCACATAAAACTAAAATAAATAAAATAAAGGTATTGTGTCCATCTACAACTAAAAAATATATATTTAAAAAAAAGAGTGGATACTTGGGAACCCTTCAGGCTGTCAGGTACCTCTAAGGAGGACTTTGCTCTTTACCTATGGCATCTGTACCAAGGCAGTGTCAGGATTGAACTGCAGTACAGCCAGTAGCTGTTAGGCCAGTTTGGGTGGAACAGAACATCATATTATGTATTTAGGACTTGATGTCCAAAATGGAATACATAATTTTCAATTCAGATCTCCTTCCCTTTGAATTCCAAAATCTCATATAAGTAACTATGAATGTTGTTGCTCCTTCTTATTATGTTCATGCTCTGTGTAAAATAGCTTGGTTTGGGGAACTTTATTGGCTCAGATCCTGACAGGTAAAAGAAGGCATACTTATTGCAATTTTTAAAAACAGTTTTGAATTAACATACAATTTAAAATAGAACAGACAGGATTAAGGGAACCAGCAGGAAGTGTTGTGGCACCTGGGAAGCATTACCACTCTCAAGCCTGCGGTATTGACAGAGAGCTGTGGCACAGGGCCATGCGTAGGATGTCATAGGACACAGTCACTGCAGAACTATTCCAACAGGCAGAAGCAACCCCAGCTCTTCTCTTACCTCCCAAGACAAAAGGCAAAACTAAAAGAAAAACCCAAATGATTTGCCTCACAGAGGATGAATATGGGGCAAATATCTAGCATTGAAAATGAGCATAGGACTCAAAATTAAGAAGATGCTTGATTCCAGGATTATTATAGATGGGGTGATTCTCAAAAAGTCAACATTTGTTTTTCTTGTATAACAGTTGATTCCATTTAATCCTCTTAAAAATCTAGTGTGTGGAAAAGCAGGTATCACATACTGTGACTAAGAAGACTGTGGATTAACTGGGTGATTTCATTTACGATTTGTAGCTAGTCATCTTCTCCAGGAAGTCTTTAATGAGTTGGCTGCACTTGGGTGTTCTCTGTTCTTTTTTGCATTTTCTCTCAATATATTGTAGTTTAGTCTTTCCACCTTGCCTATTCCATCTGTGAACTTTTTTAGGGTGTGAATTTTCTTGTACTCCTTTCTGAATATTCAGCCCAAAAAAAATCTGAATAAGAGCCAGGCACAATGGTGCATGCCTCTAATCCCAGCAGCTTGAGGAGGCTGAGGCAGGAGGAACAAAAGAAAAAGAAAGGAAAATGGGAATAAGAAACAAGAAAGCTGGGCGTGGTGGCGCATACCTGTAATCTCAGAGGCCCTGGAGGCTGAGGCAGGAGGATGGTGAGTTCAAAGCCAGCCTCAGCAGTTTATCGAGGCCCCCCAGAAATTCAGTGAGATTCCATCTCTAAATAAAATATTAAAAAAGAGGGAGTGGGGTTGTGGCTTAGAGGCAGAACGCTTGCCTAACATGCATGAGGCACTGGGTTCGATCCTCAGCACCACATAAATATAAAATAAAGGTACTGTGTCCATCTATAACTAAAATATAAATATATATATATAAAGAGGTGAGGATATGGCTCAGTGGTTAAGTACCCCTGGATTCAATCCCTGGTACAAAATAAAGGAAATTAAAAAAAAAGACCTATAAATTGATGAAGATTATCTGAAAAATAAGTAAACAAAACTGTTGTAAGTAAAATATCTGATAGTTAAAATTTAAAAGAAACAGACTTAGTGGACAGACTAAACTCTAGATTAGACATCTCAGAAAAGTAAAAAAAAAAAAAAAAAAGCAACTGGAATATAAATCTGAAGAAGTTACCAAGAAGACAATTCAGAAAACCTAAGGGTTTTTTTTTTTTTTTGTCTATTTTTGTCATTCTTGTTTTGTTTTTAATATTTAAAAGAGGTGCTGGGGACACAGCTCAGTAGTACAGCATTTGCTTAGCATGCATGAGGCCTTGGGTTCCATCCCCAAGCCAAACAAAATAATAAACATGAAAAAATGGTTAAGACACATAAATGATACTGATGAAATCAAACTCACATACATTTGAAATTCAAGTAGAAGTGAATAGGGAGAAGGGAAGAGGCATTATTCAAAGACATAATAGCCGAGGATTTTCCCTAACTGATGAAAAACATCAAACATTGATCAGGAAGTCCAACAAATTATAATAAACAAATACAAAGCTACATCTGGATACATCGTAATAAAATCAGAACACAAATTACAAAGAGAAGACATGAAAATAAACTAAAAGGCAGATTATCTAAAAATAAAAAGATGATCAAATTGAGATTAAGATTAGTATCTTAATAGCTGCAATTAGATCCAGAAGGCCAGAAAATGTTAGCTTCAATATACAAAAATAACCATCAGATGTCATTAAAGATGAAACTTATAGGTCATTCAAGATAGCAAAATGTAGACATACTCTAACAAATACAATATAGACATACTCTAACAAATTAATGAGAAAGTGTGCTTCTAACAGTTGCTCATTAAGGAACTACAATAAGAAAGAACTAAAATAATCCCAAATGAAAGTTCCAAGATTCAAGTGGGAGTAAGTATATTAATATATGCATTATATATATATATATATATTTTATATATATTTGTAAACTTAAAAAAAAAGATATGGATAGGGCTGGGGATGTAACTCAGTGGAAGAATGCTTCCCAAGATGCATGAGGGCCTGGGTTCAATTTCCAGTACCACACACACACCAAAATTACACCACACACTGTATTACATAATAATAACAATAACTTGTAATGCTAAAAATGAAGAGGCAATTGACAGGAAGAGTGTTTTGATCAGCTTGAAAAAAAATGACCAAGGGCTTAGGTGTGGCTCAGTGGTGGTAGAGTCTGTACCTGGAATGTGCAAGGCCCTGGTTTCAATCCCAGTGCTGAAAAAATAAAAAAGTCACAACCATAAATGAATATCTATGAATAAAAGAACTGGCAGACAACCATGATCATCTCTTGATAATTAAATATTCCTTTGCTGAAGAAGTTGCTTATTTTTTCAACTACCAGCACCCACTAATAAATTGGCTTTGGTAAGAACCTAAGTGTTAGCACAAATTAATGAAGAAGTTTGAAAAAAAATGATGCACCAATGTTTTCTGTAAATTGCAAAATGAACAGTATTTGATCATTAGTGATCTTTAGAGATCTTTAATGGTAGATTATAGTGATTTTTTAAAAGCAGATTACATCTTTAATCTACCTTAGGAAACTCCAGTGTTTAGCAGAATGACACTTGGAATATTATATTTTAATCACTTATTCAGTAATCACTCATGAACCACTAGACTGAGTGGCAGATCCTTGCTAGAAAACATCCTATCCAGTTCACCAGTGGAGCCAGATGTTGTGTCCTCAGACAGCACCAAGTCCACAGGTTATCTAATCCTGTTTTGTCTCAGCTGGGGAAAAGATCTAGAGCAGAAACCAGGAAAGATAGATTATAATGATGAACAAAAGTACTCCTTTTCAAACATAATTCACTAAGTATCATAGAGTTTCGTTTAGATGTCATGTACTTTGCTGGGCACTAGATTTTAAACACAAAGAAGATAAGCTCCCTATTTTTCCTCTACTGAAAAGTGGTACATAAACACAGATTGTAGTACATTGAATGCTATGGATTAGATGTTTGTGTCCTCTGGGATGTTTATGTTGAGATCCTAATCCCCAGCAAGACAGTATTAGGAGGCAAGGTCTCTAGGATGTGATTTGGGAGGCTTTGTCCTTCCTTTTTTTTTTTTTTTTTTTGCAGCAGGGATTGAACCCAGAGGCACTTCAGCACTGAGCCACATCCCCAGCCCTTTTTATATTTTATTTAGAGACAGGGTCCTGCTAAATTTCTTAGGACCTCACTTAATTACTGAGGCTGGCTTTGAAGTTGCAATCCTCCTGCTTCTGCCTTCTGAGCTGCCAGGATTATAGGCTTGAAACCATCCTGGTGTGAGTACAAAGCAAAAAGATGGCCATCTAAGAGCCAGGAAGGAGTCCCTTATCTGACTGACACATGCCAGTGCTTTAATCTTGGACTTTCCAGGTTTCAGAACTGTGACAAATAAATTGTTCTTGTTTTGTTGTAGCAGCCCCAAACTAGACGACAACATTAAGAATCGGATGATCTTTTGGAACTCTCATTCCCCCCCCCCCCCCAGAAGAACACACCAAGACATATTTTTTCTATTAAAAATAATATGCCTCTTGATATCATGTGCTGAAAAGAATACATTACTTCAATGAAATCTCTGCCAAAAGTACATAACCTCAATGGAATAATGAGGAATCTTCAACAGAGACAAATGGAGGGACTTTTTCTATTGGCAAAAATGTCACTGTTATAAAAGACAAAGATAGTCCAGATCAAAGAAGATTTAAGAAATATGGCAACCAATTACAGTGTTTGATTCAGACTTTTGCTCTAAGGGACATGATTAAAATAATTCAAAAAATCCAAATCAGATCTGTAGATTTTAATAGTACTGTGTTGATGCTAATTTCCTGATTTTGATCATTGTTCTGTGGCAGTGTACAAGAGTGTCCTTGTTTCTAGGAAGTGCACGTGAACTACTTGGGCTAAAGAGCATCCTGACTGTGATGACTGTCAAATTATTCAGGAAAAAAGAAGAAGCAAGAGAGAACAAAGAAAATATGGCAAAATGTGAAGATTTGGGGAATCAGAATGAAAGATCTATGAGAATTTTTTGTGTATTAATTGCAACTTAAGGAAGTAAAAGAATCATTATGCAGGAATTAAGAAACAGCCTCTTCCATTCTTCCTAGTGCTCACAAGAAGCAAATTAAGTTCATTTAAATGTAGGGTAAACACTAGGTTTGCTCTCTGAAGATAGTTTCAAAATGAAATTTACCTTTTCCTTTAAACTTTTATTTCTATGTTCCATAAAAGCAAATTCCCCTCCAGGTGTACACGTTTGGTGTAGGGTTTCCTTTGTCCTGAAGGTCAACTCCAGAGTGGAGCAGAGCCATTTAAAAAAATATAGCAGTGATCTCCTTTCTGGCCTTTTTTTGTTACCTCTTTTCATTGACCAGCTTGAAAATAAGCTGGATTTAGTTTTCAAACATGTTTTAATTAATTCAATCAATTCCTGGTTCCTTATGTAATATATTTCCAAAGAGCAGGTTTGCACAGTAATAATAAAAAATAAATTGAATGGAGCCTCAGCAACAGTGCTCTTGTTACATAATTCTCTCATATTCTCTCAATGGCTCATTCATGAGGGTTTGACCTTAGTTACTAGAACTGGGAGAAAGCTCCACAGGTTTAGATGAATAGGAAACTGCATTGTTGAAATGATTCTCTTGTAAGACCTTCTGATTCTTCTGCCAATCCTTTCGTTTTATTCTTGAAATAAGTAGAAGTTGGAGACTTTTTCCTACAACCAGTAGAGTTCTGGCAATGCTCCAAATCAAAGCCTGGAGCAGCAGATATTGCCACTGGCTAAATCTCTTTATGGAGGAAATGAGGGCAGTCGAAAAGAGGTGTCACCTATATTTTCCATCCAGAATTCTTAGACAGAAGGGGATAGTTGCGCAGTTCTTAAGATTTTTGGTTGTGCAGTGCATTCACACGCCAATGTAGTTTGATATGCAGCATCTCCTCACTTGTAGATATTCATTCATATTTTTCAAGTACTCTTCTTCTCTGCCTTCGGAATTGAGAAAATGATAGTAGTTGGTGATTTGGCATTAGGCCAGATGTACGCTAAGAAAATGAAGTAGATGTTTCTCCAGTTTCACTGAAGATCGTGGTAAAGAGAATTCCTCCCAAATTTTATTTGTTATTGGGTTCTAGAAATCATGTGAAGAATATTAGTTGTAATCATGAGACTTGCACCTGCCTTCTTCAGAAGGTTATTATCAGATCATTCTTGTTTTTCCAACAATACTACATTAAGAGCAAAGGGGAACTCAAAAAGGCTGGGAATTTATCTTTTCTTATTCTGTCTTCTATTCCCCCCCCCCCCCCCCACAAAAGAGTGCACTAAGCAGAAAGAGAGACTCAGACAAATGCTTGGGAATTACATAACTCCTTTTGTTTTCAAATCCTGAATCTTCATTAGTATTTTTATCTTTCTTCCTAATACCTCTGAACAGTCCTCCAGCGTGGATTGCAGGAAACTTTTTCAAATGCAGGTGAACATGAGCTGGAGCAGAGCAGCTTATTCACTGAAGGCCATTCAAACTTACTTTACAACAGTGACGCTATATTGGCTTCCAACAGCTCTTATGAATCACCACCACGATCTGCCCTTTCTAAGTGGGAAGCTCAGATTCTTTGGCTCTGTTTTCATCCTGTCCGGCTGCTGTTTACTGAACAGTCATTCCAAATCCCCATGCCTGCAAACTGATCATTGGCTGTTCTAAATCAGGCCCAGGTGCTACAGGAAGGACTGAATCACAGGAGTGAGGCCCATCTGCCCCTGCCCTCCTTTCAAATCAACTGATGATTTTTGACACTTAGAGGCTGTTGCTTTTATGCGTAGCTTGCTGAAGGAAAGAAACTGAGAATAAATCTTTAAGAATTACATTACCAAAGGGAGCGGGCAGAAAAAGGGGTGAAAGAAGGGTCAGATTTGGATACTTAAGAAGTATAACTACAAATAATGGTTCCAAACATGGATTGGGCTGGGTATATCACCAAAAGAATAAAAAAGCAGGGATTTGAACAGATATGTGCACACCAGTGTTCACAGCAGAACTATTTGCAGTAGGCAAAAGGTGAACACAGTCAGCATGTCCGCCGGTGGGCAGGTAAACAAAATGTGGTCTATACATAGAATGAAATATTGTTCAGCCTGAAAAGGAAGGAGATTCTGTCATAAGCTACAACTGGGATGAATCTTGAAGACACTATGCTGAGTGACATAAACCAGTCACAGAAGGACAAATGCCATATGATTCCACATATGGCACTGCTCTATGTACGAGCAGTCCAGTTCACACAGAAAGTATCATGATGGTTGTTGGGGACAGGGAGAAGGGCGTGGGGAGCTATTTTTTAATGAGGGTACTGTAGTTTCAGTTTGGGAAGATGAGTGTTCTGGAGATGGATGGTAGTGATCATTGATCACAATGTGAATATAATAATGTGAATATAATGCCACTGAACTGTGCACTTAAAAATGGTTAAAGTGGTAAATTTTGTTATGTATATTTTACCCAATGCAGAAAACCTTCCTAGGTGGGAACAAATTGATAATATCCTAGTCAGTCAAGTGGCAGAAACTATTTCTCAAGTAGTCTTTCCTTTTTTTCAAATAGCACTGGCTATTGGAAATGCTTTATTTATTTTTGTGGTGCTGGGAATGGAACTCAAGCTAGGCAAAGCAAACACTCTACCATCAAGTTACACCCTCAGTCCCTGAAATGCATTTTTTTTTAGTTGTAAATAATACCTTTATTTATTTATTTTTATGTGATTCTGAATATTGAACTTAGGCCTTGCACATGCTAGGCAAGCGCTCTACTGCTGAGCCACAACTCCAGCCCGCTGAAATGCATTTTATTTTTATTTATTTTTGCATTGTTGGGAATTGAACCCAGGACCTCTTACATGCCAGGCAAGTAAGTGCTCTGCCTCTGAGCCATATCTTCAGCCCACTGAAAAGCATTTTTAAAAGAAGTTAGGATTAGTAAAGAGATCTGAGTAATGACCAGTGAACGAGTATTTCAGGGTGTCTTGCCAGACTGTATGTTTTGGTAACTGAACATTGGGGCAGGCCAGAGTGTTATGCTCTAAACAGGAAATAGAAATCCCTTGTGTGTGCACAAAATGACACTTTATTTAGAGTCCAGGGGGAAATCTTCTAACATCCTCTGCAAGGTCACAAAACAAAAATCTTCCCATGATAAGCCCAAAGTGGTCAAAAGACTGTCACCAGGAAATATTTCTCTTCTAGGCAGATTGCCTCACTTCCAGATTTTCTTTCCCTAATTTTATTTTCAGATATCATCTCCCCCCCCCCCCCCCCCCGCAATCTTCCAAAGCTCTATCACTAGGCTTTGATTGATTACTCTCATTTATTTAAACCATGTTTATGGATCACATACTATGTATTAAAAAGAGCAAGCCAAAGTTCTTGATCTCAGTGAGAAACTGATGTGACTTCATTTTTGAAAACAGCTTCAACCTCAAGGCCTGTCCAAAGGGAGGGGGAGTGACCTTTGTCCTTGGAAAAACCCACAGAGCACTTCTAGGCAGATAGCCACCCTGCTGAGTTGTTTGTCCGTAAATAATGGGAGAGATCTGTGGCGCCAGGTGTCGCTGACTCAGTTAGGCAAGGTGAAGACCCATAGCAACTCCCTAGCAACCACCAATCAGAGACAGGGAAAATACTTGGGATGCCAGATGACCCCCCAGTAGTTTATGGTGGTTGATAACATGTTAGGAAACCTTGTAGTTTAGCACCCCTCAGAGATTAAACCAATCAGTTCAAATGAATCCCCCTCTGGTACTAACCAATCACCCCATACCCAACATGTTCCCTCCAGTGAATGTGCTCATCAGTGTTAAGAGTTGTTGTTTGATTTTCCCCCGGTGTGAAATGATTTGCTGTGTGATGTTGTGATACATAGAGGATCCCCCCAAAATCTATAAAATCTCACTGAACCAAGGACTGGGGCTCACTCCTTGGGACTGCTGCGTTGGGAACGGTTGTGAGTCCAGGCTGGAGCTTGTGTGATTGCATCAGATTAGGCTCCTGAGGGTCTGTTGAGGTCCCACGGATCTGGCATTACATCGGGGGATAATGAAATGGTTTCTATGACAACATGAAGATGCCATCAACCATTCCAGAATACGGAAAGCTGTGAAGGACAAATGAACAGATGCCCCTAAAGCCAATAGCTCTCAAAGAAATTGGAGGAATGTTTATGAACGATACTTGAAAGGCAGGTTAACCAAAAGTGAGATATAGAATTATTTGAATTGATTCCAATAAAGCGCTGATACAATAGGTTTTTAAGAGAACATCTATGGCATAAAGAAATTTTGTTAAACAACAGTATGGTGATTATGTTTCTTATAAATTCATTATCAATTTCATGTGCACACTGCAGTAGTCATGGGTAAAAATAATATGATATAGAAAAATTTGCTTTAAAATATTCCAAAACAAAATACCAGTGTTTGTGGGAGAACACATTAAAAAAAATATGGGCAAAATACTGATGATTTTAAACTGGGTAATGGTATAGGAAGATTTATTATATTATTCTACTTTTTATATTTTAGATTTTTTTCCTGGAGATTGAACCCAGGGACTTTCTATCACTGAGCTTCATGCCATCCCTTTTTTGTTTTATTTTGAGGCAAGGTTTTCCTAAGGTCCCCAGACAGGCTGGTCTGGAACTTGCAATCCTCCTGTCTCAGCCTCCCAAGTCTCTGAGATTACAAATGTGTGCCACTGTGCCTGACTATTAAAGGTTTTTGAAACATGAGAAAAAGTGAAAGTATTAATAAGAGACCAGGAGGGAGGGGAGCTTGCCGTGTGATCTAGGTGAGAGACCAAGGTCTCGTGCCCTGCTTCTATCTGTGAGATGGTGAGAAATGGATGGATTTAGAAGTTATCTGGGAAGCAGAAAATCACTTTCTGGTGATAATAGGAAAGGAAGAAACCATTTATAATTCCTAGATTTGGGGCTCTGATATACTGGGAGGACAGCCTATTGGAAGGAGGTGGAGTGGGGAAAGCAGAACATTGGAAGGTGTAGACAGAACCTAGAAGTTCAATGTCAGTCGTGCTGTTTGAGAAGGCAATTAGAATCCAAGCAGAAGAGTCAGTCTACAGTTACCCATTCAACCCCTGAGTTCAAGGGCATACAGGAACTGGGGAGAGGCTTTTAGGAGTCCTCAGCCAATAGATGGCATTGAAAACCATGACCTGGTGTCAGGTCACTAGGGGAGAGAATAGGGGTTAAAGCAGTTTGTGTTAGAATTGGAATATTCCAGAACCTAAAGATGAATGTTAAGAAATCATCTGGAAAATATCTCCAGATATTTCACTGCAGGCTTTGCAGTGACTGCATTCAAACTATGTACTGGCTCCTGTGGTCTCTATCCCCGGGGCAGTCAGCAGTGCTGCCTGGCTGCCTGCAGTCCGGGGGCTGGAATTTAAGACTGTGCGTCTCACTCTGCTTTCCTAAAACAAGGAGGTGTCATCCAAATCGGGACCTTATTTTTTGCCCTGCCTCTCCTGAGCTGCTTGTCAATATTTAATTTTTAGATAACAGGACCCCATCTATTGCCAAGCCCCAAGGCCTCTCACTTAAAACAAAAAGAAGAGGAAATCAACAAAATCCACTCTGGGTGAAACAGTCTGCTTTCTCCTGGTTGGTTTGTTCCTGCGGGTTCCCACCCCCAGGAATAGCTCTGTAGCCTCTAACTGAGCAGCTTTTGTTTCCCTCCCAGACTGTGTGGCCCCAAAGACAATGCCAGGATTCAAGAGCCAGTAGAATTCTAAATGTCATATGCATGCCTGAAGCAAGGTTACTCTTCTTCTTCAAGCTGTTGGCAAAATTATTCCAGAGCATTTTTTATTTCTAAGGCAACTTCTCAGCCCCAGTCAGCTTAATTCCTTGGCTGCTGTCTTGGAGACCTGAGACCAAGAGTGGAGGGTTCATGTCATCACGTAAATGAGTTTTTAGACTGGAGGCAGGGAGTTGGGTTGGCGTGCACATGGCAAATCATTACCAATTTGGATTTAAGTACCTAGCCTAGAATATCAAATGGTTTGTCACAGGAAAAGAGGAGTTCCTGGAGAGCAGGGGGAACTAGACTCAGGATCAGTGGGGTTCTTCCCATTTGTGACTGCAGAGAATTTCAGCACATACCAGTCAGACACAAATGGAGGTTTATTTAGGAAAGTAGATATAACACATTCGAGGGAGTGAGAGATGTGTTTGGGACTTCCCAGTTCTTTTTTTAAATAAAACTTGGCGAGGGGTAGGCATCAGAAGGTATGTAGTGATATCATCGGTCTGATATCTCAAAACGATTTCTGGTGGTCTGGTCAGTCTCAGGATCCTTTGGCTGAAGTAGTCTTCATTATCTGGTCAGCAGATAGTGCTGGAAAGTCCCCTAAATTATAGGTTACTCAAGATATCACATCTCTCTTTTTAATTTAATCTATTCATTGGGTGTTTATGAAGATTTAGAGATTCTCCTGGAATTTGAGAGTAACAGACCTAGAAAAGAATTGTGGAAATTCTGAATTAAAATCTTATTTTCTTGTCCTTCCTTTATGTCTCCTTTCTACCAGATTCTTATTTCTTTTATTCTACCTCAGTTTTAGTGAACTGGCACACAGTGAGCTCCTAGCCCCTTCTGGCCAATCCCTGATGGGTGATGCCTAAAATTCACCCTTTTGGCCTGAGATTTTGTTCTCGGTGTAAGGCAAATTGCTACTACCAATAGCAAGTAAAACCATCCTTTATTAAAATAAATCTGGGTTCTCCCGAGTTTATATGTGAAAGAAGACTTTCCAGGTGGGGATGGGAGTATTAGCTAATACAGCCTGGCTCTGCTTGCAGGCCGCCACATGGTCTAAGGGATAGATGGCCAATAGGTGGGCTAGTCTCTGTATACTGTGCCTGGAAGAGAGATTTAGCCTGTCTGGATTGAAATCTTAGATCCATGATTTACCTGTGTGAACCAACTTCTTTCTGCCTCAGTTTCCTTATCAAAGAGGGATACTACCTTGTTGAGCTGTTTGGAGATTAAAATTTGCAAATGTTGAGTAAGATCCTGAGTACTTACCCACAGCAAACTCAGCACAGTGTCAGTCGTAACTATCTGGGGATGGCTGCTCTCTACATCCTGGTTCCCAGTTATGAATGTTAAACTCTGCTCAGAGTATGGACAAGATTCTAATTTCCTTTCAGCATAGTCAAGAAAGGCTACAATGCTCACAAGAACTAGTGCAGTGGTGGGAGGGGTGAGGGGGTATAATTCAGTGGTCAAGCACGAATGTGGAAGGCCTGAATTTCATCCCCAGCACCACAAAAAACTAACAAAAAATCTTTACTAAAGCATAAGAGAAAACCAGAAGTAACTGACGCCAACGGAAACCCAAGACGTGATATCAGCCAAGTTGAATGTAGGCACTCACTGTCCTCTTTGTCCCCTGACCTTCCCTCTTTTGGTGTGTTGGTGTTTTTGAGGATGCCACTCCATGCATGTGCTCTCCTGGGGCTATCTTCTATTCCGTTCTGTTGGTTAGTTATAGTTCCAGGCTCATCTCAGGTGATTGTTACCTGTTAAGGAGACCTGATCCACTTCACCCAGGAAATGGCTCTGGGTAGGAATTAGGGTCAGTAGAGTGAAGCACTCATCTCTGGTGCAAAATGTGAGGCAGGGATAGCAAAACATTAGGTATCCAGATGGGTAAAATTTGACCAATTTTTTAAAGTCAAATGAATACATAAAATGAATGGCAAAGAAAATACTACAATTTTAAATGAAGCTGTGACCTGAGCCATGTTGGAGCCTGAGACAAAAGGGGTAGGGCACTCTCCTATATACATGTCTTCATTCATTAAGTGGCTAATGATTTGAAAATAAAATATTTAAAAGTGTTTGCTTCCATTGAAGCTAGGAGTATAAAGTAATAATAAATTCAGTTTGGGATACAAGTGAAATATTCACCATTAAAATAGTGCCATGAGGTCTGGGGTGGTGGCTCAGCAGTAGAGTGGTTGCCTCACACGTGTGAGGCTCTGGGTTCCATCCTCAGCACCACATAAAAATAAATAAATGAAGTTATTTTAAAAAAATAGTGCTATGAGTTTTAATAGACCTCTTTTTCAACTATTTAGTATTTTTTTTAAATTAATGATGGAGGGATTAAAAAAGAAACCTGAAAAAAATACATAAAAACCTTGAGACAGGACGCAGCTTCTCCCTTGTACCTCATCCACAGGATGCATGGGCCTCCTGGGGGTGTCCACCCAGCCAATGGCTCACGTCAGACACCCTTCCTCCATCCCACTGTGGTCCCTGAAAGTCTCCTGTGTTCCACGTGACCTTCCCAAGCACATCTGACTAATATCTAACTAAGGCTTCCCAAACAGAGTAGATCTCTTTTGAGAAATCAAACTGGGGACTAGAGAAGCCATGGGGACATATTTTCCTAGAAGTGAGGGGACAGCTGTGACAGAAACAGCCTCAAGGACAGAAAAAAAATGAGCAGAGTACGGATGAAAATGAAAGCAAGTGGCCATGTGACCCAGGGATTGAGACCTGCAAACAGCTTTCCAAGTCCTTGGCATTTCCTCATGAGGTGAATGCACAGCTGGTGAAAGTGGATTTCTGTAACTTCAAATCAAAAAAAGCAAATTTGAGGAATCAAATAAGATAATGGAGGCCGAGTAACATTGCTACATATTATAAGGTTGTCATGACCATGTACGTAATGTATACAAGAGTCAGAGATGGAAGATAAAGTAACACAGGGCAGTACCTCTGTGGCTAATTCAAGTAACTACAAAAAAAAAAAAAAAAAAAACTAGTTGGCTGTCTTATTCAATTTTCTGTTGCTGTAATGAAAGTCCTGTGGGTTAAGGGTGGAGCTAATGGTGGAGTGTTTATTCAGCCTGTGGGGGTCCCTGAATTGGATCCTCAGAACTGCCAAAAAAAATTATATTGAAAAATAAAGAAAAAAAACAAAAATAGCTGAGGCTGAATAATTTATAGAGAATAGAGATTTATTAATTCATGATTCTGGAGGCTGGGAAGTCCAAGACTATGGCATCAGCATCTGGTGTCTTTTTGCTGCATCTCAAAGTGGCAGAGGGTATCACATGATGAGAAAGAAGAAGGCGGCAAGCTCCAGTTTCCTCTTCCTCCTCTTATAAAGCTACTCACGCTGTCATGGAGGTCCTAGTCTTATGACCTTGTCTCACCCCAATAATTTTTCAATGGGCCCACCTTCAAAATACTATAAAATACTTCAAATACTATGAATTTGGGACTTAAGTTTGCAACACATGAACTCTTGGGAACACATTCAAATCAAAGCATTAACTTCAGACCTCAGCTCTTCAGGGAATTCCTTTCTAATCCACAGACCAAAGTGAATTCCCTCAAAATTGTTGAGTCGAGGGGCTGGGATGGTGCTCAGTGGTAGAGCACTTGCCTAGCATGTGTGAGGCACTGGGTTCCATTCTCAGCACCACATATAAATAAGTGAATAAAGGTCCATCAATATCTAAAAAATATTTTTTAAATAATTGTTGAGTCAAATATTTGTAGGGATGTTCTGTCTTCTCTGCTAGAGGGAAAGTGCCCTCAGGTCAGGAATCTACATCTCTGTGCTCATCATTCTATTCATCCACCGCACCTGAGACCTGTGGGCAGTTCCAGATACTTAATAAATTCTAGTTTACTCATGAAGGTAAGCAAATAGCTTGGGTAAGACAGAATCTTCCTTATGGAAGATTATGACTCCAAAGCAATCCATAAGTTACAAATACATGGTTTTAAGGCCGACCCATTCTTCACAAATAAATACTTGTTGCTGAATTGAATGAAAACAATGCTTAGGTAGAACTTATTCTGTGCTAGTGCTATTAAAAGTACTTTCAGAGTTAACTTATTACCTCTATAGCTACATTAAGAGGAAAGTGGGTGCAGGGTTGGGATTTGAATCAGCCCCTGCCCCCACCCTGTAGCCTCGGGGACTACATTTTCTCCAACTCAATGAATAAATCAAGTAGATGAATGCTGTATCAGAAAATCAGAAACTAAAGTCCAGTGTTAACAGTTGCTCATTCTTCACTGTGAATGGAGCACCTAAGACATTGCAGCAGGGAGGCCAGAAGAGGTTTTGCAGGGCCTGGCCCTTGGAGTAAAGGTGGACTGTTTTCCAGATTAGCTGCATTAGATGCAGAGAAGCAAATCTTGGAGAGCTTTCTTTCTTTCTTTTTCTTCTTCTTCTTCTTTTTTTTTCCTTCCAGTACTGTTGATGAACACTTGGGCCTCTTGTATGCTAGGCAATGGATATATCCCTGGCCATCAACTTGCTTTTAAACCTTTCTTTTCAAAAGCCTTTTGGTGGGGGCTGGGATTGTGACTCAGTGGTATGCGCTTGCCTAGCACATGTGAGGCACTGGGTTTGACTCTCAGCACTGCATATAAATAAATAAATAAAACAATTAAAAAAAACCAAAAAACACCCCAAACCTTTTGGTGGTCAGATTTGACTGAGACCTTGAGAACAAGTATCCTTCTATGCATGCTCATTGTGAATCTCATTGAATGCCACACCCCAGTCCTATCTTTGAGTTGCCTATAGTCTGTTGGAGGAAGCAGGGAAAAAGTGAATGGGCATATTAACTGTACTCACACACAGGAGGAAAAGCCACAGGAAGGCAACAGAGGGGTACAAAAATGGGGGCCAAAGCTGGTCCCATTGAGAAGACGAGAAGCACTGAGCGAGGGAAGGTTGGGAGAAGAGGGGCTCTCTGTGTCAGGGTTGGGGCCTGCCAGCGTCCTCAGGTGGGAACTTGGAATGGGAAGGAAACTGAAAGGGGAATAAGATCACCACTGAACTACAGCAGAGGGCTCAGAGGGAGGAGGAGGGTGAGACTGTGCTCAACTGAGCCGTGATCTGTGGGTCAGATTCTCTGTGCACTCAAAGCCTCTGGGAAATTTTAAGTAGTAGGATGGCACCTTCGGATTTACATGATTTATGCATATCAGCTGGGCACAACAGCAAATGCCTGTAATCCCAGTGACTTTAGAGGCTTAGGCAGGAGGATTCCAAGTTCAAGACCAACCTCAACAACTTGGTGAGGCCCTAAAGACTTATTGAAACCCTGTCTTAAAATAAAACATAAAAGGGCTCGAGATATAGTTCAGTGGTTAAGCAACCCTGGGTTCAATCCCTGGTACCAAACAAGGGAGGGGGTATCATGGCTGCTATGTGGAGAATGGCCTGCTGGGGGTGGGAGAACAGGAAGTGAAGAGGGATAATTGGGTGAACAGCCACAATCCTAGCAAGGAGTATCCTGGACCAGGCTGCAGCCCTGCTTTGGAACAAGCATCCTCAGTCCTCACCAAGGGAGTGAACGGAGGAAATTTGAGGACAGAAACGCGAATGAAGTCTTGTTACATGGCCAACAAGAGTCCCTAGCTTTTAGAGATAGGGACTAAATATTTGGATGAAATGACGGAATGCATGGAAGGAGGAGAGTGGGTGGAGGGCTGGATGAACAAAAGATTGTCTTTGTGCTGATAACAACCGAAGCCTGGAGATATTCTGCAGGGGTTCACCATTTTATTCCTTCTCTTTTAGTATATGAATAAAATTATCCATAAAACATTTTTAAAAAAGCTTATACACTTGATCCTGCCAGACACTACTCTAAATGTACATTATGGCATTTGAATGCTGTGAAGACCAAAAAGCAAATTAACCCTTGGGCCAGTTTTTCTGACATGAGAGCAGAGTGAGCTACCTCTGCCCAGTGACTGTCACAGTGGACACATGGTGGGACCTGTGCTCAGACGAACCGAGAGACAACCTGGCCAGCTCCCAGCTCTTGTTGCCATGCCTGGTCTCTGCCCCTCCCTCCTGCTCAAAGGGAGCCACTCTCCCCTTCTCACACCACCCCCTCATTTGTATAATGGTTTGAATTATGGAGTATGTTAAAAAAACAAATGATCCCAGTTTCTGGCTTGAAAAACTTGGCAGCTTTATCGAGATGAAGAACCAGTGGAAAGAAAAAGTTTCAGAGGGGAAAGCCAGGAGTTAAGTTTTGGGACAGGCTAAGAGTTCCTGAGAGACTCGGTGTGCAAAGCCACTCAGGGCTGATCCAGGGGACACTGAAAGAAGCCAGGGCAGCTGCGTTAGGCTGCAGGACAACCTGCAGAAGACACAGCCACCTCAGGTTCTGAAAGGCCACAGGGGGTTGGTGCTCTTTGGGTTGGAGGATGGAGGGAGGAGCCCTTAAACTCCACAGGCCACAACCCCTCTCTGTCGACAGCCTCTACTCCAGATTGCTTGGGGCCCTCGGAGGTTGCTGCCACCCTCTGTTCTTTCAGAGCCTGGACTTGCCAGAAACAGCCAGTACTGGAGCCCAGATTCAAATCTTACAGCCTGCTGTGACTTTTGTTTTTGCAGTGCTGGGGTGATTGAACCCAGGGCCTCACGCTAGCTGAGCATGCACCTACCCTGAGCACACCTACAGTCTCTTCCCTCTGTCTGTAGTAAAGCCTCTATCCAATGGAGTACTGCTTCTTGAACATGAATGTGAATTACCTGGTTCAAATGCAGATTCCCCGGGAGCTCCCGGGTGGTGCTTGATCCACTTACTGCAAACTGAATGACTAGAACAGAATTCTTTCTGCCAGTGACTCTGACTGACCCTATTTGGAGGAAGTCCGTTTCCATGGCTTCACCCCAATATAGTGCTCATTGAACACTTTCACCCCAGAAAACAAAAAGGATAGAAGCAATAAGCATGAAACATTAAAATTTTACAGTTTCAGTTGGGAACTAGGAAATAAACATCTGGTTACCAAACCATTAAAGAAAAAGAAAAAAAAAAAAAACAACTCCCAAAATTCAAAATCTGTGGTGTTTTTTTTGGGGGGGTGGGGTAACAGGGATTGAAACCAGGGGAAGTAGGGGAGCTCAACCACCGAGCCACATCCCCAGCCTTTTTGATATTTTATTTTGAAACAGGGTCTCACTAAGTTGCTCAGGGCCTCACCAAGTTGCTGAGGCTGACTTTGAACTTCTGATCCTCCTGCCTCTGCCTCCACAGTTGCTGGGATTACAGGCCTGCACCACCCTGCCCAGCTCCCCAAAGACTCTTAAAGGCTGGTAAGAGCAAAACAGAAATTACTTACAAAATAAGAACAACTTGATTTCATGACTAGAGTCTTACAAACCACATGAATGTAAGTTAATTTGAAGATTGTTTTTCCCAAGTGGAAGGTACATGTTACTGAATATGGTAGTTTATTATAAGGATTTAATATTTGAAGATATTATAAATTCTTTCCTTTTTGTCCCTTCCCCACTCCTCCCCAGTACTGGGGATGGAACCCAGTGATGAACCCAGCCTAATTCTACCTTAAGATAAGAAGCCATCTTGTCACAAAGTCATGAAAAGTTAATTTCTGTTTTACTATAAATTACCACCATTTCTAAACTTGTTTGGAATTCCTCTCCATGCCTTGAACTCATCCATGCCTGGCTCCCCCTGACCAGATAACAACCCTCTCTGAACCTCAGTGGTGCCTCATAAATTCTGATGTTGGGATCTAAATTTATTCCCTACCTTGAAATGTTAAGCCATTTTAATCATTATGCTACTATTTGCCTTTGTATTGTGCTTGTCAAAATCCTGTTATCTGTAAGTTGTCAAGACACCCCCCTTTGCAACTTTTTATGCTATAAAACTATGCTCCTAGAGAGCTGGGGTACTGTTCTCTAGCCCAGGGTTTTTGGGAGAGACAGTCCTGGCCAGAACTACAAGCTTACTTTAATTTGATTTAAATTTGGAGTCGGTGGTCTTTTTTTTTGCGTTGGTTTAATACTCAGGGCCTCTGTTCTTACTGGGCATGAGCTCTACCACTGAAGTACAATCACAGGCCCAATGTTATACATTTTATAGCTTCCGAAAATAAAGGATATTCGTTTAAAGCAGATGATTACTTCCTCATTTTTCCGTTTTGAAAGTTCCAAAATTTATATTCCTTTTTCTTAAGACCTAATTTTTAGAATACAACTTTTCTTTAAGAAAGTTCCCCCTTGATATGTTTAAGGGAAAAGTGTGGCTAGTTAGGCAAAAATGAACTTGTGAAAGCTGTCACAACAATTAGTTAGCCCTCTGGAGGCCACAGCCCCTCCTGCATCAGCATGTTATACTAGAAATGATGAAATTATAATTCTAGGATGCAATCACTCATTGCAAAACAGTTGTGAGTTTATCTTAGGGTAAGGCCATGATGATTCTAAAGTTTCCTGGAACAGTCTCTGGATGCTCCTTGGGGGTCATTCATGTGTAACTCTGGATTTTAAACTGATTCATCTGGATTTTGTAGGAAACAGAAGTCACTACGATGTTGGTAATTCATAAGGCCCATCACAATACACTCTGGTGATATGAAAACACAAGTAACATCAATCAGGTTCCAGAAACACAGAGATTGGAATTAAACGGGGAAATTAGGAGCTGGCAGAGCAAATGGGGGAAAGCGAGGCATCCCAGAGATTAGTAATTACAAGAAGCCAGTACTCCCTTAGAGCAGAAAGGACCAAGATATGCGGTGAAGTCATATATACCAAAACCAGGACAACTTTGTGCATTGGAGCCAGAACTATGAGGAGGAGCTGCCCAGCCAGAGCAGGAACACAAGAGAAACTGCTGGAGATGCTGTCAGTCTCTCACCAGTGCCTCCCATGGACCAAATGTCTCTGACCAATGGCTGAGGAATAAGGGAAATGCAATCTACAGGAACAGGCCCCCTGTGGTGTGCATCAGGGCCAGGCTGGGCAGCAGGAATACCTAAGAGTAGTAGCACCTTTGTTGCCAGCATCCTTTCTCACAGTTCTGCCCACGTTCACTCCCATTCGATAAGGTCACAAGTTTAATTACTAGGACGGGGATTCCCTAATATGCCTTCTTTCCCTAGACACAAAATCTAAGCAATCCCTGGGGCCTTCCCAAAGTCCAAGCCCCTGTTCTCAGACGAATGGGTGGCTTCTAGCATTCTACTGTTCTGGGAACTGCACTGGGTAAGTACCACCAATTTCTTTCCTATGAAATAATGAGCAATAGATAAAGTGGAAATATTTGTGTCTGTGTAAAATTTTTAAATTGATTTTGTTTATTCATATATTTCACCTATTATATTTTATTATTTAAAACAGTTCTAATTTCTGTCACTGTTATGAGGTTGATATTATTTCTTTCTTTTTCTCATTTTCCATTTTGACTTCCTTTGGTGGTTGAGGGGTGTTTACCTAGTAAGATGATACAGACCTTTATTTCTTTTCTTTTTTTGGGGGGTGGAGGGCATACCAGGGATTGAACTGAGGGGCACTCAGCCACTCAGCCACATCCCCAGCCCTATTTTGTATTTTAGTTTAGAGACAGGATCTCACTGAGTTGTTTAGTGCCTTGCCATTGGTGAGGCTGGCTTTGAACCCTCAATCCTCTTGTCTCAGCCTCCCAAATTGCTGGGATTACAGGCATGTGTCACTGCACTTGGCTACAAACCTTTATTTCTGATTAGTAAGTTCTTAGTGGTCCTGCCTTGAATGACGAACTATAGTTTCCCATTAGATTTTACTTTTAGACACTGGTAATCCAAAGAAGAGCAAACTAAACCCTCTGAGGACCAGATCTAGTCCTCTTTTGTCCCCACTGTATAGCACCAGCATCCTCTTAAGGGAGGACTTGGAGGAAGATTTATAGATTATTCTATTTCTGACAATCCGAAGATTGTTTCTGTGTTAGGCCTGGTCTCCTCTTTAATAAGGGGTTGGTGCCACTGGCAAAATCTGGCACAGAAATCACTGTCTTTTGCGGCTACTCAAGCCACATTTCTATTGGCTAGACCTAGAACTTCTCTGCTTATATGGATTAAGTAGTGCTTTAGGGAGGGCCCCCATTGGTTTCGTTTTAAAGGTGACTGTGACTGTGGTTCATACCTGCTCAGTCTTCACCTTTGGGCATTATAGTAATGATGCTGCCTTTCTCTGTGGGATGAGCTCTGCTGGCCAGATGCCATGGCTCTCGGATCCCGTCTTCTGACTGGGTCAGAGAGCCTGTTTCATGGACAGTGTTCCAACGGCTCCTCACAGGGCTTTTCAAGGTTGCTGGCCCTCCTCTCTCCAAAGCATTTTGCAGAGTAAAGGATGTCTTAGGATCCTCCTGGGAGACATGGGTAGGTGGGTCACATAAAACAATTTCCTTTTGGGGGGGCAGGAGATATAGTTCAGATGGTAGAGTGCTTGTTAAGCATGAACAAGTCCCTGGGTTCAATCCTAATAATAATAATAATGATGATGATGATGATGATAATAATAATAATAATTTCCTTTCAACTTTCTCATAGTCCTGAATCTTTGAATTCCTTCTTTGAGGTTATGTCAAGGAGATTCTGACATCCTACCTTGTTAAACATAGTTCATTGCTAGGCTCAGATTTCAGTCAACCAACCAGATGTTAGAGTCACTTGCAGCTCTTCAAAGTAGCCTGTTATATCCAGAATCTGGGATACTAGATTTCATATCAATAAGTGTAGTCTAGCCCAATATTTTGTTCTATTTCAGTTTATTGTGGATATATAATGAAGAAAATCTTGCAATTATTTTGGTATAAAGCCATCTCCTCTAAGAACAGATCTAGATGCATGGATTTGATTCTTCTAAGTCAAAAGTGATGAGTGGAAGGGATGAAAAATTGAGAAATCTTAGGTATTACCTTGGAGGGTAATTCTTTAGGTAAGAGTCTTGAGGAAGAAATAGTGTGTGTCCTCAGACTGTGTGGAAGAAGACATTTCTGCTGGTAAGGAAGTCTTGGAGAACCTTGGGGTTCAAGGTACTCAGATTATTACAAATCCATGCAAATGACCCCATCTCAATCTCAAGTTCTCACTTCCTTTGCTTTACTTCTTTACTTTTTACTTATTTTTTTTTCAGTACTGGAGATTGAATCCAAGGATGTTCTATCCCTAACCCTTTTGATTTTTTTATTTTGAGACAGGGTCTCCTAAATTGAAGAGCCTGGCCTTAAACTTGTGATACTCCTCCTTCTGCCTCCTGAGTTGCTAGGATTACAGGCATGCACCACAATGCCAGCAGCCTACTCCCTTTACTAACAATGCCCTAACCTGAACATAGAGACCTGATAAGGCCTAGGGTTGAACTTATAATTCAGAAAGAAGCCTGTATTACTATGTTTTGGAATTAGTCCTTTGCCTGTGATATAGAAATAAGAAATTCTGTTATGTTTTAGTGTTTCTCTTTGTCTTAACTTGAACTGGAGTTAAGAGTCTAAACTTAGTTTTGTTTTTGGTCTTTTTTTTTTTCTTTTTAGTACCAGGGATTGAATCTGGGGGCCTCACACATAGTAGGCAAGTGCTATGCCACTGAGCCATATCCCCAGACTTTGTTTTTTTGTGTGTGAGCTGGTACAACATGAGGAAAACAGTTCTTTATTACTACTATACCTATCATTACTATCATCATTACTACCATACCCATCATTACTAAAATCATTGACTGTCATGCCCACCATTACTACCATACCCATCATCACTGCCATCATTGTTACTTCCATAACCATCAAGCCTGGATTTTCTCTAGCCTTCACCTCAAGCAAGGATGACAATTTAAGTCATTGGGATGTCACAGAATTGATGGAGCTCATTAATGCTTTCAAGCTAAATAGGTAAACAATCCCAGAATTCCTAGGACTACTTTTGGGATCCAGAATTGGATCAATCAGGCACCACTGATGGAAGAAAATGCATCTGACACCGAACAGACAAATTTCTGCTATGGAAGTGATTTGTACATTTGTACCAGATGGCCTCCCAGCAGCGGGATCCTCAGAATACTGCATGAGCTCTCTGGGAACGTTTTCATTTGCAAAGTGAGGTGATCTTATTTCTCTGTACTACTAAATTCTTCCAAGTGGCCGTGAACCATCTAGCTCTACTCCCATAGGTTCCGGCTGTAGTTCTTTGGGACCAAGAGGACATCAGACCACAGCTTAAAAATGGCAGCGAGGGGCTCTTCTCAGATAAGAGAACTAGTTACATCAAGTGTCTCCTTTGAAAATTAAGATGGGCTGGGAATGGTCATCCATACCTGTTGTCCCAGCTGCTTGAGAGGGTGAAAAAGGAGGACCCCTTAAGTCCAGGAGTTTGAGACCATCTTGGACAACATAGCCAGACACTGTTTTTTTAAAAAAATTAAAATTTAAATAAAGCAAAATGAGTAAGATTAGAAGCTCCTTGGATTTAGGAAAGTTTGGGCCCAATAAGCTGATCAAGAAGCTAACGTGACAAATTCCTAGGAAAAGAACGCAGAATAGAAGAAAGAACAGACTGGGGAGACTGAGGGGCAGTGAAGGCCTCCATCGAATGTCACCATCCACCTTGTGGCACACGGTCTGCCTTCTTTCCTCACTTGGGTTCCCTGAGAGCCTTTTATCTTTATTTTAGAGGATAAACAACAGAAGCAACAAAACCTCATGTTCTCTGTTCCTTTAAGGAAAAGATCTTGGCCTGGGGACAAAAAGAATATCTCACACATATCCTTATATTAAATGAAGCAGATTGTGTGAAGCTTGGTGTACTGGTGGGGGAAACTCTCTTTTTTTGAAATCAGATAACTTAAGTTTCAAATAAGTAGTCTACTACTTATCATTAGCCTGGCCTTGAGTGGCATCACTTCCCTGAACCTTAATTTCCTCAACTGTGAAATGAAAATACTTCCATATGGAATGCTCTTCCGGATCTGTAAATTTTGATTTGTGAACTCCTACCTATTCTTCAAAGTCTAGGTCAAGGGAAATCTCCAAAAACCCCAATTCCCTAAGGGAATCATCTCCCTCTCTGTTTCAGCAGACTGATATGAATCTGCCTCATATATTAGGGAATTGTGTAGCCATCTCATCTTGCTACCATGCCATGAGCATCCTTCAGTCAGGGACCTTGTCTAATCACCCTTTATTCCAGTGTGGCATCACAGAGAATCTCTTAGAGAAGAGGGGCAAAATAAATGTTTCTTAAGTAAAGCAAGGATATAACTACATCCTTTCTTTTAATTCTAACCCTCTTTATTTTATTTTATTATTTTTTAAAAATCGTATTCTAATTTATTATGTATGACAGCATAATGCAAATCAATTTATATTATACATAGAGAGCACAATTTTCATGTCTCGTTGTACACAACGTAGAGTCACACCCCTTGTGTCTTCATACATGTATTTAGGGTAATGATGTCCATCTCATTCCACCGTCTTTCCTACCTCTCTGCCCCCTTGCCTCCCCTCCCTACCCTTTGCCCTATGTGAACTTCATCTGTTCCTCGCATGCTTCCCCCTGCCCATCCCTATTATGAATCAGCCTCTTATATCAGAGAAAACATTTGGCCTTTGGTTTTTGGGATTGTCTTACTTCATTTAGCATTATATTCTCCAACTCCATCCATTTACCTGCAAATGCCATGATTTTATTCTCTTTTAGTGCTGAGTAATATTCCATTGTGTATATATGCACCCCTTTTCTTAAAAATGAAATTCCAAAGGAAGAACAGATTATTTATTCAGGTGTTTATCATATGCCATCATGTCTGAAATATCCCATGTGATAATTAGAAATTATAAAATTAATTTGCCTTTTGGCATTAAGTAATGTCATGCAAGTAATCTGAGTTTTCTTAAACTAAAATTTTAGTGAATGCAAATCTTGGACAACATAGCAAGACTCTGTTTTTAAAAAATTAAAACTTAAATAGAGTATTGAGAATGGAAAGAGATAAAGCCTGGTCTACTATCATTCTGTTAAGATAATTTTTAAAATTTAGGAAAAATAGGACAATTTTATAGGAGAAAGCACAATTCTTCCAATGAAAAAGAAAAAATGCAGATGGTAAAAATTAACTATAGTATGAGTACCATGTTTTGACCTGCTATTTAAATAATACAGCCAAGAAAATCCATGATATAATTTGAAAAACGATGTCATTCCATGTAAACTAGAAACAACCTTGGGAGGGCTATGGATATCACTCAATGGTAGAGCACTTGCCTAGCATGTGTAAGGACTTGGGTTCAATTCCCAGCACTGAAACGGACAAAGAACAAAACAATCAAACAAACAAAAAAACCCAGAAAACCAAACAAACAACAACAACAAAAAAAAACCCCAAACAAACAGAAAACCTACCTCTGAATTCCCTGCTTTCCTGAATGAGCCAGTCCTATATATATCACCCAGCTGCTAAATGGTTAATGATGATCTATCTGGGGGGACAGACACCATGCACTCCAACATGCCAAACAGCTGCTTGTTACCAGAACTAGTGTCCCGACAGTATTCTTTATATTCCCATGGAAAGAAAATGGTAAAGTCCACCTTGAAAAATATACGTAAAGTGGTTATACATTCCTATTCAACTGTGTTTAAATATTAACAAAATTGGTACACTTATTAATGGAAAAGAAGAAGCAATACATTTCCACAAGGGAATCAAGTTGACAGAACGCTCCAAAGGAATTAGCTGAGTTTGTCACTACTCATTGATGTGGAAATCTTTCCCCAAGTTTATAACATTGAAATTAGCCCACATCACAGTTCATGTAGATAAACTGATTTTTACTCAACAAAGTGATTCTATTCCTCATAGATATAAGTCAGAATCACAATATTCTCTCCTTATTCAAACAGACTACCATGATGTCTACAGATAAGATCCTTTGAGCATCATATTAAAGCTATTGAATATTGACAAATGACATCAGTGATATCCCAAGAAGGAAATAGGTAACAAAATCAAATAAGCTGACATAACAGCACCCCAGTGGGCCTGGCTCCCTCTCATCTTATTGGGGGTCCTGTCTTCTGGGCTATGGTTTATGGGGAATGCAATGACTGTAGTCAAGGACTTGTGGTTGAATGGATGGTGAGAGGGGCTGAGCGGGACAGATGGCAGGCTGGAGTGGGGAGGGGTAGGAGGGCTCCTGTAGCAGGTGCTGAGCAGAAAGAAGGTTTTTGTCTGTCAGACAGAGTGTGAAAGCCACAGGGCCAGAGCAGAAATGGTTCTGGAGTTAGAAATCAGCAGGGGGCTCCAGATGAGGTGGTGGGCTCCAGTATGAGGGAAAGCGGAAGGGCCAGGAAACCCAATTGAGAGGTCTGTCTGCAGGAGTCCAGTCCTTCATGTCTGGGAGGAGAACAATGACAAAAATGCTCCAGTCTGGGAGGAGCCTGGTATTCTAAGCAGATTAGGTGAACAGAGCCCTTGGGGCCAGGCTACATCTTGTTATGAGAACGGGGCCCAAGGTGGGGCTGAGTCTCAGGCACACGTGGATGCCAGGTGGCTAAACTGGGACATGAAATGGGGGCACAAAGTAAGCAGCAGGAGTTTGGCTCTTGTCTCAGGTCAGCAGTGGTGACAGGAAATGACAAGGAGGAACAATCGAGCCTTCAGGGAAGGATCAAGTAGTCCTCATGCCAGGAAGCAGAGTGGGACTTGGAGGATGATCAGGCTGCACCGTCAGGCCCAGGGAAGGCTGTTGAGAGGCTATCAGGAGTCTGAGCAGCAGAGTGCTGGTTGTGGTTCTGCCACCAAATGACAGATCTCTTGGAATCCTTTTCACTCTTCTGAAAAACAGCACACCACCACCAGTCTCCCCTACCAGTCTGGGTAAGCTTTCAATTTCCATCTATGCCTCCTTGTTACCCATCTGGTCTTTGGGAATATAGAATAACTCTTTTCTCTCGTCTTATGCTCTCTCCCTGGATTCCCTTCTCTACTCCCAGCACTGACCTCTGTCTCTGACCTCGGTGTACTAGCCAGAGCTTGTTAGGTTAGTTAACTGGTTTATCTGCTGTAACAGATATATGACAAATAGGTACACACAACAGAAATGCAATTTTCCCCCAGGTAAACAGCTAGGTTGATAAAGCTCTGCCAACTTTAATAGGTAGCCTCACGGTTGCCCTGTCAGTTCTGGCTAGCACAAAGGGATGGGGCATAAGGGAGCATGAGTAGACATTTTATGGGCCAGGAATGGAAGTGACATATGCTTTTGCTTGTAATCCACTGCCTTGAACTCAATCCCACAGCCACACCTAACTTCCAGAAGTCTGGGCAAGGTGGATAGATGATGAACCCAGGAAGTAGAGGACACAGGGCATAGTGAGCAGCTGAGAGTCTCTGCTGTCTTCATCCTTAAATTACAATTATCTTCAAGCTCTATCCTTTGGGTACCACGCAGGAACTTCAAACTAACTCTGTTCAAAGTAAAATTCATTAATGTCCCCAGTAAAACCTAATTTTCCACTCTATTCCTTCCTCTGTCAATGTCCACCCTTTCAAATGTCCAACGACAAAGCTTTGAGGAAGCTCGACTTCTCCCTCTCCCCATGTTCAACTCTCAGCATGTTTTGGTTGTGGCACGTAAGAAGCACACGTCATATTTCCTGCTCTGGGACCATAACTGATTGCCGCTGCCCCACTCTGTCTGTCTGTTAAGCTCTGAGAACACCTCTCCCTCACAGTCTCCCCCAGGCCACCACTGCAGGGTGCAGGACTCCTGAGGGACACTGCTGGCTGGGGGACTGCCCATCAGCTTGGCAGAGCTTACATCTCTGCTGATCTGGACACTTCCCTATTCAGCCCACTTTTCTTTCCTCTCCCTCACTGAGGTCAGACCTGCCTTGCAGTCTGTGAGTTTTCCCCATCTTCTCTGTTTCCTCCTTTACCTTTCACAATCCCTCATCCATTTCTTGCCAGGTTGGGAGTATAACTCAGTGATAGTACACTTCCTAGCACGCGCAAGGCCCTGGGTTTGGTCTCCAGCCCTGCAACAACAATTTTAAAGACTAAAGAAAATCTCTTGCAAATAAATCAAATCCTGTATTGCCTTCTGCTTCCCAGATGACCCAAAATAAAGTTCTTTTCAAAGTTTTCCTCTCTTTTCTATTCCCATTGCTACAGCCTTCACCTTTGCCAGGCTTCCTAAAGGTCTCCCAGGCTTTGATCTGGTTCTTTCCATAGGTACTTCCCAAACACAGGTATGAACCTGCCCCCTCTCCTGGTCAAAAGCCTTCTGTCATTCCTACCTGTCATCTCTAGAGTCCACTTACGTTTTTTGGACCATCATTCAAAAACCTTCATAGTCTCTTCCAAACCTTGCTTCCTGCATCATCTTTCCCTCTTCCACACCTAGATGACTTGCTTTCCGCTGATTATACAGTATTCCCACTTTGGGCTCCCTGTACCTGCTTCCACCCACTTCTCATTCTGTCAAAATCCTATTTATATATGTTCATTACAATCCAGCTCTAAACTCCCCTTAATGCTCAAAGACTTGTTTCTTTCCTCTTCTGGACTCGTCTCACAGCACTTGGTTCATGTTCTTTACTATGCAGATCTTTATTTAAACACCTGTCTTTCTCCTCCACCTGAAGTCAGGAGCAGCACTTCATTTACTTATTCATTCTGAGTTCCTAGTTTCTGCACTTGCTGTAGGAGGTAATCTAAAAGAGATCATCATTCCTGCCCCAACAGCCTTTTTTCTAGTATATCTCCAGTATTAAGTAGTGCTTTTTTTTTACAACAAGTGCCTCAGTTTGTTAAATAATTATAAAAACGATCATTATTTTATATTCCCTACTAATCAAACAGTTCATGGAGATGCTGAGACAAGTATACTAGGAAGATAAAATGAAATTGTGGTTGGAACATCTGCAGAAAAACTTCACAGATATAAGTGAATTCAGCCAGAAACACTTGAGGCAAAAGGAGGGAAGAGTGTTGGAACACCCAAATTAAAGGGCACAGCCTCTGTGTTTGAAGCTAACAAGAACCCACATGTCGGCAAAGACACCAGACGTGTCTCAGAATCATTTCCAGAAATAACCCATCCTCCAGTTAGCTTTTGGGGAAAGGCACTGATGAGATGAGATGCCTCCCAAATGTCCCTGGGCAGCAGCCAACCAAAGCATAGTCATGGGCTCAGACGCTTGGACTCATAGCTGAAGGCACTTGGGGTGAGAAACTCCAAAGACAACCCTTCATCATCTTCTGTTCTGTTCATTTTCAAACGAGTGTGTCATCTTTTGTAAGCTCAGTGCTCCGTCTAGAGTTGGACAGTCCTAAGTATTTATTCCTTTTCTAATTCACGGGTTTTTACTCATCCTTCTAATTGAATTAGATTTTTTTTTTTTGTATTTTGGCAAAATGCCAACACTGGATTTCTGTAGAAATGAAGTATGCAATCTAGAAATTTAAGCAACACTATGAAAACAATTTAAAATCTCCCTGAATCTTACCACCCAGAAGAAACTGTCATGAATATTTAATGAATAGAAATCTCTCCATGCATACCTAAACACAGAGAAAAAAATGATATTAAAATGAGATAATCTAATCTTAATTTTAAATTTTTATTTAAAGCTTTATCTCCAAGTACAATATGTATATAGAAAAGGGAAGAAGTGAAGATTATAAATGCAATAATTATCACAAAATAAATACATATGGAAAAGCATAAATACAAGGAAAAGGCAAAACTATTTTATGCTATTAGAAATCAGGATAGTGGTACTTAGGGGAAAAAGGGAGGGAAAGGTAATGACTTTTGTGGGTGGTGAAGGGAGTTTTGGGGATGTTAGTGATGGTCTTGAGGGTGGGATCTGCTGTGGAAGAAAACAATCTTAGGCTGGTCTAGTGACACATTCCCATTTCCCAAACCTGAGGGGGAGTCTGACAGGACTACAGAAAACCTACCAGAGGTTTTGCCTCAAAATGGACTATTTGGTTTCTATAGAAATAGAGTTATGGGGATCAGTGGAATTACAATGGTAAATGAGGAGAACTGGATTTGCATATCCAAGTCATCCTTCCATTTATTCCTTAGACAATCATTTATGTGCACAGTGGCTCCTCATGTGTTATATCCATTCCATCTTGCTTTGGAAGGTATTCTTCTCCAACAAGCTGACAGAATCAGGGCCACCTGGTGCTGCTTTGTCCTTCCTGTTCCCTTCTTGTACTTGGAGATAAAGCTTTAAATAAAACTGGTAACCATCAACGAACACGGTCTGACTTTCTGTCTTCACCCACATGGCTGTTCCTGCAGAGTGTGGGATAAAATAGAAGGCAAGCTCTTCATTGGTATCTTCATCTCTGTTTAAAAGTCAGCCTTTCGGAGCACCATCCTCTACCACCATCATGGACACCTCTTGGGCCTTTTCTCAGCATTTTCTGTTTAAGTAGCATTGCTGAGAACAATGTAATCGCCTCAGAGCCACAGACGGGAATCCTGCCGAATAGACTTGTACAGACACTTTGAACACACCCACCCCCTAGGGCCAGGCTGTTCAATACTGTCAAAAGCAAACTTTCCACCTATTCATCAAGTGCAGAAGGAGGAATGTTGACAGGTTGCCAGGGGAAGAGACTTTTGGAAGGAGGGGTCTTGGTCTTCCTGAGAAAATGCCTGTTTTAAATGCCGAAGGTCTTCTCTGATTTAAGGGAGGTGACTCAAAATGGGGTAGGGAGGAAGAGCATGAGGAGAAAATTACCTCTAGATAGGGAAGAGAGGTGGGGGGGGGGAAGGGAGGGAGAAGGGGAATTGCATGGAAGATGGAAGGAGACCCCCTTCGTTATACAGAATACGTGTATGATGATGTGAGGGAAAAAAAGAAGTGGGTCACATTAGACTGGGTAGAGAGAAGTGATGGGAGGGGAGGGGAGGGGAAGGGGGAAGGGAAGGACAGCAGAATAAAATAGACATTATTATTGCTGTGGGTATATACGTGACTGCATGACCAATGTGATTCTGCAACCTGTACACTCAGAAAAATGAGAAATTAGACCCCATCGGATTCAAATGTATGATATGTCAAGATCATTGTACTGTCATGTGTAACTAATTAAAACAAATAAAAAAAGAAAATGCCCATTTTTCTTAGCAAAACGGGAGACAAGTGAAGTTCTTAGCAAAATAGGAGACAAGTACTGTGCAGATTCTCACTTAGGCAATGTTCAATTCTTTTGCAAGTGTTTAATTCTTCATTGGCATGCTGCGTCAGAGGCTACTCTGAGAGTATGCTTAGACTTTTCTTCTTGAGAGATGGTCAGTTTCTCTTTGGTATCTCTCATCTGTCTCTCTCATCTAGCACCTGTCTACTGCATCTATCATTTCTGACTATCATCTATTTCTGAACATAGCATTGCCTTCGAAGACAGACAGGGCCATCCTTCTGGGAGATTTGAATTTAAAAGAAAATGTGGATATCTTTTCAGAGGCTTCTGACCGAGACTTTTCACTTCACTCCCCACTACCTGGGCCCTATTGTGTTAAGACAAACTCTCCATTTTCTGAGGTTCACTATGCTTTTGCTTATATCCCTTCTCCTGAGCACTTCCTCCTGTCTTCTCCTTTAGGATTTGGTTTGGACATCACCCACTCTGGGCACCTTTCCCCTCCTCTCATCTTTGTTACAGAACAGCCTGGGCTCTCATGACCTCCCGAGGCCTTGAGAGGATCCATTCATACCCGCTTCTTAGAATGGAGTCATTGCCCTATCCAAGATGGCTCTGAATGGCGGAGGAAGGGTCCTGTGTTCTCAAGGTCACCTTTGTGTCAGTTCCCAGCCTTGGCCAAGCTGTTCTTTTCTCTATATCATAACTGTTCCTTTACCTCTACCTGGGCATCAACCCACCAGGAATCAGAGCTCCTTCTCTTTGATCCCCTCCTTAAGGTGAACAGAATCCTGTTGGAAGCTACAGAGTGTTCACTAAAGATTTATGGGTCACTGCAGGCACTTTTAAAAGCAAAGCACTTACTGGGTATGGTGGTACATACCTGTATTCCCAGCAACTTGGGAGGCTGAGGCAGGAGGATCACAAGTTTAGGACCTGTCTCAGCAATTTAGTGAAATCCTGTCTTAAAAAAAAAAAAAAAAGTTCTGGGAATGAAGCTCAGTAGTAGGAGTGGCTTCAGGATTAGTTCCCAGTAATAGGAAAATGAATGAATGAATGAACAAAAGCAAAGCACTTAAAATTCATATCACTCTTCAAAGGGGCCATCCTGCCAGGATCTCTCATGGTCAGACCCCTGTTCTCATTCTCTCTCTCTTTCAAGAGCTCCCACTTAATTCCTCTGACAATACCTAAATTCCCGTGTGCCAAATTCTACCCCAGCAGTTTACCAAGTTACTTTTCCAAATATAGCCAGGGCTCTCCCAATGAAGAAATCGGGTGCTGTTTGGATGATACAGTATTCTGTTCAGTAACTGTCACATTAGTGTATTCATCTATTTCTGCCTCTTTTTGTTTACTGTGATGAACCTCTCTGGAGGCAGAAACCTCATCTGTGGATCTATAAACCCAGTTGCTCAATAGATCCAGCTGTTACTGTGACCAGAAGAGAAGAGAGAAACAGGCCCATCAGGCACTGTGAGGGTCACACCAGGCAGCCTGTTGCTAGGAGATGAGGCTGCTTTTCAGAGGGGAAGGATGTGCAGTGTTGCTTAGCAACATCCCCACTGTCCTATCACTCAGAATGGACAGGACCAAACAATTCTTAAAGCCAGGGTCTTTTCTTTTTTTTAAATTGATTTCAGCCAAAAATAGGTATATCTTTCCTTCTGTTACAGCCAAGGAGATGTACTTCTTAAAGTGCATCTTTTGTATTTTGTCTACTACAAGGGCAAAAAATATGGAGCATCCCAGATATTCACATCCAAGAATTTACTTTGTCAGAGGGTTAAGTCAGAGGGGTGTTTGGGAGGATTTCCAAGAGCCCACAACCTGCTTTCTTTTCCCTGCAGGGACACATTCATTTAGTTTTGGCTCTCACCCCTGCTGTGTCTGGAGTGCTGCCCACCTCTCTCCTGTGGCTCAGAGTAAACTCGCTCACTTGGCATGGCCAGGGCTCACAAAGTCCAGCTGGTCATCAAGGACAGAAAGGCTTACTGGCCGTGGCTGAGGTTTCCCTAACTAGCTTAACCCAGGAAAAACATTCAGATTTATTGTCTACCTTTGTATGATTTAAATTCCTTGAAGACATTTATTTGCATTAAAAGCTGCACATGAGTCAAAGACTCATAAGCAACGGGCCAGATTTCCCTTGATTTATTCCAGAGAGTGCACAACATGCACTCTGAGACTGTTTTCCTTTTCTTTCCCTTTCCTACTGGCTTCCACAAAGGGGAGCATACCCTGGTAGGGTCCAGGGTGCAGGCCAGGTTGAAGGCTAGCTGCCTGCTAGTCTGCATGAGACAGGGAAGGCCCCTTTGCCGTGGATCAGTGGAGCTCGAGGAAGCTCACAGGGGTCCCACCAGGTGAGACTCAGAAAAATCAGAGCCCTTCCTTCATTCAGCATTCATTCCACAAACACTTATTGGGTCCTGCCAGGTGTCCTCCTGGAAGAGGAGGTCTACCAGGCAAAAAGGAGGTGCTCTCTAAGCTCCAAGCTCTGGGTCTGGCCAGGAACCAGGCAGGAGAACCACCTTTCTCCTTACAGCTCTTAGAGGATGCTTTCTAATGTGTTACCTCAATGAATTAACAAGTATAGAACTGCTGCTCCCAGGGGAAACATAAAATTAGGTCCTGTCGTAGTGAGGGCTTTTTTTTGGTCATAAATATGTAATTTTTAATGTGTATGTCTGTTTAAATACCTTATTTAATACATATTGTGGATCCATTGACCTTGAACTTTTGCCAGTAACACTATTGCTCACACTTGAAGAAAGCTTTTCTGGTTCATGTATTTTTAATTTTTTTCCTTAAGGCATATTTTAGCCTTCTTGCACTTAGGGATACTAGATGACACTTCCAAACTGGGGACCATGTTAAATAACAAAATCACCACCAAAAAGTATCAAAATGCCAAAAAAAAAAAAATGCAAAACAACAACAAAAAAGACTACCACCACACACACAGTACTACATAGACCAAGAAAAGACTTTTGTTCATAGTAGGAGAACTATAGTAAAATGACAGGGCATGGCTTTATTTGACCTTAATTGGTAGGTTACCTGTCCATCACTATGACAAAATTGTTGAGAAAATCAACTTTTAAAGGAGGAAAAGTTTATTTTGGCTCTTGGTTTTAGAGTTCTTGTTGCCTTTGGGCCTGTGGCAAGGAGTTTATGGCCAAAGAAACTGCTCACCTTATATGATGGGAAGCAAGAGACAGGGGGAGGGGAGGGGGTGTCCCAATATCACCTTCAAGGGCACACCCCCAAAGACCTAACTTTCTCTGCTAGTCCTCATCTTCTAAAGGTTCCACACCACCTTCCTCTAGTGCCATAGGCTGGGGACCAAACCTTAGCATATGGGCCTTTGTGGGGGGACATTTAAGATCCAAACCATAGTATTTGAAAACTTGCATATCAGATGACTCAAAGTTTTTGCCATTCTTTGTATGTCTGGAAAAACATCATGAATATTGATTATGAGGTTACAAATAAATTTCAGAGAATATAGGTGATTTTGCAAATATAGAATCTATGATTAGTGAGGATTAACTACATATAAGTGTGTATATATGTGTGTATATGGTATTATCTATGAAAGTTGAATATATATGTACATATACACACACATACAGTACATTTCTGATGAATGGCAACAATTCCCAGAGTGCTAAGGATGGAGAAATAACCAGGAAGCAAGGCCCTGGGTTCTTGAGAGACAGAGTGGTCAGGTCTCTAGGAGTCATTTGCAGTGAACTGGCATTACTTTGGAGATTGGCAGGCCCCACCAGGTTCCCATAACTTTGATTCCTTTTGTCCTCGAGACTTGATTGGGTCTTATGGCGTGTCTTGTTCTTTATTCTGGCAGTGGAGGTTCATGGACCACTTACCTCGCGATGTTTATGCAACACTTACTACTTGCAACCAGCCTTTCTCCATGTTCCTCAAACCTGGTGGAGATCAAATGGTTTCCCAAGACTTTCCTTGGAGATTCTGATCTAGTTAGTCTGAAATGGGGTATTGTACCCCAGGCTCTTATTCTAATCAAACAAACATAGGAAACAGCATCTAGTGGAAGGAGCCATTATTTTGAAAAGAACAAATGCATTACTGTAAATAGGGAGATAAAAGTTTGAAAATAATTCGAAATATTGTGGAAATATGATAATTTTCTGTTGGAGATAAGGAGGAGGATCTTGATGATGAATCAGATGAATCTGGTAGGAAATTTGCTAGATTAAAACACAGGAAACCCAGTAAAATTCCAACTGGATGCCTAATTGAATTTCAGATAAATAATGAAAAATGTTTCATTATATCCCAAATATTACATGAGATGTTCTTATACTAAATATCTTATTGTTCTTTTTCTGAATCAGATTTAGCTGTATTTTTATGTGATATATTGGGCTTGTTATCCAGGATGGGGTGGAGGAGGCTGTAGGCATTTGCTTAGGTTATCTGTAAACAGGAATGGACAGGTGTTGAGAGCCACAGTTTACATTTTGCTAGAAGGAATGGTTGAAAGGTGACCCTGCTCCGGGAATAGGGCAGCTCTGGGATTAGGGTGGATCCTGCTGGGAACAGGGTGGCTCCGGGATTAGGGTGGATCCTGCTGCGTGGGCGCCCACTACTTTGGAGTTCCTGTTGAATTCTTGCGGGGGTTCCGAAAGAATTGGCGCACGGAGCCGATGGAGGGAGTGTATTCCCGGGAAGTGTGTGTACAGTGCCGGTGAGAGTTCGGGAATAAAGAGTTGCTGTTTGAACCTACAAGGCTTTGTGGCAGCTTGATTATTTTGTGCCCAGCCAGACTGCGGCATTTGGTGGCCCGTACGGGAACGCCTGAAGCTTGGAGGTAAGTGAAATTGCTCACCCCAGAGGAAGATCGAGAGAATGGGTGACCATTTAAAAAAACAATGTGTTTTTGTTTTGATTTATTTTGTTTTTATTTCAAGTTGCCTGTCCCTAGAACTTTCTCAGGCAAACTGGGGAAAATGGTTGGCTCAAGGTTTGAAGTTGTTCGCCCCTGAGGAAGAGAAATTGTTAGAGGAAGGAGGCACCCCAGTAAGACCAACAACAGTTAGGACATTGTTGATACAATACAAAAATGTAGCCCATGGTTTTTTAAAGAGGAGTTGTTGAATATATCACAATGGGACCATCATGGTATCCTGTAAAAAGATTTTTCTTCAACAAGAAAGAGATGGCTAGTTCTCTTTACTACACTTGTTTAAGATCTTGGTTTTTACAGACATCTGATTAATTTACAAAGCTAAAGTGTTGAAACATCAATCACTCAATATAAAATCAAGTACTCTTTACTTATTAAGTTCCAAAAGGTAATATATTTAAACATTATGTGTGTTTTCATAAATTGGTAAGTTGAAAAAAAAGTTTAATATTGCTTTGTGTCTGTGTCTTTGCTGAAACAAGGTTACCAAGAATTAAGATTCTATCAGGTGTAATTTATATACAAAGAGTATAAGAAGTTTCAGAACCCAAGGAGACTCAATTGCAATGCGGCAGACAGGCTAAGTGGATGGTGCACAGGAGGTTAGGATGATGATAAAAATATTTGATGACTATATATTAATAGAGAAAGGCACTGCTTTAAGTACTTCACATTAACAGATTTACCCCATTCACTGACATTTTATATAGATCTTCTTCTTCTTCCTTTTAAAGTTTTGGAAACAGAGGCAAATAGAGGTCTACTAACTTGCCCAAACCCTGGCTACAAGGGACTGAATGGGAAGCAGCTCCTTCCAGAAGTCTTACCCTGTGTCCACCAGGAAGCCACCAGACTGGGCTGCCACGCGGGAAAAAAGAAAGGTTTTCTCCAATGTCAGGGTTTGTTACCTGGACCCATGGGGATTGGTGATCCACGGATGATCTCTGAACCCACACACCCTGTTCACGAATGTACTCAACAATATTTACTGTGTGCCTGCTATGTGCCTCAAACCGGCCCAGGACTTCAGGATGTGATGGTCGACAAAACAGACCAGTAACTCCCTGGGTAGAGTTTTCAGAGTGGAAGACAACACCCAGCACTTCTGCTGGAATTTGCCAAAGACCTCAAAATGGGTGTCAGTCTAGGGCAGAAGCAGAACTGGGACATGACTGGGACAAAGAATCACCTGTCTGGGGAGATCCCCCACCACCTTCTTTGATCTACTTGAGATGGGCATTCCTATCTAACCCAGCTCTTCCTCATGTCATGGTTTTCCCATAGTTCCCTCAGAAGGCAATGGGGAGGGCTGGGAATGTAGCTCAACGGAACAACAGAAGCCTAGAATATTGAAACCCTGAATCCAATCCTAGTATTGCAAAACAAAAACAAAACAAAACTAACCACCACCGCAACAAAATCACTAATGTGAACTGTTGTGGCAACCATATAGGGCAGGCAGCCTGCTCTATGTCTCTGCCTTTATTAAAAACAGTTCACTTTTTCTTGCACCCTACTGTGCCTCTACCTAAGGCAACAATTTAAGTCTGCATATTCTTATTTCTAAGCATTATTATAACCAGGATCATAGTGAAGAAAAATGCAAATCAAAACTGCCAGATCATTTTTCATTTCTCAGATCCACAAGCATCTTCAAGGGTGACCTCCTGCAATAGAGGTGGAAGAAGAAGATAGGTGCTCTCTCTCATACACTGCGGGGGAGAGTATAATGAAACACACTTTGGGGAAAGCAGTTTGGTAATATCTACAAAAATTAAAAATATATTCCCATTTGATTCAGCAATTTTTCATATAAATTTGCCATGCAGCATAGACCAAAATCTTGGTAGAAGAATATTTATCACAGCCCTTGGTGTAACAGTAAAACTGGTTAGATCTCACTTTCTTTATAAAACGGAACTCCACTATCCATTAAAAAGAATGAGCCAGGAAAGTCTATGCTGACATGGAAAAATTCCCTTAGATACGTTTCTTCATCCACTGTTGAAGGGTTCATCCAACAGTCTAATTACCGTGCAGCTATCACTGTGCTAGGTAGCAGAGAAGAGAAGGGGGCCTTAATCAGAACCCAAGGAGACTCAGTTGCAATGAGCAGGTGAACAAGGACGGCTCTAGGAGGCAGAGGGCAACGGGAGAGGGGGGAAGGAGCTTAAGGGAAGAGCGATGGGCAGCAGGATCTGATGGCACTATCATCAAGTTCTACCAGGACTGAAGTTCTAGAGACCATTGGGAACCTTAGCAATGGCTATGTCAGTGGGGACAGCTACAGAAGAGCAAAGAGCTAAACAAAAACAGATCAGGATATAGAGAACTCATTGAGAATGTGTTTCAGAATCAAAGGAAGAAATAAGGTGGTGCTTTGAATCTAGCGAAGAGAGAGTTTCTTTTCTTGTTTTCCCCTGTTGTTGGGGCTGGAACCCAGGGTCTTGCCTGTGCTAGGCAAATGTTCTACCACTGAGCTTTATCCCAGCTAGAGCCTGAGGTTCAGTTTTTTAAATGAGAGAGACATGAATATATGAAAACCAAAGGTAAGAATTTATCTGCAGTATGTCACTAAGTAAACAACAACATCCATCTGGATGAGCACGTTTGTGTGTGTGTGTGTGTGTGTGTGTGTTCCCATTTATGTTAAAATGTAAAGGCTATTTATATGCTGGTGTAGACACAAAGCTTTCCTTCTGGAAGGACACATAAGGAATGATTAATAGTAGTTACCTTTGGAGGGAGCTAATGTGGTAGAAAGGAGACATGATTTTTACTTTTTGTTTTAAAGTTTATAACTCTCTTATTCCCTCAACCCAAATCCCTAATTTTCAGTGTAATTGAATTGGCTAAGCATTGAGAAGAAAATAAATTCTAGTGAAGGGGGGGTTCAGCTAAACCTTAACTGCAAATAACCCTCCCATTCCCATCCTGCCCTTTCAGGGTTTTCATTTTAAAGCCTCTGTCTGTCTTTATCCAGATAAACGCTCTGGATCACAAAGACAAGGGAAGCATTTCAAGAATGTGGGGCCCCCTACTCCTCACTGGGGACCCTGTTCCTGTGCCAGGAGCTGAGGAAGGTAGGAAGGAGTTGTCCTCCCGCAGAGTGGGGGTCGGGTCGGGTGTGGGGGTGGTATGGGGATTTAGGGTGTATTATCTGGGGGAGCTGCAAACACACTGGTGACCTATTGCCACCTCCGATCAAATAAATCTGAACTCTTGGAGCCGGGTGGGGTGAGGGTGAGGGCAGGCATTTGTTTTCTCAGAAATCTGACTTTCAAACCAGAATCTGGAACTAGGGCTCTCAACCCTGCTGTGCATCAGAACCACATATTCATGTGAAAAATCTACTATATCTGTCCCCACAAAGGACCACAGATGACTTTGAAAACATACTTTTGTTCTCTTACTGCTCTAAGGGCTGGAAATTTGAGATCACAGTGTCTGCAGATTGGTTTCTCCTTGGCTTTGTAGATGGGTGTCTTCTCTCTGGGTCCCCATCTGGTCATCTCTCTGTGTGTGCCTGTATTTTCCTCTCCTCTTCTTAGAAGGTCACCAGTCATATAGGATTAGGATCTTCCTAATGACTTCATCTTACCTTAATCTCTTTATTGGCTCTGTCTCTAAATACAGTCAATTCAGAGGTTCTGGGGGGTTATCATAAGAATTTTGGGGGGAACATTACCCATAACAATGTGCAAGCTTCATCTTAGGCCAGTGAAGTCAGAATCTTTGGAGGTGGCCCTGAACATAATTTTGTTTTCTTTCTGCGTGTGGTGCTAGGGATTGAACCTAGGGCCTTCCTCATGCTAGGCAAGAACTGAACTATGTCCCTACCCTTTTGAATTTTATTTTCTGAGACAGAGTCTCACTAAGTTACTCAGGCTTGCCTTGAGCTTGGGATCCTCCTGCCTCAGCCTCTGCATTAACCGGGACTATAGGTCTGTGCCCTAGGGCCAGCAAATGTTCTTTCAACTGCATATGAATCTAGTGTGCAGCCCAGGCTGAGGAATGCTGGTTAGAAGAGTACTCAGGCAGTAAGGGGAGGAGCACAGAGATGGGCAGGCTCCCATACAGCACAACCTGCACGTCGCAGCCTTGCTGGGTGTTGCTATCTTATGAAATCATTGTGTAGTAAGTCATTGAAATCAAAAGGGTTATAGGTAGTCCAGCAGGCAGCAGCTACCTCCTTAATCCCATCCTTTCATTTCCTTCCAGTTTGGAATTCCATGTTTGATGAGTTCAATGAGTCTTACTTTTAATTGGAGTGTAACTGGAATACCCCGAGAACAGAAAGAATCAAAATTACAAATGAGTCTCAGATAAGCTAATGATGAGGCTGAAGAGAGACCAGGCAAGGTGACAAGTGCAGGAAGGCAACAGCCAGAGGGTCTGAAGAAGTTTGGCCACTCTGGTCTGTTCCCTGGTGTCTCTTCCTGCCTGTGCACCTGTCAGGTCAGAATGTGATGCTGGAGCTGCCCCCCACCCCCATGAGGAGGCGTGGCCTGGGGGGGGGGGGCTCTCAGCATATGTGGGAAGAGCCCTGCGAGCTGAAGAAGCCATGGCATTGTGGGGCTATCCAATTCCTGCACTACTCCATCTTGGTACCTTCTGTTATTGATCTGGTATTTTCTATTCCTCACAGCCAAAAATCATCCTAAAATTTCAGTCACTTACTCCATGACCACGCCAACAAATCAGATCCATTTGGATGAGCTAAAAAGCAACGACAAATTTCTAGGTTTCACACCCAGAGATCCCAATTTAATTGTTTCACAGAGAAGGAAAGTGTAATATTGTAACAGAGCAATTTGAGGAGGCACTTTTTTCTTTAGTTTTGTTGTTGTTGTTGTTTTTAATTAGAGGTTTATTGTTATGTGTAGTAGTTGGGTTTATCCTGACAAACTCATATATGCATGAAATTCAATTTCAGTCAGGGAGGCACTTTTTAAAGAAAGTATTTCCTCAAAAAGATCTCCCCCTCCCCCACGTAGAGCTACTTCTTCCTCCCCCCACCAACCTCTCCCTAATCTATTCCTCCATTCAGCATTCTTTATCAATTGTATTCTAACTTTCTTTTTTTAAAACAGTACTGAGGATTTAATCCAGAGGTGCTGTATCACTGAGCCCATGTCCCCAGATCTTTTTATTTATTTTGAGACAGTTTCTCGCCAAGTTGCCCAGGCTGGCCTTGAACCTGCAATCCTTCTGCTTCAGTTTCCTGAGTTGCTGGCTGGTATTTGCAGGTTTGCTCTTGTGGCCCAGTTTATGGTATTCTAAATTCTAAAGAAAGCCCTCTGCAGTACCTATCCTCTCCTCAGCTCAAAAGATAATGTTTTTATCTAAAAAGAAGATGCAGGTGCTGGCACCAGGAGATTAGAGTTCTCTTTGCTGTGATAAGGAGCCAAGGGGGAGACTTAGCCTTCCAGAAAAGGAAGGCCAGGATGTCTGGGAAGTGGCTCAATTCAGTGAAATTCCTGCCTTTGTTCCACTTTGTCCTCTTCCCCCTCATAAAACTTTTCTGTATTCTGAGCCTCTGAAAATGGAGATTTGAGGGAGAAAGTTCTCTATCTTCTAGCCAGCCTGGAATAAAACCTGTTTTCTCTCAGCAACTTGCCTCCTGAGCTTTAATGGAGTCCAAGGAGTGGTGAAGTGTTTCCTTTCCCAGTTTCAATATCTCAACCTAATAACATACGTAATTGGTGTTCATCCCTAGTTCCTGGCAGAGGGCTCTTTAAACCCTTTGTTTCTTAAGTGATAGAGGTGAAAGGAAAGTCTTTTGTTACTCATACTCATTCCCTTTCAAGCATATCAACTTGAAAGAGTTTATATCAATGAGGTGACTTAGAGGATGGGGCAGGTCACTAGAGGAACCAATCATGGGAATAGAGGGGTTGGCACTTTCAGCTCCATACCCTGGAATTCTGAGAGATATGCTAGAAAATTCTTGAACCCAAGGATTCCACAGTTTATAGCCAGTCATCAGAATTTTGAGTTGGTCCTGGGACTTGAAACTGGCATGTGAGGTGAGGGAGTCTTGTGGGACTGAGCCCCTTATCTGAGTGGTCTGCACTAACTCTGGGCAGTTAATGTCAGAATTACTTAATGCGAGGGGAAATCACACATTTGGTGTCAGAATTGTTATATGATAGTGAAGATAAAGTTTATTTACCTTTTGGAAAGGCATTGGACATATAAAATTATTTATTTACTGTTTAGTGGTGCTGGAGTAGAACCCAGAGCCTTGCATACTTGCTAAACACACATTCTGCTAGTGGGCCACATCCCCAGCACATTGCTAGTGGTTTTATTATTATTATTTTTTCAGTACTGGCAATTGAACCCACTAAGCTACACCCCTAGTCTTTAAATATATATAAAAAATTGTTTTTAAATTTTGACCCTGGGTCTCCTACATTGTCCAGATTGGCCTTGGATCTGCAATACTCCTGCCTCACCCTCCCAAGTTGCTGGGATTATAGGTGTGCACCACTGTGCCTGGCAGTGCTGCTCATTTTAGAAACTGGCATAGCATTGAGAACTGCTACTGTGCTGTGAAAGGGAACACCAAAGCAGCTTCAGAATCCTTCAGGCCAAAGTGGAACCAGGTGGTGGGAGGGGTGTTGCACACCAAGCAGAAGTGGGCCAGGGCCCTTCTGTCCTATATCGTTTGTGTAGGGTAAGGCCAGCGCATTGCAAGTTCATGGACAGGATATAGCTGGTAGAGCTATACGGAGCTCAGTTTCTACCTAGGACCAGTGCTAGACCTAGGATCTGGATAAAAATGACTTAATTTTCTTACACACATACACAAAAATGATTTCACTCATCAATGTTTATGTACACGCATGTGTGTGTGTGTATAAATGGAAGAGTTTGCACTTGGATTTGGAATGGGTGGGAACAACGGAATATTATTCAGTTGTTCAAAAATTATTGAGTGGGAAACTAACAGGTTTCCCAGTAAAGACCAGAAGGCACCTAAGTCCTGACTGCAGTGTGAACCTGTACCAGGCTTGACCCTCACCAGACTGAACTGGTGGCTGCATTTGTGTTGAGTGCATGGAGGTTTCTCTATACAGAGTTGGGGTGGATGCGTCTTCTGAACTCTCAGACTGGGATGTGCCTGTGGAGACTACAGAGTCAGAGAAGAGGGTCACACAAAGGGACATCAGGGGTGGGAAAAATCAAGGTCACAGAGCATAGCTCTCAAGAGAGTAGCCCTGGTGCCTTCATGGAGCTGGAAGAATTTAGGTGTCAGCTGAGACAAAACCATTACTGTGGGCAGAGATGTTATCCAGTACTACCCAGGTGCCAGGTCTCGGGGGGAACCTGTGCCATTGACTTTTCCTCAATGGCACAGGTTCCCCCCGAGATCTGGCACCTGGGACTGTGACCAGGGACAAACTGCCTTCTGTATTTTCCTTGCTCTTTCTCTGTAAGTATCCCTTTAAGAATTAGCAGGGCTCACATTCCTAAAATCCCCAGGGTCTCAGAAAGAATGGCTAATCCTGTCAGGATTAGGGAGAGGAGGATTACATCATTCAGTTGTTCAAAAATTATTGAGTGGGAAACTAACAGGTGCTGAGAAGACACCAGAGTAGAATAAGGCCCGGCCTTGCCCTCAAAGAGCCTCTAACTTCTTAGGGAATGAAAACTACGGTGCTTTATGAGATTAGAAAGTAATCAAGAGTGAAACTCTATGATGCGAATAATAACACCCGCTAAATGGGAATCGGAGGGACTGGAGGAGAAGGCTTTATGGAGAAGGCAATATTTGGGACTTGGCCAGGTGAGAGGGCAGGTGCAGGGAGCATGGGTGGGAGCAAGTCCACCCAGGGCACTGAGCCTGGAGGAAGGACAGTGGGGAGATTGTTGAAGAGCGGCAGTGGGGACAAAGTGTTCAGGGGAGTGTGGCCAAGAGTGTGGAAGGCTTTTAAAGTCCGGGGAGCAGTAAGAACACACAAACACTGACCCTGGCATCCCATGTCACGTGGGCTGGCTTGTAGAATTTATGACACTTTCCTGGTGACTCCCTCCCTCCACCCATCTCTGTCATGCGTCATGAGCTAACAGCTGGCACGTAAGACGTGACACAGAATGAATATTACTTCCCGCACATGGGCCAAGTCCCTTCTTGTGTTCCTGGTAGACTGTTGCCCTCAAATCCTTTGGGCAGTGATCATGCTTATAAAACGGCTGGCACATGGATAATGAATGCATGGTTTCCTGGGGCGGAATCCCTAGCTCTCCACGGAGGCTTCCCCAGGTACCCCTGGCCTGACTCCATGGGGTACTATGAGTGAGGACGGGTAACATTTTGCCACTTCACTGTATTCTTCTTGAAAGCATTTGCCAGTGGTCACTCATTATTTTCCCTCACAGTAGGGACTGTTTCATGTTCTTTTGTGTCTCTCAGGGAACAAGCTCAGGCCCAGATCCAGGCCCAGGCCCACAGTGGTTCTAAATTTAATTAACTTTTCTTATTTCCCTCCAAATGTTATTAGAATTAAAAGTTAACATGTTTTTAGTATTTTAAAATTATCATTTGTAGTATTGGGAATTTTGGGTGGTAGCAGATCCTTGAATGCTATTTTATTTTTAAGAATAGGTAAAAAATACACGAACAAACTTTTAAAGCTAAGGAAGGAAAAAATAATCTTTTTTCTTTGCTTTGCATTCCATCTAATTACGTCTAATACAATCACACCAAGGTTTCATGGGCATCTTATGGGTAACATTCTGTTTATGACCATTATATATATATAGTAATCATAACCTGTTACACTCACTATTCTGCATGTTGTTTTTGTCACATTGTTTCTCATTATTTTTTCCTAACAGGACTTGCGCTTCTGCCTCTGTTCTCTGTTTCTTTTTTTCTTTCTTCCTTTAAAAACATTTTTTGATACAGGGTCTTTCTCTGTTGTTCAGGATGGCCTCAAACTCACCACCTCTTACCTCAGCTTCCTGAGTAGCTGGGATTGTAGGCATGTACCATCACACCTCCAGCATCCTGTTTCTTTTTCAACAGCTGCATACTATTTCATTGTGTGCATACATGATCTGTTTAACCAGGTCATCATTGATGAACATGTAAGACAAACAGTATACTTGTAAATGCATAATTTTATACTCAAGCCACTTTATCTGTAGGATGATTACTGAAGAATTCCTGGGTCTAAGGATATGTATATTTCAAAATTTGGCAAATATTAACAAATCGCCTCTATGGAGATTGTACGAATTTACACATCCATAAGCAATAGGTGAGGTATCATCTTTTCCACACCCTCAAAAACCTACAAGAGGGGCTGGGGATGTGGCTCAAGCGGTAGCGCGCTCGCCTGGCATGTGTGCGGCCCGGGTTCGACCCTCAGCACCACATACCAACAAAGATGTTGTGTCCGCCGAGAACTAAAAAATAAATATTAAAAAATTCTCTCTCTCTCTCTCTCTCTCTCTCTCTCTCTCTCTCTCTCCTCTCTCACTTTCTCTTAAAAAAAAACCCTACAAGACTTTCTCATTTAGGCATTAAATAAACATTTCCTTTTATTTAATTTTTAAAACAATCATCATGTGACCAGGGGCATATTCTGTAACTCCAGGAGGATCCTAGCATGGTTTTTGAGATTGAGGCACAAAATATTTACTGAGCACTCATTCTTTGCATACCACTCTGCTTGGTGCAGAAGCTAAACTATGGAGCCACCCTCACTCCCATCCTTGGCCTGTCTAAGATCTCCCCTCCTGTACATGGTGGCGGGGGGGGAGGGGGGGGGCAGGAGATAGTGAGATTCACTATCCCCTAGGTTTTCTAGGTTTGTGGATTTGGTGATAGTTCGATTGTTGTGGTTCTGGTTTATTTTAAGTGGCAGTCAGTTTGTGGGAGGGATGAGGACATTAGGTCACAAAAACAGAGAACAGGAAATGGTTCAGAGATCAGGAAGGACAGGGATGAAGTGAGCTGGTGGAATGGTTGAGGATTGCTGGAGATATTAGATGCTAGACAGAGGGAGAAAGCAAGGGACGTAGACAGAACAGAGAGAAGAAATTTTTTTTTTTTTTTTTTTTTTTGCGGGGGGGGGGGGGGCGGTGCGGTGGTGGTGGGAAGCTAAAATCAAAACCTAAGCCATGAGGGAAGGGGATTTAAGATGCCTGGAAAATTTCACAGAAAAGTTTTATTTTAAAGGAATTGGTGGATAATTTTGTAAATATTGGAATTTCCTTCTCTCCCTGCCTTTGCATCTCAATATTTCATTAGTATTATTTTTAAGTGGTTTTGCTGCTTTTGCTCAGTCACATATGGATTGAAGATTGGTGTCTCGGGGACCCTGCTAGTGTTGAGGGAGCCTGGAGATGGGCTGGAAAAGCCTCCTGGGTCTATGCTAAAGCAAGTCAAGAGCTCAGCCAGTGGTCACTGGGTAGTCCATCGAGAGGCCGGCTACTGTAATATGAAATGGGAACATTACACTCCAGTTGTGCTGAAGCCAGGTGGTTCAGTACTTCGATATAAAGCCACCATAGATGTGATAAATGTACATAAAGTTATTTACATTTCTAATCTTCAACTTGCTGGTTTGGATGGGGAAAGTGCTTACATTATAAATATATCTATGCAAAATAAAAAAAATGCTCATAGTCCCTTAACTGTGTTATAGGAGATATGGATTCTTTATTTACTTTTTATTCATTTTTTTGATACTAGGAATGGAAGCAGGGATGCTTTCCCACTGAGCTACCTCCCCAGACCTTTAAACAAAATTATTATTTTGAGACAGAGTCTCACTGTGTTGCCAAGGGTCTTGCTATGTTGCTGAGACTGGTCTTGAACTTGTGATCCTCCTGCCTCAGTCTCCCAAGTAGCTAGGATTACAGGTGTGTGTCACTAAGCCTGACTGATGTTTGTCCTTTAAACACAGATTTTTTTTTTCATTCATTGAGAACTTCATTTGTTTTTCTTACTTAGAAGTGTTGTGTTTATATGACTGTCATGCGCTGTACAATGTGGTCTTGTCAGTCATTTATTAAGTCTCAACACTAATATTAGTCTCAATAAAGTTACTTATCTGTCTTTATTTTTATCAACAAGGACTCATTAGTACTTTATTTGGGGGCTTATAATTCAGTACTATCATATGTTTTGTTGTTAATATTATTCCAGCTTTGGTCCCTTTGTCCTTTCAACAATCCCTCACCTTTTTTTTTTTTTTTTTTTAGCATTTTCTCACTTTTTGGCACTGCAAAGATGTTTAGGTCCATCCTGTATTTTCCACTCTACTCCAAAGAGCTTCTAGACCTTTCCTCTTGATAAGACTAGGAATAACTGTATGTACAGTAGTAATCCATGCACACACACATCTGTATTTGCTTCGGTAGCTTTCTCACTGAATTTGTATTTTTAAAAACACCAGGAGCTCATGTTGGCACCAATGTGTTCTGTGACACAGTCTTACACCACAAGTTCAGTCATGTGTCGGGTTTTTCCCTAGAAGGGAAAAACCTGGCTCTTGTCATCCAACATGCAGTTACTTGTTTGAGCCTCATGTATGTTAGTTTCAGAATCCCTGTCTCTTTCCCCATGAGGAACAGATTTACCACGGACACCACAAAGCCTGTGTACCGTTCTTTTTGTAACTACCTGACAATATTCAGTCATGACTCTGACTTCTAAAGTTCCTTGGGTCAGGGGATTTTAAGGTGCCAGAAAACATGAAAAAAGTGATGAGAGATGGGAGTTGGGGTGGGGAAGAAAGAGTTGGGGTGGGCAGAAGAAAAATGAAGCCACAGTGTTTTAGCACTGCCGGTGTCTTGCAGGAAACTGCTCCAGATTTGTGGCTACGATCCTTTCTTGGGGGAGTGCAGGGTTGGGTTTTGTCTTCCGTGCCTTGGAGCATCGCAGAGCTGCCTATTTCTTGTGACACTGGTAGGGAAGCTCTTCCGGAGACCCATGGTGCCCTGTGAGTTAGATGGTTCTGGGGTAGCCCAAGCTGTGCAGTCTGTTCTGGGGATAATTGCTGAGTCAGCTTTGTGCCTTGTTCCTGCAGGACACCTCTGTACTCTGATGACTTTGAGGTCTGGGAAGATTCCCAAAGGGCCACTCCTTGCCGGAGAACAGGTACCAGCAGCTTCCTGCTTGGGATTCTCTTAGAAGTGGGAACTGTGTAGTGCCCTCAAAGCTTCCTTTGAGGCTATTTGGATCTCTGCTTTCCCCTTTAGAATGAATGTAAAATGTTCTCTTTTCCCCAATGATATGTCTGTTTCTTCCTTTCCTGGCTGATGTTTTGCAGAGATCATTTACATCCCTTTACCAATCTGGTAGTCAGTCAGGACAACCTCAAGAGGTAAACACTGGTTTTTGACCTAGAACAGAATGTTTTGGCAACAGAGGAGGGGCAAACTGGAAAAGTAGAGCGATTAGACATTTCATAGCTCTCAGAGATGAACTCTGCAAACTGATGTATTTTTCTTAAATGTACTTTGCACAAAATAGGAGGACAGAACTGAAAGATAAACTGGGTGCCTGCATCTTACAGTGCTACCATCTAGGGCCAGCAGGCACAGAGGAGCATCCAGGTCTGCAGGAAAAATTCCTGGAGAGATTTTTCAACTAGCTGTAACATATTTTCGATATCTGCTTCTCATTAGCAATGACAAAATCCAGTCATGCCTTGGACTCAGCAAAAATCACTCTTCTTCCCTCCTACATTCTCGTTCAGTAAACTCTAAAATTCCTTCTGTCAAATGCTCTCTTCCTCCCCTCCTCCCTATCTTTGCTCTGTTTCTAAAAGCATAGTGAGGCATTTAAAAAGAAATTTTATCCATATGGGTTGAATTATCTACACTTAACTCATAAAAACTGCTCTTTTGTAAGAGTGATCCCATTGCCAAGTGTCTCTGAACAACAATAAAATGTTTTTTCCCCAAGAAAAAGTGATAACTGAACTCTCAAAATTAATATCTATATTCACTCTCTCACCTAAAATTTCATTCAATGTAATCAGCATTTGTGAAAAGTCCTGATTAAGGATCAAGTACAGATTGGGGATGTGCACCCAGGGATACACAGGTGAAGCCTGTCCTGTTCCTGTTCTTTATGAATTAGTGGTCTAATAAGGGAAATAGAAAGGTAACAAGGGTTCACAGGTGTAGCTCAGTGGCAGAGCTGGTCTAACACAGGCAAGGTCCTGGGTTGGATTCCCACTACCACTAAAGAAAAGTAATAAGAATGATACTATTTTTTTCCTTCCTTTTTTGGTTCTAAAGATCAAACCAGATCCTTATGCATGCTAAGCCAGCAGTCTCCTGCTGAGCTATACCCCCAACCCAAGGTTGTCACTATTATTAATTAACTTTTAAGTGCGTTCCTGGCATGTGTGACAAAGGAGGCTTCCGGGTGCAAAGAAATCTCAGAGTCCTTGAGATTGAGTAACTAGCTCAAGGTTGCACCCCATGAGGGACTGAGCCCAGCCTGCCTCACCATCAATAAATCAGCAGGTGTGCATGAGTGCCCCCTGGGGTGGGGAAGAACTTTGCGGAACCACCCTTCCCTGATCCTGTTTGTCCCCTTCCCTTGCCTTCTGTCTTCCTGTATATTCAGTAACCGTGAAGTTCTGAACCTTGCCCTGGTAATGATCTCTTCTTTGCCAGTTCCTACGTTGTTCTGTTTCTCTCCAGCCACAGGGCACCTTGCAGGCCAGGCTGCAGCCAGTTCTGCAGGTTTTACCATGTTCCCCGTCAACACCAGAGTAATCATTTCTGCCCTACTGCAAGGCAGGTTCTTTATGATGATAGCAAAGACCCGGGTCTCTCCCAGCACTGTGGAACTTGGCTAAAAATACACAGGAATGATGGAAAGTGTTTACAAAATAGCCCTCGCCAGAAGCCTAATAAATGTGTTTAAAAAATGTACTAAGTTCCAGTGACAGAATCAGCCACAGTCAGCTATGAATTATTGGGAGAGAAATTTCTCTTAAATAACACATTCTTTTAGTGGATACCACATAACAATGGTAGTGTTAGTCCAAACAACAGTAGATGGAGAGCCCCCAAGCACAATCCAATGATCAATCAAGGCTGCCAGACCAGGCATAAAAAGCTGTGCTGTTCCCAAGGGACAGGGCCTGGCAGGGCTGGTCTCGGCTCACATAGGCTAGTTTGCAGGGCCCTGCCCTGAGCTGGAGCCAAGCAAACATTCCCAGAAAGACCTAACACTTGGCTGGGGCTGCTTAGCCTCAGGGGCCAGTCTAAGTCCAGAATGAATTTTAGAAGTCGCTATTCGGGTTCTGTGGTTATCCAGAAATGGGACAAAGTACTACCTCATTCATGGGATCTCTTGGGTCTCAGGATCTGCTCCTCCTTCTCCTTCTTTCTCTTCTTCCCCAGTGTGTGTGTGTGTGTGTGTGTGTGTGTGTGTGTGTGTCTCCACAATAAAACAGAAACCTGTTTATTATTTAAGCATCCCAGAAAATTGTGATCAGCTTTCAATTTCTGCCTGTCAAACCCAAATTCATCTCTTGCATGTGTTGGGGTGTTTGTGTTCTTGATCAGGTCATGATCCAATGTGGCAGCGGAAAAAAACCAGGCACACAAGGTCAGGCACATTGTGTGGTTCCATTTCTAGGAGGCTATTCACAGAAAGTAGGAATGTGGTTGCCTAAGATTATGGAGCTTGGGGAGGTATGGGTTCAGCAAAGGGGTGTAGGGTATCTTCTTGGGGGTAATAAAATATTCTAAAACAATTATGGAGATGGCGGATGCACAGCTCTGTCAATAGACTGAATTATGGATCTGTACACTTTAAAGAGTGGGTTTTACAGTGTGGGGATTATATCTTAATAATAAATGTGACATCAGAAACAAACTAGAGGCCAAGAGGCCTCATGACTCTGTCCTTCATAAGAAACTCCCTGGTTTGTTTTTTTTTGTTGTTGTTGTTTGTTTGTTTGTTTTTTGCCTGTTTTGGGCCTACCTAGAGGTTTCAGACCATATGGGAGAAAACTATAAAACATTCAAGAGATGTGTTTGTTTTCCCTGCATTGGCCCTTTCTTATTTCTTCTTCCTATAAATAGAATTTTAGTCTTTTAGGAAGCAGCTAAATGACTGACTCAGTTAATCCACCTCTGAAGCTGTGACCATCTACGTTCATCCTACATCCTTTAACTACTGTCCTCCATTTGACATGTATTTACTGACTCAGTTAATCCACCTCTGAAGCTGTGACCATCACGTTCATCCTACACCCTTTAACTACTGTCCTCCATTTGACATGTATTTACTGAGAGCCAATTGGGGGCCAGACTGGGCTTGAAGCAACTGGATACAGCAGATCTTCCTATCAGGGGGCTCACAAGGAAGACAGAACAGCAGTAAACACAAAAATAAATCATGTGGCATATTAGAGGGTGACCAGTGCTAAGGAATAAAGGAAAGGTCGAGCCTGGGAAGGGGTTGGGGGGTGCAGAGTGGGCCAGACAGAGGCAGGTTTGACTCAGGGTGGGCAGAGAGACCCTCTGAGAAGGTGGCAGTGGAGCAGTCTAGGGTCAGCTGGGGAAGAGCTCCCCACGCAGATGTCGGGCCCAGCCAGGCCACACCAGGGTATGGAAGAGAGTCAGACATGGGGAACAGGGGCCTGACAAAGGCAAGGGGAAGCCTCATGTAAGGAATTACTGGATCTCTGCACCTTGCTTTCTTAATTCTGTGTTTTGGGTGCTTTGACATCTGGAGCCTTGCGGAACCTGTAGGGCCTGCTCATTTCAAGAGATAGCAAATATGCCAATGAACCTGTGCAGGGTCCACAGCCTGACCACTTCCTGTACTGGGCTCCCACACTCTGGACCACTGTCCACCTGCCCTAACTTCCTCAGGGCCAGGACCTTGTGCACTCTAGAAACTCAATGGAAGAAACTAAATTTAAACTGGCTTTTGGTCTTTTATTCACTGTGATTTTTAAATAGAAACACTTTTTTGAAGTAAACTAAATTTCGAGAGGCATGGCATACACCAGCTACTCAGTGAGGAGGTGAGGGAGGAGAAACACTAGTTCTAGGCCATCCTGGGCAATTTAGTGAGAACCTGTCTCAAGGAAAACAACCACAAAAACCTGAACTTAGTGGTGCGCACTTGTAATCCAATGAAACATTGGGAGGCCGAGACAGGAGGATTGCAAGTGCCAGACCAGCCTCAGAAAATTAGGGAGACCTTAGGCAAATTAGTGAGATCCTGTCTAAAACCAAACAAAGCCAGGGGGTGGGGATATAGTCAAGTGTGTGTTTAGCTTGCATGAGGCTCTGGGTTCAGTCTGCAGTTCTGGAGGAAAAAGTAAATATTTAGTAGTTCCTAGTTAAAAAATAATATTCATTGGGTTAATTGGGTTGCCTTTATTATTAGTTTTTGCTACAATGCATCAAAGGCTGTTAAAAAAGGGCCTGGTTTCATGTACATCAGTAAAATCTTTGTCAGTAATTATTAGACAAGAAGCTTGAAAAGGAACAACCAGAACTTCTCTGTCTTAAAACTTCCTTGACTCACTGTTGCCAGTTTGGATCCCTGATGTGGGGGGTCAAGTCTCTCAGATCCAGCCTTGCATCCTCTTTATCCTCGCTCCACCCTGGCTACACCTGCAGTCCAGCACATGCCAGCTGCCCACACTTCCTCAGCTCCTGCATCTGTTGGATGTTCTTCTTTATGTTCTTCAGGACCCTGCTCAGGCATCATTTCCTCCAGGACTCCCTCACCACTACCCCTGTTGGGAGAAGGTGCTGTTCCTGTGGGCTCCCACGGAACTTGCCCTTTGTCCTCTACGCTAGCCTTTGGAGTCGGCAAAGGTTGTCCTGGGATACATGGGAGTTTTGCCTGGGAAATTCCATTCCATTCTACTCCTGCTGTCTATACCAACAGAGGCCTCGAGGAGCCCTTGAGCTATAGCTGGAGTGGAGGAGGAGCTGAAACCCCTGCTGGTGACTGAGACTGAGGCTTCCCCTGTGTGGACCCTACAGAAGTCAGACAAAGTCATTGTCAAGAGGATGCTCATTAAGCTGGAAATCTCTGTGGTGTCCTGTCCAGATCTTACTTGGCAGATGCACACATGGTTTGACTTCACAGACCCACCCTGCTGGGGGAGCTGAGCAGGGCTTTAGCTTAGACAATGGCCCTCACAACGGGCAAAGGCCATTGTTCAACCTTTGCTACTCACATTTTCCAGAAAAACATGGGTAAGATGAGATAGAGCAGTCCTGATCCGAGGGCAGAGAGTGAATATTCTGTTTCATGGAGGCTATTCTTCTCTGACTTGCAATTTTTCTAGTTAGGAAATGGAATAATTCAGAAAACCCCAAGACCACACAATACCAAGATCCCAGAACACAACATAGATGCAGTGATGGCTTGAAGTAGATGAAGATTTCAGAAAAATTAATGGCAGATACTTGGAGACTTGGCCCACTACTGGTGAGTGTCGAAGCTTGGGAAAGGAGTCAGGGAATTATTCCCCAACTTGGTTACAGAATTGAGGTAGGAATTTGAGAGCAAAGGGAAACAGATTCTCAAAGGAAGTGCCCAGAAACTACTGAAATGCAGAAAGCACTCAGGAAGAGTTGTAACTCTTGAGTGACATGCCCTTGGCCCCCGAGTCCTTGTAAAATGAGGGAAATGCACAAGCTCAGGGAAAACTGGCATAAAATTGTGCAGCTCCACCCTGGCTCCACCTCCAGTCTGGCCCCTAACTACCGGTCCTCTATAAATATTGGACCTCCAACCCAAGGAGGGGCTTCTCACTCTTGAGATAGCCCTCATTCTCCCTTGAATGTGAATCTACTTCCTAAATAAACCTCTGTCTCTGCCTTTGAGTGGTGTGTGCTGAAGTTCTTTTCTGTCACATATGCCAAGAACCCCGCTGGTCCTGAGTAAAATTCACCCTTCTCTCTCTGGAAACTCCTTGGACCCAACTTTGGAGATAAGGCTTCTCTGGTAACAGAATGACTCTCCTAATTGCGGCATATACAGTGAACTAACTCTTTCAAGCAATTATTTTAAATTTTATTTTAGGTGCCAGAGGCAAAAGAATCAAAAGCAGTATACAGAGTACAGGAAACCACCCATGCTTCAGGAGATGAGCACGTAGCATAATACACTCCTGCTTGAAGGGACTCGGCTCACCTGTGAGGCACCCTCCTTTCGCCTAACTTCTCTCTGGTTTGTCTGTCCGCAGCCCACCCTTCCTCTCTTCCTTCCCCCTTTCCCTGATCTTAGCTGCTGTCTCTCCTCTTCTCCTTAATTTACAAACTTCCAGTAAGCTCCTTGCCAAGAAACGTGCATTTTTAACAGTGGGTGTTCTGATCATTATTCCACAAATTGTGATTCTCTTCAAGAAGTTCAGAGGTTTTTCAAGCTTTAATGTTTTTTCAAGCTTAAATGTTTTTATATTTTGGTCCTGGGAATTGAACCCAGGGCCTTGTGCATGCAAGGCAAGTGCTTTGCCACTGAACATTTTATTTTTGAGAGAGTTTAGTTAAGTTGCTTTAGGCTAGCCTCAAACTTGTGGTTTTACTACCTTAGCCTCTTAAGAAACTGGGATTATAGGCATGTGCTCCATGCCTAGCAAACTTAAAATTTTTAACACCTCAGGCAGAGATCAAGTACCTACTATATCCATGAGGAATTGGTTGCAGGAACCCCCTGGGATACCAAAATCTGTGCATGATAGTGTGCCTTATATATAATACCTAGTATTTGCATTTAACCTGTGCACATTCTCCTGTGTTCTTTTTGTTATCTCCACATTACTTACCACACCTAATATAATGTAAGTACTGTGTACATAGTAGTTGTACTATATTGTTTAGGGAAGGAACAGTGATAAGAAAAGCAATCTGTCCACTACAGATGCAATTTGGTTGAATCAAGATGTAGAACCCATGGCTACGGAGGTCTGACTATTATTATCAGGACTATCTCCAAGAAGCAGGGAGAAATCCAAAGATTCTAATGGACTACTTTGTGTTTTGGAATGCTCCTCATCTGGCACTCAGATTTCAAGGGAAGAGTTAGGATGGAATCAGGCAAAGATGGTAAAGTGGGGTGAAGGAGGAGGCCCGCTCTTGGTGAATGGCACAGTGGGGTTAACTGCCAGTGCTAATCCTGACGTCCTTCTAATGACACAAAATCGTCATTACTGTATTGAAATAGCCACTTCATTCACGTTGCTAAGATTTCTTCAACATCTTCATGAGGAGAGGAATGGGAAGAGCAATTACCTTCTTTATGAATGAAAAATGGAGATTTTGCCTGTGGACTCAGGGTGTGTCCATGACAGAGATGGACCAGTGGACTCCCACAGCCAGGCGGAGGCAAGTCTCAGATTAAACTTCTCCCCACCTCATGGCAGCACTCCCGGCCTTCCCTCGGGAGGAACAATGTAGAGTTTACTTATGAGAGTGAAGTGGTGTAAGATCCCGGATGAAGGTGGTACTGAAGAAAGAGAAGGACAGTTAGAAGTACGGTCTAACACATCCTTGGGAGACTCGCTGATATTCAGCAGTCATCTCAGTGAATCCGGGGGCCTCACACGTCCCGCTAGTGCCTGTGAATTCTCTCCGAAATTCAAAAACCCAATTTTAACTAAAGTAACTTCTATGCCCCAAATTATGGTACTCATTAATATTATAGATAGCTCATAACAAAAAATAATTATCGATGTTGTTCTAGGAAATGATATATGATTTCTCAGATCTTTTAAGGGAAATGGCCTTAATCAAGTATATACTTTAATATAATTTATTCCTTTGTTATTATGACTTTATTTTAATAAATATAATGTTAATTTCCTTTTCAGGAAATACAGAAATTAAAAAAAAAATCATTAGGAACCCAGCCATTCAGAGATACTATTGGTGTCATTTAACAGTACATTTTGTCAACTTTTTTCTTTTTACACTTATATAGACCTTTTAAAATCTAGAGACAAGGTCACATACAAGCCAGAGATAAAGAAACTTGCTTTTAAAAGTTTAACAATAAGTCATAAACTTATTTCTGTTCATGTCAATATATGCAGTTTGACATGAACTTTTTTGGTTTTCTTTTCTGTGGCACTGGGGATAGAATCCAGGGCCTTATGCTTCTAGACGATCATTCTACCTGTGAGATGCATCCCCAGTCCTTTTTATTTTATTTTGAGACAGGGTGTTTCTAAGTTTCCCAGGCTGGCTTAACCTTGCAATTTTCCTGCCTTAGTCTTTTGAATAGTTGAGGCTACAGATGAGAGCCACCACACCAGGCTCAACACAGATATTTTTAATGACTTCTGATATTTCACTGAATAGATGAACCATGATAGGTTTGGTTGGTTCCCATTTACTATGAGTGTGAACAGTGTCATGCTGAACATCCAGGCCTGGGTACTTGTCTGGATATTTCTAGAGAAGACATTCCTAACAGTGTAATTATTGGGTCAAATGAGTACATACATTAAATGTTAATCTATATAATTATATATCCCATAGATTTTGGGTTCTGCATATGAAGATTCAAACAGACAAATGTGACTAAAACTATTTTTAAAAATTACATCTGAACTGAACATGTATAGATTTTCTTCTTGTCATTCTTCCCTGAACAATATAACAACCAGTTACATAGTGTTTATATTGTAGTAGGTATTATAAGTAATCTAGAGATAATTTAAAGTATATACAGGAGAGTGTGCATAGGTGATATTCCAATACTACACCCTTTATATAAGGAACTTGAACAGCCATGGATTTTGGTATTCACAGAGGAATGTCTGTGAATATGTACACACACACACACACACACACACACACACACACACACACACCTCACAGGGACTTCCAGAACATGTACAGCAAGAAGCTTGTTTTCCCCACCTGTGCCAGTAGTGAATTTTGACACTTGTAAACATTTTTGCCAAACTGATAGTTACATTGAATATATTTGGTATGCTTACTAACCACCTTTGTTTTTATTTTCTAATCATATCCTTTAGATTTTTCTGTTTTAATTATGGGTGATGAGAACTCTACTTCACAAGAATATTTTCCCTTGATTATGGGTATTTTCCTCCACTTTTAACTATAATTAGGCTTAAAAGGTTCATTTTTGTAAGGTCAAATAATCTTCAGTGATGAACTTGTTTTTCTTAACTTATCTCAAAATAATTGTATTTCATCTTGTAATAATTTCTAAAATGCATTTGTTAGAAACACTACAGAGTCTATACCCCTCAGGTAAATGTCCCCACTGTGGTAACAAACATCTTGCATAGCTATAGCACAGTACCACAACCAGAAAACTGACATTGGTGCAATTCATTGTCTTTCACCAGTTCCTCACACACTCATTTGTGTTTGTGTGTATTTAGTTCTTTGCAGTTTTATCACACATGTATAATCATGTGACACCATCACAGTCAGGATGCAGAGCAATTCCATGGCAAAGATCTCCTGCGCTCTTCTTTTGTAGGTATACATACTTGTATCTGCTTCCTCAGCCATCCTTAACACCTGCAACCATAAATCAGTTCTCTATCTCTATAATTCTGTCATTTCAAGAATGTCACATAAATGGAATTAAACAGTGTAGGAGCTTTTGAGGCTCGCTTTTAGTCATTCCACATAATGCCTATGAGATCTTCCAGGCTGTATGTATCAATAGCTTGTTCCTTTGTATTGCTGAGTAGTATTTCATAATACAGGTGTACCACGGTTTGTTTCACCCATTGGAAGACATTTGATTTATTTATAGCTTTTAGTCATTAAAAATAAAGCTGCAGTGGCCTGGTGCAGTGGCACACATCTGTAATCCCAGCAATTAGGGAGGCTGAAGCACAAGGGTCACAAGTTTGAGGCTAGCCTCTGCAATTTAGTGAGAACTTATCTCAAAATAAAAAGGGCTGGGGATGTGTCTCAATGGTAAAGTGCCCCTGGGTCCAATCCCCAGTACCAGAAACAAAAGTGAGTAAATAAAACTATCATGAACATTTGTGTTTAAATTTGTGTCTGAACATGATGTTTTCATTTTTGGAGAATAATGCTCCAAAGTGCAGTTGTTGGGGTATGTGTGAACCCATGTTTAGTTTTAAAGAAATTGTCATACTTTTTTACCAGAGTGACATGCCACTTTGTATTTCATTCAGCGGTGAATGAACCATTGGTCTCCACATCCTCACCAGCATTTTGTATCATTGTGATTTTTAGATTTTAGTCATTTTGATGAGTGTGTAGGGTATCTTATTGAGGTGTTAACTGCGATTTCTCAGCGATTAATGATATTGATCATCTTTTCATGGCATGTATCTGCATTTATGTTTGATGAAGTGCATCCATATCCTTAAGCATTTGTTAATATCCTTTCTACTGTAGAGTTTTGAGAATTATGCATACATTGTATGACTTGACACACACCATTCCTTTGTTTGGATATGTGGCTTGCAAATATATTTTTTTTCTTTAGCTTATCTTTTCCTCTTCTTATCAAAAGATCAAAACTTTTATTTTTATACGGTTTAATTTGTCAACTTTTACTTTTTATGTATTGTTTTTGACTCAAGTTTAGGAATGCTTCACCTAGCCCTAATTCCTGAAGATTCTCTCCTATGCTTTTTTCCCCCTAAATTTTTTAAAAAGAATATTTTTAGTTGTCAATGGATCTTTTATTTATTTATATGTGGTGCTGAGTATCGAACCCACGGCCTCACACATGCCAGGCAAGCACTCTTCCACTGAGCCACAACTCTAGCCTCCTCCCCTAAATGCTTTAAAGTTATTTATTTTTATATTTAAATTTGTGGTCCATTTTGAGTTAATTTAATAGGAGCTGAGAAGTTTAGGTTGAGGATTGTTTAGGTTTTCTTACATGCCTGCTTGCTTTAGCAGCAGTTGAAAAGGCTGTTTCTCCTACTGAATTGCATTTCCATTTTTATAAAATATCACTTGGGTGTATTTGTGTGATTGTGTATTTTTTTTCTATTCTCTTCCATGGGTCTGAGTGTCTACCACTCCATCATGGTGACCATTAGGATTGTTTCCAAATTTCGGCTATTTTGAATAAAGTGTTACAAACATTTCTGTAAATGTTTTTGTGTGTGGTGGAGTAAGTTTTCATTTCTCTAGGGTAAATACATAAATGTGGGACTTCTGGGATTATTGTAAATATATACTTAATTTTGTAAGAAGCCACCAAACTGTATTTCAAATTAACTGTATCATCTTGTATTCTCAGTATTCAAGGTATGAATTCTGAATGCTTAGCATCCTTGTTAACTGTTAATATCGTCTATCTTTGAAATTTGAACTATTTTTGTGTGGGTAAAATGATATCTTGTGGTTTTAATTTACATTTCCTAATGAGCAAAGAAATATGCATATTTACCATTTTATCTTCTTTAATGAAGTGTTCATATAGGCATTTTGCATTGTGAGGGGAGTTAGTTTTCTCATTATAGAGTTGTAAGTTTCTTTATATAGTCTGAATGCTTTCATTAGATATATCTTTTGGAAATATTTTTATGGTCAGTGTACTAATTAGCATTCCTTTCAAAAATAAAAAAATTAGATTTTTTTATAATAGTTTTATTGAGATAAAATTCACATACTATACAATTTTACCCAATTAAATTTGAAAGTTATATATTTTTTGATATCTAGTGTATCATTTTGTGCATGGTCATGGCTTCTTGTGTCTTCTCTATAAAATCTTTGTGCAATGCCGCAGTCTTGGCTGGGCACAGAATCACGAGCCACTCAAGCAGGAACAAAACTTTATTTTGAAAAAGCCGCCAACACTCTCAGCGCCAGCAAGCAAAAAAACCGGTCCTCCCACTCCGGCGTCTAACCGGAACCGCCGTCTCCCGGGACCCGGGGTCCCCCGCACCTCCCCCGGAATTTCCTCCTACTATCCTTCCCCAACCAATGGGAACTCTCCATGAGTCCCCGTAACATGAGTCCAGTAGTAGGCCAAGGTGAACAGCAGGAGCCCAATTTGCATATGAATGTAAATCTTAGCATGATAATACCTCAGTGGCTAGCTGGCTTTACAACCAAAGGTGCCATACATCATATATTTTGCTTGTGGCTCCTAGCATCTGCCCCCTTCTGTTTAATTAAGTAACAAGCAATGTGGCTAGGGACCGTGCCTGGTAGGTTGTCCAATTTAACATATGGTTCTTACCCGTCATGGGAGAACTGACCTTTAGGCGTCAGCTTCCTGTCTTAGGTTGAATCCACTGTAATCAGAGCAACCCGTCGCTGACTACCGGTCCAGCATTCAGCCATGCTTGTGGATAGGCCTATGCACCAGTGGGGGGGTGAGGTTCTTGCCTCACCTCTGTTGGCCCCCAAATTTTGCCTTGGTGCCAGTGGGGGGGGGTAAGGTTCTTTGCCTCACCTCTGTTGGCCCCCAAATTTTAGACCATCACTAGTAGAAGGGAGGAGGATACAGAAATGCCACGACACCAAGCCAATTGATGGCTCCTTGGAAAAATTGCGTCACTGGTGACACCATCAGCAAAGATATGCCAGTATTACCACAATAAACATGGGGTGAGCTGGCAAGGAAATTGCATCACTGGTGACACCATCAGCAAAGATATGCCAGCAGTACCACAATTTGGTGCACCAGATGATATTTCACAATGCATGCAACTGATACATAGTCCAGGCAAGTTCTGCAGGCAGTTCAAATCAGAGGAGTCTATCAATATGTCCATTTCCTCCCAAAGTAAATCGAGTCCTTGATTGAGCATTACTTGTTGAGTTATATTCATTGATGCATCAGTTTATACAGTTTACTGTGATTGCTATCATAGAAGCTGTAGTTTGGTTTTATCTCAGTCTTCACTGGAATTGGGATGGAGATGGAAATTCTGGCAATGATGCTAAAGAGAGATTATCCTGAACAGAATTATTAAATATAATGAAAAGGAAAGGTGAAAGTAAACAAACAGATCTGTTAAACTCCTTTAAAAACAATCCTTAACAGCTGTTTACCAAATTTAAATTAGCAAACAAACAGATCTGTTAACCATCTTTAAAAACAATCATTAACAGCTGTTTACCTAATTTAAATTAAACCATATAAATCACGTGAATAAAGAAAAAATTCGGATCCATTTTTTCATGAGCGCTCCTCATATAAGAAATATGGACATACACACATACAGACATACAACACAAAACAGAAGTGTGCACACAACATACAACACATAAGACAATAGTAAATAAAGGCCTTGTAACTATACCTAGGTGAAATCTCCATTGCAATGTTTAAAAACTCCACAGTCAAAAAATAAAACACAGTCAAAAAATAAAACTGATCAGAAAAACATTAACCTAGGTTTGTATGAGCTCAAAAATAAAATAGAACTTTATGATGTGGAAAAATGCAATAATAAAATAGATATTGAAAAAAACACCTTGGTTAATCACTGTCGCAGATGTAAGAATAGCCAAGCTGGAGCTTTGGATGTCAGCTGTTATGGATTTGAGTCAAATCATCTTCTTTTTCTGTAGAAATTGTTTTAGTTAATCTCTCTGGAATCTAAATCGGTTGCTGTTCCTCCTGTGGAAAAACACAGACAGAGCCCTGACTCCAGACTATCACTGGATCCGGGCCTTTCCATTGTCCTGTTAGAATATCTTTGCAAAGTACCTTAGGCTTATGTACATTTTTGGGGTACAAATGTCTTTCCGCAGCACTAAGTCCCGATGAATCTAAATTTAAAAAGTTTAGAGTAAAAAGGGTTATTTTAAGTTTATCTTTGGGGGATATATACCCCTTTCCAATTCCCTCCTTTTGTTTCAATAAGTACATTTTAATAGTTTGATGAGCTCTTTCAACTATGCCTTGTCCTTGTGGATTGTATGGAATTCCTGTTATGTGAGTAATACCAAATGATGAGCAAAATTGTTTAAAAGAGGTGGAAGTATAACCAGGACCGTTGTCCGTTTTTAACTGTTTTGGAACGCCCACAGTGGCAAAATTTTGTAAGCAATGAGCTATAACATCTTTAGTTTTTTCTCCGGCATGAAGGGAGCCCATCAAAAATCCGGAAGAGGTATCAACTGTAACATGTAAATATTTTAATTTTCCAAATTCTGGCAAGTGTGTGACGTCCATCTGCCAAATATGGTTAGGTATCAGTCCTCTAGGATTGACTCCAAGATTAACTTGTGGTAAAAATGTCACACAATTTTGACATTGTTTTATTATATGTCTGGCTTGTTCTTTAGTTATTTTAAAACGCTTTTGTAAAGTATTAGCATTGACATGGAACCTTTTATGAAAATTTATAGCTTCTTCTATTGTGGAGAAAATATGTATGTCATGTGTAGATTTATCTGCTAGTTCATTGCCCATACTAAGGGCTCCAGGCAATCCTGTATGTGCCCTGATATGACCTATGAAGAATGGATCTTTTCGGTCCCAGATTAGACTTTGTATAGTGGAAAACAAAGAGAAAACAGTAGAAGAAGGTGAAATCCTACCAGCATCTTCAAGGGACACTATAGCATTAACTACATACTGACTATCAGAAAATAAATTAAATACAGAATCTTTAAACATCATAAAAGCTTGTAATACTGCATTAAGCTCTACCTTTTGAGCTGATTGTTTGGGTACTAAAAATGTAAAAGTTTGATCAGGAGTAACTACTGTTGTTGTACCATTGTTTGACCCATCAGTGAATATATTTGGAGCATTTATGATAGGGGTTTTTCTTGTCATTTTTGGAAAAACTACAGGATGCTTAGACCAAAAAGACAACAAAGGATTAGATGGTAAGTGATTATCAAATGAAACACTAGTTTTACACATGATTATTGCCCAAGTATTTAACTCATTAGCTAACTCATCAATTTGATCCATAGTATATGGAGTGATAATTTTATTGGGAGAAATCCCAAATACTCCCTTAGCTGCTTTTATTCCTTTGAGTATTAATTGTCCTACAGCCTCAGGATATCTAGTAAGAATAGTGTTAGGAGAATAAGATAAATGTATCCACAATAATGGACCTTCCTGCCAAAATACTCCTGTAGGAATATTTTTTGTTGGTAGTACAATAAATAATAAAGGCAAACTTATATCAATTCTATCCAAATGCATATTTTCCATATACGTTTCAATGATTTTTAATGTTTTTCTTGCTTCAGGCGTTAACATGCGGGGTGAATTTGGATCTGATGGACCTTTTAGAATATCAAATAAAGGTCCTAACTCTCCTGTTGGTATGCCTAGATAAGGCCTTATCCAATTTATGTCTCCCAATAATTTTTGAAAGTCATTAAGTGATTTGAGTTGATCAACTCGTATTTGAATTTTTGGTGGACGGACCATGGTTGAGGATAATAGAACTCCTAAATAATTAATTGGAAGATTTAATTGTACTTTATCTATTGCTATCTCTAGATTATAATTTTTCAATAAGTTTGTAAGTGCGGCATAACATTCTAGCAATGTGTTTTTATCTTTATGTGCCAATAACACATCATCCATATATTGAAATATTTGTAGTTCAGGATTTTGGTTTCTAAGTGGCTGGATTGCTTTATTAACATAAATTTGACACATAGTTGGGCTGTTAGCCATCCCTTGAGGGAGTACTTTCCATTCATATCTCTGATCAGGACCTTCATGATTCAGTGCAGGGATAGTAAATGCAAAATGTGGACTATCCTCGGGATGAATTGGAATTGAAAAGAAACAATCTTTAATATCTATAGCTAAAACATGCCAGGTTTTTGGTAAAGCAGACAATTGAGGAATCCCTGATTGAGCAGGTCCCATAATAACCATCTCATTATTAATGGCTCTTAAATCTTGCAATAATCTCCATTTACCAGATTTCTTTTTAATGACAAAAATGGGAGTATTATGGGGGGATACGGAAGGTTGTATATGTCCTTCCGCTAATTGTTGTCTGACCAAGTCATGGGCTACTTGTATCTTTTCTTTAGTCAGGGGCCACTGAGGAACCCACACTGGTCTTTCTGATTTCCAAGTAATTTTGATTGTCTCAGTGGCCCTTTCTGAAAACCCAATTCATGTCTATTTATTTCTTGATCTATTTGAATAGGTGCTGTCATACCTTGTTCTTGTTCTCTTAATCTTTTTTCTTTCCTAAAGCCTTGTTTAGCCCTAGTAGTGGGCGCGTTAGGATTGATGTTATTTGTTAATGTCAATCCTAATTGATCTAGGACATCTCGTCCCCATAAATTTACAGGAAGATGATCCAATACATAGGGCTGTATAGTTCCTTCACATCCTTCAGGATCCCTCCAATCTAATACCATAGCACTTCTATGGGGATTTGTTGCCACTCCTAGGCCTCGAAGCGTTTGAGTGGCTTGTTGTAATGGCCAATGTTCTGGCCATTCTTGACGAGATATTATGCTGAGGTCAGCACCTGTGTCCAGCAGCCCATTAAAGTCATGTCCTTGAATATTTAATTTTAGCATTGGGCGAGAATCTAAATTTAAAGACAGCATAGCCCAATCTACACCTGTAGAGCCTAATCCCTTGGAACCTCTTTCTACATTACAACTGGAAAATTTATCATGCAGGCTGGGTATTATTAATAACTGTGCTATTCTATCTCCTGGTGAAATTACTGATATACCTCTTGGAGAACTAGCTATAATTTTTATTTCACCCTCATAATCGGGATCAATTACCCCAGGACTTATCATAAGTCCTTTTAGTGTAGAAGAACTGCGTCCCAATAATAAGCCTACTGTTCCCTGGGGAAGAGGTCCTTTTACTCCTGTGGGAATGATTTGAATTCCCATCTCTGGGGTTAGTACTGCTCTGGCAGAGGCGCAGATGTCCAGCCCTGCGCTCCCTCTAGTTTGTCTGATGAGGGATTTAATGGATAATGCGTCCTGGGCACTACCTTGATGGTGCTGCTGGGTTCCTCCATTGCCCCGTATATTTGTGGTTTTGGGCCCCGGGGCATTGGGCCCTCTAGTCCGTTTTTTGGCAATGGAGCCTGATACCTTTCTCCACGATATCGTGGGTAAACACTTGGTCCTTGTCCGTTTTTTGATAACGGAATACCCTCTATGGTGGTTTGAGAACGGCATTCATTAGCCCAATGTTTCCCTCTATGGCATCGTGGGCAAATACCCGGTATTCTATTCCTTTGATATCCAGCTTTGTTAAACCCTCCTCTTACGGGGCAACTCCTTTTAAAATGTCCTGTTTGATTACAATTATAGCATGTTTTTGGCCTGGCATCTAAAGCCTGTTGTACTGCTGCTAAGACTTGCCCTTGTTCATTAATGTCTCTACATAATTTAATATATGTGTTTAAATCTTCATGTTTCCATGGTCTAATGACCTCTCTGCAGCAACGATTTGCTTGGTCATAAGCCAGTTGTTTTATAAATGGCATTACCTGTTCTGTATTACCAAATATCCTAGAGGCTGACTGAATAAGTCTATCTACAAATTCAGCGTAAGGTTCATTAGTTCCTTGTATTACCTTAGATAATTGACCTTGTAAGTCTCCATGCCCCTGTAAAGTTTTCCATGCCCTAACTGCATCTACAGCAATTTGTGCGTATACGCCAGGGTCATATTCAATTTGCTGTCTTTGACCCTCATATGGTCCCTTTCCCAATAGCATGTCCATATTTCTTTGAGGATAACCAGCTTCTGCATTTCGCCTAGCTGTCTCCATGCAAAATTCCTCATTGGCAACCTTCCATAACAAATATTGTCCTCCGTTTAGCACAGATCGACACATGTTAGCCCAATCTGCTGGTGTCATGTCCAAGTTGGTAACAGATTCGACCATGCTTATTGTGAAGGGAGCTTGCGGCCCATAGGTCGTTACAGCCTCCTTTAATTGCTTTATTGTTTTGAAATCTAAAGCACGGTGAATTCGTTGCCCTCCTGCCTGCTCAAGTACAGGGCATGCTAATCTTTGGGGTCCTGCCTCAGAATTCCGTCCATCAACTACGGGAGTTGAGGGCCGCTCAGCGGTAGATGGAGCTGTTGGTTGAGTTACGCCCTCTGGTGATAGAACGGAGTTAGTAGCAACCTCCTGTTGTAATTCTCCACCTGATGGCTGCTTTTCCTCTAAGCTTGCTTTTTTTAAATTCTCCTCTGTCTGACTAGCTTGAGAGACCTTCTCTTTTGCTTGACCTAGCGTTTTTTCTACCATAGTCTGGACCTCTAACAATTTACTTAGCAGTTTTTCGGTTTGTTTTTTACTGGATTCTAATCTAGTATAAAGGTAACGTAACCCAATAAGATAGGATAAAACAAAGCCGAAACAGAATGAAACAAAAACGGAACAGACAATGGTTGTATCAATTTTCTCTTTCTCAGGGCCGAATAACTTCAAACCTTGAGCCAACCATTTTTCCCAGTTCGCCTGAGAAAATTCTAGGGCTAGGGAGCTTGAAATAAAAACAAAATAAATCAAAACAAGAACACATTGTTTTTCTAAATGTTCACCCATTCTGTCGCCTTCCCTCAGGGGCGAGCAGTTTTACTCACCTCTAAGTTTCAGGCGTTCCCCGTCCGGGCCGCCAAATGCCGCAGTCTTGGCTGGGCACAGAATCACGAGCCACTCAAGCAGGAACAAAACTTTATTTTGAAAAAGCCGCCAACACTCTCAGCGCCAGCAAGCAAAAAACCGGTCCTCCCACGCGGGCGTCTAACCGGAACCGCCATCTCCCGGAACCCGGGGTCCCCCGGACCTCCCCCGGAATTTCCTCCTACTATCCTTCCCCAACCAATGGGAACTCTCCATGAGTCCCCGTAACATGAGTCCAGTAGTAGGCCAAGGTGAACAGCAGGAGCCCAATTTGCATATGAATGTAAATCTTAGCATAATAATACCTCAGTGGCTAGCTGGCTTTACAACCAAAGGTGCCATACATCATATATTTTGCTTGTGGCTCCTAGCAGTGCAACACAAGATCATAAAAGGTTTCATTCAGATTTTCTTCAGAAATTTTATTGTTTTAGGTCCTCCATTTAGGTCTATGATCTATTTCAAGTTTATTTTTATGTATGTGTGAAGTAAGGATCGAGGCTTATTTTGTTTCCTTTTGGATATCTGGTTATTTCAGAACCACTTGTTGAAAACACTATCTTTTGCCTACTTTATCACCTTAGCACCACTGTCAAAGATGAAATCAAGTGTGGGTCCATTTCTGGACTTTCTGTTTTATTGATCTGTATGTGTTGTCTTATGCCATCTCCACATACTTGACTAATGCAGTTTTTCCATCTTAACACTGTGTAACATAGTTCTTCAAATTTTGTTTTTCGAAAGTTGTTTTGGCTATTTTCAGTTTTCATTTCCATGAAAAGTTTAGATTTTAAAAACCTGCTGATGAAGGAAACAATCAAGAAGGTGAATAAAGAGTCTACAGAATGGGACAATATCTTTACCACCTGCACCTCAGAGCATTCATATCCAGGATATACAAAGAACTCAAAAAACTTAACACCAACCAACCAAACAAACAAACAAACAAACAACATGACAAAAATATAAAAAAAAACCCCAAAACCAAATAACCCAATCAATAAATCAGCAAAGGAACTGAGCAGCCACTTCACAGAAGAAGAAATAGAAATGGTGAAAAAATATATGAAAAAAAATGTTCGACACTTCTAGCAATTAGAGAAATGCAAATTAAAACTACACTGACATTCCATCTCACTGTAGTCATAATAGTAATTATCAATAATACAACTAATGATAAGTTTTGATGAGAATGTAGGGAAAAAGTTTCACTCAAACATTGCTAATGGGACTGTCAATTGGTGCAACTACTATGGAAAGCATTATGGAGATTCCTTAGAAAACTCGGAATGGAATCACCATTTGACAGTTACACAGTTATTCTACTCCTTGGTTTTTACCCAGAGGACTTAAAATAAGCATACTACAATGATGCAGCCACATCAATGTTTATAGCAGCTCACTTCACAATATCCATGCTATGGAACCAACCTAGATGCTTTTCAACAGATGAATGGATAAAAAAATGTGGTATATAAACACAGTGGAATATTACTCAGCCATAAAGAAGAATGAAATGATGGCATTTGCCAGTACATGGATGGAACTGGAGAATATCATGCTAAGTGAAATAAGCCAGTCCCCTAAAATCAAAGGCCGAATGTTCTCTCTGATATGTGGATGCTAACCCACAACAAGGGAGGGTAGGGAGTGGAAGAATAGAAGTTTGTTATATTAGACAGAGGGGGAAGGGAGGGAGAATGGGACTAGGAAAAACAGTAGAATGAATCTGACATCACGTTCCTTTGCTCATATATGAATACAGGACCAGTATGACTTCACATTACGTATATCCACAGGAATGGGATCCTAATGGGAAAGGATTGTACTCCATGTATGTATAATATGTCAAAATGCACTCTACTGTCATGTATGTCTAAGAACAATAAATTAAAAAAATCTTGCTGATATATTATTGGATTTGCATTAAGTCTACATTAGATTAGGGGAGAATGACGTCTTAACAATAATCTTGTGATTCATTAACATAGTAAACCTCTCCATTTATATAACTTTTTAAAATTTGTCTCAGTATTTTGTGGTTTTCAATGTATGAGAGTTGCATTTCTTTCACATGACTTATCGCTAAGCATTTAATATTTGTCTATGTTAACGTAAAAAGTATTTTTTTCCCAAATTTAAACTTCCAAGTGTTTTTGTTAGTGTACAGAAATTTGATTGATTTTTTTTTCATGATGACCTTTGTGTCTTGTGACCTTGCTGAGTTCAGCAGTTAGGGTAGTGTTTTCTGTGAATTCTTTGGAATGTTTTACATAAGACAGTCATGCCATTTGAAAATAAGGGAATTTACTTCTCCTTTTCTGGTCTGTTTATATTTCATTTCTCTTCTTTGCATTATTATACTAGATAGAACTTCCAGTATAATGTTAATTAGGAGAGGTGATACCAGACATCCTTGCTTTAGTCCTTATATTAGGGAGAAAACATACACATTCACTGTTAAATGTGATGTTAACTCTTAAAAAATGTTTTTATTAGTGCATTATGAACCCCACATAATAGTGGGGTTCATTTTGACATAAATAGGATATTAACTTTAAGTTTTGTATGCATATCCTTCAGCTGATTTAAGAAATTCCCTTCCAATTGCTGATTTGCTGAATTTCATTCATGAATGGTATTTCCCCCTCAATTTTCTTTAACTGAATATGTCTTTTCTAGTTTATTAATATGCTAAATTTCATTAGTTGATTTTTGAGTGTTTTCCCAACCTTGAATTTCTGGCACAAACCTCACTTAGTCATGATACTTGTATAAGGTAATGCACTGGTGACCAAAAGGGGGCAGATTAAAAGGCTGCTGAATGAGGCTTTATTGAAATTTCACTTCCCAGTGAGACTCACCAGTCCAACAGAGCCAGTCTGGTGAATCGCCCAGCTGGATTGGAATTTTTATAGGGCTTGGGACAGGAAAGGGAGGTTTTTAGAGTCCCTTGTCCTACCGGGGTTGATGCGGGAGCTTGCTGAGATCCAGGATTGGTCAGGCTGATTGACAGGTGGTTCTGTTGGTGCCTGATTGGTGGTTCTTTTGCCCGATCGGGTTGCCTGGTGCTTTGTTCCCTTAGCTATCTCAAACTGACCTAACAGCTTATATTGCTGGATTTGTTTTGCCAGTATTTCATCAAGTATTTTTTACATTATTTTTTATAAGTATTTGTACATGTTATATTTATGAGGGTTATGGGTCTGCATTTTGTTTTCTTTTTAATATTTATTTTTTAGTTTTTTAGGTGGACAAATATCTTTATTTCATTTTTATGTGGTGCTGAGAATCAAACCCAGTGCCCTCACTCATGCTAGGTGAGCGCGCTACCACTTGAGCCACATCCCCAGCCCTTTCTTTGGTTTTATTTATGCATTTTAAATTTATCTTTTATTTTACCTCATAAGTTTCCTTTAGATATTGAATATATTTGCAATATATATAGTAGTTATTTTAAGGATTGCTGTCAATTCTGGGTCTGCTCGTATTAATTGGGACACTCCCCCACTCAGTTATTAGTTATAAGTTTTAACTTCTTTGAATTATTGGTAATTTCTTTTATTGGATGCTATGTTCATGAACTTTACATTCTTGGATGCTGGATTTTGTAAAGTAGTGAAGTTTTTTGAAGATGCTTTGTAGGCTGGTTGCATTGTCTTATTTGGGTTACTTTATTATCCCAGGGCTACTTTATTCCCACTTTGAAGGTGTGGCTTTTTGGTGTCTTCTGTATGAGGGAGTCACTCCGTCTGCCTGTTTGAGATTGCCAGTTATTCTGCCCATTATTTTTTGATGGTTCTTTCTTAGGATTTGCATAATTTCCTTCTATACATTTAGTAGTCAGTTCTCAGACAAAGACTCGACTCAGGGGGATGCCGCTGCAGATTTCTGAAGCACTCTTTCTTTTTATCTGCTTTTCCTTTTGGACTCTGCCCTGGGCCTTCTCGCTAGACTGGCCTCCTTGAAACGTACTGTTTATCTTTCAATGTAGTGAGACCTCCCAGATGTTCTTAGATTCCTCTTTACTGCGCTGTAGCCTGGATATTGCCTCTGAGAAGTAGTTGTAAGGCTTATATAGTTCATTCCCCTTCTCTCAGGGATTGCTGACCTGCACTGCTCCTTACTCAATCTCTGAAAAGAACCATTCACTTTTTCCCAGTTTTTATGGCAGGAAGATAATTCCCCTAGTAGTTTAACTTCTATAGTGGAGGCTAATGTCCTAGATGATTTTTATTGTTCTTCTTATATTTTTCCCTTCTATAAAAGTTTTTGCCAAAATGAAATCTCGTGTGTGTTTAAGGTTGAGTAGCATTCAGTTCCCAGAATATCTTTTTGTAAATTCAAAGTCAAAGTAATTTAAGGATCATTCTTAACAGCAGTCTGTGAATACCTGGCCATCCATAGGAGATACTGGAAAGGTTAATCATTGCTTATGTATCCTGTAAAATCAAGACACTGTTATATCGTACCATCGGGATGGCTAATAAAGACCTGGTAAGCAGGACAAGTAAGAAGATCCTCAATAGAGAGTAGGCACAATTAGAGGCGGAGGTTTGGTGACTTCTTTCCTTTAAGGACATGGCAAAGGAATAATCAGAAGGTAAAGTCAGAGGGAAGCTGGGAGTCTAGGGAAAGCGAGGGCAAAAGAGAATTAGTGAATAACAGAAATTTCAAAAAAAAAAATGAAGGAAATAGGTTCTCCTTCCCAGTTTTTGGTGGTTGATGGAGAGCAGTAAATCCAAGGGCAGACACATGTTTTTAGAAGACTCAGGATTGCCCCTTGGACTTTATAGGAAAAGAAACCAAGGGCAAGGAGGTCAGTCACTGCAACAGACTCAGAATACAATAGAGTGTATTGCAGAATGTATTGCAGAATGTCACCCCAGATCTGCTGCAGCAGTGCAGTCTAGTTCATCCCACGAACCACTGCCCCCTGGGTTCTTCAGGAAGTGAGAACCCGGGGCCAGTGTTCCTGAGATGGGTCCTCTGCAGAGCACAGGGGGTGGACTGGGCTGTGTGGTCATGAGTGTGCCCCTTGCACACCTCACCTTGCTCCCTGCCAAGGACTGAGCAGGCCCACTTGGGAGACCCAGGGCTCCTAAGTCTGAGAGCCTCCTGATCAGCCCCTGAGAACACCCACAGCCAACCTTCCCTCTGCCTGGCCTTTACTGTGGCCCCAGGAGCTCCCTATGCAAGCGGAGTCAGTTTCTTCATACAAGGCAAATTGAAAACAAACAACAGCAGCAAACCTCTTGTAGTGACTTTGTTTTCTCAAGACAAACATTTTGAAGCTGAGCCTTTACTTGAGTTCACCTAAAATGCATAGCTTTTCTCCTTTTAGGAATGATCTACGCAGTCCCTGAGTATCTGTGACTCTTTAGTCTCATTTGTGACTGTAACTATAACTGCTAAACAACAGACCTTTAAACAGTTGTCTATGCAGGTAAAGTAAACCCTCACCTAAATAGTTTGATAAAGGTATGGCTCCATGAGCTGACTGGCCAGTAATCCACTGGCATCAGGAGCAAAGGCATGGTGTAATATGCTGGAGAATGCCCCTGACAGCTTACTGTACAAACAGGATCTGGGCACCACCCAGCCTCTTGCCCACACCCCACCAAAAGACCACAAGCTGCAAAACACACGGTAGGATGAGCCCTTAACTTACACTGAGGGAATTTATTTTGGAGTATTCTTTTCTTGTTCTGACCTTAGCTTTTCTTGATCAGTTAACTTAGCCAACCTTGTAATAGCTTCAATCAGTCATAAGTTGGAGGGTTTAGATGGTGTGGTCGTTTCAGTCACTGCTGGGCTGGGAGGTTCATGACTAGTTCATTTCCTGAGATATTGCCTTCTCTTAGACACATTCTTTGGGTTCTGAATTAGTCATTTATACAACTATGTCACATACGTATTGGCTTTTCCTGTACGATGCAGTGTGACAATAGAGGTGCGGCAGACTAGGGAGTGACCTGTTCTTTCCAGAGACCTTTGCTTCTGTATGAGTATGTCTCACTGAATTCCCACCCACGCCCCAAATCGTAACCTCAGAATAGCATGCTAATAATTGTATCACAAAAATAGCAAGCCACATCTATTGGATTTGGGGTGGCGCTAGGAATGGAATATTCTAAAATATTTGTCATTCTGAAAAGAAGACTTTGGAGGAGCGCTGTAGTTTGAATATATGTCCCTCAAAGGCCCATGTGTTAATGGCTTGGTCCTCCCAGCCTGTGGTGCTATTGGGAGGTGGTGGAATCTTTACAGGAGGAACCTACTGGAAGGAAGTTAGGTCTTTGGAAGTGTGTCCTTGAAAGGGATAGCCTGACTCCACCTCTTTCTGTCTCTCTTATTGTTTCCTGGCCACCACGAGGCGAGCAGCTTCATTATACCATGAGTTTCCTGCTATGGATGTTCTGCCTGGCCACAGGTCCCAAAACAATGGAACCAAGATCTGGGACTAAAACCTCTAAAACCATGAACCCGAATATGTCTTTCCTCCTTACAAGTGGTTTATCTCAGGTATTTTGTCACAGTGATGGAAAGCTGACTAAGATAGGGAATGTGGATGATGTGAACCCAAACAAAAAATAATGACTTGAGAGCTAAAAGGGCAGAAAAAATACCTACATATCAACCAAACAACATTAACTCTAAGACCCAGTTGTTTAAAAGAGCAGGCTAGAGAGGAAGCTGCTGAGCTCCTAGACATTCACCAAATATTGAGATAAGCCTACTAGCATTGGTGATTGCTGAGGTTGGAATTATTAGCATTTTACATTTTATTCTGCCACTGAGTTATAGTGTTAAAACTCTGATAATATAACACTATGTCTTTTGAGCCATGTTTCTTACTTGACATGACATGTCTGTGATGCCAAATAAACATTACAAAGTCATGAACTTTTCATTTTCTACGTTTCAATTGTTCTTCACCTTGTAGTTTGTTACAGTATTTTTTTTCACTTGAGTCCTTCTCCATTATTTTTTTTTCCTTCCTTTTGCCAGGTAACATACACGTTATAGTAATATTCTTACAATGCTACCCTGCAAATGTTCTCACCCTACTCAAAAACAGGTGTTCCAATTAACTATTGAGCCCATACCACATGAATCAGCTCTTTTGGCTATAAACTGATAGCCACTCTGAGTAGCAAGAAAAATTTCTAACACTGAATATACTTAAAGGAAACATTTTTTTTTTTTTGCTAGGAAATATACTAGGGCTGCCAATTTCTTCTCCACCATTTTTTTCTTCACTGTGCCCATCTCTCTTGATCAGGGACCCTTTCTTGAGGGTGGTGTGTCAGATGAACTGACCTCTCTCACCCGAGTTTATTGTCCCAAGGGTGGAAGTTGATCTGTCAGGATAGCTAGATGACCCCTCCCACACCTTTGAAAGTGGCTTAGGAATCCTAGATAGCCTAGTGAACCTTGAATTGAGCAGCTAGACAGTAATGCTTGTTCCTCATGCTTTCCACAACTGAAAACTGTCCTTCCGAGAGTTGAGAATGAAGCAGGCATACATAAAGAGCATCCAAAAGAAAATAAAAGGACTAGGGGTATAGTTCAGTGACAATGTATTAGGCTCTAGGTTCCACACACACACACAAACACACCCTAAGAGAAATAGCAACAATTTAGTCAATATCATATAGGACGCTCAAAGTTTCCTAGGTATTATAAAAATAAAAAATTTTTTTCCCAATCAGATTGGCAAATTAAAAACAACGTGGAATCTATGCGGGGGGGGTGGTGGTGGTGGTGAGTGATAGGTAGAAAGAGGAATAGTCAGATTAGAGAAGGCAGGGATCTGCTGGGCTTTCTTGTGGCCCCCTGGCTGGCTGTGGAAATTTGCTTTTGCTCAGCCCCATGTACACCGGTTCTTGAGGGTGTGGTTTCTGTGGTGCCAGCTCAGATTTCAAAGGAACAACTGCTGCTGCTAACAGCCCTGTTCAGTTCAGCCATGTTCTCCAAAGTTCAGTCCCCATTAGGGCACTTTGGCCTCAGCCAGACTGCTCCCACATATCTGAAGGGTGTTTTTTTGAGTCACTTCTTTGCCTACCCCTCTGTGGTCTTAGGGAGAGCCACTCTGGTCCATCCCAGCTGTTGCACCCACATTTTGGGGGCAGCAGTTAATGTCTTGGTCCCCAGGGACTCATCTAGATATGAGTAAAATGGAACACCCAGGGACATCTTCACAGACAGAGATGAGGAGACTGGGAGACTCCTTACCACCTTCCTTCGCTGTACGGGGCCTAGTGCCCTCTTACATTCTTGAGCCTGTGATGCCCTCATAACATCTTGCCTATCTTCCTGTTGCAGAATTCTTGGCTTCTTTTTAATGGCATTAATGTCTTCTGTGACCACACCTTCCTCAGTCCCAACTTTAAACAAGCTTTTTTTTTTTTTTTTTCTGGCCATCCTGCAAGGTTTAAAAATATTTCATCTCTGCTTTTTGCTCCCAATTCTTACTTTAAATCTGGCTAAAAGCCACCAGCAATACTCATGCAAAAGTGTGAATTCTGTGCTACCTTGGAATTTCTTCTGCCAGATTAATTAGTTCATCATCTTTAAATTCAGCCTCACAGAAAGTTTCAGGGTATGGAAAAATGTGGATAAGTTATTTCACAGAATGTAACATGAATGGCCTCTCCTCCAATTCTTAACAGAGTCCGAATTCCCACCTGAAACCTCATGAGCAGAGTCTTTACTCTCCCTATTCCTATCAGCATTCTGGTCTTCCGAGGTTACAGCGGAATCCTCCATTAAGCTCTGATTACAATATATTAGGGCTTCTCTGGCATGCATCTCCAAACCTTTCCAAAGTCCTCTCACAAACTAGTTCCAAAGGCTTCTGAACCACGTGTCATAGTCACAGCAATGACCCTACTTCTTGGTACCGATTTTCTGTTAGTCTTTTGTTACTGTGATAAAATACCTAAGAAAATTGACGTAAAGGAGGAAAGATGTATTTTGGCTCATGGTTTTAGACCAGTCATCTGGCTCCATTGCTCCTGGGGGGTAGTGATGAAGCAGAACATCATGGTGGGAAGTAAGTGGTGGAACAAAGTGGGCCACCTCATGGTGGGCAGAAAAGAGAGAGGAGAGAAGAGATGAGAAGAGAGAGGGAGAGGCAGGGAGAGAAGGAAGGGGAGGGAGGGAGAAAGGAAGGAAGGAAAGAAAGAAAAAAGGGGGCCAGAGACAAGATACAATCTCCAAGGGCAAACCCCAGAAGCCCATTCCCTTCAGTTAGGTCCCACCTCATACAGTTTCCAGCTGGGGACCAAGTGTTCAATATATTAGCCTTTGGGGACATTTTTAGATCCAAACCATAATAACTACTTTTAGGGTAAAGTGAATTTTCAGTTTTTTAGAGAATAAGGTTCATGTACAAAGAGAAGCAGAGCCAGAACTTAATGGGACTCTAGAGAGAGGGAGGTGACTGTGACGGTGACGGTTCCCGCTGAGCTGCATCCACTGAAGTGCTCCAGGGGACATTCTTGGATGCAAGCAAAAGACTCTGTGGCCCCTTGAAGTAGAAAAGGGATTTTTCCACAAGAATATTCTCAGAATCAGGTTTGGGAAAAGGGCAGGAAAGCTCAAAATGGAAGAAGTTGGAACTTCAGCAGAAGCTATGCCACACAGTGCTGGGTTTGTGGGGTCCTGGTGATGCCAGAATCAGGCAGTTGGTATACATGGGTAAATCGAGTCAGGTTGGATCAAGGAGGCCAATATGAGTGAGTCTGGAGAGTTGGAGATTGCCCCCAGTGACTGAAATGCTATCAGAGCCCTTCCTCCACCCTATCCGGATAACCTGCCCCGGCTCCAACTGGTTGCTAAGGTAACCTGTCCCTGGAATTGCCCCTCCCACGCTGAGTGGTCAGAGTTGTTAACTAATGTGTCCTGGGCTGCTCAATCCTGCCCTTCCCCCTTCAGCCCACCTGTTCCCCACCTTTTGGCCATTACCACTGAGCATTTCCTGGGCCTAGTCATGTACACCGCTCAGCTGGAAGAAGAAAGATAAAACAAAGAGAGCAGGAGAACAGAGGAAGCCTAAGACATATAAACAAGGCAGGCGGAACCACTTGCTTCTAGGGATACCAGGATACCAGCTCTGGCCCCCTTCTCCCTCCTGGGAGAAGTGTATGTTACCCTTTTTTTAAAAAAATAAACCTCCCTTTATATGCTTGCCTAGGTGTGCTTCAACATGGGAGGGAGCAGAACTTGTCACAGGGAACTGGGTGGCCCCTCGCAACAGCTGCTTCCACTCCTGAAACCCCGATGTTGCTGCATTCCCACAGAAGACTTCTGCCACCCCTGCTCTTTCAACATATCTCTTGATTCAAAACTTGGTGTCTGAAGAAACTTCTTAGCTGCGTGTTCTTTTTATATATGTATGTATGTATTTAACTCCCATAGAGGTCTGATTCTCTACACAATGACAACAACAGAAGCGGTTCAGAAGTTAGCCAGCCAAAACCCAAACAAACTCCTTAACAGATACCTGTGATAAGGTTTCCATTATGAAAATCAAACAATCCTTGTCTGCAGTAGAAGTATGAAATTGGTAGTTTTAAAAGGGCAATAGTTGAGAAATGAATCTTAACAAAAATGTCCTCCTACTTACAATGGGAAGCCTTTGTGGTGTGGCTTGCCAGTGGAGTGAGTCATCTCCCTGGGAGCTGGGACCGTTCTAGAGGAGGCAGACCTCCAGGCCCTGCGGCAGGTAGTAGGCACAGGGCCAAGGCAGGGTGAGAAGGGTGTTCCAGAGCCACGACCGGGCTGGCTTTACTCAGGGGAGGAAAGAGAATGACAGAACCAGGGAAATCAGGGAAGGAATTTAAGAGAGTGGGGTCCAAGAGGGCGAGAGGGGAAGAGCTGAACGTGGGTGGGAGATGAGGATAAGGAAGGGCTTTGTGAGCCCTTCAGCAGAGCCTCCTTTAGTTCTGTGGCAGCTCCAAGGAACCCAGAAGGGTGAAGCCCTCCGTATATCTCCCAGTGCCCCTCGCCATTCAAGTTGGCTTCAGGGACCTCCCCGACTTTCGTCACCCGTTCAAGTCAAGGGGAACCGTTTGCTGATTAATCCCAGTCATCAGGGGCATTCCCCACCTAATTCAGGCCATTGCTTCTAACTGGTGTCCTGGCCTCCAACATTCTACTTCCTTGTTGCTTGTCTTCCATCAGATTCCAGCTCACTGCTGATTCCGCAATCCCATGTTTCCAGACCCCCTACCCCACAACTCCCCCAATGATGACTTGCTTCTTGACTAGCTTTGGGGCTCACATGGGTTCATATGAGGTATATGCCACACTAATTTCTCTCCCCTCACTAAGCCCACTTTATCCAGCCTGGCACTAGGATCATGTGACAGAGTGGGTGGGGAGGTGCATATCTGCAGCTATGCTCAATTTAAGTAGCAAGTTCCAGGAGCACTGAGCGGAGTAACCTCGCCCCAATGGAGCCAGGGTAGTGTTCAGGGAAGGCCTCTTGAAGGCTAGTCCTGACTTGAGCATTGAAGAATAAATCTCAAGATGGACCTGGAATTGATTACAGATTGACTGTGGCTGAGGAGAGACAGGAAACTATAGGGAATGCTCCTGGGTTTCCTACCTTATAGACTAGGTAAGGAAGGAACCCCTACTTACCAACCCCTGCTTTTTGGCCCTGTGCTTTTGAGCCCCCCCACTCCCCCATGTTCCTCCCTCTGTGACAGATGCAGTCATAGTATGAATGCTTGTGGGGATAATTCACAACTTATAATCCTTGCAGGACATGGGTATTTTCCTAACTGATAACATGTTTTGGAGGCCTTTCATCAAGTTAGATTCATATTTGAAAGCCATTAGAGATTGGTGCACAATTGCTTACAGAAAGAACCCAACTGGTTCTTTTTCTTTTTGTCCAACTGGTTCTTTTCTTGTCTTCTATCTTCCATGATTCAAGTCTGTGTCCGTACAGATTTGACATGGCACCATTCCTTCCCGTCTACATCCTAAATACATCCCAAATGAAGCCATGATCTAAATACCCACAGGAGGTGTACGAACCTCAAAGCACTGACATGATTCTGCTTGGTGGGTCGCTGTAGCTCCCCAAGTCTTCTGGCTGTCCTCCACCCCCTCCTCATCCTCCCAGGACCTACGCATTGAAGAGAGAAGGTGAACCAGCAGGAGATGGCTTCAGCCTTAGGCCAGCATCCACCTCTTTGACCATCTGTGCAGGTTGCTCAGTGTTTGTGCCCTCTGCATGGAAGTATTTTCAGAATAGCTCCCAGCCCATTGCAACACTCTTTTCCTAAAGTTGTTTTAGTCTCATATTTTTGTGTGTGTACTACGACCCCTTTAAAGTGCTGAGTGAGTATCAGATATAAATGAAGCAATGGAGAAGCTCTCAGGAAGCCTCTCCTGAGTGCCAGTGCAGAACTCAGTAATGATGTGGCCTACAAAAAGTGGCACAAGACCATCTGCTGTGAGCAGGGAGGAAGAGCATGAGAAGAAGATTAACATTAAACAGGGCCGAGAGGTGGGAGGGAAAGGGTGAGAGAAGGGAAATTGCATGAAAATGGAAGGAGACCCTCATTGTTATACAAAATTACATATAAGAGGAAGTGAGGGGAAAGGGAAAAAAACAAGGGGGAGAAATGAATTATAGTAGATGGGGTAGAGAGAGAAGATGGGAAGGTAGGGGAGGGGAGGGGGGATAGCAGAGGATAGGAAAGGCAGCAGAATACAACAGACACTAGTATGGCAATATGTAAAAACGTGGATGTGTAACCGATGTGATGCTACAACCTGTATGCGGGGTAAAAATAAGAGTTCATAACCCACTTGAACCAAGTGTGAAATATGATATGTCAAGAACTATGTAATGTTTTGAACAACTAATAATAAAAATTAAAAAAAAAGACCATCTGCTGTGGCCAGCTTGGCAGTGGGTAAGGATGGGCCTCTGGTACCAGACACCTAGTAGTGTGTATATCGTCTTGTGGTATGAGTATGCTGGTCTGGGTTTACAAATACCAGCCTATTATCAGATCTGACAGACTTTTCTTTGTGATTCCAAAGCAAAGACTGCGTGTCCCCACTCCTTGGAGTGGCTATACACCCCTTTTACTGGGACATGCTCAGTTTATACCTGTCTACCTGGCTCAATTATTAATAGCATCCCTTTCAGCATAAAAAAAAAATACAGGTAAGATGAAACTTTTATGGTCACCTTGCTTATTCCTCACTACCAAAGAAGGAGGAGAACCGGCCTCTTTGGGTCTAGAGGGAGGCAATTGTTGCTGACAAGGTTTTGCCCTTTTGAGAAAGAAGTGATTGCAAAGCCTGGTTTGACATGGACCTTGGAGCCTCAGCATGTCTGCATGAGTCTGTCTCACCTCCTTCAGGATCATAGCTGTGGGGGTGGTGGTGGTGGGGAGGTTGTGATGACCCACAGCCACTGTATACAACTTCCAAAGAGTGGAGACCAGGAAAACAGCCAATCTCCTGCCCTGACCTCTTATAAAAGGCCCTGAAAGCCATCAGCAAATGAAATTCAAACGTGCTGTGTATTTTTAATTTCTTTTTATTGTCTGGGGGCAAAAAAAGTGTTTATAGTAATAAGTAAAAACAAAAAGAAAATAAATTATAATTACCTATAATTACATTCTACAGGATAACTGGCCTGGAATCTTCCAAAAGAGTCACTGCCATAAGGGAGAAATTATTTCTAGATTAACAAAGATTAAAGATTACATAGCAACTGAATGCAAAGTCTAAACCCTAATTGAATCATGGATAGGAACAGAAAAAAAAATGTAGAAAACCCAATTAGGGAGAATATTTAGGCAATTTGAAAATGAATTAACTGATATTATGAGGTTATTATTCATTTTCTTAGATGTGATATTGCAACATAAAAAGTCAGTATACACACACACACCCACCCAAACAAAATAGAAAAAAATTTAACTAGTGATGAACCAGATTAAAGTCTACAATCATTATAATTTATTATATTACTTCATTTCATATTTAAAATTTTCAAAATAAAAAGTTGGAGCTAAAGTCATCATAATCATTTCCTAAAAGGCATTCACCATATTTGTACCATTTTCTGAGTTAGTGGACTCACTCTGATAAATAATTTATTATGGGCCACTTTACCATTGTTCTTAACCAAGTGTTACTATTATATGTTTAAATATTCTATTCATATCATATATAAATATTGCATATTTAACAATATAAATAGGCATTGTTTATGCTTATCATGAGGGGAACAGGACCCTCTCCCAGTGGGGAAGGGGGGGACTTTTTTACCCTCTGAAAATAACAAGAAGTTAAAAATACCTAGCATATTTGAATTTCATTTGCTGATGGGTTTCAGGGCCTTTTATAAGTGGTCAGGGCGGGAGATTGGCTGTTGTCCTGGTTTCTACTCTTTGGAAACTGTAGAGACAGTGGCCATGGGACATCACAACCTCCCTCCCCTGCCCCCACCAAGCTAGGACCTTGCAGGAGTGGAGACAGACTCATGCAGACATGCTCAGGGCTCCAGGGGAACTGCCCTTTTTGTCATCCAGTTCCTTGCTCTGCCCTTATCTAGTCACATGACAACTGACGGAGATTTTGTCCCCAGTGGTGGGAGGCACTGCTTACTGTGTATGTGGATCCTGTCCCATCAGAGACTCACTCAGCCCCTTTTACTATTTGTCTTTTGCACAGGCAAACACTAGGCCCCTCAGAACATTGACAGGTAGGCATCCTTCTCCGGGCAGAGCTGTGGAGCTGACTTGGCCAGCAGTCATCTCCAGAATCCCAGCACTGAATTTCATATTCACCTGGAGGGACCCACCAGAGGCTTGAGTTCTCCGTTTTTTTATTCTTATAAACTTTGGGGCTATAAATGGAGTAAAACGAGTGCGCTGGCCAGCTGCAACATTGAACCCGAACAGACTTGCCTGAAGGAAAGCAGCCAACGGTTCAGTGACCTTAGAAACATGAATCAAGCTTTTATTGAAGTTTCCCAGAGAGAATATCAGTGCATGACACACAGGAAGAAGCCCCTTCACCCCATATCTTGCCTGACACAGCTGCTGCCTCTGATCCAAGAATCCCCAAATTCTTCCTTAAATTGCTTTGGGCTGGTTTCCCCCTCTTTCCCCACCCCCCCCCAACTTAAAAAAATTTTTTTAGTTATACATGGACAAAATATCTTATTTTGTTTATTTTATGTGGTGTTAAGGATCAAACCCAGCGACTTACATGTGGGAGGTAAGTGCTCTGCCACTGAACCACAACCTCAGCCCCTTCCCTCTTCTCACAAACTTGAATCCTCCACCACTTTTAGAGCTGACTTCCTTTCTCAGCAAGTGGCTTCCTGCCCTTTCTCACTAAAACTGGCCTCCACTGAGGTCTTCAATGTCCTTCTGTGCCTCCCACATGGACCCTCAAGGCCACAGAGGCCTCAGAACCTTGCAGGAAGACAAAGCATCCTGACCAGAGGAGGTTTCAATACTTCATATGAATGTTTCTCATATCAAAGCCATTCACTTGTACAGATGGAGCTCCTTTAATCTGAGTATCCAGCATTTGAAATGCTCCGAAATCTCAAACTTATGGAATGATTACATGCTACTTGTTTTAGTCAGCTTTTTCACTGCTGTGACTAAAGGATTTGACCAGAAAAACTATAGAAGAGGAAGAATTTATTTGAGGGCTCACGGTATCAGAAGTCTTTGTCTATAGAAGGCCGGCTCCATTCCTCAAGGCTTGAGGTGATGCTGAACAGCATGGTAGGGAGAGGTGGCAGAGGGAAGCAGCTTACAGTGATCAGAAAGCAGAGAGGGAGAGACTCCACTCTCCATGTACAAATATATATCCAGAGGCACACCCCAATTCTCACCTCCCTCAGCTACACTGCACCACTTCAGTTACCACTCAGTTGATGCCTATCAGAAGATTAATTCACTGATTGAGTTAAGACTCTCACAACCCTGTCCTTTTTCCTCTGAACTGTCTTGCATGGTATCACACATGAGCTTTTGGGGGTCACCTCACATCCAAACCATAACACTACTAAAAGTGGAAGATTCCAAGCTATGAAACTTTGTTTCATTCTCAAAATCATTAAAATAGTGTTTAAAATTACCTTCAGTTTATGTATAAAAGGTATATGTGAAACAAATAAGTTTTGTGTCCAGATTTGGGTCCCATCCCCAAGAGATCTCATTATATGTATGAAAATATGCCCAAGTTGGAAAATATCTCAAATCTGAAACACTTCTGGTCCCAGGCTCTCTGAATAATAATCTATGCAGACCTTCTTGTTTCTTCATTTGATTAGATCTCACTTGTGCTAGGCCTTTCTCCACTGGGGCTTACCTTTTGTGATTTGGAGAAAGATATCAAACCCAGGAAGAGAAGAGCTCTACCATGCTGATATGATAGAGCTCTGCCTTCCTTTCACTTTTACATCATGCTTACAGAAAAGCATCACATTTTTATTGAAATCAAAATTGCATAAGTATGTACATACATGCATACAGAAATCCCACCCACGTCCCGTGCAGGCAGTGGAAGTGAAGACTCCTCTTGGTGGATTGGGTTGGCTGCAGAATAAAAGCTAAGAAAGAGAAAATGGTGAAAAAACCCCACAGGACACGGTAAGTAATTTTAAAAAGTGAGGGCAGGATGGCTAGCCAATCTTAAGGATTGAGCTTCCACACCAAAAGAGAGCCCGTGCTTGCTTTATTAATATGGGGGAATATCAAAGGTTTTCCATGGAATGTTCTTCATCAAATAAGGTAGGAGGTGGGCTGTCCAGTTTCCTTTGGGTTGTGTCCAACTCCTGAGCTACAAGAGTGGTCTTCCAAGCAGAGCAGAGATAGAGGTTGTGTGCATAGAGCAATCCATTGAGTGGGAGGAGCCACAAAACAGTTTGCGATGCCAAACCTAAATCTCCCTGCCCAATACTAAGTGGAGATGCTCAAGTAATTCACGGGTGACTCCCTTCACAGGAGGATTTTCTTCTTTCCTAACAATATAACAACTACTGGTGAACGAAACTGCCCAATTTATATTGCTATGTTGTGTGCCTCTATGATGAATGAATCTCATTATTATGTATAATTACAATGTGTCTGTACAAAGCATCCTGACCAGAGGAGGTTTCAATACTTCATATGAATGTTTCTTATGTCAAAGCCATTCACTGTACAGATGGAGCTCCTTTAATCTGAGTATCCAGCATTTGAAATGCTCCAAAATCTCAAACTTATGGAATGATTACATGCTACTTGTTTTAGTCAGCTTGCAATGACTAAAAACAGTTTGCAATGCTAAACCCCAATTTTTTTTAAGCCAGACTTAAAAACAGAATAAAACAACCCATTAAGTTTGTCTGAAACTACAAAACCCTCAAACAGTCAAAATTGTCTTGAGAAAAAAGGACAAGGCAGAAGGCATTATGCTACCTGACTTCAAAATATACTACAAAGTTATGGTAATCAAAATAGCATAGTATTGGCATAAAAACAGAGATCAATAGAACAAAACAGAGAGCCCAGAATTAAATTCATGCATTTATAGCAAACTGATTTTTAACAAAGGTGCTAAGAACATGCATTAGAGAAAAGACAGTCTTTTTCAATAAATGGTTCTGGGAAAATATACGTGCAGAAGAATGATTCTGGACTCCATTTCTCACCAGTTACAAAAATCAACTTAATATAGATTCAAGGCTTAAACTTGAGACATGAAACTATTAGAAAACAAAGAGGTAATGCATCAGGACATTGGAATGGGCAAGGATATTTTTTGGACAAGATCCCAAAAGCACAGTAAACAAAAGCAAAAACAGACAAATGGATTATGGCAAACCAAATAGTTTTTGCTCAGCAAAGTGGAGAGAAACAACCTGTAGAATGGGAGAAAATATTTGCAAATTATACATCTGTCAAGGAGTTAATATCTGGAATGTATAAGGAGCTCCAAAAACTCACTAGCAAACAAAACAAAACAAACTGAACATTAGTTCTAAAAAGACATTTCTCAAAAGAACACATAAATGGCAAACAGGTTCATGAAAAAAATGCTCAACACCACTAGTCATCAGGGAAATGCAAATCAAAACCACAAAGCTATATCACCTCACTCTAGTTAGAATGACTATTTTGAAGATGACAAAGGATAATAAGTGCTGGCAAGGATGAGGAGCAAAGGGAACCTTTGCACACTGCTGAGGGAAATGTAAATTAGCAAAACCATTATGGAAAACAGTATGCAGGGTCCTAAAAAATTAAAAATGGAGACATCATATGATCCAGAATCCCACAACTGGTAAGCATCTAAAGGAATGACATCAGTATGTGAAAGAGACATCTGCACTACCACGTTTATTATAGCACTATTCACAATAGTCAAGACATGGAAACAATCTAAGTGCCCATCAACTGATGGATGGATAAGAGATTGTGGTACCTATACACACTGGAATACTATTAAACCATAAAACAAACAGAAAATCTCATTTGTGTCAACATGGATGGAACTAGAAATCTTTATGTTAAATGAAATAACAAAGACAACTACTGCATAATTTCACTTCTGTGGAATATGAAAGTTGATCTCACAGAAATTGAGAGTAGATGGTGGTTATCAGAGGCTGGGGAGAGTAAAGAGAAGAGAAGAATGTGGAGAGGGTTATAAAAAATAGGAGTAAGAAGTTCTTGTGTGCTGTTATGTAGGATGATATAGATAACAAGAGTATACTGAGTATTTCAAAAAATAAAAAAATAGAGTTTGAATGTTTTCACCCTAAGAAAATGATAAATAGTTGAGAGCTAGATATGCCTAACTTAATTTAAACATTATAATTTATACATATATCAAAATATTATAGCATCACATTAATATACACAATTTTTATATTTTTCTGTATCAGCTAAAAACCAATTTAAAAAGACAAAGGAATAGTTTCATCAACTTACAAGGTGACTCTACAGATTAATAAAGCCAACAATACCATATGGATAAAGGGCAATTCATAGAAAAGTCACACAAGAAGATAGTTAATGCAAATGTAAAACTAATTAGGATCCTAAGAGACTGACAAAAATGATAAAGATTGATGTTTGGTTTTGTTGGAGTTGTGAAGAAATAGTCATTTCATTCTTAGAGTGTAAACTGGTGATAAGATTCCAGTGAAAATTAGCAATATTTATTAACATTATACATACTCTGATCTAGCAGTATTTCTTCTAGGAACAAGTCTTATAGAGAGACTAGCTCAGGCATGCAAACATGAGTGCAAGGATATTAATTGTGACTTGCTTATAATGATAAAACATAAGAAACAAATGCATCAGAGAACCTCTGAGAACAAACCTTTCCAAACTTAAGGCTTTAAATGACCATGTATTGTTGTCTTTGGTGTAAATCAGCTGAATGATTCTTCTGTCACCTGGGCTTCCTTGAGCAACTGGGGCCAACTTTGGGTCATCTAAAAACCTCTGCTTAAAGGCATTGGCTGTTTTTTGGCTGGAGTGATAAAGATGACAGGACCATGTACCTTTCAACCCTTAACAGACTATCCTGAGTTTGTTCATATGATGATAAAAGCAAGTTGAAATGTACATGGCCTCCTGAGTCCTAGTTTGGGAGCTAGCACTATGTCTTCTGTTGTACTTAATTGGCTAAAGCAAGCCACAAGGCAATCCCAAATACAAGAAGTATTAAGACTCTACCTGTTAATTTGAAAAAACTCAAGTTATATATCCAAGGGTGTTTTAGGGAAAAAGTGAAAGATTCTATATGGTCATTTTTATGTCTATAGCAAATACAAATATCCACCAAATAAAGTCTAGTTAAAATAAAACACAAGCAGAATAAATAGCTATAAAGTAGAATTCTATGCAATATATTTTTTTTAAAACAAGGTGAGTCTGTATGTATTGAGATGAAAAGTTCTTCAAAATTTATTGTTAAACAAAAAAATAGCAAGGTACAACACTGTCTCTATAGTATGCTACTTTTAAAAAGTATTTAAAATGGACATATAGACTTTTTTGTGCTATGAATACATCTGTGGAAGGATGCAGAAGTGATTTCCTTAAAAGAGGAGAATATGGGAACTGGGGGATCACAGGTGAAATTTATTTTTTTACCATGCACTTATTTGTATTTATCTTTTTCTCAAATTAAAAATTATGCAGTAAAATTTAATTATTTCTCCTTTTGGTGAACAGTACTATAATTTCTCTTTTTTGGTCAGGCTTTAAATTTTTTAAAAAATTTGTTTTAATTAGTTATATATGACAGTAGAATGCACTTTGATATATCATATAATGGAGTATAATTTCTCATTCTTCTGGTTGTACATGATATAGAATCACACTGGTCGTATACTTATATATGTACATGGGGCAATAATAATTCATTCATTCTACTATCCTTCCTCTCCCCAAACCCCTTTCCCCCTTCACTCCCTTCTACCTAATCTAAAATAACTCTATTCTTCTCTAGCACCCCCCTCCCCAATTATAAATTAGCATCCGAATATCAGAGAAACTGTTTTATGCGATTGGCTTCTTTCACTTAGCATGATATTCTCCAGTTCCATTCATTTACTGGCAAATGCCATAATTTCCCATTCTACAATTTAAAAAGATATATTTTTTAGTTGTAGATGAACATAATATCTTTATTTATTTGTTTTTATGTGGTGCTGAGGATCGAACCCAGTGTCTCATATTTGCAGGGCAAGCACTCTACCACTGAGCCCCGACCCCAGCCCAGTACTGCAAATTTTAACATGTAAAATTTATGTAGCCACCACTAAAGTTAGGATACAGAACAATTTTATCACCATAACAATTTTCCTGTGCTGTGACTTTATATTCCCATCTTCCTTTTCATCCTAACCCTGGAAAACCACTAATGTATTCTTTATCACTATGGATTTGTCTTAGTTTTACTTTTTTTTTAACTTTAAAAAAATGCACCCATCAGTTAAAAATAAGAAAAATTTTGTTTAAAATCAAACAAATTTTTAATTTTAAAAAAGAGAGAATTGAGAAAATTTAAACTCCCAGGACTGACGGAAAGACAGAATTATTTTACATATGAGTAATTTTAATTTTAAATACTCTGGTCAATAATTGTAGAATTCTAATTTTTTATTTTTTAATGTTTTGACTTTTGAATAGAAAAGGCTAATGTCAGTTAATGTTTCTCAAATAGAGCATGAATCATATGGAAAACTATGGTACTGAAATATATTAAGTATGTGTTTAAATAAAATTTGGGCTTGATGGCTGCCCCTGGGAAGCAAGGAGATAGATTCTTCCCTGGTGTGAAAAACCCAAGCGTGAGGTCAGACTGACAATAAGCCTCAGGTGAGGAAGCCGGGTGGCCTGGGCTTTATAACCTTTATCATCCAGACAGAGTTTACCTAGTTGAGCTTCAGATTCTTTATCTACAGTAGAAATAATAATTGTGTCTACTTTACCAGGCTGTTGTAAAAATAAAACAAGATAATGCTGGTGACACACTTGGCACCCTGCCTAGCATACAGGAAGTGCTCATAAAAGTATTAATTTTAACACGCTATCATTCACATATAGAAGTTATTCAAAATAAGTATACTTATAATAAGCAGTGGTCATATTGATGAAATATAATAATCTTTTCTTTTCTTTTTTTTTCACAATATCTTTATTATCATGTGGTGCTGAGGATTGAACCCAGTGCCTCATGTGTGCAAGGCAAGCTCTCTGCTGCTGAGCTATATCCCCAGCCCTTTTCTTCTTCTTTTTTAAATTAATTTTTTAATATGACATCAGAATGCATTACAATTCATATTACACATACAAAGCATGATTTTTCATATCTCTGGTTGTATACAAAGTATGTTCACACCAATTTGTGTCTTCATACATTTACTTTGGATAATGATGTCCATCACATAACACCCTCTCCCTTGCCCTCACACCCCTCTGACCTATTTAGAGTTTGTCTATTTCTCCCATGATCCTCCTCCCTACCCCACTATGAATCAGCCTCCTTATATCCGAGAAAATATTTGGCATTTGTTTTTTTGGGATTGGCTAACTTCAATTAGCATTATATTCTCCACCTCCATCCATTTACCTGAAAATGTCATGATTTTGTTCTCTTTTATTGCTTAGTCATATTACATTGTGTATATATGCCATATTTTTTTTACCAATTCTTCTACTGAAGAGCATCTAAGTTGGCCCCACAGTTTAGCTTTTGTAAATTGTGCTGCTATAAACACTGATGTGGCTGTGTCCCTGTAGTATGCTCTTTTTAAGTCCTTTGGGTATAGACCTAGGAGAGGGATAGCTGGGTCAAATGGTGGTTCCATTTCCAGTTTCCAAGGAATCTCCATGCAGCTTTCCATATTGGCTGCACCAATTTGCAGTCCCACCAGCAATGCATGAGTGTGCCTTTTCCCCCACATCTTCACCAACACTTATTGTGTTTCTATTCTTAATAGCTGCCATTCTGACTGGAGGGATATGAAATCTTAGAATAGTTTTGATTTGCATTTCTCTAGTTGCTAGAAATGATGAACATTTTTTCATATATTTGTTGATTGATTGTATATCCTCTTCTGAGAAGTGTCTGTTCAGGTTCTTGGCCATTTTTTGATGGAGTTATTTTTTTTTTGGTGTTTATCTTTTTGAGTTCTTTATATACCCTAAAGATTAGTGCTCTATCTGATGTGTGAGGGGTAAAGATTTGCTCTGAGGCTGTAGGCTCTCTATTCATCTCACACATTGTTTCTTTTGCTGAGAAAAAAACTTTTTAGTTTGAATCCATCCCATTTATTGATTCTTGATTTTTAATTCTTGCACTATAAAAGTCTTATTAAGGAAGTTGGGGCCTAATCTCACACGATGAAGATTAGGGCCTACTTTTTCTTCTATTAGATGCAGAGTCTCATTTTAATTCTGAGGGCCTTGATACACTTTGAATTTTGTATATGGTGAGAGATAGGGGTTTAATTTCATTGTTGCATATGGATTTTCAGTTTTCCCAGCACCATTTGTTGAAGAGGTTATTATTTTTCCAATGTGTGTTTTAGCACCTTTGTCTAATATAAGATAATTGTAATTTTGTGGGTTAGTCTCTGTGTCCTCTATTCTGTACCATTGGTATACCAGTCTGTTTTCGTGCCAATACCATGTGTTTTTGTTATTATTGCTCTGTAATAAGTTTGAGGTCTGGTATAGTGATCCCACCTGCTTCACTCTTCTTGCTAAGTATTGCTTTAGCTATTCTGTGTCTCTTATTTTTCCAGATAAATTTCATGACTGCCTTTTCTATTTCTATGAGAAATGCCTTTGGGATTTTGATCCTAATCGCATTAAATCTGTGTAGTACTTTTTGTAGTATGGTCATTTTGTTAATATTAATTCTGCCTATCCAAGAGCAAGGTAGATCTTTCCATCTTCTAAGGTCTTATTTGATATCTTTCTTTAGGGTTCTGTAGTTTTCATTGTATAGATCTTTCACCTCTTTCATTGATTCCTATGTATTTTATTTGTTTGGGATGCTATTGTAAATGGGGTAGATTTCCTCATTTCCCTTTCAGAGGATTTGTTACTGATATACAGAAATGCCTTTGATTTATGGGGGTTGTTTTATATCCTGCTACTTTGTTGAATTAATTTGCTAGTTCTAGAAGTGTTCTGGTGGAACTTTTTGGGTCTTCTAGGTATAGCATTATATTGTTACCCAATAGTGCTAATTTCAGTTCTTCTTTTTCTTATGCTTATCCCTTTAATTTCTTTCATCTGTCTAATTGCTCTGGCCAGTGTTTCAAGAACTAAGTTAAATAGAAGTGGTGAAAGAGGGAATCCGTCTCTTCTTCCAGTTTTTTAGAGGAAATGCTTTCAATTTTTCTCCATTTAGGATGATGTTGATCCTTGGGCTTAACATAGATAACTTTTACAGTGTTGAGATATGTTCCTGTTATTCCTAATTTTTTCAGTGTTTTGAACATGAAGGAGTACTTTGTCAAATGCTTTTTCTGCATCTATTGAGATGATCATATGATTCTTCTCTTTAAGTCTATTGATGTGATTATTTACATTTATTGATATCTGTAAGTTGAATCAACCTTGCATCCCTGGGATGAATCCCACTTGATCATGGTGTGCTATCTTTTTGATATGTTTTTGTGTTCAATTTGCCAGAATTTTACTGAGAATTTTTGCATCTATGTTCATTAGAGATATTGGTCTGAAGTTTTCTTTTTTTTTTGATGTGTCTTTGCCTGGTTTGGAATCAGCGTGATATTGATCTGATAGAATGAATTTAGAAGTGCTACCTCTTTTTCTATTTCTTGAAATAAATTGAAGAGTATTGGTATTAGATTTTTTTTAAAGGTCTTGTAGCTGGGGCTGGGATTGTGGCTCAGCAGTAGAGTGCTCGCCTAGTATGGGCGGAACCCGGGTTCGATCCTCAGCACCACATAAAAATAAAATGCATTGTGTTGTATTCATCTACATCAAAAAATAAATATTAAAAAGGAAAGAAAAAAAACGGGTCTTGTAGAACTCGGCTGTGTATCCATCTGGTCCTCAGCTTTTCTTAGTTGGTAGGTTTCTGATGGTGTCTTCTGTTTCATTGCTTGATATTGGTCTGTTTTAATTGTGTAAATCATCCAGATTCAATTTGAGCAAATCACATGACTTAAGAAATATGTCAATGCCTTCAATATTTTCTATTTTATTGGAGTGCAAGTTTTCAAAATAATTTCTAATTATCTTCTGTATTTCTGTAGTGTCTGTTGTGATACTACCTTTTTCATCACATATGTTGGTAATTTGAGTTTTCTCTTCCTTCTCTTTGTTAGCATAGTGAAGGGTCTGTCAATTTTATTTATATTTTTTCAAAGAACCAACTTTTTGTTTTGTCATTTTTTCAATTGTTTCTTTTGTTTCGGCTTCATTGACTTCAGCTCTAATTTTAATTAGTTCCTGCCTTCTACTGCTTTTGGTGTTGATTTGTTCTTCTTTTTCTAGGGCTTTGAGAAATAATGTTAGGTCATTTATTTGTTGCCTTTTTATTCTTTGAAGAAATGAACTACATGGAGTGAACTTTCCTCTTAGAATTGCCTTCATAGTGTCCCAGAGATTTCAATATGTTGTGACAAGTTCTCATTTACCTCTAAGATTTCTTTAATCTCCTCCTTGATGTCTTTTGCAACTAATTATTTATTCAGTAGCATATTGTTTAGTCTCCAGGTGTTGGGGTAATTTTTATTTTTTATTTTGTCATTGATTTCTAATTTCATTCATTATGATCTATTAAAATGCAGGGTAGTATCTCTACTTTTTTGTAGTTCCTGAGAGTTGCTTTGTGGCATATTATATCATCTATTTTAGAGAAGTATCCATGTGCTGCTGAGGAGAAAGTGTATTTGCTCATTGAAAGATGAAATATTCTATATATGTCAGTTAAGTCTAAGTTATTTATTGTATTATTGAGATCTATAGTTTCTCTGTTCAACTTTTGTTTGGAAGATCTATCCAGTGATGAAGGAGGTGTGTTCAAGTCACCCAAGATTATTGTGTTGTCATCAATTTGACTCTTGAACTGGAAAAGAATTTGTTTGATGAACAGAGATACTCCATTGTTTGGGGCATATATATTTATACTTTTTATGTCTTGTTGTTGTATGGTTCCCTTGAATAGTATGAAATGTTCTTCTTTATCCCTTTTGATTGACTTTAGCTTGAAGTCTACTTTATTTGGTATAAGGATGGAAACCTTGCTTGCTTCTTCAGTTCATTTGAGTGGTATGATCTTTCCCTACCTTCACCTTCAGTATGTGTATGTCTTTTCCTATCAGATGAGTCTCCTGGAGGCAGCATATTGTTGGCTCTTTTTTTTTTTTCAACCTAATCTGCTAGCCTATGTCTTTTGATTGGTGACTTTAGGTCATTAATATTCAAAGTTATTATTGAGACATGATTTGTATTCCCAGCCATATCTGTTTATTTTTGTTATTTAACTTGACTTGTTTTCTCCTTTGATTATTATTTTTTTTTCCTTTAGGGTACTACATCTCTCTGCTGATTTTCATTACTATTTTTTGTTTCCTCTTCATGGAACATTTTGCCAAGGATATTTTTTAGTGCTTGTTTTCTACATGTAATTTTTAAACTTTTGTTTATCATGGAATATTTTTATTTCATCATTAAGTCTAAAGCTTAGTTTTGCTGGATACAAGATTCTTTGTTGGCATCCATTTTCTTTCAGAGCTTCATATGTTGTTTCGGTATCTTCTAGCTTTCAGGGTCTGTGTTAAAAAAGTCTGCCATTATCCTAATTGGTTTTCCCCTATATATAATCTGATTCCTTTCTCTAGTGGCTTTTAATATTATCTCCTTATTGTGTATTTTGGGCATTTTCATTATAATGTGACTTGGTGTGGATCTGTTTTGATTTTGTACATTTGGTGTCCTGTAGGCTTCTTGAATTTGGATTTCCAATTCATTCTTTATGTTTGGAAAGTTTTCTAATATTATTTCATTGAATATATAGTTCATTTGTTTTGTCTGGAACTCTATGCCTTCCTTTATTTCAATAACTCTTAAATTTGGTCTTTTTATGCTATCACATATTTCTTGAATGTTCTTATTGTTTCTTACCATAATCACTGTGTGGTCTACATTCTTTTCAAGATTACATATTTTGTCTTCATTGTCTGATGTCCTGTCTTCCAAGTGGTCTACCCTGTTGGTGGTGCTTTAAATTGAACTTTTAATTTGGTTTATTGTTTCTTTCATTTCAAGGACTTCTGTTTTTTTTTTTTTTTAGAACCTCTCTCTATTGAAGTAATCTTTTGCTTCTTGTATTTGTTTATGTAGCTCCTTGCTGAAGTGATCTTTCACTGCCTGTGTTTGCTCTCTTGTCTCTTCCTTGAGTTCACAGAACATTTTAACCATGTACATCCTGAACTCTTGCTCTGTCATTTCTTCTGTGTGGCTGCCACTGATTCTAATGATGTGGGGTCTCAAATTTTGGGAGGCACTTTTCCCCCTTGTCTTTTCATGTTGCTTGTGTATCTTTCTTTTCAGCTCTGAGGGTCTGGGGTGTTATTGTTTTTACCCTATAGGTTTGCAGTGCTCTTGTAGGGTTCCAAAACCTCTTCTTTGTGGGGAAAGGCAATGTTAACAGATCCCAATATCAACAGTATACCACCTATGGACAATTCATTGCTATCAAGATGTTTATAGTTTAGTCACAATTTCAGACATGTTGAATTTGATTATTATCTATAATATAATCTGTAGGTTTGTAAAAGGGTTTACTGTTTCTGACAGTGGATAATAAACTGGGGGCGAGGTGTAGGGTGATATACTGAGGAGGTAGAATGTGAAGATATAGAGATATTATATCTTAAAAAGTGTGAAAGAGAAATCTAATGAAGAGGGTTAGTAGCAAGGGAATAGACAGGAAGTAATTTTGGGTAGACAAGTATGTGGGAAGACAGTAGAGTACAGAAAACAAACACACATATGTATTCAGAAAAATAAAGGATGTTAAAATAGTAAAAATTGGAGGGGGAAAAGAGAAAAAAAGAAAAGGCATGTAAAACACACCTATAATATACTATTCAGATGCCCCAGTCCTCAAAATCTTAATTCCTCCAAAGTACTTGGTTTCACATGTGTTGGGAATGTGAGGGCAGGAGGATAGAGAGTGAGAAGAAAAAGAGAAAAAAAAAGTCTTGAAGGAAGAAACCATGATTGTTGATAGTTTTAGAGATCAGTATCTTTCCTGCTTCCCTTCTCATCCAATAGTTGTCTGTTGTTAGGTGATATCTCTGCCCTCGGGATGGTGAAGGTAACCAGGGTGGGAAGGTCCTGGTGCAGGGCACCTGTAAGTGAGGGGTGGCACCCGCCAGTCTCTGCAGGGAAACTGCACCTCAAGTGTCCCTTTGAGTTTCCTCATATGACTTGAGTGCCTGGTCCTATCTCTCTAGCTTGCCTGAAGATCTCCAAGTTCCTGGTCTCTCTATTATTCTCCAAACTTTTGTACCGTCTCCCTCTCCTTTAGCAGACCCCAATTAAGGAACCTCTCTCACCTGGGTTCCTGTGGGTGGTGCCCTGGTCACACTGCACACCCGTCCCACTGAGAGCTGTTTTGTGTTGGGCAGTCACTGTGCAGGGTTATCACTGCTGGGGAGAGGGGGGAGTTGGAAACTGGGTACCTTGCCAGCTGGAGTTCCCATCGGGGAACTGCCCCCACCAAATACGGTGAGGAAGGTGACCCAAGATGGAGGTAGTCTGCTTCTAACGGGGAGCTGGGCGATGGCACTGTGTGATGTGTTCAGAGATGAGCTCTTTAACATTCACTACTGCAGATTTTGGCTGTCATCAGTGCCTGGGAAATGCCCCAAGGTGCAGACAGATTACCGCGTGGGAATGACTATGGCAGTAGCTGCCCAGTGGAGGTGTAAGATGGAGGCGACTGGGGTAGCCCTTTGTTGGTAGATGGGGGTCAAGAGGGGAGTGGTGGCCAGAGTTTCTGTGGATAGGTAGCAGCTGAGTGTCCTGCATGGGAGTGGAGTGGTGTCTGGGTGTTCTGCACTGGTGCTGATAGGTGATCCTGCTTAGGCACTTGTGAGCCCTGCATGGGCTAGAACTTTGGGAGTTAGGTTTTAGGCATTGAGAGTCTGCTCAAATGCTGAGGCCCAGAGCCCTGCATGCAGGCACAGTGCTGGTAATTTCTGTAAGAGAGCAGCTGTGTAGGGATTCTCTACCACTCTCAGAAAAGCAGTATTCCCACTAGTTGAGACCTGGGTCACGGAGCTATACATAATGCTTCCTCCCTCTGGCCCACCATCTTGGATTCCCCCGAAATACAATAATCTTAAGAATGATTCACGCTGTACTTCAGCTATAGGTGAATTCCACCATTCACTGCCTTTATATAACATGATTTTGTGTGAAATAGTGGCTTTAGGATGAAATTTTAGATGCTCAAAAGTATGCCTGGGCTAATCCTATTATCAGCACAAAGGTAGTGATAACTCTACAAGGAAAGTGCCTGAGCCCCCTCAAGAGAACCAGAATCAGCTGTTGCTTCAGTGGTATTGAAACTGGGAAGAAAAGACTTTACCACTATTCATGTTTCATAAAACCTCAGAGGGCAGGTTGATGTGGGAAATGAGTATTTATTTAAAATTTGCTTTGAGGAAGATGGATGAGACTTTTTGTCTCAAAACTCTATCTTTTAGGACTCAGGGGCACTGAAAGTTTTTAATAAGAGAAGAGGAGTTGCAGTGGGTCAAAAGCAGGAAATAAACACACATCACAGGTGATCTTCGCGGCACTTGTGAGGGAGCAGCTTCTCAGTCTCCATTCTCAGGAATAGAGGAAGTTTGGGGAATAAAACAATTCAGAGCTTTTAATTTCAAAGGGGCTCCATTTCATCATGAAGCTACTTGGATAGCAAGCATTTGTGGTTTTGGTGAGCCTTCCAGGTGGTGAAATGCATCCCATATTCTACCACCATCAGCACAAAGCATCAAATCAAGGGGAAAGAAGAAGCAGAGCAAGGCAGGAGTGGGAGGAATTCTGGGGATGAATGGGCCCAATTCCTGGAGACTTCAGCTATATTAAAGTAACAGCTTTGGCACTGAAAGTGAGGCATTTGGTGGTCATTGACACAACAAGATGTTTTTATAACAAGGAGGGGACTCATTTATGCTAAGATGGTAAGTCATTCTAATTTATAGGAAGTAATTTCTCTGGTCTAGGTCAATGTAGGTGTTGGGATGCCTGTGGATCTGGGCTAAGGCCTCTTTGCACCCTCTTTCTGTGTGGCCAGATCTAGTTCTCATGGGTTCAAATGCTACCTGTAAATTGAGGACTCTAAAATCTACGCTGTTTCTCTGGGGGCCTGATATTTCCTCAGGGACATCTAAAGGCCACTGAAAATGGATGTGCCAGATGGGAACTTGGATTTCTCTCCACTAGTGTCTCACCACCATGCCCTCAGTAGCACTGCAGCATGCAGAAATTTAGGCCACAAACAATTCTTCTTCTTCCCATCATTCTTCTCCTCACCCTCCCTTTCTCCCTCCCTCTTCTCTTTAGCAAGCAACCAAAGAAGGGGAGAATGAGTTCCATACTCTGACACGAAAAAATTCTTTGGTTGGTTGCTAATCTTATCTGACTACCTTTGTCTTCTCTCTGTCTTTACTTTCAGTTAAGCCTCCTGAGCCCCTATGGGTACTTCAACCCTCTTTTAGCCTTTCTGTAAATATATGTTAAAGTGTAACGCGTGACTAGAGTGTTATAGGTATTAGTAGTTAAGGTTGGAATAAAAGAACATGTGATTTCCTGGTGTATAAATATCAGCTGACCCACAAGAATTTGTGAGCCACTGAAAGTGGAATGACCTGTGAATTTATTGTTATTCAATAAATTCTTTTATCATGGAAAGATACAAATGTGTTTGGTCTGTGTTCATGGCATACCTCACAATAAGGTCTAAACTGTTTTAATTTCTAAATTTCCTCATGTTGAGAATATAAACTACCCCTGCCCAGGAACCACTGACATTCTTTGATATGTTCTATCTAAATCTGTACACATATATTTCCCACCTTTTGGCCCACTTTGCGTTCTCTTACAAAGCTTTCCTCACCATTGAGTGTTCTGAAGATAGTTATCTGAAAACAAACAAACTTATATCTTTCTTCAAAGTTGGCTTTGAATAAAAATATTTTTCTGCCAAATTAACTTTAAGTATTTGTGAAGTGCAGTGAACTCTAGAACCTTGCCACTTGTCCCCAAATGGTAATAGTTCTGCCCAGTAACAGTTCGGTGAGTCAGTGCCAGAATCAAATATCTTGCCCTTGAATGCCATGATTCAAGTTGGCAGGAATCTCTGAGGAGGAGGTGGCATGACTGCTCATGAATAGCTGACTCTGCAGTTGAAGTTTCAGGAAAATTCCAGCAGCCACGTTGTAGGGATTTTAAATTTTGGGTGCTTTTCCCCCTGTTCTTCCTGCCTTAGGCTCAACTACATAAAAATGCCTTGTTGATAAGGAAAAATGTTATTGGTTTGTGTCTGATGAGTCAGTCATTTTGGGTATCCCATCAGAGTGCACAATGAGGATTTAATCTCTTTGAGGTGTGAACATTGAATGTGTCATTTTGATATGAGATTAAAAAGTTCAATCTGCCATTTGGATTCTTAATAAGTAATTTAGGCCTTGAATGATCTGTTTGCTTTTGGGGTACCAGTCCATGAAATGAAATGCAGAGGATGAAAATTTCCCAGCAAATTTTCCCAAACAAATTTGGTTTGTATGAAGAGCTCATTTTTATTTGGTTTGGAAAGATTGCAGTATGGCCTATATATCTAAAAGTGCATTCTGATTTAATGAAAAATTTTTTTATATGTTTGTTAACTAGACAGTTGGCTCATCCTCAATCACTTTATTTGCAGCTCATGTTCTTTCTCTCTTCTGGTAATTCACTATTTGATACTCTGTGTTTAAATTATATATTTTATTTTGTCTGGTTAAGAGTTTTTGATTTTCTCTTTGATAAGAAACTGGTTATTCAAGGTGTGCTGGCCTGAGGTTTTAAGATGTAAATTTTCTACCTGGTCTCAGGCTTTAAAATGCAAATGTAACTGACAGACTGCTTGACTATCAGGTGACAATATGGATTTCAAAGCAGGCAAATAATAAGTTTGAGATTTGAAAAATTCTTATATGTACTTATATATCCATATGCTTATATATGGTTTGTTTATAGGCTAATAGCATTAATAATTTTTTCAATGAATTAATAGAAGAGAAATTCCAAATCTTAGAAATGAAATGGACATCTACATAACAGGTGTGTAGACACCCTAAGTATATATGATCAGAAAAGAATCTCTGAGGCACATCATAATCAAAATGTCTAACATAGAGAATAAGAAGAGAATATTAAAAGCCACAAGAGAAGAAAGGGCACATTTAAAGGTAAATCAATAAGGCTCATTTCTGACTTCTCAGCTCAGACTCTAAAATCCAGGAGGGGCTGGAATAAGATAATCCAAGCTCTGAAAGAAAATAATTGCCAACAAAGATTGCTATGTCCAGCAAAGCTGTTATTCAGAATCAAAAATGAAATAAAACATTTCAAGATAATGATGAACTAAAAAAAAACTCATTACCATTAAGCCAGCACTACAGAAAATACTTTAAGAGATACTGCAACTATAGTTTTTTCATGGCAAAATGGAGATAGACAGTGATTCCTGATCTTCCCACAATATGGAAAGGAGGCAGTGAAGGAGCAACTAATCTGAGAGGTGGGTGAAAAAATAAATGCTATATTAGGACCCAATATTAAAATGTTTGAGACCTGGAGAGACTTGAAGATCAGTTAGTTACTGGAGGAGAAAATAAGGGCAGGTTTTCTAACCCACAACCTGGGCCAGGGTGGAGAAAGAAGGAAGGGAAAATAAAGAGATAAAGAGGGAGCAGAAAAGCACAAAGATCATACTCTTAACAACATCTAGAAAGAAAAGGAGAAAAAAAAAAAACTGTGATGGGGGCAGTGGTATTCTTGAAGCAGATCAAGCACTTTAAAACCAAATTGTGAATAGAAGGAAAGCTGCCAGGCTCACAGCTATTCTGTGGGGTCCTCAACTGACCTTAAATCAACATAGCATCTCCCCACTTTCCGGTAGCAACAAATTAAACCAGAGGGAATATCCATGCAGTGGGATCTCTTAAGAATCCATCTAGAAAAAACTTATAGAGGGATTGCTACTAGCCAAAATCACTGAACCCTCTCTTCCTCAACACAAACAAGGGAAGAAGGGTGGAGCAACCCCACCAGGGAAGTGCTCACCCAACACAGTGCTCTGCACAGCCTCTATGGAAACTGGGGCAGTAATGTAGCAGATGTCTGCAATTCATGGCAGTGGAAGTGAGAACTGAGGGTTGAGTGGCAAGGAAGTTTTGGCTCTGAGCAGAGGAGAGGGGAGGCATCAGGACTGCTACCGGCTCAAACTGCTGATGCTGGTGGGAGGCACAGTGGGAAGTTGCTTGAATCTTAAGAAGCCTAGAGAGACTGTCCCTCTGATTACAGCCATGGTGTGCATAGGACCCTTCCCAGAAGGAAACTGTTTAGATGTCCAGTGGCAGAGAGGGACAGGTCCCAGGTTGTCACAGCCCAACTGATGGAAGGCAGCAATGAGAAGTTGCTTGAGTTCCTAGGAAATGTAAATGGAAGGTGCCTGAATCTTAACCATAGTAGCAGGAGGTCAGCCAAAACAGAAAGTTATTTGGGCCCAAGACAGCAGAGAGCAACAGCTCCAAGCCTGATCCCAGCTCACAGCCTGACCCTCAGCCACAACCACTGAGTATTAGAGAAGTGTATGATTACTGGTTGTAACCTGCCTCAGTCACAGTCAGCAGAGGCACCCACTGTTTACAACCTGGGGTAGTGGGAGCTAGAACCCAGGTGAACCAGCTCAGTAATAAGGACAGTACCTCAGTGAGTTGTGTGGGCCACAAGGAATATTTCTGCACCACAGATTACCCATAGAGAATCCACACCATAGTATCTGTGCTTGTTGACAGTTACTAGGCTCTATGCCACCATGGAAAGAATCCTGTAGAGGGAAGAGGGTACACAGTGATCCACAGCAGTCACAGAGACAGTACAGAGCCCTGCATCTGCAACTCTTGCACACTACAGAAACAACCAGCAGACAAAACACCACACTCTCAGAGCATTCAGCTGCAGGACCTTGAACCAACAAATCAGAACCAGCTGGTGGGAGGTCCATAGCAATCAGGGGAGTGGCTGCTATGCCCCAGGACCTCTGAAGTGATCTAAAACCAAAGAATGATGGACATCTTCTAAACATCCCCAATTCAAATGAAATCCAAACTGAGATTCAACAAGAATATTCTTCATGTTTGGATGATTTACTATAAATAACTCTTAACATCAACTTTGATCATCTATATTATTCTTTATCTTGATTGATAGTTGTTACCAAAATAGTCAACATTACTCCTTTTATCCATTTGAATGTTTTTCTTCTAATGGTTTAAAGTATTAACTAGACTCATTCTATCTTTGTTTTTCCTAGCCCTTGTTTATACTTGCTCCTCTTACCCCCTATTCTCTCTCTTACATTATTTAATACCTCCAATACCCCCATTCATCTTTTTTTTTTTCCTTTTTACCTTGCTTTGCATTATTATTTTCTCTCTCTCTTGCTCAATTTTTCTTCTTTCACCTTTCAGCCACCATATGATGTTATAGCAATTTTTTTCAACCTGTTCCTGAACTTACTATAAGTTTATATCTGGATGAGAGGAACTGTGGAGAACAATATCAATGAGTTGTTTGCTTTTGATAAGGTTAATAGTAAATGAATTGGCTCCGAAATGATTGGAGTAAATAGAGTTTAGTGACATCTCTCAAAGTGGTACTGATACTGGGATCAGAAGAGGCCAGACTTTGAGTTACAATATCAATACCTGGATATTCACCCAACATTGGGCTCTTAAGAGCAAGAATCCTTGGAAGCAGTTCCTTGCTTAAAAGCTGCAGCAATAACCATCCTTATAGATGGGTAGACAAATAGTGATATGAAAAAGCAAGAAAATAAGTCATCTTAAACAAGTTTGTTGTAAAACTTCAACAACTGACTCCAATGATACCACAACAGAGGAAATGTCAAAGAAAGAACTTAGAAGATTCAAAGTTAAAATGTTCAGTGAGTTAAAAGAAGGCATAGGAATGAAATTAGAAAATACAGGTTGTGGAAGATCACTTCAATAAAGAGAGATTCTTAAAATGAACCAGATATAAATCCTGGAAATGAAAGAATCAATAAATGAAATTTAAAATTCAATGGAAAACATCACCAATAGATTAGACCACTTTGAAGATAGATTTTCAGGCACTGAAAGCATATAATCTTGAAAATAAGACTGACCATAATGAAAAGATGTTAAGAGATTATGACCAGGATACTGAAGAAATCTGGTATAACATCAAGACAAATTTTAAGAATCATCAGGGGTAGATAAAGGCTTCCAAATACAAACTAAAAGGATACACAATGAAATTAATAAAAATATTTATTTATTTCAATGAAATAATATTTGAAAAAAATTTAAATCTCAGGAATAAGATGAAAATTGAAATACAAAACACAAACACACACACACACACACACACAGAGAGAGAGAGAGAGACAGAGAGAGAGAGAGAGAGAATCATAATAGCTCCACTCCAAGGCATATTATAATGGAAATGCCCAACAAACAGTAAAGAATAGAATTCTTTCTAAAACAGAAATATGGCTGGCCACATTTAGAGGTAAGCCAAACTGAATTTCAAAAGATTTTTCAACCCAGTCCCTAAAAATCAAGAGGGATTGGAATAATATATATAAAGCTCTGAAAGAAAATGGGTTACAATCAAGATTATCATACCCAGCAATATTATCCTTCAAAATAACAGAGAAATGAAAGCTTCCATGATATATAGAAAGTAAGAGTTCATTACCACAAAATATGCTCTACAAAACATACTTAATAAAATATTTCATGAAGAAAAAATGAAAAATAAAGATGAAAATCAGCATAGGGATGAATTTTACTAGAAGGATAGCCAATTAAAGGAGAATCAAATCTGAATTAAACATGAGAAATAAATCAAAATGGCAGGAAATTAAAATCTTCTCTATAATATCATTGAATTTACATGGTCTAAACACTTCAATCTAAATACATAGACTGTTCAAATTGTGTTTAAAAACAAGATCCAAAAATATGTTGTTTGCAAGAGATTTTCCTTACAGACAAAGACATCCACAGACTGAAGAAGAAAGGATAGGAATAGAATACCATACAGATAGTGCCTGTAAATGCATAGGGATAGCCATTCTCAAATCAGACAAAAAGGACTTTAAGCCAAAATTAATCAGAAGAGAAAAGATGGTCACTTCATTCTGGTGAAAAGAATTATTGATCAACAAGATATAATGATTGTAAATATTTATGCCCCAAATTATGGTACATCTACATATATAAAACAAACCCTTCTCAAATTAAGAATCAAATAGACAATGATATAATAATATTGGGTAACTTCAACACACCTCTTTCACCACTAGATAGGTTATCCAGACATAAAGTAAGTAAAGATTCTTTAGAAGTAAAAAATACTGGTAATCATGTGTACCTAACAAACATCTTCAGAATATTTCATCTGTTTCTTCTCAGCTGGGCATGGTGGCACATGCCTATAATTCCAGTGGTTTAGGAGGCTGAGGCAGGAAAATTACAAGTTCAAACACTCTGAGCAACTTAGCTAGGCCCTAAGCAGCTTAGCAAGATACTGTCTCAAAAAATAAAATGAGCTGGGAATGTGTCTCAGTGGTTAAGCAGTCCTGGGTTCAATCTCTGGTACTAAAATCAGACCAAACAAAACAAAAAGTTTTCTTCTCAGTGGTTCATGGAACATTTTCTAAAATGTATTAAATTTTAGGACACAAAACACATCTTAACAAATAAAAAAAATAGAGATTATTCCTTCTGTCCAATCAGATCATAATGGAATGAAATGAAAAAAAAAATAGAAGATAAAACACAGAAATCACTCTTAACACCTGGAGATTAAATAATACACTTTTGGATGATGAATGCATAGCAGAAGAAATCAGGTGAGAAATAGAAAAATTCTTATAAACCAATGAATATGGTGATACAACATATCAAAATCTTTGGGACAGTATGAAGGCAGTTCTAAAAGAAGAGTTTATAACACTGAATTAATATATTTAAAAATAGAAAGATACCAAATAAATAATCTAACATTATACCACAAGGCCCTAGAAAAAAAAAACACCAAAATCAGTAGAAGGCAGAAACTAATTAAAGTCAGAGAAGAAATCAATGAAACTGAGAATAAAAAAACAAAACCAAGAATCAATAAAACAAAGAGTTGAATTTTTTGAAAGGATAAACAAGATTGATACAAAAGAAGAAAACATTGCCAATTTCTGCCACGCAACCAGCACCCAGCTTCATGAAAGAAGGTTTGAAGCATAGAAATTTACTAGTGAGTTCTAAAATTAAAGAGACATACTCTCATCACCTTTAATTCCCAGCTCTGGAGATGGCTTCTCCTAGCTCCCGCCTCCAGCCACCTAATGCAGTGTCATGGTTTATAGAAGAGGCTAGCGAGCAAGAGCATGCCAGGGAGTGAGATTTTCTTGGGGAACAAAAAATTCAAGGGAAAATCCCATCCAATGAAGGTCAAGGGGGCAGCATTCCAAGGTCAGGGTCAGTGATTGGTCTTCGGGTCAGTGGCCAGGCACAACTCCACATGGACAAGCCCTCATACCTGGGACAGGGTGGGGAAGGCTCTGACACAGTTGTGTAAGCGCCTCTCACCCAGCCAGGGAGGTAACTCAAATCACGTGCAAGAATGGCTTCCCACACCAATTTCCTTCTATGAAGCCAGTATCACCCTATACCAGAAGAAGACAAAGACACATCAAGGAAAGGAAACTCCAGTGCAATATCTTTGATGGACATAGATACAAAATTTTATAATAAAATATTGGCAAATCACATAGAAAACACATTAAAAAGATATTGCACCATGATCAAGTGGGTTTTTTCCAAAGAATGCAAGGTTGGTTCAATACATGGGAATCAATAAATGTAATTCATACCATAATTAGAGTTAAGGACAAGGATTACATGATTATCTGAATAGATGCTAAAAAGCATTTGACAAAGTACAGTAGCCATTTATATTTAAAACATGAGAGAAACTGGGGTTAGGAAAACTTATTAAACTTTATAAAGGATATTATATATGACTAACCTCAGATCAACATCATACTAAATGGAGAAAAACTGAACATATATCCTCTAGAAAAGAGGAACAAGAATGTCCACTCTCATCACTCCTATTCAACATAGTCCTTGAAAATCTAGCCAGAGAAATTAGGTAAATGAAAAAAAAAATTAAATAGGAATTTTTCCTACAAATAGAAAATGAAGAGCTCAAACTATCTCAATTTGCCAAAGATATAATCCTATATTTAGAAGTCCCATAAAAGTCCACTGGAAGACCTATACAGGTGATGAACAAAATTAGTAAAGTAGTAGCATACAAGATCAACATACATAAGTTAATCACTTTCTATAATTCAATAAGAATCTACTGGAAATTAGGGAAAGTATCCCATTCATGGTAACCTCAAAAAGTATAGATCACTTGGAAATCTAAAAATGGAGGCAAAGAGCCTCTATAATGAAAATTATGGAACACTGAAGAAAAAACTTGAAGAAGTCCTTAGAAGATAGAAAGTCCTCCCATGTTCTTGGATAGGCAAAATTAATATTTTTGAAATGGCCATATCACCAAAAGAATTATATGAATTTAATGCAATCCCCATTAAAATATCAATGACGTTATTCACAGAAACAGAAAAATAAGTGCTACAATTCATTTGGAAAAATAAAAAACCCAGAATAGCCAAAGCAATCCTGAGTGAAAACAGCAATGCTAGAAACATAACAATACTGGATCTCAAAATACGTTAGAGATGTATAGTAAGAAAACCAATATGGTACTGGTCCCAAAACAGACATGAAAAATAGAAAAGGAGACACAAAGACAAACTCACATAAATACAGTTATCTGATATTAGACGCAGGTACCAAAAACATATGTTTGAGAAAAGAGAGCCTTTTTAACAAATGGTGCTGGGAAATCTGTAAATCTATATGTAGAATAATAAAAATTGCTCTATAACTCTCACCCTGCATAACAGTCAACTCAAAGTGGATAAAAAATTTTAGAAATTAGATCAGAAACTTTGCAACTGCCAAACAAAAATGCAGGCCCCAATCTTCAACCTATTGGCACAAGAATTGAGTTCCTTAATAAGACAAGAAATAAAAACAAAAATCAGTGGTATGTCATCAAATTAAAAGGCTATGCACAGTAGAGGAGACAATAAAGAGCATGAAGAAATCACCTACAGAATGGGAGATCTTTCTCATCTGTTCTTCAAGTTGGGCATTAATATTTAAAATATATGAAGAGTTCAAAAAATTTACACCACAAACACAAAAACAAGTAACTCAATTAATAAATGGGCTATTAAGGAATAGACACTTCTCAAAAGAAGAAATAAAAATTTCCCACAAATGTATGAAAAATGTTCAATATCTCTAGCAATTAGGGAAGTAAAAATCAAAACTACATTAAGATTTCATCCTACTTCAGTCAGAATGGCAATTACCAAGTGTTGATGAGAATGTGGGGGAAAAGTTACACTCAGACATTGTTGGTACTGCAAATTAGTGCAAACACTCTGAAAAGCAGTGTGGAGATTTCTTAAACAACAACAACAACCAAAAAAGAATTGAATTACTATATAACCTAGTTATCCAACTTCTTTTATCTAAAAGATCTAAATCATCTTACTATAGAGATGCAGCCATATCAATATTTATAGCAGTGCAATTTAGAATAGCCAACCAATGGAACTAAATTAAATGCCCTTCAAAAGATGAAGAGATAAAATGTGATATGTATACACAATGGAGTATTACTCAGCCATAAAGAATGAAATAATGGCATCTGTTGGTAAATGGATGGGACTGGACACTATCATGCTAAGTGAAATAAGAGATGGCTTATGTGGCCAGAAGCTGGATAGTACAGGATGAACATCTGCAGGCTGAAGAGCTGGAAGAACCAGTAGTTGTGCAGTCCAAGAGGCTGAAGCCCCAGAAAAAGAGGGATCAGGAGTGTTATCCTTTAGCTCCATCTCACCTCTTACCCATCACCTGATATTTTATTTTCAGACATCTTTTTCCTCTACAACCAGATTTCTAGAAACACAGCAAAGAGTCATTTGGGAGAAGAGGAGGCATTAACTGCAAATTCTGAGTCCTACTCCATTAAGAATCTCTAAGACAGATTTAGGATTCTTCATCATTAATAAAGTTCTCCTGGTGAAGTTAAGCATACTCACATTTGATGAAAGCTCTATGAATCCTAAATGCATATACTTACAAATATTGTTAAGCATCCCTCATCCTACCGTACAAAGGAGGTAGCAGGTGGAACTGGCTGAAGTGGCCAGTGAGGGATTAGTATTGACATCAAAACGTGCCTCTGAGCTCTGTGACAGGGGAACACATTGTTGTTGTTGTTTTTAATAGAGCCCTTTTATAATTAAAAGTCTCCCCCAATTAAAAGTCCCAGTTCCCCAATATCCTCATAATTTTTTTTTTCAACTGGACTTCATCATGTCGTAAATGGAAACTGGAGAACAGACTCCAGAGCCTGGGCAGGTTCAGGCAAGGGTTGAAAAACTGAACTTGTAACATATCTCTGGCTAGCACAGCCTGACTAAATCTACATATGTATATTTCCTGGCTTTTGTTCCTTTAAATTGATATTACTGGTTATCAGTGATGAGTTCTGCTTCCTCAAATATTAAAGTTTGAACATCAGAGAAGTGGCTAAGGCAAGCATAGAAAGCAAGTTTTATTTAAAAAATAATAACACAAACTTCTCCTGGGAGGGAGGAGAGGGCCATGGCTGGTATTCTGGTATCCCAAGAAGTGAGAGCATTCTGCCCCTTTTATACATTTTAGGTTTTCTTTGTTCTCCTGCTCTCTCCTTCCTGCATATGTGACTAGGCCCAGGAGATGTTGGTGGGATGGCCAAAAGGCAAGAAGCAGGTGGGTTGAAAGGGCCAAGGTGGAGTGAAGAAGCAGGAAGGGAGTGGCAGCACAGGGGCATTAATTAGCAGCTCTCTGTCTGCTCAGGGGTGCTTCATTAACAACCTTCTGCAAGGGACAGTATGGGTAGATAATCTTGATAATTAAAGGACTCTGGAGGCATTAACATTCTGATCTCCCAGGGGTGGTCTCCAGCTTCCTGAGCCCAAACTGGCCTCCACTTTCTCGATCCCATCTGATTACCTATCTACACTGACCACCAATCTTTAATTCTTGCTTCAATCCTGTAAAGTGAACAGATGTAGTTTAGCTGCTTTCCCAGTTTTGCCAACTATGATTAAATTCATTTCCCCTTTTTACATCATTTGTTTATTTCTTATATAAATGGGTAACCCATCAAATCCAATTCACTGGAATTCCATCAGGAACTCTCACAATGGGTACTGGTAAAGTCCTCAGAGTTCCAACTTCATCAATTGTTGGGTTGGTGATCAACTGAAGTCATCAATTTGTGTTTACTAAACTGTGGGAAGAATACAAAGACTCAGCTCTGCACCAGTGTTTATGGTCTTGAGTTCTTAACCTGTTGGGGTCCCTGATTCTTATATCCAGAGGGCCTATGAGATTATGAATAAACTGCTCAACAAATGAGGAATAGAAAGGAACTTCCTCACCTTGATACAGGGCATCTACAAAAAAATTATGGCAAAGTTCAGTGAATAATTAAAAGCTTTCCTCATAAAATCACTGTTTTCCCTACACTCACATTCTATACAATGCTTCTGACACCAGATGTGTGGAGTTCTTCCCATACATCAGTTCCCCAGCAGACACCAACTGGGTGTCCTATACTTTAACTCAATTATGACATTATCTATCTGGAGTTAGAGTCATATTGACAGGTCAAGGGCTCAGTGCCATACGACTGTCTCCAATTTGGACGCCTATCACAAGTAGTTGCTTACCTAGAGCCTCTCTCCAACGTGGCTACAATTCAGAGACTCCCACAACCCTTTCCTTAGGTTTAGATAATTTGCTATAGTAGTGCACCAGGCTAGGGAGACCTGTTCACTGGTCATTATGAAAGACATTGAAATATTTCATTGTACAGATGAACAGTAGATAAAGAGATACAGAGGGTCAAGTATGAGGGAAGGAGCATGGAGCTTCCATTTCCTCTATGGGGTGCAACCTTATCCCAGTACTTCCATGTGTTCAACAACTCATAATTTCTTAGAATCCCGTCTTTTGTGGTTTTATTGAAATTTCATTATACAGGCAGAATTCATAAAATCATTGGCCATTGGTGATCAACTAAATCTTCAGTTCTTCTTCCCTCCCTCGAGGATTCAGGAATAAAACTAAAAGTTCCAAATTTCTAATCACCTGTGTGATTCACCTGGCAACCAATGTGAGGTCATTCAGGAGTTCTAGCCATAGGTCACAAAGACACACTTATTGCTTTGAAGACTCCAAGCATTTTAGGAGTTGTGTTCTAGAAAATAGGGAGGAGACCAAATATATATACTTCTTATTATAAATCATAACATCGCAATCACTAATGAGAGAAACATATCCTTTCTTGACATTTCTATTAAACATTGTACTGAAAGTTCTAACTAGGGCAATTGGACAAGAAAATGAAATAAAAGGCATCCCAGTGATAGGGAACAAATAAAACAATCTGTATTCACAGATGACATACTCTTGTATATAGAATTCCAAGGAATCCACTAAAAACTACTTGAAAAATAAATTAGTTCAACAAGGTTAGATGATACAAGACCAATATACAAAATCAATTGTGTTTCTACAGACTTGCAAAGAACAATTCCAAAATTAAATTAGGAAAATAATTACATTTATACTAGTATTAAAAAGAATAAAATACTGGGTGGTTCACACCTATAATTTCAGAGGCTTGGGAGGCTGAGGCAGGAGGATCACATGTTCAAAGTCAGCCTCAGCAGCATAGTGAGACCCTGTCTCAAAAAGAGGGTGGGGATATGGCTCCATGGTTAAGCTACCCTGGATTCCATCCCCAGTGCCTAAATAAATAAATAATATTGTAGACTAAATTTAACAAAAAAGCAAAACTTATACTGTGAGAAATGCATAATATTGTTGAAATTAATTAAAACAGATTTAAATACATGGAAAAACTTCCCATGTCCATAGATCATAAGACTTAACATTGTTAAGATAACAATACTCCTCAAACATATCAATCAATTTTATGCAATTCTTATCAGAATCCTAGTAGATTTCTTTGGCACACTGATTCAGAATTTCATATGGAATTCCGAGGCACCCAGAAAAACCAAAGCACTCTTCAAAATGAAGAACAAAGTTGGATGACTCACTTCTTTATTTCATATTTTTCTACAAAGTAATGGTAATCAACACAATGGGATACTTGGAGAAGGACAGAGATGTAGATCAATAAAATAGAATTAAATGTCTAGAAGTATACCCCTGTGCCTATGACCAATTGACTTTTGACAAGGATGCCAAGACTATTCAATGGGGTAAGAATAATAGTTTCAACAAATGGTGCTGGGACAACAGGATGCCCACATGCACAAGAATGAAGTTGGATGCTTACCTCACACCATAAATAAAAATTTACTCAATTTCTAAAGATCTAAATAAGTGTAAGAAGTAAAACAAGAAAACTCTTAGGAGAATGACCTTGGAATTGGAAACATATTTTTAGCTATGACATCAAAAGTTCTAACCTCCCTCCCCAAAGATAATTTGAATTTCTTTAAAATTAAAAATCTGTGCTTTCAAGGGCACTATCAAGAAAGTGAAAAGACAGCCTAAAAATGGAGAAATGTATGTGCAAATCAGATATTTAATCAGGTATTTAATAAGAGACTTTGATAGGCCCCATCTCCATCATGTGGAATTAGGCCCCAATTTCTTAATAATTCCTGTGGCACAAGAATTAAAGTCAAGAATCAATAAATGGGATGGACTCAAACTAAAAAAAGCTTCTCAGCAAAAGAAACAATCTGTGAGGTGAACAGAGAGCCTACATCTTAGGAGGAAATCTTTACCCCTCACACATCAGATAAAAGCACTAATCACTAGGGTATATAAAGAACTCAAAAACAGATCCAACATGGCAGCGGGTGCGGAGAGATCAAGTCTCTGACCTCTTCAGCTGTGCAGGCATAGGGAGTCGTAAACAGTCTAAATGCTGTTTGCTCAGGATCACTAGGCAATGCTGAGCTGACGTGGATCTGGGGCGAACAGTCTGGGCCTCTCAGAACACACACTGAGCCCGGATCAGCTGAATTCAAGCTCCCGTTCGCCTGCTTCCCGCAGACAAACAGCTGTGACTCAGCACTAATCCATTCGGCTGAAACAACTGGTCGGCCCTTCTGATCCTATGGAGGTAAATGCCAACTGAGCCTTCATAGGCAGTGGCCACAGGATTGAAACGGGGCTTAGGAGAGACAGTCAGGACCCATCCGTTGCATTGGTCACCCGGCAAAGGGAAACGAACTGTCGCCATTTGCAAGAGACAACACCATGGCAGAGAACTGACATCACCAGACTGCAGCGGAGGAGATAACTTCATTGAAACCAGCGGCTACAGGTGTGTAATTCCCTAGCCTTCCCTCTCCACACATCGGGGAAACCTTAAGGGCACCTCCCAGCTCTCCCGTAAGGGCCCCTCCCAGCTCTCCTGTGAGCGCGATAGCCAGACTGAGGGAATCAGGAGTGGCGTGGGACCCGGGGCGCGGAACTCCCGGCTACCGCTCCCACCAGTGCTGACAACTGAGGTCTCTTGCACCAGCTACCGGGGGCGTGGCTACCAGAGGGCAAGTAAAATTCGCTGAGGATTCTCAGCCCCAAGCTCTACAAACTTAGAGTCCGAGGGAATGGCAAACAGGGAGAGTGTGCCCAGTCGTTCATGAAAACAGGGCTCCCGGGAGCAGCAGACCTGGCGTGTAGCCAGTATTGTGGTGAGCGTCACCGGTGAGAGGGGCCCTAGGCACTCAGGATTGGAGACTCGCCCAGTCTGGGAGGAGCTGCTGCACAGTGATTGGTTCCCGTGTATTGACAGGAGAAACTTGACCTGGTGGGCACAGCTCCACCTACTGGAAGAGAAGTTAATCAAACTCTAAGACTGCATTTATTAGTTTTTTTATTTTCATTTTCATTTTTCTTGCTAGTTGTTTTTAAAATTTTTAAAAAAACTTTTTTTTAATTTTTTTCTTCTAATTTTAATTTTAATTTTTTAAATTATTTAAAAATTTTTTTTTCTTTTTTCATTGCCTATTTTTTTTCTTCTTTTGTCTTTTCATTTATTTTCAATTTTCTTATTCCCCCTTCCTTGAATTCTACCTGCTTACTCTCATTCTCTTTAGTGACTTCTTCCCTTCCCTTCTAATACCTTTCCTCCCAAGCATCAAATAAATTTATAGGAGTAAACAGTAACTCAGCAGTCAAACAGAACAAGAAGGAACATGAGCAGCTTCAAAAAGCAAGGAAGAAAAGGAGTACAAACAATGCAGGATAGCCTAAATATTCAGGAGGACCTAGAGTCATCAGAAAAATGGTCATATAAAGAACTTAAGGAATACCTTAGACAGATGGAATGGAACCTTAAAGAGGATATGAGACAGCAAATTCAAGCAGCGAAAGAACACATTGAAAATGAATTACATAAACAGATAAAAGAAGAAGTTAAGCATCTTTATCAGGAGATAGAGATTATAAAAAAGAATCAAACAATAATTTTAGAAATGAAGGAAATGATAAACCAAATTAAAAACTCAAATGAGAGTATCACTAAAAGAGTGGAGCAAGTAGAAGCCAGAACGTCAGAGAATGAAGACAAAATATATCATCTTGAAAAAAGTCTAGCCAACTCAGATAGGCTGGTTAAAAATCATGAGAAAAACATCCAAGAGTTATGGGATAACATTAAAAAAACAAATTTAAGAGTCATCGGGATAGAGGAAGGTATAGAGATTCAAACCAAGGGAATGAGTAACCTGCTGAATGAAATAATTACAGAAAACTTTCCAGAAATAAAAAAGGAAACAGATATACAAATTGTAGATGCATAAAGGACACCGAGCATACAAAATCACAGTAGACCAATGCCAAGACACATTGTTATGAAGATATCCGATATACAGAACAAAGAGAAAACATTAAAAGCTACAAGAGAAAGGAGGCAGATTACATTCAGGGGTAAACCAATAAGGTTAACAATGGATTTTTAATCACAGACGCTGAAAGCAAGAAGGTCCTGGAACAATGTATTTCAAACACTGAAAGACAATGGATGCCAACCAAGAATTCTGTATCCAGCAAAATTAAGCTTCAGGTATGACAACGAAATAAAGATCTTTCATGATAAACAAAAGTTAAAAGAATTTTCAGCCAGAAAACCAGCATTGCAAAGCATCTTGAGCAAAACACTACACAAGGAGGAAATGAAAAACAATAACCAAAACCATCAGTAGGAAGTGCCTCGGTAAAGACAGAGGGAGGGGGGAAAGATAATCATGCAGAAACAAACTAAATTTAAAAAAAGGATAAATAATCAAACATGGATGGAAGTACAAACCATATATCAATAGTAACTCTAAATGTTAATGGCTTAAACTCTCTAATAAAGCGAAATAGGCTGGTATCATGGATTAAAAAAACAAATCCAACAATATGCTGCCTCCAAGAGACACATCTGATTGGAAAAGACATACACAGGCTAAAGGTGAAAGGATGGGAAAAAATATACCACGCACACGGTCCTCGTAAGCAAGCAGGGGTGGCCATCCTCATATCGAATAAAATCGACTTCAAGACTAAGTTAATCAAAAGGGATAAGGAAGGACATTATATACTGTTAAAAGGAAACATTCACCAACAAGACACTACAATTATCAATATTTATGCACCAAATAATGGTGCTGCGACATTCATAAAACAAATTCTCCTCAAGTTCAAGAATCAAATAGACCACAACACAATAATTATGGGTGACTTCAACACACCTCTCTCACCATTGGACAGATCCTCCAAAAAAAAGTTGAATGAAGAAACTATAGAACTCAATATTACAATCAATAACCTAGACTTAACTGACATATATAGAATATATCAACCATCATCAAATGGATATACTTTTTTCTCAGCAGCACATGGATCCTTCTCAAAAATAGACCATATATTATGCCATAGGACAACCCTCAGTAAATATAAAGGGGTGGAGATAATACCATGCATTTTATCTGATCGTAATGGAATGAAACTGGAAATCAATGATAAAAGAAGGAAGGAAAAATCCTACATCACATGGAAAATGAACAATATGTTACTGAATGATCAATGGGTTACAGAAGACATAAAGGATGAAATCAAAAAATTCTTAGAGAAAAATGAAAATACAGACACAACATATTGGACTCTCTGGGACACAATGAAAGCAGTTTTAAGAGGGAAATTCATTGCCTGGAGGTCATTCCTCAAAAAAAGAAAAAAAAAAAAAACAAATAAATGAGCTCACACTTCATCTCAAAGCCCTAGAAAAGGAAGAGCAAAACAACAGCAAATGTAGCAGAAGGCAAGAAATAATTAAAATCAGAGCGGAAATCAATGATATTGAAACAAAAGAAACTATTGAAAAAATTAACAAAACTAAAAGTTGGTTCTTCGAAAAAATAAATAAGATTGACAGACCTTTAGCCATGCTAACAAAGAGAAGAAGAGAGAGAACTCAAATTACTAACATACGGGACGAAAAAGGCAATATCACAAGAGATGCTACAGAAATACAGAAGACAATTAGAAATTATTTTGAAAACCTATATTCCAATAAAATAGAAGATAGTGAAGACATCGATAAATTTCTTAAGTCATATGATTTGCCCAGACTGAGTCAGGAGGATACACACAATTTGAACAGACCAATATCAATGGATGAAATTGAAGAAGCAATCAAAAGACTACCAACCAAGAAAAGCCGAGGACCGGATGGGTATACAGCGGAGTTTTACAAAACCTTTAAAGAAGAATTAATACCAATACTTTTCAAATTATTTCAGGAAATAGAAAAAGAGGGAGCTCTTCCAAATTCTTTCTATGAGACCAACATCACCCTGATTCCGAAACCAGACAAAGTCACCTCAAAGAAAGAAAACTACAGACCAATATCTCTAATGAACCTAGATGCAAAAATCCTCAATAAAATTCTGGCGAATTGAATACAAAAACACATCAAAAAAATTGTGCACAGAAGAAAAAGTTGGCTCCGATCTACAGATTGTGGGGACGGGCTCAACATTCCTTAACAGGACACCCATAGCCCAAGAGTTAATAACAAGAATCAACAAATGGGACTTTCTTAAACTGAAAAGTTTTTTCTCAGCAAGAGAAACAATAAGAGAGGTAAATAGGGAGCCTACATCATGGGAACAAATTTTTACTCCTCACACCTCAGATAGAGCCCTAATATCCAGAGTATACAAAGAACTCAAAAAATTAGACAATAAGATAACAAATAACCCAATCAACAAATGGGCCAAGGACCTGAACAGACACTTCTCAGAGGAGGATATACAATCAATCAACAAGTACATGAAAAAATGCTCACCATCTCTAGCAGTCAGGGAAATGCAAATCAAAACCACCCTAAGATACCACCTCACCCCAGTAAGATTGGCAGCCATGACGAAGTCAAAGAACAACAAGTGCTGGCGAGGATGTGGGGAAAAGGGTACTCTTGTACACTGCTGGTAGGACTGCAAACGGGTGCGGCCAATTTGGAAAGCAGTATGGAGATTCCTGGGAAAGCTGGGAATGGAACCACCATTTGACCCAGCCATTGCCCTTCTCGGACTATTCTCTGAAGACCTTAAAAGAGCGTACTACAGGGATACTGCCACATCGATGTTCATAGCAGCACAATTCACAATAGCTAGACTGTGGAGCCAACCCAGATGCCCTTCAATAGATGAATGGATAAAAAAAATGTGGCATTTATACACCATGGAGTATTACGCAGCACTAAAAAATGACAAAATCATGGAATTTGCAGGGAAATGGATAGCACTAGAGCAGATTATGCTTAGTGAAGCTAGCCAATCCCTAAAAAAACAAATACCAAATGTCTTCTTTGATATAATGAGAGCAACTATGAACAGAGCAGGGAGAAAGAGCAGGAAGAAAAGATTAACATTAAACAGAGACATGAGATGGGAGGGAAAGGGAGAGAAAAGGGAAATTGCATGGAAATGAAGGGAGACCCTCATTGCTATACAAAATTATATATAAGAGGTTGTGAGGGGAATGGGAAAATAAACAAGGAGAGAAATGAATTACAGTAGATGGGGTAGAGAGAGAGGATGGGAGGGGAGGGGAGGGGGGATAGTAGGGGATAGGAAAGGCAGCAGAATACAACAATTACTAATAGGGCATTATGTAAAATTGTGGATGTGTAACCGATGTGATTCTGCAATCTGTATTTGGGGTAAAAATGGGAGTTCATAACCCACTTGAATCTAATGTATGAAGTATGATATGTCAAGAGCTTTGTAATGTTGTGAACAACCAATAAAAAAAAAATCAAAAAATAAAAGAAAAAACGAACTCAAAAAGCTAAACACCAAACAAACAAACAAAAACAAAAACAAAAAACCTTCCTCCAAAACAAATAACCCAATCAATAAATGGGCCAAGGACCTGAAGAGACACTTCTCAGAAGATGATGTACAATCAATCAACAAATAAATTTTAAAAAATTCATCATCACTAGCAATTAGAGAAATGCAAATAGAAATGACTGTAAGATTTCATCTCATTCCAGTCAGAATGGCAATTATCAAGAATATAGACAACAGTAAATGTTGGCGAGGATGTGGGGAAAAAGGCACACTCACACATTGCTGGTGGAACTGCAAATTGGTGCAGCCACTATGGAAAGCAGTATGGAGATTCCTGGAAAACTGGGAATGGAACTACCATTTGACCCAGCTATCCCTCTCCTAGGTCTGTACCCAAAGGACTTAAAAACAGCATACTACAGGACACAGCCACATCAATGTTTATAGCAGCACAATTCACAATAAACTGTGGAACCAACCTAGATGCCCTTCAATAGAAAAATGGATAAAGAAAATGTGGCATATATACTCAATGGAATATGACTCAGCAATAAAAGACTAAAATCATGGCATTTTCAGGTAAATGTATAGAGTTAGAGAAGATAATGCTAAGTGAAGTTAGCCAATCCCAAATAACCAAAAGCCGAATGTTTTATTTGATATAAGGAAGCTGATTCATAGTGGGATAGAGAGGGGGAGCATGGGAGGATTAGATGATCTCTAGATAGGGCAGAGGGGTGGGAGTGGAAGGGAGGGGGCAAGGGATAATTAATGATGGTGGAATGTGATGATCATTAATATCCAGCGAAACATGTATGAAGACAAAAATTGGTGTGAATATACTGTGTATACAATAAGAGATATGAAAAATTGTGCTCTCTCTTTATATAATAAGAATTGCAATACATTCTTGCTGTCATATATAAATTAAAAATTCAGATTTAAAAAAATAAGAGACTTTGATCCAGAATATATGCACAACTCTTATAATTCAATCATAAAAAGACAAATAATCTAATTAAATTGAAAAAAGGATTTTAATAAACATCCTTTCAAGGAAGATGTACACAGTGCTGAAAAGCAGATAAAAATTTGCATGACTTCATTCGTCATTAGGGACATGTAAATCAAACTATAATGAGGCATTACTTTACTAGATGGGTATAATTTTTAAAAGTGAAAAATAATGTGTTTTTCTAAGAATGTTGAGAAATTTGGACACACACACACTACGGGTGGAAAAATAAAATGCTACAGCCACTTTAGAAGCAGTCTTGTGCATCCTCAAATAATTAAACTTAAGAATTACCATGAGACTCAGCAATTCTACTTTTAGGTATGTAATGTACTCAAAAGAAAATTAAAACATGACAATACAAAAACTTGCATACAAATATTTATAGTAGCATTCTTCATAGTAATCAATAGGAAGAAACAACCCAAATGTCCATCAATTGGTGCATGAATAAAAAAAATGTGGTGTAACCATACAATTCAGCCATGAAAAGAAATTGAATGCTGACCTATGTGACAACATGAATGATATTGAAACATCACTTGAAGTGAAAGAATTCAATCACAAAAGACTATATATAATGGGATTCCAGGTATATGGAAGTCTAGCTTGAGCAAATCTTCTAAGTCAGAAGACGTGAATTATTGGTTGCTTAGTGCTAGGGATGGAAGGCTGGGGATTGAGTCTAGGAAGGTGGTAGCTGAAGACTATTGATTTTTTTTTGAAATGATGAAACTGTTTCAATATTAACTGTGGTGATGGTTGTAAAACCATGAACTAAAAAAATCACTGAATCATACACTGATTAGGTGAATTGTATGGTTTGTGAAGTGTATCTCAATAAAGATGCTTCAAAATTGAGAAAGGATGGGAAGAGTCCATAGATACATCTGATTCTTCACAGGTCTGCTACTCAAAAAAGACCATCTCAGAAGCACTGACTTAGGCAGATTTTCATTGGAGCATCATGAATTTTAAGGCCTGGACCTGAGGATAATATATATTTTTTTTTAGAAAATGATTCATTTTTTACTCTTATGCAAGAGAAATTTATATAGATAAAAAATTTGAGGGTGTCAAGCCTCAAGCTGACATCTGTAGGAGTAAATGAGTCCAGGGGCTGCTTTTCAGCCTGAGGTTAATGATTTGTTGTTCGGGCTAGGTTCTAGCCCATCTCTGAACTCACTTACCAGCTAGCTATGCTCTGCTAAACTCAGCAGCTATCTGTGGCTGACATAAATCTCATTTGACATTTCTACTGACTTGAGAGATTTTTATCAACAGAACAAGTCACAAGGATATGAAATACTGAAACTTTTCTCTTCCCTCTTCCAAGCCTGAGTTTCATATTCTGATTTCTATTTCTAAATAATAAATCCCTCCAACAATGTGCCATCACTGTGATCTTTACCACAGAAGACTTGCAATCAACCATTGAATCCCCTGAGGTGCTTTAAAAAATAACAATGTGTATGATCCACTCCAAATCCGAACTTCTGTTTTTTGGGGTAAGACTCAATGTGTGAATCAGTTTTCTGTCGTTACAACCATCTACTGAGCAAATTGTGTCAGTCCATTTTCTATCACTGTAACAAAATATCTGAGATCAAGAACTTAAAAGGAGGAAGAGTTTATTTTGACTCATAGTCTCTTGGTGCTGTGCCTCTAGGCCTTTGTCAAGGCGAAACAGCATGGAGGGAGTTTGTGGTGCATCGAAACTGCTCACAACAAGGTGGCCAGTAAGAGAGAAAGAGAAACGAGTTGGGGGCCCCACTATCTTCATCCAGGGCACATCCTCAATGATCTCATTTCTTCCCCCACAGCTCCACCTCCTGAAGGTGCCTCTGAGGCTGAAGGCCAAGCCTTTGGCATATGAGCCTTTGGGGGACATTTAAGATCCAAACTATCACAATAATAGACCTATAAAGAGAGGTGGGGCACATAGTGGAGCCTGTGGTGGAGCCAAACTGCTCACCTCATGACCAGGAAGCAGAATGGAGGAAGAGGATGGGGCCAGGGTCTCACTATCCCCCTTTAGGTAATGCCCCCAATGTCCTAGCCCCCACTAGTTCCCGTCTCTCAAAGGTTCTGTTACCTCTCAATAGTGCCACCCTGGGGACACATGGGCCTTCGGGATGGCTCCAAACTAGAAAACTCAGCTTTCTGAGTCTTTTAAAAGCCCGGCAGGTGATCCTGACCCACTGGTGGGTGGGGTTGGGAATCACTATAACTAGGCAGCTTCCTTACTAAAGTGAGGAATTTGGCATCCCAAATGTAAATTCTCAAGCCAGGGACTCTATCTAGGCTGTCATTGTATACAGTTGTTAGGATGTGATCCATCTATCTAATCCAATCTCCTTGGTTTTCAGAAGTGTAAATAACCTCAGAGATGTGAGGCTCTTACCAAAGTTCCCTGATTTTGTTCTTAGCCCCCAGAAGATTAGGGAGTTTCCTCAGACTGAGACTCTGAAGCAGGGTACTGTACCATGACAAAAGCCCTCTTTTCCCCTTGATCACTACTAGTCACTAGTCCAGCTCCAGAGAAAGGCCGCCATTCCAGAATAGTGTGGGAATAGGGTTGGGCTTTTCTTTTCCTAATTCTGAGATATCGTTCACATTCAATAAATACTCACCAGATCACAGACACTGACCCACAAGGGCGAGTGCAATTGTGAGGAGATTGTACAAAATCTGCCACCTGATCAAAATACCAGCTTCCCCAAGCCAGAAAGGGGGTGACTGCAATGCCAGAATTGACGGCTAACATATACCTTGATTTCATTCCTACCACCTTCTTCATGAACACTTTTGAGTGGACACCAAGATGGTGTTTCAAGGTAAATGAAAAGCCTGCTGCAGAAACGTGGACTTTCTTTTTTGTGCCCACTTCAGCATTTTTTCCCCTTTGTGTCCCTCCACAAGAGGCAAAACTGAACATGTTTATTCAGAAGCTAAATGCTGCCATACCAGAAATTCCACACTGGTGGGGCTTATGGAACCTGAAACGTGTGATTTGTTTCCAAAGCAGCAGACTCATAAAGGCTAAGATTGTGTGGAAACATGCTGGGTGTTCATAAAAAATAGCAAGAGCTGGCCTACCTCAGCAGGCAGGTACTAGAAGGAAGATTAAATCACAGAGTGAGAGTGTTGGAATTTGCTCAGAGGGTGTTTTTTCCTAGTCCCTTTAAGGCCCTTAGGTGAAAAACAGGATTGATTGCCAAGGCCACAAATCTAGAGGCAGAACCAGGATAAAAATGTAAGGAGGTAGTAGTGGTTGTTTTGTCTTCTTCATCAGTGTTTTTCTCACAAACAAAATCCACCTCTTTTTTTCTTTTCAATGTTTTCATTGTGTGTCTTATTTAACATATAAACTATATGCATGTTGGTTCCCTCCAGTCATAGAGAATGCTAACAGCCCTGTGTCAGCTTTTAACACCATGAAAAAAATATTTGAGATAAACAATTTAAAAGGAGGAAGGATTTATTTTGGTTTATCGTTTCAGAGTTTCAGTCCAGGGTCACGACTTCCCTGTTTCTGAGCCTTTGGCAAGGTAGAAAACCTGCTCACCTCATGGAGACTGGGAAGCCAGGGAGTAGAGGGCTCTCTCTTAATAACAAAGTTCCTCCTCCAACCTCATTAAGCTGTGAATTCATAAATGGATTAATCCATTGATGAGGCCAAAACCCTCATGAGCCAGTCACCTTCCAAAGGCCCCAACATTGAATACTGCTGTACTGGGGAACAAGCCTTCAATATCTGAGCTTTGGGGGGACATTTAGCATCCAAACCATGAAAAACCCCATGGATGCAGAGGCCCTGGGCTGTGATTATGATCAGGGGTCACTTTCACAAGCATCCAGTTCTGATTAAATCCGACTAGAGAAAGCCACCAACCTGCCCATTCCCAGTGAATCTGTTCTCCAGGGAATATCTCTACTTTGTGACACACGCCATCTTAGATTGAGTGAGTTAGGTCTTTGAGGATCTAGTCAATACATTAATTTTTTTTTTGTACCAGGGATGGAACTCAGGGGCACTCACCCACTGACCACATCCCCAGCCCTGTTTTGTATTTTATTTAGAGACAGAGTCTCAGTGGTCGCTGGGATTACAGGCATGCACCACCATACCTGGCAGCACACTCACTTTTTCTTTAATATATATTTTTTAGTTGTAGTTGGACACAATACATTTATTTATTTGTTTATTTTTATGTGGTGCTAGGGATTGAACCCAGTGCCTCACATGTGCTAGGCAAGCGCTCTACCACTAATCTACAATCCTGGCCCCCACATTCAATTTTGAGGAAACTTTTCACATCAAATTTTCCTATCTGCTTCAGTGAGCGCGCGCTCTCTCTCTCTCTCTGTCTCTCTCTCTCTCTCCCTCTCTGTGTGGGGAGGTGGGTAGAAAGGACAATAATCTGGAAGACTGAACTACCATCAGATTAAATGTGATTTTATGTCTCATTACATGGCCCAGGCTGGTCTCAAACTCCTGGACTCAAGTGATCCACCCACCTCAACCTCCTGACTAGCTGGGACTACAGGTACGCCACTCTACTTGACTCAATCTGATTTTAAGTTTGGGTGATCTGAGAAGGCTTCACTAGTCACATTGTGAGAACAGAACTTGGGGTTCTCAAAGCTTGTTCGTTTGTATCCTGGAGGCCACCCCAAGTAATTTTTGAAGAGAATCTTGGTTCTGTTTTCCTAATAGCTCCATTTTCATGGAGGTTAATCTGTTCTATACCAGCTGGCTGCAAGTCAGACAGAAAGACAGAGCACTTCACTGCTCCTGCTCATGGCTTGTTCACCGCTGGAATGGAGGCCTCCTGCCCTGTGGTGATTTTAGAACCCTTTCTCATCTCCATGCTGGTCCCATAAGCAGCACATTCCCATGGGTCCTTTTCTCCTTGGGCATATCTTTCTTAACATGAGAGGTGGATAGGCAGAAAAGTACAGCCCTGAAGACATTGTAAAAAGCCAACCCCAATGGTGTGACCTGTGTCCCTTCCAAGTCAGCCTGAGCCATGAGGTGAGCTGGCTGTGCACCTGTGCAAGATCAGATCCTAAAACTCTAGTCACTCGTTTTTCTCCCCAGCACTCTCTGACTTCCTCTTGATGCTCCAGGGCATTCAGGTGGCCTCCACAGAAGCTGGGCTTCTTGGCAGAAGATCTAAGAAGGTACAGAGGAGGCACTCTGCAGACATCATTTCCATAGCTTGGAAAGGAAGTAGGTCATGAGGTTATTCTGGGACACAGGCACTTGGGCCTGGGGATTCCATGTCACAGGGGCCAATGAACTGAGATAAGAGGAATGATAGGTGTGATCTTGGGAGGGGGTGTGTGAAAGGTCCAGTGAGTCCAGTGGTAAGGAAGAAAAAAGAAAGGAGAGACTGATGACACTTTGTGGCCAGCATCTAGAGCCAGATATCCCAGAGACTACTCATTAATGTAGTGACTCACTTCATAAATATATACTGAGAGGTCACTGTCTGCCAGACTTGGTTCTGGAGATAAGCGGTGAACAAGATAGACCAAAGTCCTTGCTTCTGTGAGAGCATATCCATGGGGATAGACTGCCAGTAAACACAAACCCTCCCCCTTGATTGAGGGTCTTTCTAAAAAACTCTGTTTTCCTACCGGCTATGGCTTGAATGTGTCCCGTAAAGTTCATGCATTGAAAACGTAATCAAATAGATGTTGATGATATTTGAAAATGGGGGATTTGGAGTGATTAGGGTTAGATGATGTCATGAGGGTATGACCCTCAGGATGGGATTAGTGGTTTTATAAGAAGAGGAGGTGAAACTGAGAAACTGATGTGACTCCATTTTTTAGAAACCAGCCTCTACCTCAGAGCAAAACCTGTCCAAGTAACAGGCATGACCCTTGTCCTCGGAAAAACCCACAGAGCACTCCTAAGCACATACCCACCTGCTGAGTTGTTTGTCTGTAAATAACAGGAGAGATCTGCTGCGCCAGGTGTCCTGACTCAGTGAGGCTAGGTGAGCACCCATAGCAGCCCCCTAGCAACCTCCAATCAGCATGAGATCAGGAAAATACCTGGGATGCCAGATGACCCCCGCCCCCCAGTAGTTTATGGTGGTTGATGACAAGTTGGGAAACCATGTAGTTTAGCACGTACACCCCTCGGGGCCTAAACCAATCAGTTCAAAGGAACCCCCCTCTGGTACTAACCAATCACCCTACCCAACTTGTTCCCGCCAGTGAATGTGCTAATCAATGTTGTTTGATTGAGTTGTTGTTTGACTTTCCCGTGGTATGGAATGATTTGCTGTGTGATGTTGTGATGCATAGAGTATCCCCCCCAAACCTATAAAATCTCACTGAACAAAGGACCAAGACTCACTCCCTGGGACCTCTGCATCGGGAACGGTTGTGAGTCCAGGCTGGAGCTTGCAATACTCTTGTGTGCTTGCATCGGATTCGGCTCCTGGAGGTCTATTGGGGTCCACAAATCTGGCATTACAAAACATGAGCAGACACATTCCCTTGTTTTCAACATTTGATGCCCTTTGCCATGTTATGATGCAGTAAGAAGACCTTCATCAGATTCTGCACTATATTTTAGGGCTTCCCAGCCTCTAGAACTATGAGACAAATAAACTTCTATTCTTTATAAATTACCCAGTGTTAGGTATTCTGTTGTAGCAATACAAAGCTGATGAAGACATTCATTCTTCAGAAAGATATTCTGGGCCCAGGGACTTCTCTGGTTCAAGGACACTAAGGATGCCTGGGAGCTCTACTTCTACTCCACAAGCTTAGAGTCTAGATGCTAGAAAATGTTGGTAGGGACAAATAGAGGATACAAGTGCCTGGCCTTGGCAGGTTCTAGACAGGGAAGAAATCACTGTCCTTGGGTATGATTTGTGTTTGATCTCCTACCCACCCTCAGTAATTACTTTATCTAAATTGCACTTCAGTGTTGTGCCATTAACTTTCATTTGGAGATAAGAGGATTTTTCCATCTGTGGGCTGGTATTTTCTACAGTTTTTCTGCCACGCCTGGAACTCTAGGGAAAGCTGTGATATTTTCAGTAGGGACTAAGTGTAGGATCTCAATCAACTTGTTATGGTTTAGATCTGGAATGTCCCCCTCCCCAAATCTCATGTGTTGATCATGAAGGATCTACCTTCAGCAGTGGACTGGTCCATTTGATAGATTAAAATTTGAATGGTCTGCTAGAAGATGGTGGAAACTGTAGGCAGGTGGGGCATGGTTGAAGAAAGTAGGTCACTCTGGGCATGCTCTTGGGTACTTTATCTTTTCCCTGTCCTCTTCCATCAAGCCCTTCTGATGTTCTGCCTCATCCCAGGCCCTAGTAGTGGATCCAGCCAGTCATGAAATAAAACCTTTGAAACAATGAAAGTAAACTTTTCTTTTTTAAGTTGTTTATGTCAGGTATTTTGATTATATGATAAACAGCTAAACAAAACTCGCTTCATTCTGTAATCTTTCTTCCTGAGTATCTTCAAGAAGAATTTACTGTTCTTAGTGCCAGGAATTGCAAATTTTCTGGGCACTCTTTTGAGTTAATGTATGGATAACATGAGTTCCCAGCTTGATGTCTATCTAATCTTTAAATTGGCCGCTGGAAAGCTCACAGTTCAGTTTGTGGGCTCTGGCAAGTGTATAGGACATCCAGCAGGCATTTTGTGAACCAGTTTCACTTCTGGTGCATCTTTTCTTATTCTTTTTTCTTGTCTTGTTTTTCTCATTCACTTTTCGCTTTTTTTCTGTTTTTGGTATTGGTGGTGCTTACCCACTGAACCACATCCACACCACTTTAGTTTTTATTTTTTTGTATTTTAAGACAGGACATTGATAAGTTGCTGAGGCTAGCTTTGAACTTGAAATCATTCTCTTCTCCTCAGCCTCCTGAGCTGCTTGTATCACAGTCCCATGCCTATTTCATTCACCTATTTTCAATTTAATTTAATTTTCTTGTGTTGGAATTGTGATAAAAGTAATAAATTTGTTGTTAGTTGTTAGTTGTGTTCAATGCATTTTATTGCCTACTTTAGGCACAATGATAAAAATCAGTGAGTTAATCCCTCCATACTTGCAGGCTGGGTTCCATCAACTCATGACTATTTTTTTTTTCAATACTCAGGATCAAGTCCAGGGATCTGCACATGTTAGGCAAGCACTCTATCCCTGAGCTACATCTCCAATCCACTCTGACCCTTTCAAGGGAAGGCTCAAACATGTTTCTTATTTCCTAACTCCTATCTGCCAATTCAAGCCCCTTAAAGATTCAGCTCAAGAATCTTAAGAAGCCTTTTATAAAACCTGGGTCCCCAACAGGACTGACTTCTCTATTTGTACCCCTACAGGGCCTTGTCCACAACTGCCAACATCAGACTGTCTGTGACTGCACATAGTAGCCCATTGTGGGGCTTCAGAAATGTTTCTTACTAGTGCATGGATAAATAACTCAACGTGACTCATGAAAATGGTCATTGCTTTAAATGCATTTCTCACATTTTAAGTATAGAAATTATACAAATTTACAGACTGGAAGGGCATGGATATAGGGAAAGGAATATAGGGCTCCAGGACTGTACCAGTGGCCGAAGTTCATTAATAAGAATTAAATGTACTCTAGGCCTGACACTTGACACATAACACCACTATTATTACATAACACCCCATTTTATAGGTGTGAAAACTGAGATTAGATAAAGTTTTTGAAGGATGTGTCTTGAGATGTAGTTAGATGGGAGGGGTGAGTCCAGAAAGTTTAATTATGGACCACCTGCTAGGTTCACACACAAGAAAACATCTTGGGGAGGAGATGAGAAATAAAGGAGAAGACCACTTAGGGATCTGCCATGAAGTAAGTAAGGGTGGGTAGCCAGAGGCAGAGAGGAAGGAACAAGACACCGAGGGGTTTGGAAGGGCAGATGAAAGGGACAGGGACTTTGGAAGCCAATGCCAGAAGTTGGCATCTGACACAGAGGGCAGGAGACATCAGAAGGCCCTGGACAGTGAATCGTCCAGACCCTAATGGGCTATTAGATCCTTTGGTGGAAGTGGGGAGAGCAGAAGCATTAGGGTTCTGGTGCCACAGGGACAGGATGGCATGCTGTGAGTGCCAGCCACAGGGAACCTGCTGCTCAGCACATCTCAACACTGGGCCTCGGCACTTTCTATTTTTTCTCCTAGCAGGAAGTTCAGAGCTGTTTCACAGACAAATATAGAAAGCAACAAATAAAAATATCCTATTCAAGGCTCTTGTAGAGTCTTGTTTCCTGATGTGGGTATGGGAATTTCAGTCTCAGGGACCCGTGGGCCTTGAGGGCACTTGGGAGAGTACCAGGAGACTCCAGAGAGAGGGGTCGCACTGAGACCTACACAGGTATGGTTAGGTACAGGCCCCTGGTCCTCTGCTTTCTGGTGGTAAAGGAGAAACCACAAAGGGGGCAGTCTGCTGCTCCTGGGTCTCATCTTCTGGCTTTGGTGTTAGGACAGTCATCTTCTGCATTAACAAGAAGTGTTCGCTGTGTCCCCAAGGCTACCTATCAAGTAGTCTTGTGTAGCCAGAGGCGAAGCTCACAGATCTGAGCAACATCTGGTGTGCACCCTCATTGACGTCTGAGGAGCTACCTGAGACAGTCTGCTTTTGGTAGGGAATTGACATTTCCCTGCTGCTGGCAGTGATCATATTTTGGACTTGGAGACATTGACCACTTTGCCACAGACTTTGTTTTGGGAGAATCCCTAATCTTGCCAAGAAAAAAGGGGGAAGAGATTACAGATCATCCATCTACTGCTTTTGGAGGAAACATAAGTCATCATAAATGTAAATGCAGTTGCTGCAGACAGAGGTGATACTATGTGAATTAGGTATCTTTTTAACCAGAATGTATCCTTAAAAAAAGTAGATTTTCTTCCTAAATATGAAGTGCTAAGAAGAAATAACTGCCCTTGGGACATGTGTTGCTCTCTCTGTGACCCTGCTGTGGCTACACCTGTTGGTGGGGCCCAGGTCTCCCTTCTGAAGGGCATGGGCATCCTGCTTTCAAATATGCTGGGAGACCAAACAGGACATATTCTGGGGTTCAGGGACTGGAGGACTTCTGTACTCTGAGGGAACCCAGCCTGGTAGAGCAGTCAGGTAGAGCAGTCAGCTGGCCCTTGCCTGAGGACAAGCTGCTGTGGAGGAAGTGATTCTCAGCCCCCAACTTCAGGGTGCTTGGCCCTGGATCTGATTTGAGAAGTTGGAGAGGATTATGTTCAAACTTAAAGCACATACATGTAATATGAAGGGCAGGCAGCCTGAAGAAATGCACTGTGGAATGACACAGGGTGAAGGAGGGACCTAGATCAGTTGAGATTCAGACCTCAAAGCAGGAAGAGAGAAAATGGAGCTGTAGAAAGAGCCTGAGAAGGGGCCTAGTGAAACCTGAGATCCCTGTCTGGCTGTTGGATGAGTGAAAGAGCTCGGCCTTACTTTGCACCAGCTGAGGAAGAGAGACAGGGTTACGGCAGAATACCAGCAGTGATGGCATCTTGGACTCTCAGAGCTTATAAAGTGCTCACGTTTAGTCCTTTAAAAGGAGAATAAGCAGTGAGGAACAAGCCTTGAACAGGTACCTGCACCTCTCTGAGGCTTTTTTTTCTCATCTGCAAAATGTGGATAATGATACCACCTGAATAAAGAGATTTCAGAAGATGGAAAGTTATCATTGCTAAAGAGGGATACTATATAATAAATGGTCAACTCACCAAAAAGACATAACAATCTTTAATGTGAATGAATGTGAATAGCAACAAAGCTTACAAACATGTAACAAAAACTGATATCACTATAATAGTTGGAATCACTATTACAGTAGAAATATCACTATTATAGTAAGAATCCACTATAGTAGTTGGAGAATTTAACACCCCTCCACCAGAAATGGAAAGATTCAGCAGGCATAAAACCAGTAAGGATATAACAAAACTTGACAGCACCACCAATCTAGTGAATCTGATATCTACAGAGTATCCATCAATAGGAAGTTACATATTCTTCTCAAGTTCACATGGAATATTTATCAAAGTAAATAATATTTTGTACCATAAAACAAATCTCAACAAATACAAAATAACAAATAGAATGGAAACCACACAAGGTACGTAAGTCTAAATAAAACCCAATAAAATTGATTTTTTTTTTTTTGTAGTGCTGAACTCATAGCATCATGCATGGTAGGCAAGTACCCTGCCACTGGGTTACACCCCAAGCTGGTAAATCTTTAGTCTGACTAACCAAGAAAAAGAATAAAGACACAAATGACTAATATCATAAATGGAAGTGGAGCCAGACATTTAAGTGAAATCTAAAGGATAGTAATGGAATATTCTGAGCAATTTGTTGCTTATAAATTTGATGATCTAGATTAACGGAGTCAATTTTATGAAGGACACAATCTACAAAAAAACTCATCTAAGATTAAAGAGAGAACTTGAAAAGGGATATCTCTATTTAAAATGACAAATCACTAATTAGAAACTTTCCAGAAATTAAAGCAAGGAGTACAGATTGTTTCATGGGCAACTTCAACCAATCATTTAAGAAATTCTACCAGTTTTCCACAATGTCTTCCAGAAAATACAAGCAGAGGAAACACTTCTTAACTTATTTTTGGGGGGCCAAAATTACACAAATGCTGAAAACGAACACATTACAAGAAAACTATAGACCAATATGTCTCATGGATATAGATGCAAAGTCCTCAACAAAATATTAGCAACTTGAACCAACAAAGTTTAAATTAAAAAGGTATATATGATGACCAAGTGAGATTTATCCCAGGTATTCAAGTCTGGATCAAATTTTGAAAATCAATTAAGGTGAGCCCGCACCCCCTCCCCGGGCATCCCAAGGGCCGCAGCTGGGCCGCCGCCACCTCTGCCGCTGCCGCTTCCTGCGGGGCTCATTAGAGCAGACTCTTCACGGTGCGAGTGAGCCACCGACCCGCCGACCCGCCGAGCAAAATGGAACAGCTGATAAGATGAGTGACAATTTAAAATCTAAGGGATCCAACATGGCGGCGGGCGTGGAGAGATCAAGTCTCTGATCCCTTCAGCTGCGCGGGCATAGGGAGACGTAATCTGTCTAAATGCTGTTTGCTCAGGATCACTAGGCAATGCTGAGCTGACGTGGATCTGGGGCGAACAGTCTGGGCCTCTCAGAACACACACCAAGCCCAGATCGGCTGCATTCAAGCTCCGGTTCACCTGCTTCTCATGACTCAGCACTAACAATCCCGCTGAAATAACTGGTCGGCCCTCCTGAACTTACAGAGGTAAAAGCCAACCGAGCCTTCCTGGGCAGTGGCCACAGGATTGAAACGGGGCTTGGGAGAGACAGTCAGGACCCACCTGTTGCATTGGTCACCCGGCAAAGGGAACGAATGGTCACCATTTGCATGGGATACCACCATGGCACAGAACTGACGTCACGGGCGGAGGAGATAAATTCATTGAAACCAGTGGCGACAGGTGTGTAATCCCCTAGCAATCCCTCTCCACACAGCAGGGAAACCTTAAGGGCCCCTCCCAGCTCTCCCGTGAGTGCCATAGCCAGACCGAGGGAATCTGGAGTGGCGCGGGACTCGCGGTGCGGAACTCCCGGGTACCGCTCCCCTCAGTGCTGACAACTGAGGTCCCTTGTACCAGCTACCGGGGGAGTGGCTCTTTGTTGTTGTTCTTTAACTTTTTTAAAAATGTTTTCATTTTTTTTAAATTTTTTTATTATTTTATTATTATTATTTTTTAAACTTTAATTTTCATTTATTTTATAATCATTATTTTTTTGTTTAAATTTTTTTCTTTATTTATTTTCTATTTTTTTTCTTTTGTCTTTTCATTTCTTTTCAATTTTCTTATTCCCCCTTCCTTGAATTCTACCTCCCAACTCTCATTCTCTTTAGTAACTTCTTCCTTTCCCTTCTAATATCTTTCCCCCCAAGCATCAAAAAAATTTATAAGAGTAAACAGTAACTCAGCAGTCAAACAGAAAAAGAAGTAACATGAGCAGCTTCAAAAAGCAAGGAAGAAAAGGAGTACAAACAATGAAGGACAGTCTAAATATTCAGGAGGACCTAGAGTCATCAGAAAAATGGTCATATAAAGAACTCAAGGAACACCTTAGACAGATGGAATGGAACCTTAAAGAGGATATGAGACAGCAAATCCAAACAGTGAAAGAACACATAGAGAATGAACAACACAGACAGATAAAAGAAGAAGTTAAGTATCTTTATCAGGAGATAGAGATTATAAAAAAAATCAAACAATAATTCTAGAAATGAAGGAAATGATAAACCAAATTAAAAACTCAATTGAGAGTATAACTAACAGAGTGGAGAAAGTAGAAGCCAGAACGTCAGATAATGAAGACAAAATATATCATCTTGAAAAGAGTCAAGCCAACTCAGAAAGGCTGGTAAAAAATCACGAGAAAAACATCCAAGAGTTATGGGATAACATAAAAAAACCAAACTTACGAGTCATCGGGATAGAAGAAGGTATAGAGATTCAAACCAAGGGAATGAGTAACCTGCTGAATGAAATAATTACAGAAAACTTTCCAGAAATAAAAAAGGAAACAGATATACAAATTGAAGATGCATACAGGACACCGAGCACACAAAATCACAGTAGACCAATGCCAAGACACATTGTTATGAAGATATCCAATATACAGAACAAAGAGAAAATATTAAAAGCTACAAGAGAAAGGAGACAGATTACATTCAGGGGTAAACCAATAAGGTTAAAAATGGATTTTTCATCACAGACGCTGAAAGCAAGAAGGTCATGGAACAATGTATTTCAAACACTGAAAGACAATGGATGCCAACCAAGAATTCTGTATCCAGCAAAATTAAGCTTCAGGTATGACAACGAAATAAAAATCTTTCATGATAAACAAAAGTTAAAAGAATTTTCAGCCAGAAAACCAGCATTGCAAAGCATTTTGAGCAAAACACTACACGAGGAAGAAATGAAAAACAATAACCAAAACCATCAGTGGGAAGTGCCTCGGTAAAGACAGAGGGAGGGGGGAAAGATAATCATGCAGAAACAAACTAAATTTAAAAAAAGGATAAATAATCAAACATGGCTGGAAGTACAAACCATATATCAATAGTAACTCTAAACGTTAATGGCTTAAACTCTCCAATAAAGCGAAATAGGCTGGTATCATGGATTAAAAAAACAAATCCAACAATATGCTGCCTCCAGGAGACACATCTGATTGGAAAAGACATACACAGGCTGAAGGTGAAAGGATGGGAAAAAATATACCACGCACATGGTCCTCGTAAGCAAGCAGGGGTGGCCATCCTCATATCGAATAAAATCGACTTCAAGACTAAGTTAATCAAAAGGGATAAGGAAGGACATTATATACTGTTAAAAGGAAACATTCACCAACAAGACACTACAATTATCAATATTTATGCACCAAATAATGGTGCTGCGACATTCATAAAACAAATTCTCCTCAAGTTCAAGAATCAAATAGACCACAACACAATAATTATGGGTGACTTCAACACACCTCTCTCACCATTGGACAGATCCTCCAAAAAAAAGTTGAATGAAGAAACTATAGAACTCAATATTACAATCAATAACCTAGACTTAACTGACATATATAGAATATATCAACCATCATCAAATGGATATACTTTTTTCTCAGCAGCACATGGATCCTTCTCAAAAATAGACCATATATTATGCCATAGGGCAACCCTCAGTAAATATAAAGGGGTGGAGATAATACCATGCATTTTATCTGATCGTAATGGAATGAAACTGGAAATCAATGATAAAAAAAGGAAGGAAAAATCCTACATCACATGGAAAATGAACAATATGTTACTGAATGATCAATGGGTTACAGAAGACATAAAGGAGGAAATCAAAAAATTCTTAGAGAAAAATGAAAATACAGACACAACATATCGGACTCTATGGGACACAATGAAAGCAGCTTTAAGAGGGAAATTCATCTCCTGGAGGTCATTCCTCAAATAAAGGAAAAACCAACAAATAAATGAGCTGACAGTTCATCTCAAAGCCCTAGAAAAGGAAGAGCAAAACAACAGCAAATGTAGCAGAAGGCAAAAAATAATTAAATACAGAGCGGAAATCAACGAAATTGAAACAAAAGAAACTATTGAAAAAATTAACAAAACTAAAAGTTGGTTCTTCGAAAAAATAAATAAGATTGACAGAACTTTAGCCATGTTAATGAAGAGAAGAAGAGAGAGAACTCAAATTACTAACATACGGGATGAAAAAGGCAATATCACAAGAGATGCTACAGAAATACAGAAGACAATTAGAAATTATTTTGAAAACCTATATTCCAATAATATAGAAGATAGTGAAGACATCGATAAATTTCTTAGGTCATATGATTTGCCCAGACTGAGTCAGGAGGATACACACAATTTAAACAGACCAATATCATGGATGAAATTGAAGGAGCAATCAAAAGACTACCAACCAAGAAAAGCCGAGGACCGGATGGGTATACAGCGGAGTTTTACAAAACCTTTAAAGAAGAATTAATACCAATACTTTTCAAGTTATTTCAGGAAATAGAAAAAGAATGAGCTCTGCCAAATTCATTCTATGAGGCCAACATCACCCTGATTCCAAAACCAGACAAAGACACCTCAAAGAAAGAAAACTACAGACCAATATCTCTGATGAACCTAGATGCAAAAATCCTCAATAAAATTCTGGCGAATCGGATACAAAGGCACATCAAAAAAATTGTGCACCATGATCAAGTAGGATTCATCCCTGGGATGCAAGGATGGTTCAATATACGGAAATCAATAAATGTTATTCACCACATCAATAGACTTAAAAATAAGAACCATATGATCATCTCAATAGATGCAGAAAAAGCATTCGACAAAGTACAGCATCCCTTTGTGTTCAAAACATTAGAAAAACTAGGGATAACAGGAACTTACCTCGACATTGTAAAAGCTATCTACGCTAAGCCTCAGGCTAGCATCATTCTGAATGGAGAAAAGTTGAAGGCATTCCCTCTAAAATCTGGAACAAGACAGGGATGCCCTCTATCACCACTTCTATTCAATATAGTTCTCGAAACACTGGCCAGAGCAATTAGACAGATGAAAGAAATTAAAGGCATAAAAATAGGAAAAGAAGAACTTAAATTATCACTATTTGCGGATGACATGATTCTATACCTAGACACCCAAAAGGGTCTACAAAAAAACTACTAGAACTAATAAATGAATTCAGCAAATTGGCAGGATATAAAATCAACACGCATAAATCAAAGGCATTCCTGTATATCAGCAACAAAACCTCTGAAATGGAAATGAGGAAAAACACTCCATTCACAATATCCTCAAAAAAAAAAAATACTTGGGAATCAACCTAACAAAAGAGGTGAAAGACTTATGCAATGAAAACTACAGAACCCTAAAGAGAGAAATTGAAGAAGATCTTAGAAGATGGAAAAATATACCCTGTTCATGGACAGGCAGAACTAACATCATCAAAATGGCAATATTACCAAAAGTTCTCTATAGGTTTAATGCAATGCCAATCAAAATCCCAATGGCATTTCTTGTAGAAATAGATAAAGCAATCATGAAATTCATATGGAAAAATAAAAGACCCAGAATAGCAAAAGCAATTCTAAGCAGGAAGTGTGAATCAGGCGGTAAAGCGATACCAGATTTCAAACTATATTACAGAGCAATAGTGACAAAAACAGCATGGTACTGGTACCAAAACAGGCGGGTGGACCAATGGTACAGAATAGAGGACACAGAGACCAATCCACAAAATTACAACTTTCTTATATTTGATAAAGGGGCTAAAAGCATGCAATGGAGGAAGGATAGCATCTTCAACAAATGGTGCTGGGAAAACTGGAAATCCATATGCAACAAAATGAAACTGAATCCCTTTCTCTCGCCATGCACAAAAGTTAACTTAAAGTGGATCAAGGAGCTAGATATCAAATCAGAGACTCTGCGTCTGATAGAAGAAAAAGTTGGCTCCGATCTACATATTGTGGGGTCGGGCTCCAAATTCCTTAATAGGACACCCATAGCACAAGAGTTAATAACAAGAATCAACAAATGGGACTTACTTAAACTAAAACGTTTTTTCTCAGCAAGAGAAACAATAAGAGAGGTAAATAGGGAGCCTACATCCTGGGAACAAATTTTTACTCCTCACACTTTAGATAGAGCCCTAATATCCAGAGTATACAAAGAACTAAAAAATTAGACAATAAGATAACAAATAACCCAATCAACAAATGGGCCAAGGACCTGAACAGACACTTCTCAGAGGAGGACATACAATCAATCAACAAGTACATGGAAAAATGCTCACTATCTCTAGCAGTCAGGGAAATGCAAATCAAAACCACCCTAAGATACCACCTCACTCCAGTAAGATTGGCAGCCATTATGAAGTCAAACAACAACAAGTGCTGGCAAGGATGTGGGGAAAAGGGTACTCTTGTACATTACTGGTGGGACTGCAAATTGGTGCGGCCAATTTGGAAAGCAGTATGGAGATTCCTGGGAAAGCTGGGAATGGAACCACCATTTGACCCAGCTATTGCCCTTCTCGGACTATTCCCTGAAGACCTTAAAAGAGCGTACTACAGGGATACTGCCACATCGATGTTCATAGCAGCACAATTCACAATAGCTAGACTGTGGAACCAACCCAGATGCCCTTCAATAGATGAATGGATAAAAAAAAAATGTGGCATTTATACACCATGGAGTATTACGCAGCACTAAAAAATGACAAAATCATGGAATTTGCAGGGAAATGGATGGCACGAGAGCAGATTATGCTTAGTGAAGCTAGCCAATCCCTAAAAAACAAATGCCAAATGTCTTCTTTGATATAAGGAGAGCAACTAAGAACAGAGCAGGGAGGAAGAGCAGGAAGAAAAGATTAACATTAAACAGAGACATGAGGTGGGAGGTAAAGGGAGAAAAAAGGGAAATCACATGGAAATGGAGGGAGACCCTCATTGTTATACAAAATTACATATAAGAGGTTGTGAGGGAAATGGGATAACAAACATGGAGGGAAATGAATTACAGTAGATGGGGTAGAGAGAGAAGATGGGAGGGGAGGGGAGGGGGGATAGTAGAGGATAGGAAAGGTAGCAGAATACAACAGTCACTAATATGGCATTATGTAAAAATGTGGATGTGTAACTGATGAGATTCTGCAATCTGTATTTGGGGTAAAAATGGGAGTTCATAACCCACTTGAATCTAATGTATGAAATATGATATGTCAAGAGCTTTGTAATGTTTTGAACAAACAATAAAAAATAGAAGAAAATCAATTAAGGTAATCCAGCATGTCAATAAATGAAAAAACACATGTTCATCATCAGTACACATGAAAGTATTTAACAAAATCCAATGCATTTTCATGATAAAAACTAGGAATAGAAGGGAACTTCCTTAACTTCATGAAAAGCATAATGTATATCCATATTATATATAATATAACAAAGCATAATATGCTCACACAGACACCCCCCCACACACACACAGACACACACCCCTAGCCGGGCACAGTGGTGCATGCCTGTAATCCCAGCAGCTTGGGAGGCTGAGGCAGGAGGATTGCAAGTTTGAGGCCAACCTCAACAACTTAGTGAGGGCCTAAGCAAATTAGCAAGACGCTGCCTCAAAATAAAAAATTTAAAAAAAAGGGCTGGGGATATGGCTCAGTGGTTAAGCACCCCTGGATTCAATCCCTGGGGGAAAAAATAAAAGATGAAATATAGGTTATTGATTGAGAAGGAACCAGAACAACAGCAGAAAACACAAATATCTTCACTGAGGACATAATTGTCTTTTTAGAAAATCCCAGAGCATTAAGAAAAGTAATTCTGGAATTGTTAAGTGATTAGAGCTAGAATGTAGGACAGAAGATTAACGTATAAAAGTTAGTTGTTTTCTACATGTCAGTAATGAACAATTGGAATTTGAAATTTAAAATACAATGCAACAAAAGTACTTCTAAATAAATCTAACAAAACATTTACAAAATATGTATGAGAAAAACTACAAAAGTCTGATGAAAGTATACAAATATTTGAATAGAGATTTCTATATTTATGAATAGGGAGATTTAATATTGTTAATATGTTAGTTCACCCAACTTAATTTATAGATCCAAGGTAATACTAATTAAAATCCCAGGAAATTGTTTTGCAGATTTTGACAAATTGATTGTTCAGTTTATATAGATACTGGCAAAGACCCAGAATAGCCAACAAGTATTTATTGAAGGCAAAGCCAGAGGACTGATACTATCTGACTTCAAGACTTACTATAAAGGTAATAATTGAATAGTGTGGTATTAGCAAAAGAATAAACAAATAGGTCACTGAAATCAAATTGAGAATTCAGAAATAGATACAAATATAGTCAACTGATATTTGCGAAGGAGCAAAGGCAATTTAACAGAGTAAGAATATTGTTTTAAACAATTGGTACTGGAACAACTGGATATCAACTTAAAAATCTAGACTGAGGTTTTATACTTTTCACAAAAATTCACTCAAAATGGATTATATGCCTAAATGTAAAATGCAAAACTATAAAAATCCTATAAGGTAACAAAATAAAAATTTGGTAAACTTGAGTTTGATTTTGAGTATTTAGGTGTTGAAAAACAATATTTATTTATGAAAAACAATATCCATGAAATAAAAATGATATTTGACATCATTAAAATTAATTTTTTATCCATGAGCAAGGTAGGTCTTTCCATCCTCTAAGGTCTTCTTTGATTTCTCTCTATAGGGTTCTGTAGTTTTCATTGAAGATTTGAATTTGGTGAAAACATACCTTATATACAAACAGAGATATGAAAAATTGTGGTGTATATGTGTATTAAGAATTTTAATGCAAAAAAGAGTACATGTATAATGGCATAAATTGGTATGAACATACTTTATATACAGAGATACGAAAAATAGTGCTTTATATGTGTAATAAGGATTGTAATGCATTCCATTGTTGTTGTGTATTTAAAAAGTAAATTAAAAAATCATTTTTTTTTGTTTGTGAATAATAGAAATTATTATTATAAAATTTAATCATTTTCCTTTGAAAATGATTAAATTTTATAATATTAATAAAATGATTAAAATCAGTGAATCTAAAAATATTCTATGAATATTTTCTATACTTATTTTTCTATTGTATAAAACAAAAAAATATAAATTCTTAGCAACATAACATAGCAACATAGCTACAGACTAGTAGAAAATATTTGCAAAGGCATATCTGATTTTAAAAGACTCTTATCCAATATACACAGCTTTATTTTATTTTATTTTTAAATATTTATTTTTAGGTGTAGATGGACATAACACAATGCCTTTATTTTTATGTGGTGCTGAGGATCAAACCTGGGAGAACCAGGTCCCACTTGTGCTAGGCGAGCGTTCTACCGCTGAGCCACAATCCCAGCCCACAACAAATTCTTAAAAGTGAATAAGCAACTCAATTAAAAAGTGGACTAAAGATCTGAATAGCTGCTTCCCTGAAGAAGATGTATAGATAGCAAATAAACATATGAAAAGATGCTAAATAATTGGTACTGGAACAACTGGATATCAACTAAAAATCTAGATTGAGATTTTATACTTTTCACAAAAATTCACTCAAAATGGGTTATATGCCTAAATGACATTATGTGTCACCAGAGAATTGCAAATTAAAACACATACATACCACTACATTCCTATCAGAATAGCTAAAATCCAGAACACGGACAACCCCAAATTCTTGTGAGGTTGTGGAGTAATAGGAACTCTCATTCATTTCAAGAGCCACTTTAGAAGACAGTTTGGCAGTTTTTTACAAACCTGAACATATTAATACCACCTGATTTAGTGATGAGCTCCTTGGTATTTAATTCAAAAGAGTTGAAAAGTTATACTCCTAGAAAAATGTGTACATGAATGCTTAGAGAAGTTGTTCACAATTTCCAAAAGCTGGAAACAATCAAGGTATTTTTCAATAGGAGAATGGACAAACTCTAGTATATTCATAGAATAGATTATTACTCAGCAATAAAAACAAATGAGCTATCAAAACATAAAAAGATAGGAAAGAACCATAAATATATAATGCAAAGTGAAGGAAGACTGTCTGAAAAGGCTACATACTATATGATTCCAACTAGATGACATTCTGGAAAAGACAAAATTATAGATACCATAAAATGATTAGTGGTTGCAAGGGATTGAGAGGGAAAGAGGAGCCATTCAGGAGCACAGGATTTGTAGGACAGTAAAATTATTTTATATATGTTGTGATAATGATGAATATGTGTTATTATGAATTTGTCAAAACCCCTAGAACTATAAAACACAAAGAGAGAACTCTGATTTATGGACTAGAGTTAATAGATTTAGTTAATCTAATGTATCAGTACTGGCTAATCAACTGCAGCAAATGTATCATTACAATGTATCTTACTTTAATGTTAGAAATTAATGATAAGACAAACTGGAGGGGGGAGGTGAGGGGAGAAGAGGAAAAAGAATATATGGAAAGTGTACTTTTTGCTTTTTGATCTACAGATTGCTCTGAAAATAAATTCTATTAATTAAAAAAAGTAAGGGAATGCCTGAAAATAGGCAGAGTATTGAGAAAAATTCATAGCTTTAATTGGACATAACTTTCCTGTGTTTAATATGAATACACAATGAGTGTAACTCAACATCATGTACCACCACAAGAATGGGAAGTTATACTCCATGTATGTATAATATGCCAAAATACACTCTATTGTCATGTATGTCTAAAAAGAACAAATTTTTAAAAATAGACATATTGAGAGACTTTTTTTCCTACAAATAAAACAGGAAATAAAAACCCTCATGGCTTTAATAGTTGATAATAAGCATATCATATTCTGATGCTTACATTAAACATTATCAACTAAGTATATTCTATTAAATTCAAAATAAATGAATAAAGAGTTTAAACAAATGAAAAATTATTTTCCCCAAAATTTTCAGTTAGACATGCAGAAGAATTTAAGAATATACTAAATCAAATCACTGTTCTAGATGGCTATATTATATTTGGCAAATGTTCAGAAATGTGCCCATCCAAAATTATAAAGAATTATTTCAATTTCTAGGCATGACAAAGTATTTATAAAATCTTGGTTATGTTCACCATGTTTCTATGAATATTTTCTATACTTATTTTTCTATTGTATAAAACAAAAGATATAAATTCTTAGCAACATAGCATAAATAATTCAGCTATACACATTTGTTAGCCTTATTTTCTTTCAACACAAATATAATATATAAAGTATAATAATCTTCACAATAATATTGCTGGAAATTTATTGAAAAAATAATTGTTAGAAGTTTTAGTAGTTAAGTGGATCTACTAGATACAAAATGAATATTTTATCACATGATTAGTCTAAATTTTAGAAAGTAGGCATTTATAATTGTAATATAACTGTACATAATCTAAATTCACTTTAAGGTATAAAGTTAATTTTCCTTTGAAAATGATTAAAATCAATGAATCTAAAAAATTCCCTTAAATATTTCTGATACTCAAGCACTATTCCACCTTAAAGGTCATTAATAATCTTTGTATACTAAGGTTTTAGTTTAGTAGTAATCTGAATTTACTACTTAAGGGTAAGCTATTTTTATTTTTGGCATTCTTTACCTACTTGTTCAAAATCAAGGTAGAATGCTATGGTCTTATGTTTCTAGTTAAACTTCTTTCTACAAGTTCTCAAATTCCATTTAAATTTAAGTTGAAAAAGATTGCAAAAAATTGTGCTAATACAATTTTAAACTTTTCAACATTTATATTTCTTTAAGAGGATTTGTGAGACAAAATAATATTTATGAGCCAAATAAATATGAACCAACAAGATTTCAATAAACTAGTTACACTCTATCATTCCATGGAAAGTAAAACGATATTTCATTTTTGAAATGTAAAAATGATTCAGGATGAATTCCGTTAACGGAGAATTCAGTTAGATTGTGCAGTCAAATTGCATGTCTTTGCAATTTTCTGTACAACAGACAATGAAACTTGATTTGAATCTTATATTCTCCAATTAAAAGTTCAATTTAAAATTGATTATAAAGTATATAATCAAATGGAGAAGAAACAACATGTTGCTTGAAATAGCTTTACAATATTTGGTATTATGAAATCTTTTAAATTTATTCTTAGATCTATTAGTTGCATTATGACTTCTATGTATGGGAAAACTCGAATGATTTGTTCCAAAAAAATTATCAAAATCCATGGCTGGGGTTGTGGCTCAGTGTTAGAGCACTCGCCTAGCACATGTAAGGCCCTGGATTCAATCCTCAGCACCATATAAAAATAAATAAAATAAAAGTATAACAAATTTATCAAAATCCAATTTTGTAATTAACACCAAGATGAACTTCTTTCAAGAGTGGAAGCAGAGTGAGTAATGTTTGTAGCAACTGACTAAATCTCTGAGAGAAGCTGATACTCTGCTGGCATATGTAGTGTCATCTGGGAATGTGTGTCATTAGCATCAGCTGAAACAAAGATCGCTGGCATAAAGTTATAGAGTATATGTGAAGAACTTGTTCCAGTGATGGTAAATGACATCTATATTGTCCTGAAAAGTCATTAAAATGTTTTATACAAAAAAATGTTTAGTTGAATAATAAGTAGATCATCAAAACCATCTTTTGAGAACAACCCTAATGGGTGCAAGATTAGAAAAAATTACAATTATTATTTAATGTGATCAATCATGTGTAGAACCGTTCCTTCATAACTTATCATTTGTATTTTTTGTTAAGATTGAACAAGCAATTTCATTTTGATTATGACAACTTTTGCATTTTCCCTTTTCAATCAAGATCTTTTTCCTGTAACCCTATTGATAAATCAGCCTGTAGATAGATTTTGATTATCCCTTGTTGGCAGGATAGACCTGTCCTGGTTGTTGGTATGGTCTCATCTCACATTGGAAGACACGGTTAATGACTAGTATTCAGTGGTAAACCCTTTTAGCCACATTTGAGCTACAAGGTGGTTTGGAAGAAGTGGTTCTCAGACTAAGTTTACCTGGAGTCCATTGTTAAGTTCATTTGTATCTGTTCTGTAGATAATGTCTATCATCTTGAAGCACCAGGTACACATTATTTTTTAAGGAATTATATTTCTGCAGAAAAGTGGCAGGAAACAAGTACAAAAATTAAAAAGGAAAATAAAATGGCAAGCCAACAAGAGCATAACAAATTTCATTTGCATAACAATTTTGAACCAAGAATCTAGTCTCAAAGGTAAGCAACTGAATAATCAAATGACCAAATGGAGCTGGGTGAGACATTTTGCAGTATTTGAGCCTTTTCTCTTATTTGCAAGCAATTGGATCCAGTAACCTCAGAAACAGTATTAGCAATAACAGAAATTTTTTCTTATTTAACCAATAAAGCATCTAGAGTAATGCTGTAATTTGATATTCCATGATTGCATTATTTAAATAATTTTGCAAAAAAGGGACCATTAGTATAATTTGATCAAATTAGGGATTTTGCCAAAGTTACCATGTGTACCAAAAGATTTCTTAGATCAGAATCTGTCAATAGCTTATCACAATAGATATTAATTGTAAAATCTTAACTACATGATTGTTCTGCCAAGTGAAAGGTAGGCATAAATGAGGGGCAATCAATAGGGTAAGGGTCTCATTAGTATACAGAATCTTGTTCTGACATTATTTTCTCAGCCTGTGTGTGGTTTGAATATTTCTGGTTATGGCACTGAGAATTTTGGTGAAATTTCTATGCAGTCCACACATCAGTCATGAGGTTTGTCTCTTGAAATTTATATTCAAGTTTCCAGCTTCAGTTTGTAGGGCTCTAGAAAAAAGCAATTCATATTAGTAAATTCATGGGAGAAAATTTGATTGGAGAAAACTAGATGGATTTAGGATCTAGTTCAATCTGTAGGTAGATTTAAAAAAGAAAAAAGAAAAAGAAAACCCAAAACCAAAGAGAGCTACAATATAAAACATGTGTTCCATAATTTTTCTGTAGAAACATATTTTTCTTTCTGTAGTCATACCATTTTTTCACCAAAGATAATCAAAGAAAAACCAATGTGTTTATTAAACAAATTTAGTTTTATCAGATATGGTTTCAATAATATAAAAGCAGCATGAAATTTACCTACTATGTATTAATCTCAGATTTAGAAACCTCTCAAGTCCAGAATGCCAAACCAAGGTTTTGGATTTCACCTGAAGTACCTAATCTCATGAGGTTCCTGAGTCTACTAGAAAGTGACAGTTTTGTTCACCCATAGGTCTAGGAACCTCTGAAGTCAGGCATTCTGTGCATAGTTTTGAACATTCCAATGTTTCCATATATATTTTGTTATAAAGAGAACAGATTCTTATTGAACTTATAAAAATTGACTTATTTCTATAAAATATAAACACAGCTTCTGAATTTGGGAAGAATCAAATAGGGAAGAAATGAAGTAAATATTCCCACCTTTGTTTAGAAAAATATAACTTAGGGCTGGGGATGTGGCTCAAGCTGTAACGGGCTCGCCTGGCATTCGCAGGGCGCTGGGTTCGATCCTCAGCACCACATAAAATAAAAAAATAAAGATGTTGTGTCCACTGAAAACTTAAAAATAAATATTAAAAAATTCTCTCTCTCTCTCTTCAAAAAAAATATAACTTACCAAATTGCTGCAAAATATAGATCACACAAAGAAAAGTTTTTTCCTTAAATCTAGACAACAAAAATGTTATGTAAAGAATCAACAATGTTTTAAATAAAAGTCATGAAACCCATACATTTTATTAGTTTCTTTGTTCTCATGTAATAAATTCTTGTTCTCTTTGATCTTCCCTAGCAGTTTTTTGAACCTATCAGTTTCTTTATTTGAGTTCTGGAAATTTTATTTTAGTTAATTGATCTTAAAGTTACCACATAACTATATTTAGGAATCCTTGTTAGATATTTACAATTTAGCTAGTACTGACTGGAACAACAAACCTTCCAACAATCTTTATAAAAACTTTTTTTGTTTGCCAGTCTAGTTTGGTTGATTAATTAATTCACTTGGGAAATATTTTTAGAAATAGTTTTAAAAATTATTTGCATTCTTTTTTAATTTTTGATTTCTGTTCCACATGACTGGCATAACAATTTTTATGTGGGACATAGAGATCCTTTGTTTGCTTATTTGTTGTGTCATACTAGTTATCAAATATAGGGCTTCATGCATCCTAGGCAAACACTAACACTGAGGTACACCCCCAGTCTAGCTTGTTATTATTCTGGGTTCAAGATGTTGATGAAGGTATAAGGTTAGTTAAAAAAAAAAAAAAGCAGAACTGTTTTGTCACCCTAATTTTTTGTTGGCCAACAAACAAATTTTCGTTGGAAAGGGATGATTCTTAGGTGTCTAGTTTGCCATAGAGTTGCTCCAAATTGCAAAACCATTAATTTGAAAGTTTTTTTCTTTTCTTTATTTTATTTTAGCTTTATTATTCTTTTTCAAGGTTGTTTTGGCTATTCATGTTTTTTTAAGATTCTGTATGAATGTTAGGATTTTCTTTTTGTATATCTAAAAATAATCATTGGGATTTTGAAAGAGATTACATTGAATGTGTAGGTTACTTTGGGCAGTCTTGACATCTTTTTTTAAAATTTTTGATTTATTATATAGGACAACAGAATGTATTACAATTCATATTACACATATAGAGCACAATTTTTCATATATCTGGTTGTACACAAAGTAGAGTCATATCCTTCGTGTCTTCTTACATGTATAGGGTAATGATGACCATTGCATTCCACTATCTTTCTCCCCCCATGTCCCCTCCCTTTCTCTCTCTCTCTCCTTTTCTTCTTTGCCCTATCTAGACTTCATTTAATCTCCCCCTCCCCCAGTATATTATGGATCATAGAAATCATCTGGCATTTGGTTTTTTGGGGATTGGCATTATATTCTCCAGCTTCACCCATTTACCTGAAAATGCCAATCTCTTTTAATGTGGAATAATATTCCATTGTGTATACATATCACACTTTCTTTATCTATTCATCTACTGAAGGGCATCTAGGTTGGTTCCACAGTTTAAGATATTGTGAATCGTGTTGCTATAAACATTGATGTGGCTGGGTCCCTGTAGTATGCTGTTTTGAAGTCCTTTGGGTATAGACCGAGGAGTGGGATAGCTGGGTCAAATGGTGGTTCCATTCCCAGTTTTCCAAGGAATCTACATACTGCTTTCCATATTGGCTGCACCAATTTGCATCCTACCAGCAATGTATGAATTTGCCTTTCCCTCCACATCCTTGCCAACACTTATTGTTGTTTGTGTTCTTAATAGCTGCCATTCTGACTGGGGAGAGATGAAATCTTAGAGTAGTTTTTGTTTTCATTTCTCTAATTGCTAGAGATCTTGAACATTTTTTTAATATATTTGTTGATTGATTGTATATTCTCTCCTAAGAAGTGTCTGTTCAGGTCCTTGGCCTATTTATTTATTGGGTTATTTGATTTTTTGGTGTTAAGATTTTTGAGTTCTTTACATATTCTAAAGATTAGTGCTCTATCTGACATGTGTGTGGTAAGAATTTGTTCCCAATTAGTAGGCTCTCTATTCACCTCACTGATTGTTTCTTTTGCTGAGAAGAAGCTTAAGGAAATTTTGCAACAGACACTACAGAAACACAAAATATAATTAGAAATTATCTTGAAAACTTGTACTCCAATAAAGTAGACAATATTGAAGGCATTGGCAAATTTCTAGAGTCATATAATTTGCCCAAATTGAATCAGGATGATATATAATATTTAAACAGATCAATTTCAAGTGAAAAAATAGAAGAGGCCATCAGAAGCCTACCAACCAGGAAAAGCCCAGGACCAGAAGAATACACAGTGGAGTTCTATAAGACCTTAAATAAGAACTAATACCAATACTCTTCAATTTATTTCAGAAAACAAAAAGAGGGAGCACCTCCAAACTCATTCTATGAGGCCAATATCACCCTGATTCCAAAACCAGGCAAAGACACATCAAAAAAAGAAAACTTCAGACAAATATTTCTAATGAACATAGATGCAAAAATTCTCAATAAAGTTCTGGAAAATAGAATACAAAAACATATCCAAAAGATAGCACACCATGATCAAGTTGGGTTCATTCCAGGGATGCAGGGTTGGTTCAACACTCAGAAATCAATAAATGTAATTCATCACATCAATAGACTAAAAAATAACAATCATATGATCATCTCAATAGATGCAGAAAAAGCATTTGACAAAATACAGCACCCCTTCATGTTCAAAACATTAGAAAAACTAGGGATAACAGGAACATATCTCAACATCATAAAAGCTATCTATGCTAAGCCCAAGGCCAACATCATTCTAAATGGAGAAAAATTGAAAGCATTCCCTCTAAAAACTGGATCAAGACAGGGATGCCCTCTTTCACTACTTGTATTTAACATAGTTCTTGAACACTGGCCAGAGCAATTAGAGAGATGAAAGAAATTAAAGGGATATGTATAGGAAAAGAAGAACTCAAATTAGCACTATTTGCTGGTGATATGATTCTATACCTATAAGACCCCAAAAAGCTCCACCAGAACACTTCTAGAACCAGTAAATGAATTCAGCAAAGTAGCAGGATATAAAATCAACACCCCAAATCAAAGGCATTTCTGTATATCAGTGACAAATCCTCTGAAAGGGAAATGAGGAAAACTACCTCATTTACAATAGCATCCAAAAAAAAAAAATACTTGGGAATCTGCTGAGAGCCATTGCCAAGTAGGAATGATGCATCGAAATTTCCTTGCCAGCGTACCCCATGTTGCTTAGAGGAAGGACTTGTAGAAATGGACTTGCCTTGGACATTCGCTGTGACATTGCATGTATGCTTGAGTAAGGTGACCTTGCTCAAGGACCAGGGCGGATCCGGGTTTAGGGCGTTCCCGGTTTAGGACAATCTGGGTTTAGGGCAGTTCCAGGTTTAAGGTTATTCCTGCTGGGAATAGGGTGTATCCTGCTGCCTCAGGCACACCGGATCCTTGAGATCCTGTTGAGTTCTCATGGGATTCAGAAAGTATTTGGGATTCAAAGTCTGGTGGAGTACGTGAATATTTCCCCAGAACGTGTTTGTAGAGGGCCAGTGTGAGTTCAGGAATAAAGAATTGCTGTTTGAATCTACAAAGCTGTGAGTGGCTTGTGATTCTGTGCCCAGCCAGACGGCAGGAATCAACTTAATGAAAGAAGAAAAAGATCTATACAATGAAAACTACAGAACACTAAAATAGGAAATTAAAGAAGACCTTAGAAGATGGAAAGATCTACCTTGTTCTTGGATAGGCAGAATTAATATTATCAAAATGACCATACTACCAAAAGCACTATACAGATGTAATGCAATTCCAATCAAAATCCCAATGGCATTTCTCATAGAAATAGAAAAGGCAGTCATGAAATTCATCTGGAAAAATAAGAGACCCAGAATGGCTAAAGCAACACTTAGCAAGAAGAGTGAAGCAGGTGGAATCACTGTAACAAACCTTAAACTATACTACAGAGCAATAGTAACAAAAACAGCATGGTTTGGCACCAAAACAGACTGGTAGACCAATGGTACAGAATAGAGGACACAGAGACTAACTCACATAATTACAATTATATTTGTCAAAGGCACCAATAACATGCATTGGAGAAAAGATAGTCTCTTCAACAAATGGTGCTGGGAATATTGGAAATCCATATGCAACAAAAGGAAGTTGAATCCCTATCTCTCACCATGCACAAAACTCAATTCAAAGTGGATCAAGGACCTAGGACTTAAACCAGAGACACTGTATCTATTAGAAGATCAAGATAATCTTAATTATCATGTCAGATTAAGCCCCATCTTCCTCAATAAGACTTCTATAGCACAAGAATTAATATCAAGAATTAATAAATGGGATGGTTTCAAACTAAATCTTTTTCTCAGCAAAAGGCTTTTTTTTTCTTATTTAAAAATTTGGCTAAAATGCCCAAAGAAAAACTTTTAATCAGGCTTTATCTTCTTTTCATTTTAATTTGTCTTTATCTTAATAAAAGCAAAAAAGCCAGATTTAAAATAGGGAGAAAAAAGGTACACTGATTTAAAAAAAAAAAAAAAAAAAAAACCTTTTTTACATTAAACCTAAAATTGCAGTTTAAGAATAATCCTTTCCTCTTGATTAAAAGAGAAAATGAAGACAGAGGAAGAAGAGGTAAGAACATGCTTGAGAATGGACTATACTGTAGTCCAGGTTGTATTATATGAATAGGGACATCTTTTGTTGCACTTTAGAATTTTAGGATACCATTTGTTTCTTATTAATTTCATGAGAGCAAAGAAAATCCAATCAGCCATGTCAGGGAATATTAAGAGCGTGGGTAAAGTATTTTGGTTTGACACATGTATGTGGCACAGGATTGTTTTTCTTTTCTTTTTCTTTTTTCTCTTTGTGAACAGCCTTTATCCTAGTTTGTCTGACCTGTGACCAAGGTTTCCCTAGTTGCACGGGTATTGTCATGTGCTTGGTAGTCTCCTTCCTAGTGGTAATCGTTCCTGTCTGTGACTAGGCCACCTTCACATGGAGACTATTCTCAGAGATGAAAATCTGTTAGATGGTGGCAGCTAGACTTGCAAATTTTAATTGGTCGTCCCATGTCTACCATTTAGAATGTTTAATTTTGGTCTGAGAAGATTTTTGAAACCAAATGGGGAGAAAAAAGTGTCAAAAAACCATATCATTAAAGACTTATAGCCAAATAAAAATGAAACAAAACAAAATGTATTCACAAGAAATTTCAAATTTAGGATGCAGATAAAACAAAATACATAACTATGTGTGCAGAACCAAAGAGAACTCACCAGAAGATGAAATCTTCATAAACAACTTAAATTCTGTAGAAACCAGAGTACTCAAATCAGAAGCATATTGTTATATAGAAAGGGCTCACTAGAAAAAAATCTTTTTAGTCTTCAAAAGGATGCAACATCCTTTCTTGTGGCCTTATCCAAATCAGATCCCAAATAAAGTCTCTAGGGAATTTCTACTAAAAAAAGGTGGACTTGCCAGAGCAGAAAGGGAAGCCCTGGAGATGAAGAACACACAGGGCTCCGTGTCAGGACCGTACTCAGTTCTAGGAGGCTACAATTTCCTCTGAAGGTGGTCTTGCTTCAGACAAGACCAGATATGCCAACCTTAATAACAACCAGAGAGAGATTTTCCAATGGAAAATGATATTTATTTGAAGAGAATAGCATTGCAATGGGAATCTATTCATAATTTATCAACATGCTCAAAGAAGTTGAGGCAAGAGGAAGTTTTAAAGGCAAATTTAGGATGATTACACAAGATATTTTGTAACAATAATCCTTGGCTATGAAGATTTATAGCAAGGATCATGGGAATTTGAGGTTGGACAGAGAGCAGCTGGCTAGATTTCCTTGCAGAAGTAGTTGTTGTCTAAGTACTTGTTGTGGTGGCCTTTGTGTAAGGTTATGGTTCTGACAGTCAAATATGCACAATTACCCTTCCTTCATAAACTCTAAGACTTATTACTTTTTTGTTAGGGTAGTCTTGAGTGACTCCATTTTGATTCTGACAACTTTCACACAGTTGACCTGAGTTAGAGTCATGAGGAAGTTTCCTCTGCTTTAACCCATATATGAAAGTAACCTGAACTAACCTGATGTTAGTCAATCAGTCTATTGATGTTCTATTTCTTCATTTCCATCTTACAAAATGCACTCTTCTGCTATTTTCTAGTGGAAGCTCTCACCTTATTTTGTAAAATGGAGGATTCTCTGATTCATAAATTGTGAATAAAATCCAATTAGATCTACAACTAAGTCTGTTGTAATTTTGGCATTTGAGGAGTTTCTTAGGACAACAAACCTATATCTTCGTTGCATTTCTTCCTGTTTTTGGTTGTGATCCTCTAGATACTAAACTTTACAGGTTTAATTAGCCCCATTCAATGCCTTGTCCTCTCATTCCTCTTTCTCTTTCTGCTCCGTTTTCCTTCTTCCACCTCCATTCCCTCTACCATGATTATGCCCCAGGACATGAGACACTCATTCCACATGAGTCATGCTTATATCTCTCTCTGCCTGCTTCTTACCCCTCCAACTTGGTCCTGGTCTCCTCTGACATCCTTTCTATCCCCACTTCTTTTTTATTGCCCAAGGTGAGATAGACTCATGGCAGTATACGTGTAAAAATAAGGTCAGGTTGGACACTGTAAAAGGGCAATTATATTAACATTCTACTTCTGTCATAAATTCTGTATTATTTGCCATGTGCATATACATGTTAATATTGATGTAATGTTTATGACACAAAAATTTGTGTCTTATATTTTTTGACTCAAAGCAATTTTCTGATGGACCTAGATTTCTATAATTATATTTAGAACTGTGTAGCAAACTAGAAACTGGCCAAATATTGTATTTAACAATTAACTTTTACTGCATGTGCATTTATAAGTACAGATTGTCCCAACTGGTTTGACTAATAATTTTTCAACATTACTGTATGTACTTTGAATTTTGATCTCTGCCTGTGCTAGTGCTTTGTGATATTATAGTCTCTTATGATACCAGGTAGTGACAGTGAGCCCTGAGTCCCAGTTAGCCACAAGATATGGTGAGCAGTCAATACTCTGTATTGCATCAAGCTATGCTATGCATTAAATTAGGTGTATTGAATGCATCTTAAGCTTATAATTTCAGTTTACAATGTATTTATCAGGATATAATTCAACTGTGAAAGAGAATCTCTACTAATCTATTGAAAGGTATTTAAGGTTAATAAGGGTAATAAATTTACTTATTTATTATAACAAAATCTGCATGTAACATCCCAAATCATATCATTATTCTGTTTTATCCTTCTGAAAAAATAGTTCAGTTGGAGAAATTCTGAATTTTAGGACGAATTGTGGGTTAAACTGTGCTTGATAATTTTTTTTTTATAGTTTGGGTTTTTTTCCCCACATTTTAAAATTGGTGCATTATAGTTTTACATAATGATGGGATTTGTTGTTACACATTTGTACATGCACAAAATATAACAATATTATTTGGGTAATATCACTCCCTAGCACTTCCCCCTCCTTTCCCATCATGGTTTGAAGTTGATGGTGATAATTTCAGTTGAAGGTTTTTCTACTTTGACCTTAGAATTAGTGTTTCTCAATTATGAGAACTATAACATTGACTAGGGAATGAGTGATTTCTACACACTTTCTTTCACTTGTTTCAATAAAATTATTTTATATACCATAAATCCTGGTGTGTTCTATGAAATTTTTTTCTTTGCGTAAGAGGCTTTTTTTTTATGTTCATTTTATTGAATCCCTCCTCCAGTATGAATTATGTTATTTCCCTATTTCATTTCAACTACACCAAAGGTGTACTGCAATCCAATTCTGACACCATCTACTCAGCGTTAGCACCAGAATTCCACATTTTTAAAGGCTCAGTCTCCAAGATTACCCTCATATGCCAGGCACATTTTGGGGGACCCCAAACCACTTGTACTTTGGTAAACTGGCTGTAAATTTTGAAGTTTCCATGATTTTATCAGATTCAATAATTCACCAAAAAGACTCATAGAGCTTAAGTGTGAGCCATACTATGATTAGAGTTTTATTATAAAATATACAACTTTATAACAGCTAAGTGAAGAAATACATAAGGAGAGGTAAGTAGGGATCCACAGCCCTATCCCCATGGAGTCCTGGATTGTTACCCTCCTTAACATGAAATTGTGTAGCAACCATGAAGGACCCTTGAGCCCCACTGCTTAGGAGTTTTATTATATAGGAAATTAATGCTTATCAAATCATTAGCCACATAATTTAACTCAATCTTCTGCTCCCCATTCCCTTCCCAGGTTGGGCTGGCTCAAAATATTAACACTATAATCACGTGGTTGATCTTTTTGGTGAGCAGCTCCCTTCCTGGGGCTGCCTAAGGGCCATGACACTCACCTCATTAGTATAACAAATATACTCCTGTCACTCAGGAAATTCCAAAAGATTTGAAACTCTGCAGGAACCAGAAACAAATACCAGATATATTCTTTAAAAATATTAGCACATACTAATAGAAAGTAATTATTTTTATTAGATTTTCATCATGTGCTTTGATTGCAGATAATTACAACACATTTCCCATTATTTCCATATAACATTCAAGAAGCTCTCTTTTCGTGATTCAGAGTTTCCTCTTTCAGGGCTGCCCCTCCTCCGAGTTTATTTGTGGATGTCAAGGCTGGATTTTTACACAATACTTGTCCATGGTGACCACCGATCCAGGGTTTTTCCCTAGTTTAGTTGACTTCTGTTGTTGGAAGGATACATTAGGAATGAAGGCATTTCCACATTCATAAAATACATAGAATTTCTCCTCCATGTGAGTTTCATGAAGTTTAAAACTACAACTGAAGGCTTTTTACATATTTATTACATTGATAATGTGAGTTCTTCCATGTTGTTTATTTTTTAAAAATTGACTGTGATTTTTGTATGTCATTCATGTAATTTTTTTCCTATTATTTCTTTTGTGAAAATAAAGGTGAGTGCTCAGTGAAATATGAAATGTTTCCACAGTATCTTGTACTTTATTCTCATAATTAATCCAATAAACATAAGCTTAATCAGAACAAGCAAGCTTTTATTTGGGAAAAACAAAAAACAAACAAATGAATGAAAAACAAAAATGCCTGTTTTTACTACTCAAACCCTAGCCTAGTGCTTAGAACAGAATTGCCAGTTAGTAAAAATTTAATCCACAAATGTATTCCTTCACAAAATAGTCACCAAGTCTCCAGCACTCAATGTTCTCCCTGTGGAAGCTCAAGTAGTAAGGAAGACATGAAATTGTGGTCAGGAACACTGTATTCTAGTGAGTGACACACTAGATGTAAGTAAACAAGGAAAAAAATCTTCAAGTAGCTGTAAGTGCTCTGAAGGATCATGGATGAGGGTGGAGAGTGGAGTGTCGTGTGGTGCTGTTCTGGACATTTGGATAAGTACATCAGTGTTGAGACTTACCCACTGGGCCCATGTGACATTTACTGTCATCTCGTTCTAACCTTCTTGAGCAGGAACATATCAACATGATAATTTATGCATGAAAGCATTTGCCAACAGTAAAATACTTTATAAGATGAGGCTAATAATTAGAGGTAGTGCCTGGAAAAATAATGAAAATGAGTCATGAATAGGGATTAGATTACAACCCTTTGATGGAGGTCCTGGAAAGAATGAATGGGGAAAATGGGGAGATATTGGCCATAAGGAGATAAATTTCCAGTTATAAGACAAGTTCTGGGTATTTAATATATAGCATAGTGACTGTAGTTAACACCGTACTATATACTCAAATTTGCTAAGAGAATATATACTAAGTGTTCTTACCTCATCCTTACACAAAGGTAATAGATGTACTAACTAGCTTGATTACAGTGATCATTTCACAAAGTCTATGTATATCAGATCATCACACTGTACACTTTATGTACACAATTTTCATTTGTCAATTACATCTCAGTAAAGATGGTAAAAAGTTTCTTTTGAGGACAAATCTTGTTAAGAGTAGAACAGTCTGGCATATTTTAAAATGCTCCTTTTCTTTTGTAGTAAGTACAAGGGTATTTCCACTAATATTCATTTATAAGAACCTGGTAGAGCTTTGGGAGGAGAACTCATGGAAAGTGAAGCTGCCTCCTGGAGACCTCGTCTCTCATACTTGTCCAAACTAAGCCTCCAGCAATTCATCAATTACTGCTTGGGTTTCTTTACTTAGCACTGATTACCATGGAGGTTCTGTTGGTGGATTTCTGCTTAGTAAGTTGTGTTTTTCTCTAGTCAACTGTGGATGCGGGGCTGAGGTTTATCCTATAAACTTACTTCTCTATGGATCTAAGAGGAGTTTCAGATTTAGGTTTTTAATACTATTTTCCAATAAAAGAAGGCAGAGGTCCTCATAGAAATAGATGACACTAGAACTGGGGCATCAAAATACAAAACTAGATAAAACTAAAGAGCCAGAAAGAAAGGAAGTGTCCAACGAAATAAAACCCACCAAGATGGGATTTTGTCAAAGAAAAGAAAGCTACTGGAAAGATTCCCCAATGGCTAAAACAGGAACAATAGAAATAAATAACATAGTACTGAATTATAATCAAAAGCTTAAGATAACTATCCAGGTGTCTATACTGGTATAAATAAATGATTAAACGGATGAAGAAATTGGAGTGAATAGAAAGCTCCTATTTAGAGGAATTCCTCCCAAATAATGTAGATAGTCATTAAGATGAAGCTAACTGCCGACTTCTTAGATGCGGGGGTGCATAGGGATTTCTTCCTAAAGACTACATCAAGCATAGATGGGGCAAAATGCAACTTCCTGGAGGAGAAACATGACAAACAACCAAGTGGTCATAGTTAACATTAACAGGGATAAACCATCTATAGAGTACATATGTATGATATCAAGTGTGAGAGCTGTACCCTACCTCTCATCTTCTCCAGAACCAATAAGCCCAACTAAATTATGAGGAAAACTTCAAGGAAACCTCAAATGGGGAACTTTATCCAACTTGACCAGTATAAACATTATTGAGGTCATCAAAAATAGGAAAGACTAAAAATCTGTGATAGCCAGAAGAGCTGAAACATATCACTAGTAAATGTAAGCTGGTGTCCTGGTTGGGAATCAGGAACAGGGAAATTAGCAAATCTAAATAAAATATGAACTTCAGGTAGTAATAATTAATATTTGTTCACTAATTGTGACAAATGTACCACATTGATTTAAGATGTTAATAAGAGGGGGCTCTGGGAAGTCTCTATACTACTCTCTTCAAATTTTGTGTAAATCTTATATTGTTCTGAAATAAAAAATTTATTAAAACATTTTGTTTTCAAATGTGTGTATGTTTAGTTAGTGTTAGTTATTAGTAACTGACAATGATAACTGGCTGTACCTTTTTTTAAAAAGAGCATACTGAAAAATAAATAATATAGCCCATCGTTGTAGAATTTCAGGTATCACTTATTTTATGGCTTAGGTGTATAATTATTTATTATATTATTTTTACTTTTTATTGATGTGTCCTGGGCTATATCCTGGGCTCATATTCTAAAAAATAAGTGACATTTCACCAGGAAAAGGTATAGCCTTTAGATAATCTGCATTACTTCATGGCTGAACATTTTCAAAATACTGGCTTTATTAAAAAAAGCTCCAATGGTGAATTGCTTCATTGTGACTGGGCCACTTATTCCAAAACATTCTTTATTGTGTTTCCATGTATATCTTTTAGTAGTAGTAATGCAAATATTTGCCACTGGAAAAAATATTAAAAGATTAGAAGAATATGAACAGAATTCATGATATTATGATATGATGTTTCACTGCAATGTTTGCTAAAACAGAAGCATTCCAAAGTCACTCTTGATAATTTCCTTGATGATGCTCTACAGAATACTTTCTGTAATCAAAAAAAAATATGGAAGGATATTTTGAATGATTTTAGACGTTTTATTCTGTAGGGAAAATATTACCTCTTTTGAGTTATTATTTTGGAGGCACAAACAATGGAGTGCTTCCAATTTTAATTGAATGAATAATAATAATGTTGACATAGCTAGTCATATAGCTAATGATAAAAAAAGGACCTGTGCCTTATTTCTATAATACAATCCAAAAGAAATTTATAATGCTCTTAGGAAATCATGTTAAACCTGAAATACAATTACCAATACCAGAAATAACACACTTTTCTTTACCTTTAAATTTCTACAACAGCCATTGCCCATTGTTGGCAAATGTATAATATCACAAAGTGTGTTCTCGTTAACTACACTATCATAAAATAGAAGAAAGCTTTATTGACTTTATTCAAATGAAAGAAGAAATAGATATGGTCTAGCTCGGGATATTATCAACAAGTTAGAAACATCATAATGACCTAAAAATGCTTCTCACTAGAGATATGACAATGCACAAATATGGCAGGTATAGAAAGCCTTTAGGTTCCCTTCCTCAAAATGATGACTTCTTGCTTATATAGTTAATGGTTACAATGCCTGTAAATGATATAGCTAGCTACCAATATTGTATATATTGTATAGGTATGTGTGTATACTATATATACATAATATATATGTATATGTACACATTGTAATACACACATACACACAAGTGTGTAGTAGTTTGTATATTTACATATAAATACACGAGTTTATTTATTGATAATAGAATTCCATTATATATAAATAAAAATAAAATCAGTTATTGGTACTGATTGTACTAGTATTATAACTGATAAAAATACTGTTATTGTGTTAGTAATCACACACACAAACACATCAGTAACTGATAAGAAACAATATCAATGAGTGGATCATAAGAATTGCCAAATAGCAATTATGTCATTTGAAACAGTGTAATATGCATATTTTAACACTACAGTTGACTAAAAATAGAAAAGAAAAACATAGATAAGATTAAGAATACTGTATAAAAGCCAGGTTTGTTGGCACACATCTGTAATCCCAGCAACTCTGGAGGCTGAAGCAGGAGGATTGCAAGTTCAAAGCCAGCCTCATCAATTTAGCAAGACCCATTCTCAAAATGAAACATAAAAAGGCTGGGGATGTGGCTCAGGGATAAAGCACCAGTGAGTTCAATCCCAGTAGGAAAAAGAAAATTATTTTTGTATAAAAGTACAAATTTAGGAGAAACGAACATTTCCAAGAAACGTACAATAAAACTGTAAACCTACAGAAAATATGTAATTTCCTAGAAAATGTAAACCAGCAAAATGGACCCTGAAGTAAGGAAAACATAAATAATGCAAACAAAAAGTAGCATTAAGAACTCAGGGTTAGGGAAGAAGAGCATGAGAAGATGATTACCTCTAGATAGGGAAGAGAGGTGGGAGGGAAAGGGAGGAGAAGGGGAATTGCACGGAAGAGGGAAGGAGACCCTCATGGTTATACAGAATACATGTATGAAGATGTGAGGGGCGGGGGAAGAAGTGGGTCACATTAGACTGGGTAGAGAGGAGTGAGGGGAGGGGAGGGGAGGGGAAGGGGGAAGGGAAGGACAGCAGAATAAAACAGACATTATGATTGCTGTGTGTGTATTCGTGACTGCAGGACCAATGTGATTCTGCAACCTGTACACTCAGAAAAATGAGAAATCGGACCCCATCGGATTCAATGTATGGTGTGTCAAGATCATTGTGCTGTCATGTGTAACTAATTGAAAAAAATAAAGATGGGCAATACTTAAAGAATAAAAAAAAGAACGCCTCAGGGTTCACTGACCTTTAGTTAATTCTGAATTTATCAGAAATGACCAAGGTCTCGGGACAAAACCAAACCAAGCAGCCGAACCTCTCTTCGTTTCGTGGTTCAACGTGAAAAGTTAACATGGTTCACCTCCTCACCTACGGTGCCAGCCTTGTAGAAATACCTGTCACTTCGTTGCTGCAGACAGACGTCAACCTGCGGCTTTCTTAAACGAAAACGAATACTCTCGATGTATTCGCTTCCATTAAGCCAGGAAAGTGGAATTCCAAGTTTCCGCTTCGTGGCAAAGTTGAAGGAGCGTCGCTTCTTGGAAGTCCTGCGCTGGGATGACCCGAAGCCCCCTCGCGCCCGTCGGCTCCGCCGGGGGAACCCCGAAGTCACGACCCCAAGCTTGTGAGAACCACAGGCCCAGCCTCAAGGGGAGGGCGCTCTTAATAACGTGTTTAAAAGGTGTTTTCTCAACAGAGAAGAACACGCCAGCCAACGAGAACGACTTCCGGAGAACGGCGGCCCAGAAGCCCGCTTCAGCCATCTGCCAAGGCCACAGCGAAGGGAAGCGCTTCTTCCCGGCCCACGCGCCCCGGTGAGGCCAGGGCTGAGTCTGCCCAGAGGACTTCCGCCAGCGGAATACGCACGCGCAAGACACAGGACAGAAACGCGGGTTCGGGCGCCCCCTGCCGGTCTCAGGGCGCAGTGCCTCACGCACTGAGTTCACAGCTTCACCCCAGTCCCACCACATCACTGAACTGTTAGGTAAAAATCATACCATCCCTCGATTTTTGAAATTCAAATTGAAATGGACCTATCTCTTACCTTGATCTGAAACGAATGGAGATAACCAGAAGCAAAGTAAAAGACCAATCATGCAAGTCAATTGATTTCCTATTTTTACAACTGGAATTTGAAATAAAAAAAAGATTATAACAAAATACCCCAACTTCAAGTCTTTAGGTATAAACCTAAGAAAATGTGTACAAATATGCATCCAGAAAACCTTGAAACACAGAATAAAATAGACATCATTATTGCTGAAACCTTGAAACACAGTTAAAATGAAATAAAGAAAAACTAGAATAATTGGAGAGATACTGGTTTTCAGGATTGGTTGACTCAATATTAAGATGGTAGTTTCACCAGAATGAATCTATAGATTCAGCACAATCTTAAAAAAAATCCCTGGAAAGGAGATACACAAAGTGTTTTAGAACCTAGAGTAGATGACAGAAGACTGAAGAGAAACAAAGTTGAAGAACTTACACATCTAGATTCCAAGATTTATAAATCTACAACAATGAAGAGTGTGATACTAGTGAAGAAATGGGCACATTGATAAACTCCACAGAACAGAGAGCCCCTGAATACATCAACATAGATGTACTCAACTGGCTTTGTCCAAGGAATAAGAGCTGTTTAAAGATAATCTTTTCCACAAATAGTGATGAAATCACTAGATGACTATGTAGAATAAAATGAATGGAGAAATGAGCTTCACAATTTACACAAAAATAAGTTCAAACTTGTGCATCACCTCAAATTTAACATGTAAAACTGTAAAAATCCTAAATGAAAACAGACAAAAGTTTTCCCCAATATTGTGAAGGGTGATAATGTTTTAAATTCAACACCAAGAGGCAGTTAATGAAAGAAAAATAATTCAATTTGTAGATTTTATTAAAACTGAAAATGTTTACTCTGTAAAAGATCCTGTTAACAGAATGAAAAGCAGCCACAGATTGGGAGAAATATTTGTAAAACATATCTGAACAATGACTTATCAAAAATACACAAAGATCTCTAAAATTCAAAAAGAATAAACAGTCTGACATAAACAATTAACAATCTTCAGACACTTCACTCTAGAATATATACAATGGCAAATAAGTTTAACAACAACAAAAAAAGCTCAACAGCATGTCATTAGGGAATTGTAAATTAAAACAATAGTGAGAGTCCTGTGGTGATTAATTTAGGTGTCAATTCAGAGATGGAGAGTCGTTAAAATATTAATTCCAGGTGTGTTTGTGAGAGTGTTTTGGGAATAGATTAGCATTTGAATCAAAAGACTGATAAAGAAAATAGCCCTCACCAATGGACATGCTTATCATCTACTTTATGAGTGTTCAGATGGAACAAAAAGATGGAAATAGAGTGAATTATCTTTCTTGTCTAGATTTGGGACTTCCATTTGCTTCTGCTCTCTTGGTTCTTGGGTGTTCCAAGTCTAAGACATCACCTCACCCAACACTTCCCCTGCTCTACTCAAGCCTTTACACATGGACTGAGTTACACCATTGGTTTTTCTGGTTCTCCAGCTTGCAGATGGCAGATGGTAGGACTCTCAGTCTCCATAAACACATGATTCAATTTGTCTCTGGAGGTTCAAGGGACTGTTGAAGAGGAGGAACTGGACTAAGAATAAATGGGATCTTTGGCATGTGTGGATGAAAATAATTTCAGCATATGCCATTTAGAGACACTGGTAGATTTATTTCAAAAAGTAGATATACATAAGGGAGAATGTGGGCCATCTCAGGGAAGATAATTTTGGGGGTAAAGTAAGAAATACTCATTCAAGGGAGAATGCTGGCCATCTTTAGTACAAGGGAGAATGCCAGACATCTTGAGTGAGAAGCTTTGAGGAAAAGCAAAGAATACACATTGAAGAGAGCATGCAAACTATCTTCAGAGGGAGTAACAGCAATCCCGTGGTATGGGGTGTTAATATTTACAGAGGGATGGTTGCTAAGACCTGTACCAGAGGTGGAGTCAGGGGTTAGTTACACAATATCATACCAGTTTTACCCATGCTTGTGCATTACTTTCATGTGACTTTTTGCAGGAAGTGATGTATTATATATCCTATTGGTTCTATTTCTTTGGAGAAGCCTGTGTAATACAGATAGCACGACTTACCTGTTAGAATGACTCAAATCTAAAAATATTGACAATAGAAATTGCTAAGAATTAGTAATAACAGGAATTCATTGCTGGTGAATGAGTTCACTCATAATGATACAATAGCTATTGATGATGGGAGTTTTGTCTCATAGTCAAAACATAGTCTTAACAAAAGACTAAACATAGTTAAAATATAAACAGTTTTTTTAAAAAAATCTATTTATTCTAATTTGCTATACATGACAGCAGAATGCATTTCAATTTATAGTATATAGAGAACCATTTTTCATGTCTCTGGTTGTACATCAAGTAGAGTCACACCATTCATGTCTTAGGGTAATGATGTCCCCTTCTACCATCTTTCCTACCCCCATTCCCCTTCCCTTCCCCTCTACCCCCTTTCCATATCTAAATTTTCTCCATTTCTCTCATGCTCCCACCCACCCCTATTATGGATCAGCATCCACATATCAGTGAAAACCTTCAGCATTTGTTTTTTGGGGATTGGCTTACTTCACTTAGTATGATATTCTCCTATTTCATCCATTTACCTGCAATTGTCATGATTTTATTCTCTTTTAATGCTGAGTAATATTCCATTGTGTATATATACCACAATTTCTTTATCCATACATTTACTGAAGAGCATCTAGGTTGGTTCCAAAATTTAGCTATTGTGAATTGTGCTTCTATAAACATTGATGTGGCTGTGTCCCTGTAGTATGCTGTTTTTAAGTCCTTTGGGTATATCTGAGGATTGGGATAGCTGGGTCAAATGGTGGTTCCATTCCAAGTTTTCCAAGGAATCTCCATACTGTTTTCTAGATTGGTTGCACCAATCTGCAGTTCCCACCAGCAATGTATGAGTGTGCCTTTCCACCCACATCCTAACCAACATTTACTGTTGTCTATATTCTTAATAACTGCCATTCTGACTGGTGTGAGATGAAATCTTAGAGTAGTTCTAATTTGAATTTCTCTAATTACTAGAGATGTTGAACATTTTTTCATATATTTGTTGATTGACGATCAAGTTGGATTTATCCCAGGGATGCAAGGTTGATTTAACATAAAAAAATCAATAAATGTAATTCATCACATCAATAGACTTAAAGATAAGAATCATATGATCATCTCAGATGCAAAAAAAGCATTTGACAAAATGCAGCACCACTTTATGTTCAAAGCACTAAAAAATTAGAATAACAGGAACATATCTCAACATTGTAAAAGCTATCTATGCTAAGCCCAAGGCCAACATCATTCTATATGGAGAAAAATTGAAAGCATTCTCTCTAAAAACTGGAACAAGATAGGGATGCCCCCTTCTGTTTAACATTGTTCTTGAAACTCTAGCCAGACCAATTAGACAGAAGAAAGAAATTAAAGGGATGCAGATAGGAAAAGAAGAACTCAAACTATCACTGTTTGCTGACAACATGATCCTATACCTAGAGGATCCAAAAAGTTCCACCAGAAAACTTCTAGAACTAATATATGAATTCAGCAAAGTATCAGGATATAAAATCAATATCCATAAATCAAAGGCATATCTGTATATCAGTGACAAATCCTCTGAAAGAGAAACTAGGAAAACTACCCTATTTACAATAGCCTCAAAAACAAACAAAACAAAACAAAACAACCAAGAAACTCCCCAAAATTTGGGAATCAACTTAATGAAAGAGGTGAAAGACCTCTACAATGAAAACTACAAAACACTAAAGAAAGAAATTAAATAAGACCTTAGAAGAGGGAAAGATCTACCTTGTTCTTGGATAGGCAGAATTAATATTATCAAAATGACCATACCACCAAAGGCACTATACAGATTTAATGCAATTCCAATTAAAATCCCAATATATTCTTTATAGAAATAGAAAAATCATAAAATTCATCTGGAAAAATAAGAGACCCAGAATAGCCAAAGCAATTCTTAGCGAGAAGAGTGAAGCAGGTGGTATCACTATTACCAGATCTTAAATTATACTACAGAGCAACAGTTACAAAAATGGCATGGTACTGGCACCAAAACAGACTGGTAGACCAATGGTACTGAATAGAGGACACAGAGACTAACCCATATAAATATAGTTATTTCATACTAGACAAAGGCACCAAAAACATATCGGAGAAAAGATAGCCTCTTCAACAACTGGAAATCCATATGCAGAAAAATGCAATTAAGCCACTGTTTCAAGGACCTAGGAATTAAACCAGAGACCCTGCACCCAATGGAAGAAAAAGTAGGCCCAAATCTTCTTCATGTCGAATTAGGTCCCAACTTCCTTAACAAGACTCCTATAGCGCAAGAAACAAAATCAAGAATGAATAAATGAGATAGATTCAAATTGAAAAGCTGCTTCTCATCACAAGAAATAATCAGTGAGGTGACGGGAGAGCCTACAGAATGGGAGCAAATTTTTATCACACACATATCAGACAGATTACTAATCTCTGGGGTATATAAAGAACTCAAAAAACTTGATACCAAAAAAAAAAAACCAAACCAACAACAACAACAAAAACAACCCCACAAATAACCCAATCAATAGATGAGCCAAGGAAATGAACAAAACATAAACATAGTCTTACTGTATAATTCAACAATTGTGACCTTAGGTAGTTAGACTGCTTTGAAACTTGTATTCAAACAAAACACAGTAATGTGTATAGTAGCTCTATTCACAACATTCAGATTCCTTAAGCAATCAGGACCTACTTGAATAGGTGAAATGAATAACCAATCTGGGGTACATCTACATAATGTAATACTGCTATTCAATAGGAATGCACTTTCAAGACATCTAAAGACATAGATGAATTTCAAGTGAAAGAAGCCAGTCTGAAGATACCATAGTCATCTTAAAAAAGGCAAAACTATAGAGGTGGTAAACAGATAATTGTCTGTTAGTGGTTTGTAAGGGTTGTGTTATAGGGGAATAGGGTGATAGAAGTAGGTTCAGTGGGTCAGGAGGAAGCAGACCTCCTATGGTTGGTAGAATCATGCTGAGTATTATAAACAAGGCTTGGTGTGCCCTACCAGCATGAATAAGAAGGCTGCTTCTATTTTAGACATGTCTACTTCCATGTGATTCTCTCAGGGCCAGTTTTGAAATGGGCATTTACAAATAATTTGTCTTTTCCTAGGACCAGGCAGAGAACCATCCTCAGGCACAGGCCCAGCTCTTTGTCAGGAAGGGTGTACTCAACACATCAGGACAAGTGGTCTTTAGTGTTCGGTTTTGCATCTTCAGGGACACCAAATGCCAGCGTTTCATTCTCGGTTTCCAGTTTCATTCTTTCATCTTGGTTTCCTGCTATTCAATGGGTCTTGGTAAATGTTTTATAGAAGCACAAAGTGGTGGAGGGGAAACTTTTCTCACCTGAAAGGTGTTGACATGTAGCCTTTTGCACTGAAGCATTGCCGTCAAGGCAGGAGATAGATTGTCTATAGGGAGGAGAACGGGGCCTCAACATCCCAGATTTAAATTCTAGGCTAAAACTTCTTTTTTTTTTGGGGGGGGGGTGGGGAGGGGGCACTTCCTCAGTGAAAGATCCCACTCATGCTTGGATGCCTATTCATTCTGTTGTTGTCCCCAGTTTCCTTGACTACCCTAACATTAGTTAAACCCAAAGAATTGTTCCAACCCAAGAAATTCTTTATTTTTCTTTTCTAGGTTCACTGCTAATTTTATCTTTTTAAAAATTATTTATTTTTTTATTTTTGTATGATGGCAGAATGCATTACAATTCTTATTACACATATAGAGCACAATTTTTCATACCTCTGGTTGTATGCACAGTATATTCACACCAATTTGTGTCTTCATACCTGTACTTTGGATAATAATGATCATCATATTCCACCATCATTAATAACCCCATGCCCCCTCTCTTTCCCTCCAACCCCTCTGCCATATCTTGAGTTCATATATCCCTCCCATGCTCCCGCTCTGTATCCCACTACGAATCAACCTCCTTATATCAACGAAAACATTCGGCATTTGGTTTTTTGGGATTGGCTAACTTCGTGTAGCATTATCTTCTCTAACTCCATCCATTTACCTGCAAATGCCATGATTTTATTCTCTTTTATTGCTGAGTCACATTCCATTGTGTATAAATGCCACATTTTTTATGCATTAATCTATTGAAGGGCAGTTTTCTTTCTTTAGTTTAGCTATTGTGAATTTTGCTGCTATAAAAATTGATGTGACTGTGTCCCTGTAGTATGCTGTTTTTAAGTCTTTTGGGCACAGACTGAGGAGAGGAACAGCTGAGTCAAATGGTGGTTCTAGTCCCAGTTTTCCAAGAATTATCCATACTGCTTTCCATATTGACTGCACCAATTCAGTCCCACCAGCAGTGTATGAGTGTACCATTTTCCCCATATCCTCACCAACACTTATTGTTGTTTGTCTTCATAATAGCTGCCATTCTGACTGGAGTGAGATAAAATCTTAGAGTGGTTTTGATTTGCATTTCTCGAATTGATAGTGATGATGAACATTTTTTCATGTGTTTGTTGATTGATTGCAAATCATCTTCTGTGAAGTGTCTCTTCACGTTCTAGGCCCATTTATTGATTGGGTTATTTGTTTTTTTTGTGTGTGTCTTTTGCCAAAAAGAAACTTTTTAGTTTGAGTCCATCCCTTTTATTGATTCTTGATTTTAATTCTTGCGCCACAGGAATCTTACTAAGGAAATTGGGGCCTAATTCCACATGATGGAGACTAGGGCTTACTTTTTCTTCTATTGATCACAGGGTTTCTGATTTTATTCCTAGGTCCTTGATCCATTTTGAGTTGAGTTTTGTGCATGGTGAGAGATAGGGTTTTAATTTCATTTTGTTGCATATGGATTTCCAGTTTTCCCAGCACCATTTGTTGACTGTCTTTTCTCCAATACATGTTCTTGGCACCTTTGTCTAATATCAGATAGTTGTGGTTTTGTGGGTTAGTCTCTGTGCCCTCTACTATGTACCATTGGTCTACCAGTCTGTTTTGGTGCTAATACCATGTCATTTTTGTTACTATTGTGCTGTAGTATAGTTTGAGGTTTGGTATAGTGATGCCATCTGCTTCACTCTTCTTGCTAAGTGTTGCTTTAGCTATTCTGAGTCTCTTATTTTTCCAGATGAATTTCATGACTGCTTTTTCTATTTCTATAAGGAATGCCATTGGGATTTTGATTGTAATTGCATTAAATCTGTATAGTGCCTTTGGTAGTATGGTCATTTTGATAATATTAATTCTGCCTATCCAAGAGCAAGGTAGATCTTTCCATCTTCTAAGGTCTTCTTTGATTTATTTATTTAGGGTTCTGTAGTTTTTATTGTATAGATCTTTTACTTCTTTCATTAAGTTGATTCCCAAGTATTTTTTTTTTGGATGCTATTGTAAATGGGGTAGTTTCCCTCATTTCCCTTTCAGAGGATTTGTCACTGATATACAGAAATGCCCTTGATTTATGGGTGTTGATTTTATATCCTGCTACTTTGCTGAATTCATTTACTAGTTCTAGCAGTGTTCTGGTGGAGCTTTTTGGGTCTTATAAGTATAGAATCATATCGTCAGCAAATAGTGCTAATTTAAGTTCTTCTTTTCCTATACATATCCCTTTAATGTCTTTCGTCTGATTGCTCTGGCCAGTGTTTCAAGAACTGTGTTAAATAAAAGTGGTGAAAGAGGACATCCCTGTCTTATTCCAGTTTTTAGAGGGAATGCTTTCAACTTTTTTAAAATTTAGAATGATGTTAGCCTTGGGCTTAGCATAGATAGCCTTTATGATGTTTATATGTTCTTGTTATCCCTAGTTTTTCGTGTTTTGAACATGAAGGGCTGCTGTATTTTGTCAAATGCTTTTTTTTGCATCTATTGAGATGATTATATAATTCTTATCTTTGAGTCTATTTATGAGATGAATTACATTTATTGATTTCTTTTTTTTAACTTTTTAATATTTATTTATTTAGTTTTCGGCAGACACAGCATCTTTGTATGTGGTGCTGAGGATCGAACCCAGGCTGCACGCATGCCAGGCAAGCGCCCTACCACTTGAGCCACATCCCCAGCCCCACATTTATTGATTTCTGTATGTTGAACCAACCTTGCATTCCTGAAATGAATCCCACTTGATCATGGTGCACAATCTTTTTGATATTTTTTTATTCAATTTTCCAGGATTTTATTGAAAATTTTTGCATCTATGTTCATTAGAGACATTGTTCTAAAGTTTTCTTTCTTTTATGTGTCTTTGCCTGGTTTTGGAATCAGGGTGATATTGGCCTCATAGAATGAGCTTTGAAGTGCTCCCTCTTCTTCTATTTCCTGAATAAGTTGAAGAATATTGGTATTAGTTTTTCTTTAAAGGTCTTGTAGAACTTGACTGTGTATACATCTGGTCCTGGGCTTTTCTTGGTTGGTAGGCTTCTGATGGAGTCTTCTATTTCATCACTTGATATTGGTCTGTTTAAATTGTGCATTTCTCTTGATTGAATCTGGGGAAATCGTATGACTTAAGAAATTTGTTGATGCCTTTAATATCTTCTATTTATTGGAATATAAGTTTTCAAAATAATTTCTAATTATCCTCTGTATTTCTGATATTACCTTTTTCATCATGTATGCTGGTAATTTGAGATTTCTGTCTTCTTCTTTTGGTTAGCATAGCTAAGAGTCTGTCAATTTTATTTATTTTTTCAAAGAACCAACTTTTTTGTCAATTTTTTCAATTGTTTCTTTGTTTCAATTTTCTTGATTTCAGCTCTAATTTTAATTATTTTTTCCTTCTACCGCTTTTGCTGTTGATTTGTTCTTCTTTTTCTAGTGTTTTGAGATGTAATGTGAGATCATTTATTTGTTGAATTTTTCTTCTTTTAAGGAATGAACCATGTAATGAACTTTCCTCTTAGAAATGCTTTCATAGTGTCACAGATATTTTGATATGTTGTGTCTATGTTCTCATTTACCTCTAAGAATTTTTAAATCTCCTCTTTGGTTTCTTCTGCAATCCTTCATTAATTCAGTAGCATATTGGTTATTCTCCAGGTGTTGGAGTAATTTTTATTTTTTTATTTTGTCATTGATTTTCAATTTCATTCCATTATGATCTGATAAAATGCATGGTGTTATCTCTACTTTTTTGTATTTGCTTAGAGTTGCTTTGTGGCATGTTATATGGTCTACTTTAGAGAAGGATCCATGTGCTGCTGAGAAGAAAGTGTATTTGCTCATTGAAGGATAAAATATTCTGTATATGTCAATTAAGTCTAAGTTATTGATTATATTATTGAGTTCTATAGTTTCTTTATTCAACTTTTGTTTGGAAGATCTATCCAGTGGTGAGGGAGGTGTGTTCAAGTCACCCAAGATTATTGTATTGTGGTCAATTTGACTCTTGTACTTGAGAAGAAGTTGTTTGATGAACATAGATGCACCATTGTTTGGGGCATATATATTTATGATTGTTATGTCTTGTTGGTGTATGGTTCCCTTGAGCAATATGTAACGTCCATCTTTATCCCTTTTGATTAACTTTGGCTTGAAGTCTATTTTATTTGATAAAAGAATGGAAACCTCTGCTTGCTTCTGCAGTCCAAGTGGTATGAATTTTCCAACCTTCATCTTTAGTCTGCGTATGTCTATTCCTATCAGATGGGTCTCCTGGAGGCAGCATATTGTTGGGTCTTTTTAAAAAAAATCCAATCTGCTAGCCTATGTCTTTTGATTGGTGAGTTCAAGCTATTAACATTCAGGGTTATTATTGAGACATGTTTTGTATTCCCAGCCATATTTGTTTATTTTTATTATTTAATTTGACTTGATTTTCTTCTTTGATTAGTTTTTCCTTTACGGTACTACCTCCCTCTGCTGATTTTTATTGTTGTTTTTTGTGTCCTCTTTATGGAATATTTTTCCAAGGATGTTTTGTAGTGCCGGTTTTCTAGCTATAAAGTTTTTTAACTTTGTTTATCATGGAAGGTTTTCATTTCATCTTAAAATCTAAAGCTTAATTTTGCTGAATACAAGATTCTTGGTTTGCACCCATTTTCTTTCAGAGCTTGATATATGTTTTTCCAGGATCTTCTAGCTTTCAGGGTCTGTGTTGAAAATATGCTGTTATCCTAATTGATTTTCCCCTATATGTAATCTGATTCTTTTTTCTTGTGGCTTTTAAAATTCTCTCCTTATTCTGTATGTTGGGCATTTTCATTATAATGTGCCTTGGTATAGATCTGTTGTGATTTGTACATTCTGCATCCTGAAGGCTTCTTAAATTTGGATTTCCAATTCATACTTCATGTTTGTAAAGTTTTCTGATATTATTTCATTGAATAGATTGTTTATTTCTTTCATTTGGACCTCTAAGCCTTCCTCTATCCCAATAACTCTTAAATTTGGTCATTTTATGCTATCTCACATTTCTTGAATGTTCTGTTTGTGGTTTCTTTAACATTATCACTATGTGGTCTATGTTCTTTTCAAGGTTATATATTTTTTTCTTCATTGTCTGATGTCCTGTCTTCCAAGTGGTCTACCTTGTTGATGATGCTTTCATTTGAGCTTTTAATTTGATTTATTGTTTCTTTCATTTCAAGGATCTCTGTGTTTTTTTTAGAACCTCTATCTCCCTGTTGAGGCGATCTTTTGCTTCCTATATTTGTTTATATAGTTCCTTGTCAAAGTGATCTCTCACTGCCTGTGTTTGCTCTCTTGTCTCTTCCTTGAGTTCACAGGACATTTTAACCATGTACACCCTGAACTCCTTCTCTGTCATTTCTTCTGTGTGGCTGCCACTGATTCTAATGATGTGGGGTCTTGATTTGTTTGGGGCACTTTTCCCCCTTGTCTTTTCATGTTGCTCATGTCTTTCTTTTCAGCTCTGTGGGTCTGGGGTGTTATTGTTTTTACCCTATAAGTTTGTAGTGCTCTTGTAGGGCTCCAAGACCTCTCCTTTGTGAGGAAGGACAATGTTAACAGATCCAATATCAACAATATACCACATATGAACAATTTGTTGTTATTAACACATTTACAGTTTAGTCTCGATATACAGATATGTTGCATTCAATTATTATCTAAAATATAATCAGTAGTTTTGTAAAAATGTTTACAGATTCTGACAGTAAAGAGAAATCTAATGATGAGGATTAGTAGTAAGAGAAGTAATTTAGGGTAAGCAAGTACATTCGAAGACAGTAGAATACATAAAACAAACACACATATGAATTTAGAAAAATACAGGATGTTAAAATAGTAAAATTTGGAGGGGAAAGAAAAATGAAATAAGAAAAAGGAAAAGAAAATAAAAAAGGGCATATACAACACCTCTATATTATATCATTCAGATGACAGTCCTCAAAATCCTATTTCATGCAAAGTTCTTGGTTTCACATGTGTTGGGGATGTGAAGGTCAGAGGATAGTGGGGTAGAAGAGAAAAAAAATACTCAAAGAAAGAAACCAGGGTTGTTGCTAGTTTTAGAGATCTCTATCTTTCCTGCTTCTCTTCTCATCCAATAGGTGGGTTGTCTGTTGTAAGCTGGTGTCTCTGCCCTCAGGATGGTGGAGGTATCAAGGGTGGGAAGATTGGTCCTGGTGCAAGGCACCTGGAAGTGGGGAGTGGCACCCACCAGTCCCTGTAGGAAGACTGCACCTCACAGGTTTCTTTTGGGGACTGCTCATATGACTTGAACACCCAGTCCTATCTCCCTATCTTGCCTGGAGATTTCCCAGTTCCTGGTCTCTTTATTAGGCTCAAACTTTAGCCCCCATTTCCCTCTCCCTTAGCAATTCCCAATTGAGAAAACTCTTACACTGGGGCTCCGGTGGGTGGTGCCCTGATCGTACTGTGCACCTGTGTTAGGCAGCTATTGTGTTGGGTTACTGCCACTGGGGAGAGGGGGAGATTGCAAACCTGGTACATGGCCACTGGAGATCTGATCTGGGAGCTGCCTCCACCTAATATGGTGAGACTGTTCAGCCAAGATGGAGGCAGTCTGCTTTCAGCACTGGGGTGTCTGGTGGGGTGAGGGGAGCCAGGTGATGGTATTGTGCTGTGGGTTGGTAGCAGCTGAGTGACCTGCATGGGTGCAAAACAAAGTCTTGGAGATCTGCAGATGTGTTGATAGGTGATTCTGCTAAGGTGCTTGCAAGCCCTGTGTGGCTAGATCTTTGGACTTTGGGTGTTGGAGGCAGGGGTCCTGCTTGAATGCTTGGAGTTCTGCTCAAACTCTGAGGTCTGGAGCCCTGCATGGGGTCACAGTGCTGGTGATTTCTGCAGAGAGCAGCTGTATATGGGTCTTCTAACACTCTCAGAGATGCAGTGTGACTAGGTGAGATATGGATCACAGAGCGACACAGAACGCTGACTCCCTCTGGCCCGCCATCTTTAACCCAGACTTTTATTTTTGTTCTGGGGATTGTAATCAGGGACACTCGACCACTGAGCCACATCCCAGCCTTATTTTGTATTTTATTTAGAGACAGTGTCTCACCAAGTTGCTTACTGCCTTGCTTTTGATGAGCCTGGTTTTGAACTCACAATCCTCCTGCCTCAGCTTCCTGAGCTGGTGGGATTATAGGCATGTGCCACCCCAACTGGCAGCAGTGACTTCTTGGAAATTTGAAGTGGATGGGTGGTTTCTGATTTGGTCCAAATTAGGAGGCTCTCTAAGATGATTTTGGCCAGGTGATTACAGAGAAAGTCAATTATAGTGCGAAGGAAAATTACAAGCTGTCTAAAGGAGAACAAGCCATTTAATAATTAATGTGACCTGAAAATATTCCCTCAAATGAGTAGCAAATATTTCAATACTCATTAACTATTTTGAGTATAAACTGTTGAAGGCTTTGTAACAGGATTTGGGCAGTAATTGTTATCATTCAAAATGCGTGTACAATTTGATCAAGTGATTTCACTTCTAGATATTTTATTTACAGTCACATTCTCTAATGTATGTAAAGGCACTCTTGCATATTTAGTGCTACAACAGTTGAACTTAAATATCTTCCACAGTATAATTAAACAGTTAAGTACACTATGAAACATACATTTGTTATACAAATTGAAGTTAATCCATATGTGCTGTGGTGGAGATATTCTGAATATAGTTTATGTTTAAAAAGCCAACTATTAAATATGCATTTGGTATAACACATGTTAAAATATCTACACAATGTACCAAAATATATAGTGCATGCATAAATCAGTAAATATATTTATTTAATTCTTACATACTTTTAAAATCATTAACAAATACTCTAACCATTTATGTTAAAACCTGCATAAAATCAATAGCATTCAAATAAGGAAAGCCAAAGTAAAAAGTCCAAAGAAAAAATGGTCTAAAGTAGAAAGTGTGGTGAAAAATGATGAAACCCCTCTGTATAAATCCAAAATGTGAAATTTGAATATATCTTTATAATTTGTGACATTGGGATTCAGCAAGGAAGGCCAATGTTATCAGGATATATGTATAATCTTGGGTAATGCCCTTAATCTCTTGACCCTAAATTTTCTTAAAAGTGAAATATTTTGGCTTTGCACTAAGCATATCTACACATTTTGTAGCATTTAGTAGGATTTATACTACACAGTGACAACTAAAACACTGGCAGACATGTTCTTCTTAGTCCCTCCATAAGCCCATAACAGAATATTGCATGTGTTTTTATAAAATGCTTTAAAAATGTCCTACTTTTTCTTAGTAACTAATTGTCAAAGAAGTCAGTCTAAAATTGCTGGAGTCTGGTGAGTGCTTTCAGAAGACTGAGGAAACTCAGATAAGTGGCAGACTTCTTTTTCCTACTCTGCTTTTCTGGAATGATTCATTTGTTTGCCATATCATAATAATTTCCTTCCACTCCAATACAGAAATACCTGCAATGCCTCCCTCCTGCCCTCTACTTTGCATACCAGTCCTTTCTGGCTGTGAGATTCCTCTAAGGGGTAAGAATCTATAAATAGGAAGATTTGAAGAAGTTTTTTTTTTTAATTTTAAGAGAAATCCTATTTAGATTGAATTTTTTTGAAGCATAAAGAAAGTTTAATATTATATGCTGTCCCAGTAGCTGGGACTACAAGTGGACAGAAAAGATTTAGCACACTAAGTGCCCTAATTAATTCAGTCATCCCTAGTGAAGGGGAATCTTGATTTTCAAGGTGACAGAGCCAAAGACCAGACCTGTGGTGCAACTTCTCATACTTAAAGAAAACCTGTTGCTCCCCTGGGATTTCCCCACATAGGTGCAAAAAGCCATCACTTTGTAAGAGTCAATCCTCGTAATGAAATAAAATGGTTCCCTTGTATTTCAATTCATTTTTTATTGAGCTGAAAATCACATAACACAAAACTAATCATTTTAAAGTAAACTCAGTGGCATTTAGTCTATCCACAGTAATGTTGATGGGGCCCGAGTCAGATGTTTGTGGGAACTTGACTAACTGGATGCAGTCACCTGCCTGCATTAAGAAATAAGAACAAGTGATAGAGAGAGAAAACCCAAATTTAATCACAATTTGACCAAAACTGGGAAGATAACTACAGAAATGTTATAATTTATTGGAACAAAAGCCAAGAAATAAACATATGCAGATTTGGCTAGGCTGTGCTATACTGAGATATGTTATAATTACCATTTTATTGGATGCCAACCCAGGCCCAGGGGGGCAGCTTCTCAATATCCATTCTCAGATGAAGAAGCTTGGGTAGAAAAAATACAGGTTATCAGGAAATGGGGAAGGAAAAAATAATCGGGGGCTTTTAATTTCAGAGTAATACTGTTATACAACCATCAGTTCTACCTCAGTATAAAACATTTTCATCACTTCCAAAAGGAGACCCCCTGTACTTGTTAAGAAGACATTCCTTATCTATCTGTCCCCATCCCATAACAACCACTGACCTTTTTCCTTTAGTTGTTATAAGGAGGGTGAGTCTTCACTTTCTTGAAAGATATGGCCTCTGTGAGCAATCCTTGAGTCTGTGAAGAAAGAAGTGGTCAGATTGTGAACCCTACCTGCAGTTGGGTGTGTAGACCAGAGGCTTCAGATGCATCTCCAATTGGCCATTGTGGCATTGTAAGATATGTATTCAGTCTTTGTTTATCTTTCTTGGCATAGTACTTCTAAAATCCTTAAATTCTTCAAAGTTATAGTATCCTATCATATGCTAATAAGTTGGCTGGTGGCTGGGGCTCCTACATAGTTTCCCGATGGGGACTGGTCATCAGAATGACTAAGGTAGAATTAGGGGGTTGAGATTTTTAGCCTGACTTCCCAGCCTCTGGGAAGTGAAGAGGGGCTGAAATGTAAGTTTAACACCAATGACCAAGGATTAAATCAGTCATGTATATGCAGTGAAGCATGCATAAATCAGAAAATTTCAGGATTCCAGAAAGCCTCTGGATAGATGGGCATGTGCGGGAAGAGAAGCACACTGGAGAGGATACAGGAGCTCTATATCCCTTCTTAGTGGACTCATCTTATGCATTTCTTTTCCTGGATCCTCTGTAATATCTTACATAATAAACCAGTAACTGTGTTTTATTATGAATGTGAGATGCTTAAGCAAATTAACTAAACCCCAGGAAGGGGTTATAGGAACTTTGATTTATTGCCAGTTGTTCAGAAGCAACTGGGGTCTGTACTAAAGTTGAATGGGCAGGCTTGGTGACTGACTGAACACCCACCAAGGGGATTGGAGACACTCTCTAAGTAGAATCAAATCAGAGAACACCTGCTAGTGTCCACTACTGCAGAATTACTTGCTGGTGGGAGAAAATCTGGACAAATGTGAATCATTTAGTTACAGAAACCTTCTGTGTTGATTGTGATGTAACAAAAAAACTGGAAAGTTTTTTTTGTCTCAACACAGACCCTCAGGAGTTGTGGAGAAAATGTTCAAAATCTCTAGCAACTAGAGAAATGCAAATCAAAACTACTCTAAGATTTCATCTCACACCAGTTAGAATGGCAGTTATCAAGAATACAGACAACAGTAAATGTTGGCGAGGATGTGGGAGGAAAGGTACACACATACATTGCTGTTGGGACTACAAATTGGTGCAACCAATCTAGAAAGCAGTATGGAGATTCCTTAGAAAACTTGGAATGGTACCACCATTTGACTCAGTTATTCCACTCCTCCGTCTATACTCAAAGGACTTAAAATCAGCATGCTATAGTAATGCAGCCACACATCAATGTTCATAGCAGCTCAATTCACAATAGCTAACTGTGGAAGCAACCTAGTTGCCCTTCAATAGACAAATGGATAAAGAAACTGTGGTATATATACACAATGGAATATTATTCAGCATTAAAAGAGAATAAAATTATGGCATTTGCAGGTAAATGGATGAAGTTGGAGAATATCATGCTAAGTGAAGTAAGCAAAATCCAAAAATCAAAAGGCCATATGTTCTCTCTGATAAATGGGTGCTGATCCATTATGGGGAGGGGGAAAGCATGGGAAAAAATGGAGGAACTTTGACTTGACAAAGGGGAGGGAGGGTGCATGGGCAGGAAAGATGGTAGAATGAGACAGATATCATTACCCTGGGTATGTGTATGACTGTACATATGGTGTTTCGCTACATTGTGTACAACCATAGAAATGTAAAGTGAGATGCTGTATTTTGTCAAATGCTTTGTCTATATCACTTGATATAATCATATGATTTTTATCTTTAAGTCTATTGATGTGATGAATTGTATTTATTGATTTCTGTATGTTGAATCAACTTTGCATCTCTGGAATGAACCCCTTTTTTCATGGTGCACTATTTTTAAGTATGTTTTTGTATGTGATTTGCCAGAATTTTATTGAGAATTTTTGCATCAATGTGCATTAGAGATATTGAACTGAAATTTTCTTTCCTTGATGTGTTTATCTGCCTGGTTTTGGTATCAGGATGATATCAGCTTCATAGAATAAGTTTGGAAAGGTTCTTTCTTTTTCTATTTCATGGAATATTTTGAGGAGTATTGATATTAATTCTTCTTTGTAGGTTTTGTAGAACTCAGCTGTGGATCCATCTGGTTTAGGACTTTTCTTGGCAGGCTTTTGATGGTGTCTTCTCTTTCCTTGCTTGCATTTGATCTGCTTAAATTGTATATGTCCTCTTGACTCATTTTGGATTGATCATATGCCTCTAGAAATTTGTCAGTGTTTTTGAGGTTTTCTATTTTACTGGAGTATAAATTTTCAAAATAGTTTCTAATTGTCTTCTGTATTTCAATAGTGTAGGTTATGATATTTCATTTTTCCTCACAAATTTTAGTAATTTGAGTTTTCTCCCTCCATCTTTTCATTAGTGTGTCTAAAGTTTGTCCATTTTATTTATTTTTTTAAATAGATTTTGTTTTGTCAATTTTTTGAAGTGTTTATTTAGTTTCAATTTCATTGATTTCTGCCCAGATTTTAATTATTTTCTGTCTTCTACTATTTTTGGTAGTCATATTCCATTGTGTACATATGCCACTTTTTTAATGCATTCATCTATTGAAGGGCACCTAGATTGGTTTCACAGTTCAGCTATTGTGAATTTTTCTGCTATAAACATTGATGTGACTGTGTCCCTGTAATATGCTGTTTTTAAGTCCTTTGGGTATAGACCAAGGAGAGGGATATCTGGGTCGAATGGTGGTTCCATTCCAAGTTTTTTAAGGAATTTCCATGCTGCTTTCCATATTGGCTGCATCAATTTGCTCTGAAATATAGTTTAAAATCTGGTATAGTGATGACACCTGCTGGGTGGATCAATTCCTCAAAGATTCTTTGGAATCCATTCCTCAAGCAGATTCTGAAAACTATCTTGAAATTGCATGAGCCTGTCTGCAATGATCTGTGCTTTACTGAGTGCATAGATGGTTCCAAGTGAAACGGTGCCATCAGCTCTGACAAGAGGTTCTGCTTCCTGCATGTTCAACCAGGGAAAACCCACCACGTGTTCACTGAGAACAAAGCTACTTTGTGCACAAAATTTTTCTGTTTGCCCCCTACAAATGCATCTCAGGATGCACATTCAGAACACATTTCCTGCAAAATCATGACAAAGTATCATTGCAAAAGTTCACTGTGGTCTAGCATCACCAACATTAATTAGGAAATGAATTGCACAAGGTTTCATTGTATTCCCTTGGTCTCCTTCTAAAATCTCATTGAAACTGCAGGTGCCTGACAGCAACCAACTTACCATTGACCAAGAGCACAGTTGTTTCCAATGGAAACTGTGCCTGCTAACTCTCAGAAGCCATTGGATTTAAGGCTACCTCAGCCAGGTACAAAGCTCAATGGGCACGTGAGAAAAATGTCATTTCCTAATGTGGAAGCTGCTTGCCAAAATTCTTCTGTGCTGCACTTCCAAAATATTTTCGGGAAGCACACTCAGAGCACAGTTTCAGCCCATATGCAAAGAATGCTAGCAAGAGAGCCCTTGGACCTAGGTTCAGCAACTTGGAGGAGAACTGTGGGCCCACTGGGAAGAGCAATTCCCCAAGGTGGATTGAAATCCATTGCTCAATTGTTTGTCACAGAATTCACTTGAAATCCAAGTGCCTGCCTGCATTGAACTCGCATTGACCAATTGTACAGACGCTCCAGAGGGAAACTGCCACCTCAGAGAAGCGGTGGTTCTTCATGCTAGTTTAAGTAGTGACAAACCCCAACGTGCTCACTGAGAACAAAATGAGCTCCTGAATGTTGAAGCTGCTGAGAGACTGCTTTACTTTTGCACTCCCAAACTACTCTCAACAAGCACATTCAGAGCCGAGGTCAGGCCCAAAATACAATGTTGGCTGACAAGAGAGTCCTTGCACCCAGGATCACCAATTTTGAGAAGGCAATGAGGACTGCTGAAAAGAACAATTCCACAAAATTCCATGGAAACCCACTCATCAGACCTTCCTGAAAACACTGGAAATGCAGGTTTCATGCAAGGAACTCTGTGTGACAGATGGCAAAGTTTGCCAAATGCAAACATGCCTACCAGCTCTGAGAAGCCATTCTCATTCACACTGCTTCAACCAGGGAAAAATCCCCATGTGCTCACTGAGAACAAGTTAGCTTGTGCCACTTGAAGCTGCTTCCACAAACAGCTTCACTTCTGCACTTCTAAGCTGTTCTCCTCAAGCCCTTTCAGAGCACAGTTCAGGCATGAAACACAAAGGGTGCCAGAAAGAGATCTCTTGAATCTAGCATCACCAACTTGCAGGGGAAAAGAGTACCAGCTGAGAAGATCAGTTCTCCAAAGTCTCACTGACATCCATTTGTCACACTTGTTTACAACATTCACTTGAAGTGCAGGTGCCCACATGAGTGAACTGTTTTTGTTCAATGGCACAGAGGCTTCAATGTGAAAGCATGCCTGTCACCTGTAAGAAGCAGTTTTGCTTTCTTCTAGGTCACACAGAAAAAACAGCATGTGCCCACTTACAAGAAAGTTAATCAACAAAGCAAATTGAAACTGCTTGCAGCAAACGGCTTCCATTCTCCCACTCCCCAGCTATTTTCAGCAATCACATCCAGAGTCCAATTCCAGCCCAATATAAAATGTGTGCTCCCAAGGAAGCCTGTATAATTGACATCACCCAACTTGGGGAGGCAAGGAGAATGCTGAGAAGATCAGTTCTCCAAAGGTTCATTGAAATCCAAAACTCCTATTCTTTCATAAAACTCATTGAAAGGCAGGGGCCTCACCTGCAGCCATCAGTGGTTGAACGATGGCACAGAGGCTTCAATGTGAAACCATGAATGTCAATCATTACAAGTGCTTCTGACACACTCTAGTTCAACCAGGGACAACCCAAAGTGCTCAAGGAGAACAAACTTTGTTCCTGCAAGTGGAAGCAGCTTGCACGAACTGCTTCAGTCAGGAAATTCCAAGCTCTTCTCAGCAAGCACATTCAGAGCACAGTTCTGGCCCAATAGAAAAAGGGACCTAGCAAAAGGGTCTCACACCTACAATCACCTTCATAAGGTAGCATCCCATCTTCTGTGTGGAAGTGGGTTTCTTCTTGGCTCTTATGCTGTGGAAGAGACCACTAGGAGCTTAGTTTCATGCAGGACCATCTGACCTGGACATTTTGCAAGCCCTATGAAGCTCTCACACATGCTCAAATGCTACAGGACTTTGCAGAATAGTCCAGGCAACAGTAGACATTCAATCATTGTCTAGAGTCTACAGATTCCTAGATGCATGGCATTCATTATCATCAAATGCACAATTTTGATCAAAAATCACATATATATATATATATATATATATATATATATATATATATATATAGAGAGAGAGAGAGAGAGAGAGAGAGAGAGAGAGAGAGAGGTAGATATATAGAGATATAGATATAGATAGATAGATAGATATAGATAGATATATCATTCCAATCTGAATCAAAAAAATCAGAAATATCCCCAAATCCAAAGAGTGGATCCCCATTGTGATGCTACCAGTGGAAAATTCCACAGCTGACCTCATGGGATGGTTCACAGTCAAAACACAGCTGCATGAAAAATATTCTATGACATGACCTTCTGGTTATGTGGAAAGTGGCATGTGAAGTACACATGCATGTCTTCTTCAGACATGGGATTCATTTGCAGGACACCTTATGCAATTGAAAATACTCAAAAATGGGAGAAATCAGAACCACGTCTCCAAAGTATTTCAGAAGAGACCAACTCCATCTGTGTATGTATCTCTCAGTGAGTGTGTGTGCTCTAGTGTGTGTGTGTGCTCTAGTGTGTGTTTGTGTATGTGTGTGCTCTAGTGTGTTTGTGTGTGTGTGCTCTAGTGTGCGTTTGTGTGTCTTTGTTTGTGTATGTACCATGATAGCCGATACTTCATTGCCCCCATTGGAAAACTGACTCAGATAATGCCATCTGCCAAACTCCTAAAAACCAAACTTCTTGCTGATAGAATGAAACATTCCTTCCTGTTGGTTTGGATGTGTCCTTTAGGAATCACTGCTACATTTAGATACTCAAATCATCACAGTAGATCAGGTAACAAAAACATATATATTTTAAAATAATAATATATTAATGGAAACAACAAATACAGGATAGAGTAACAACTGTGTTACTAAACAAGGTCAAGGACAATGGCAAACTACAGATTCAAACTTTCCAAGCCAATAGTAATCAATGTAAATATTCCTGGGCTGCCTCAGCCCCGCCCAGGCACACAGCAGCAGAATGGTTTTGCAAGCATCCTCAGGAGGGCTGGAGCCTTCTTTGCAGGACGAGTGGGAGGTTGAGGCTGGATCCACTCATCATTCTTTTGGGGGAGGCTCCTTTTCCTCAGCACGAAGTTGGATTTTGTGTGAGGGTTCTTCGCATAAAATACGTTGGCCTGCGCTGGAATCCTCAGCTCTGAGGAGAGAGGGGTGTACAAAATAAGGTGGCTCAGGAGGTGCTCCCTAGGACACCCCAACATCTGAGAGCCTGTGCCAGAAAAGGCCAGAGCCACACACCTGAGAGCTCTCCAATTCAGCACCAATACCAACAAAGACAGCCTCCACAGTCCTCCCTGAGGAAGAACTAGGCAGAGCACTTCAACAGACCTAATGTCTGTTCCTACCAAAGGCTTTGGACTCCAGAACATCTCAGGTCCTCTTGCATCTGCCAAAGCACACCACTAGGGTTTGCATCTGAAATCTCCCACAAAAGGCTCCTGTGCCGAAGATTCAGTCCCCACATGAGCCATCTTCATAGGTGGGTTTGGAGGGAAGCATTGGATGGTGAGTGCTCTGATGTCATCATGAAATTCTCATTCAAGATGAATACTCTACTGGGAGGTGGGAGGGACTGGAAGAAAAGTGGAGCATGGGTGGAGGAAGACCTAAACAGGGGTGCGCCCTGGACAACAAACAGTACCTTGTTCCTGTTGGCTCCACTGAATCCTCATTCTCCAAGTAGAGGTCCTCCTTCTCCTCTCCGTCTTTCTCTCTCTCCCTCTCTGCCAGCCTGGTTCTCTCTCTCTCCCAGTCTATGCCTTTGTGGCAAGGGCTGAGGAGCTCTCCACTGCCACACACTAGAGCTTTATGGACAGCCCAGTGCACAACCAAAGAGAAAGTTGTGAAACCCGGAGAAAAGGCCTAGGATTCCTCCTCTGAGTTATTTTCCTCAAGTATGGCCACAGTGAGGACAGGCTGACCAGAACAGACACCACATTAGAGCCATGCTTCTGCGTTGGTGGAGCCCGCCTCCATGTGGACCAGCTTCTGAGAATGGAGGCCACATTCCAAATGCTGCCCTACTGAGAACAATGGTTCCAAAGACCAGCAAAGGGAATGCTTCCCTCCAACATGGTGTATGGCCCAGTGGTGCCATGACCCCGAGTGGGGGAATACAACAGCCCGCTTCTCCTTCCTCTGAACACCTGTTTCCTGTCGCCCTCCTCTAACCTAGAGCCTGTTCTCCATCCCTTCTGGGTTGGATGTGGGAATCTCTGCTATGAATTTCTTAGGCTACCAAGGCCCCAGACAGACTTCCTCTTCCATAGACTCTACTAACCTAACAGAAGGTTAAGATAGGAGACAAGTGATCCTAGAACTCATAGGGATGGTGGTCTTCAGCGTACATAGGCTGGGATAATGGCTGCTGAGGTGTTTGGCTCACAAAAACCAACCAACCAACTAATGAAAAAGCACTGGCATTATTATCAGATGACCTCTGTGGCCGACGTGCTCAGGAAACCCTCATCTGACTTTAGTTAGGGGTCATAACCTGGCTATTGTGATCACTCCTTGGCAAGTGGACTCAGGTGCGGAAGACCATGGAATTTATGCAAACACAGATGATTCAAGCTGTCTCCCAGGCTGTGTTTTCTTCCCAATTTCATCCTGTTACTGCTTGCTAGAATCCTGGCCATGCTCTGCCCAGGCAGTGGTTTTCTGATCACACAGAAGGCTTTCAATCCTACTGCTTCAGTCCACAAAATGCCAGTTCCCTCTTTAGCCCATGCATTCCCCTGTTCCTCTGAAACCACTCCTATCCCAGGCCATGAAAGCATACTGCTCCTGGACAGAGGCTTTCCTTCTCACTCCTCACTGATGTCAGCTTTGGATGCCTGTTCATGTCCAGGGGAGGCACCTGGTGGGGAGCCGCAATATCCACTGGGGTACACCATTGGACCTCGAGACCTTCCACCAGCAGAAGTGCACTTGTCTTTGTGCACGAACCCCACACACCCTGTTGGAGTGTTCTTGGGGGTCAGAGACTACTCTTTGGTGCTAAGAATTGACCTGAGTCCACATCCTGACCCTTGCTCTCTGCCATCTGACTGTCCCACTTACTCTGACGGTGAGAGATGATTTGGCCCAGCTCATATTCCTCCGGCTTCTCCTCAGTGAGCAAGTGTAGCTCCAGGGCCCTGCGGATGACGGCAGGAGCCCTATCGTGGCAGGTCACCTGGAGCAGCATGGGAGACAGGCCTTCAGGAAATGGGCCTTGAAGTGACTACTCAAGGACAGTGGGCAGGGGCATTCTGGAGGCACCTCCACTCTAAATACAGGGCAACATCCATGACCCTACTACCTGAGGCTGGCCTCCTGCTCATCGCGTGGGCTCTTCCCACAGGCTACTCGCCCAATCCTTGTACATAGGACTTCCTGGACCTGCCATTGCTCTTTGTGGAGCTGCACTCCTCTCGAAGTGAAAGGACCCCACTACCTGCATACAGATGCAATCTCATCCCACAAGTTGGGAGGAATGGGACAACAGCCTCCAAGATCCCAGGTCTGCCCGAGGATGCAGGCTGCATTGGGAATGGCCTAGGCACAAAGCCTAGAGGCTTTGGTCTGGATCGCCAGGGCCAAAAACAGACCCAGGAACATGACCACACACAGGAGTGCTGAAAGATAGCCACGAGAGCTCCTGGCCTCCAGAGGCTCAGTGCTGGCTGGGGTGTAGGAGGGCACCTCAACCGGCAAGGGTGGTCATTGGAAAGAACTCCTATCCTGCAGGTTACCTGGACATTTAGTGTGCTTGCACCATATCCATATCGAGACCGCAGAGAGACCCTCTCAGCTCCTTGTTCAAGGAACATGCAGAACCTCACACTGCTGTCCTCCTCCATAGACGTCAGCATCCCATACACGGGAACCTGCAACCTAGGTCCTGTCCTATTCTCATCTGTCACCCATACCTGCCCCTGCCCTTCTGGACTGCATGCTGCCACCTGACACACAGACTCCCTCAGACGTGGCGGTGGACAAGCTGCTGCTCTCCCTCATCTCAGCTCCAGCCCTTCCTCTCCCTTCTTGATTCCCATCTGTCCTCCTGATCATCCAGAAGCTCCAATGCAAGAAGGCATGAGTAGTCCATGGTATTGGACCAGTGTCTGCTCCCCACCCAGGTGTAAGCACCAGGGGACACCCCTGCTCCCAGGCTTACCAGGACAGTCTTGGCCATCTTTGGACTTTGTGTTTCTAAGTGCACACGGATTAAGCAGGTGTCTCCCACCTGCTTGTGGGAAAGCGGCCTGGAGGACTTGCAGGTTGATTCTGAGAACTGTGGGGGATGGAACATCAGCAAACCCAGAAACAGAAAGCCACCCCAGCCTGTCAGTTGGCTCTATGGGCTTCTAGCACATATGTCCAGGTGATGAGGCCTCTTATTTCCCAGGTGGAAGTGGAATGGCAGCACAAGTACAGCTTGAATAAGGTAGGTGTTTACCTCCTTTCCCTTGACCTGGGAGCGTTTCCTCACGATGAAATGATATTTTATTTGCGGATTCATGGACAGATACATGAGTGAATGGTCAGGGACCTTGATTTCTGCAGAGCGAAGTGGAGAGAATTGTTAGGTGGCACTCAAGGATTATACCACAAAACACCCACAACCCCTGAGAGTCTCCGCCAGGGCGAGCCTGCACCAGACTTGAGAGCCCTCCTATCCAGCTACAGTGCCACCAAAGACTCCCTCAGTGATTCTTCCCTGGAGAAGATGATGGACAGGATTCTAAACCAAAAGAGCATCTGACAATGGAAACAGCACCTGGGGCCCCAGAACTTCTCAGTGCAGGTTGGATCTGCCACAGAGACACTGCTAGGCTTTGCATCAGGATTGGCAAAGGCTCCTGTGCTTAGGCCTTTCTCCCCAGTGCAGCCATGTTCACACATGGGCATTCAGGGAAGCGTTGGATGGTGGGTGAATTCATCCACTTGCCCTTGATGAATCCACTCATGGATGAATACGCGGAGGGGAGGTGGTATCCATCAGAGGTGTGTTGGGCATGGACGTGGGAGGACTTCAGCAGGGTGGTGCCCTGGAGAACTCTATTGTTTTCTAGGTTCGCTCTCCTTCCCCTTGTTTCTCATCATGAGCTGTCTGCTTGGTACTTTTATTCTGGTTCTTGTTCTACTTCTGGCTCTTCTTTCTGTCCTGCATCTTCTTGTAGTTCTTTCTGGGTCTTTTTCTTGTTCTTACATGATTCCTTCTTGTTCTTCTTGTGTATCTCCCTCCACCCTTCCTTCTGTTCACCTCCTTCTTTTTCTTCTTCTTCCTCTTGCTCTTCATCCTGTGATCCTCTCCCCACTCAGGCTTGTCCTCTTTCTCCTCCTCCTCCTTCTCCTTCTTTCTCTGGCAATGGTGGGGGGTCCTGAGGAGTTCGAATCTATCACACTCTTCTGCCCAGATGCAGCCTGTGTTCAGTAGGCCAAGATGAAATCAGTTCTCAATCAATGGCCAGGAGTGAAACCAAGACCAAAGACAAATGACTTCTTTCTTTGTCATTGTCACAGTCAGGAAAGATTGAATAACAGACACCGCATTCTGGATAGGCTTCTACCTGTGGTAGTCAGCACCTCATCTGGACCAGGATTGCTAAAATAGATTCCACCTCCAAAAAGCTTCCCCAATGAAAACAAGGTTTCCAAAATCTAGGAGAGAGCCAGCATCACTGCCACCCTCCTGCCATAAGGCATAGATGCCATCACACCTAGTGGGTTCCAGGCCCCCGGTAGTCCTCCATTTTGATGTCAGTTACACACAAACCTCCCTGGTCTGGAGCCTGCTCTCAACTGATGCTGGGTTGAAAGTGTCTGTTTCTGAAATCACCTCTGTAGATTCTCAGTTTGGTAATTCCTTATTGATTGGCTTATTTTTGTACCAGGGATAAAACCAGAGGCACTTAAGCACTGAGACCATTCCCAGGCCTTTTTACTTGGGTACAGGCTCTCCCTAAATTTCTGAGGCTGTTTGGAAATCCCCATCCCCCTGCGCTGCCTCCCAAGTCCCTGAGATTCGCAGACACTGCCCTTTGCCCAGCTCCTTGCACCTCAGTCTTCCTCATGTGTAAGACAGAGCCAACCCAAATGAGGCGGTGTGTGAAAATGGGAAAACTCACTTACCTGCCCGACAGATGGTGGGTTCTATTGTGGACAGGCTGGGATGGTGGAGGCTAGGAGTGTTGGGCTCACAAGAAAGGAAAGAGCACTGGCATTGTGGACAGCTCAGCATTGTGGCCTATGTTCTTCAGATGCCCTCCTTTGTTGCTGGAAGGAATAATAACCTGGCCATTCTGATATCTTCAGGAGATGGGCACCCAGGCACAGAGGACTTGGAATTGTTCCAAAAAGAACCCAAACAGGCTGTCCCCTGGCCTTGACTTCCCCTTCACTGAGTACTGTTCCCAGTTGCTGCAATCCTGACATTCTTGACTTCTCATATCCTGGCCATGGATTGGGACCTGTGCTGCTTCCGTCCATAGCAATGCTGATCCAATCAGGACCCATGTTCTCCTCCTCTTCATTTGAAGGCATCCTTATCAGTGAGCCATAAACCAAACTGCTGATGGATTGAGCCTCTCTCTTCCTTGCCCCTCATCGATATTAGCTTTGCATTGCCAGACCAGGTCCAGGTGGGAACACATTTAGGGAGGTCCAGCAGCCCCCTGGGGGCCTCATTGAGCACTTCCACATTGGACACGCTCATCACTGCACTTGGTTGCCTGCACCAGGCCCACCACACTCTGGCTATTTTGGGGCCAAGGCCCACTTTCTCTTGTGAGTTATCCTGAGCCCACTGTGGATCATGTCTCCCCACTGTCTGATTGTCCTACTTACTCTCATTCTCAGACGTCATTCTCAGCAGCTCAAAGTTGTCCACATCCTCACGCTGCAACAAATTTTGGTCCAAGGCCCTGCGGATGAGGCTCGTCACCGTATCCACACAGGTCACCTGGATCAGGGTGGGACAAATGTCATCAGAGAATGGCTTTTAGAGGAGCTACCCAGAAGACTGTGCTCAAACATTCAGGAGAAACCTCAGCTACATATACAAGGGCACAAGCTTGTTATCCTGCTACCTGAGTGTGGCCTCCATATACCCCCTGGGTTCTTGCAATGTGCTACTAGAACAATCCTGGTACAAATATCTGCCTGTACCTGCCATCTCCCCTCCCCCTGGGGAGCCACATTCCACCCAGGTCAAAGGACCAAACTGCCTATGCACAGACACACTCTCATCTCACTGAGACGAGAGCAATGGGCCAGGGACCTGCGCACCAAGTGTGCTCTGGGATGCAGGCTGCCTTTGTGGGTGGAAGAGGCAGATGCACTGAAAATTTTGGTCCTGACTGCCACTACACAAAACAGGCTCAGATACAAGAGTGTGCACTTGAGTGCTTCATGATAGCCTTGAGAGGCCCTGGCCTCTGGAAGCTCGGTGCGGGTCTGGTTGGAATGAGGTACTTGACTCAGCACTGGCAGTCACTGAGCATGTCTCCTCTGCAGCTGGACACCTGCAGCATTAGCGTGTCTACTGCACATCCATAGAAATACTGCCAAGAACCCCTTTAGCTCGTATTTACATACATGCAAAGGCTGACATTCTGAAGCTTTGGCATGAACCCCCAGGTGATCCTGACCCCAAATTCCCACACCTAGTCATGCTAAGGAGGTTCCCTTCCCTGCCACCAGGAACGCATCCCCTCCTACACATGTGACAAGCCACTGCCACCTCCTCTGCTCCAACCTCACTCATTGAGAATACCAAGTTCTAGGCACTGCAGCCTGCACCCTGGACATATCTCTGACTTCATCTGTCCACAGCACTTCCGTCTGCACTTCTGGCCTGCAAAACCCACAATGCACAGGCCCACTCACTGCTGGAGCTGGGCATGCTGATGCTCTCCCTCCTCAGGTCAAGCCCTTAAGACGGACCTCTCTCTTCTTTATTTCCCACCATAGCCCTGGGGTTGGCTGTGTCTCCTGCCTTCCACTGTGTGGACACCCAGGAGGCAGCCCTGCTGTCGGGCTTACCAGGATGCGCTTTGTCTCCCTCAGGCTCTGTCCCTCTAGGAGGACGTGAACAAAGCGGCTGTCTTCCACCTGCTCGCTGGAGTGAAGCAGTGAGGAGCTGCTACTGGTGACTTTTCTCAGGCACCACTCACTGCTTTGGGTGGCCTGGGGCAATGGTCCTGCAGCCACTGCAGAGCTGCTGCTCACAGCTGCTGGGATCCTGGATGCCACTGCCACAGAAGGCTCCAAGAACTGTGGGGGATGACAACATCAGCAAAGCCCAGCACCTGCACCCCACCCAGCCTGGCAGTTGGCTCTGTGGGCATTCTACAACATCCATCCAGAACCTGAGGTTCTTGTCCCCTTGGAGGATGTGGAGTGGCACCAGGAGTGAAGAGTGAAGAAGGTGGCTGTTTACCTCCTTTGGCTTGACCTTCAACGACTTGCTGGCAGCTGTTTCCCGAAGAAGAAAGTTATAATCCACTCCTCCATCCAGGTCGTAATACACGTTCCCATCAGCAGGGATCCTCAGCTCTGGAGAGGCAGGGGCAGAGGCGTGGTAGGTGACACTCAAGGAATACACTACCCAACATCCCCCACAACTGAGAGCCTCTGCCAGCTCAGGTCTCACACACAGACCTGAGAGCCCCCGCATCCAGCTACTGTTCCACCAAAGACTCCCCACTGATTCCTCCCTGAGGACCCTCTATGCACAGGAGGTCCACTACAGGAACACCTTTCAAGGAAATAGCCCCTTGTACCCCAGAACCTCTTAGTTCACGTTGGACCCACCAAAGAGAAACAGCTAGACTTTGTATCTGGATTGGTCCCCAAAGACTCATGTGTTGAAGGTTTTCTCCCCACTGCAGCAATGATCACAGGTGGGTTTGGGGGAAGCACTTGATGGTGGTGCCTCCACCTTGCCAGTGGATTCATCCACTCATACAGGGCTACACTAATTTGAGGAGTATGGTTTGGAGGTGTGTTGAGCGTGGGTGGAGGATGTCCACAGCCAGCAGGGCTGTGCCATCCAGAGCAATATATTTCTCTTGAGTTCCCCACTTCTGCATTTCCTGCTCATGAATATAATTCTCATTCACATTTTTAATCAATTTATTGTTATACTTCTTGTTTGGCTTGTTTTTCTCCTTCTTGTTCTTGTTCTTCTTCATCTTCTCCTCATGCTTCTTCTTATAGTCATCTTGACCTTCTTATTCATGGTCTCCTCCTTCAACTTATTTTCATTTTTCTTCCCCTCCTCCTCGTCGTCGTCCTCCTCCTTCTCCTTTTTCTTCTTCCTCCTCCTCCTCCTCCTCTTTTTCTTCTCCTTCTTCTCCTTCTTCTCCTTCTTCTCCTTCTTCTCCTCCTTCTCCTTCTCCTTCTCCTTCTCCTTCTCCTTCTTCCCTCTCCTCTCCTCTTCTTCTTCTTCTTCTTCTTCTTCTTCTTCTTCTTCTTCTTCTTCTTCTTCTTCTTCTTCTTCTTCTTCTTCTTCTTCTCTCTCTCTCTCTCTCTCTCTCTCTCTCTCTCTCTCTCTCTCTCTCTCTCTCTCTCTCTCTCTCCAAGAGTTTATAAGCTGTGAAGGGTTCTATTCTACCACACTCTTCTCTCTAGAAATGGCCTCTGGTCCAAAGTGGACTCAGTTTGCAATGAATAGAAAGATTGGAAGCCAGAGATGATTCTTCATTGAACTGCTTTTCTCATGTACTCATCTAGGTCAGGAAAGGCTGCCAAAGTAGGCACCCTGTGGTTGTCTGTCTTCTTTGACAGAACACAAAGAAGCCTCTCTTCTTGGCCCCTCGTGGATAATAGCTTTGCAATGCCTCCTCAGGCCAAGGAAAGAACACATGATAGGCAGGTCCACAGCCCCTGGGGAACATGAAGAACCTGCAGATTTATGCCCCATCATTACACTTTGTTTTGTGCACAAGTCCCACGAGACTCTTCCTGGGCATTGGGTCAATGCACACTGTGTTTTGGCTCCCAGTTATCCTGAGCCCACTGTGACTCACTGCTCCCTACCCTCTGATGGTTCCACTTACTCTGATGGTTCGAGACAATTTGCAGAAGCTCAAAGTTTTCTGGATTCTCCTGCTGGAGCAAGTGTGCATCTAAGGCCCTGCGGATGATGACTAGAGTGCTGTCCTGGCAGGTCACCTGAGCAGGGTTGGAGAAAGCTCATCAGAGAGGGAATTTGGGAGTAGCTACCCAGAGGACAGTGCTCAAGGACAATCAGAGACAAGTGAGCTCTCAACACAAGGGCACCATCTTGTTACCCTGCTCCCTGAGGCCTTCATGTGATCATGTGGGGTCTTCCTATGAGCCTCTAGTCCCATCTTGGTACAAGAGTTTGCTTCAACCTGCTATGCCCTACAGGGACAAGGGAATAAGGACCAAAAGGCTTTGTACAGACACACTCTAGTCCCATCAAGATGGGAGGAATGGTCCAGTGGACTTCCATATCCCTGCTCTGGTCTGGGATGCAGCTGCATTTTTGTGTGGACCAGGCACAAACCCTAGGTGCTTTGGTCCTGACAGCCAGGGCACAGCACACACTAGGACTCTTTAATGATAGGCATGGAAGTTGCTGGGCTCGAGAGTGTCAGTGCTTGCTGGGGTGTCAGGAGGTTTGGACCCAGCAGGTGCAGTGGTTCAACATGGCTCCCCTGGAGGTGGACACCAGAGTCTCATGATGGATACTCCACACCCAGGAAAATTCTGCAGAGAGAGCCGCTAAATCTCTATTCACATACATGCAAACTAGGACACTAATGGGCCCCTCCAAGACCCCCAGTTGTCTGTGACCCACACCTACCCACCCTAATCATTCTACAATGGCTCCCTTCCCTTCAACCAGCAACATATCCCTTCCCACACACAAGAAAATGACTGCCAACACCTCTGCTTCAACCTCCACGGTTCAATATACTCCTTCTCAATACCAAGGTCCGTAGAGGATGGCCTGTACCCTCCATATTTCTCTGACCTCCTCTGAACCCAGCACTCACTCCTGCACTTCTGACCTGCACACCCCAAAACACGCAGGCCCACTCCCACCCAGACCTGGCATGCTGCTGCTCTCCCGCCTCTCTCTTCCTCATTTTCTGCTCTCCTTCCTGACCTTCCAGAAGCTCCAGTTCAAGAAGACAGGCCTAGTCCCAGGTGTTTGCTGTGGACTCGGTCTTCCCCAGTGTGGGCTCCCAGGAGACTCCCCTGCTCGAAGACTCACCAGGATGCTCTTGTACTGTGTTGTCCTTTCGTCTTCCAGGTAGACGTGAATGAGGCACCTGCCTCTCATCCGCCATGGGGAGTACCTAGTGGAGACCCCTGATGTCCTGGACTCCGGCTCTGCCCCTTCCCAGGGAGAAGACTCTGGCTCTGGGGTTGGCTTAGGAGCCATGACAGGAACTAAGCTTGTAGCTAGAGAAAAGATGCCAACATGACTGCCTTGCCCTGACCTTCGCACAGACACACAATACCCCTGCTGCCAGGAAGAACTCAGGCCCTTAGCCCACACAGGACCTCTTTGCAGACTGGGGTCACTTCCTGAATGGACAAAGGCTTATCCTAATTTCCAGCCCAACACCAGGCATACAGACTCCCTGCAGTGGGACAACAGTGGGACCTTTCCTCATATACCCTTAGGTACTCACCCCAGTCCGCCTGGCTCTCAGGCTCTGCCTGGCTTGATATGCCATCTTCAATTGGGGCTAGGAGGTGGTGTGCTTGGTGCTCCAGGTACAAGCCAACCAGAAAGAGCCCCGTGTACGGCAGCAGCAGCTGCAGGCTCAGAGAGCCTGGAGGCTGATGGGAAGCCTCGGTGTAGAAGTTCACCCAGGTCCCCAGGAAGGAAGGTGAGGCACTGTGGGGAGGCAGGTGTGGAGTCAGCAAAACCCTGGACTTGCCTTCGCCACGGCCTTCAGAGCAAACCTCTGACCCTACACTCCTGAACCGTCCCTGGTTCTGAACACACCAGTCCACCTCAGACCAGACACAGTGGCTGTACAGGCAGGGACAGGACAGGTGGCTAGGCAAAGAACCTTCAAGGAAGGAGCGTTAGATCCATGGTATGACCAGCTCTCCCCTCCTCTGGGCAGGCCTGACACTCTTCTTCCCCTTGGCTACGTGCTCTCCAACCTGGAATGCACCTTCCAGGAGTGTCTGTCCTCCTGCCCGCTCTTCGCAGGGCTCAAGAGACACCTCCTCCCCTGGCGTGGGCTGCAATGCTACCTCATTCTCTGTGAGCTCTCACTGAGTCCCCCTGAGTAGCAGGGGACCTCTCTTTTCCCATGAGTGCAGACCACATCTCTGTGGCCCTGGGGGAGGACAGGGAGGTGTCCCAGGGGCTTCCCCAGAGGACCATGACTCCACCTACAACTCCCTGCCTTACCCCTCCTACTGTTGAAGCCCCACACCTTACACTGCAGGCAGAAAACAGAATTGGGGAGAGCAGTCTTTCCTCAGCCTTCCCAAGTCAAATCACCTTGCAGGTCCCTATTCTGGAAACAGGAGCCCACCTTCTTGACCCCAAGCCCATTCCATGTGGAAGTTGGTCCAGGGGTCCACCATAGTCACTGAAGAGGACAACGTGCAGTTATGCCTCATGGAGTCAGGGATGCAGTCACATGTAGGATATGTACTCATGGCACCTGCAGTTTTAGGCTGACCCCCCATGAAAAGGGACACAATGGCAGTCATTTGCACCCCATTTTTCACTGAATTATGAAACGTGACTGGAGACGTGTCTTCATACAGTGGGTGCTTTCTCCATGTTCATCAGTGAATGAGCCCAAACTGCTGATTCCCACATATCTCTGGGTGTGGGAGCTGCCATGTCCAAAGCCCCTGTCCAGCTATGTCCCAGCTAGGACACTCTGTCCCACTATGTATACTAACATGTCTTTATTAACCCAAAAGTGCTTTCCCCAAGGCCCGAGTTTTGAGACGCCTCTGGCACAGATCTACTTTCTTCACAAAGCCAATATCACACCAGAAAGACCACCTGGCCTCACTGAGTCCACCTGGGAATGAGCTCAGCGCACACCATTGAGCTGTGGTGCCCAGTGTGTGGGGACTGCTCCACGGACCTCTGTGGGTCAGCTGGAGTCAGGATGGTTTCTCTGCCTGAGAGGGGAGTTCACTCCCCTTGCAAGGCTGTGGCAGGCACCTCCAGGACTCGTCCCATTCGGGGCTGACATTCCACTATGAGTGTGGTCCTCTATCTCATTAGGTATCACAAACCTTTGGGTCCCTGAGAGGTACCCGGCAGCCCCAAGACCCAGGCATGAGGGGGCTACACACTTGGGCTTGGTGGTCTGGTGCTTACCTTGGGAACAAGAGATCCAGCACCTGCTGGGTGGGGATGGAATCCCAGGAGATGAACCCCATGTTGCTGCTGAAATGTAGGTTCCTCCCACAAATGACAGGCAGGAGCTCATTCCTAAGCTGGTCCTGCCTGTAAGGTTCAAGGCTCTGTACCCTGAAGGGCTCCTCCGTGTTCGGATCATTTTCACCCTGGGTTGGGACCAAGAATGGTGGGTTCAAAATGGAAATGGTGACAAACAGAAAAATGACTTGTGCCAATACACTAGAGTCAAAGCACAATGGGACAGTTCCCATCAGTACAAACACACACACACACAGTCAGAATAGGAGTCCTGGGCCATTCATCAGGGATCAGACTAGAGGGCCTGCTGGGCTCACCTGCCCTGTGCTACTCACTGTTACTCTTGAGCTCCTCTGCGACAATCGCCAGAGGCTCTGGCGTCTAAGATGAAGCCTCACCCAGTGCATCCACAAAAGGGCTAGTTGGCCCCCCTGAGATTCCTGGGAGCCTGAGGCTCGGCATTGTTTGCAACCACAGGAGAACATCCTTCTCACTCCAGTGTCTCCAAACAAATGAGCTCGGATGGCTTGGTCAGTGAAGTGGGTGCCTGGATACCAGGGTTCCATGTTCTGTTTGATCCATTGTCAAGGCAATGATGTCATTTCCTGAGCCCATACCTGAGCCTCTTTTCACATAAGACCACTTTCAAAAGCCCTATGAGCTGCTGATTTCTCCTCCATGCCTACCCATCTCAGGTGCGCAGGTGTTCGCCAACAACTACCCAAATACCCCCACTAGCATCTGCCCTGCTTGGTGCCAGTAGAGTTCCAGCTTGGAGCCTTCAAAACTGCATTCACAACCAGTCCTTCCCTCTCAGCAGCTTTTGGACCCTGGTCCCATCATCGTGCCACTCATGGTGTGCCCAGTCTTTTCTGGAAAGTTGGGTAGCATCTAATCTCTAGGGTTTATTGTGTCTATTGGCCCATAACACCCTCTATTCTCTCTGAAACCAGAGATGGGACTCACAGGTGGCTAAAGCACAAACGTAGAGATGGGACAATTACAAGAAGGGGAGAGACAAAGAATGCACCCCAATGGTTCAACATGGCTCCCCTGGAGGTGGACACCAGAGTCTCATGATGGATACTCCACACCCAGGAAAATTCTGCAGAGAGAGCCGCTAAATCTCTATTCACATACATGCAAACTAGGACACTAATGGGCCCCTCCAAGACCCCCAGTTGTCTGTGACCCACACCTACCCACCCTAATCATTCTACAATGGCTCCCTTCCCTTCAACCAGCAACATATCCCCTCCCACACACAGGAAAATGACTGCCAACACCTCTGCTTCAACCTCCATGGTTCAATATACTCCTTCTCAATACCAAGGTCCGTAGAGGATGGCCTGTACCCTCGATATTTCCCTGACCTCCTCTGAACCCAGCACTCACTCCTGCACTTCTGACCTGCACACTCCAAAACACGCAGGCCCACTCCCACCCAGACCTGGCATGCTGCTGCTCTCCCGCCTCTCTCTTCCTCATTTTCTGCTCTCCTTCCTGACCTTCCAGAAGCTCCAGTTCAAGAAGACAGGCCTAGTCCCAGGTGTTTGCTGTGGACTCGGTCTTCCCCAGTGTGGGCTCCCAGGAGACTCCCCTGCTCGAAGACTCACCAGGATGCTCTTGTACTGTGTTGTCCTTTCGTCTTCCAGGTAGACGTGAATGAGGCACCTGCCTCTCATCCGCCGTGGGGAGTACCTAGTGGAGACCCCTGATGTCCTGGACTCCGGCTCTGCCCCTTCCCAGGGAGAAGGCTCTGGCTCTGGGGTTGGCTTAGGAGCCGTGACAGGAACTAAGCTTGTAGCTAGAGAAAAGATGCCAACATGACTGCCTTGCCCTGACCTTCGCACAGACACACAATACCCCTGCTGCCAGGAAGACCTCAGGGCCTTAGCCCACACAGGACCTCTTTGCAGACTGGGGTCACTTCCTGAATGGACAAAGGCTTATCCTAATTTCCAGCCCAACACCAGGCATACAGACTCCCTGCAGTGGGACAACAGTGGGACCTTTCCTCATATACCCTTAGGTACTCACCCCAGTCCGCCTGGCTCTCAGGCTCTGCCTGGCTTGATATGCCATCTTCAATTGGGGCTAGGAGGTGGTGTGCTTGGTGCTCCAGGTACAAGCCAACCAGAAAGAGCCCCGTGTACGGCAGCAGCAGCTGCAGGCTCAGAGAGCCTGGAGGCTGATGGGAAGCCTCGGTGTAGAAGTTCACCCAGGTCCCCAGGAAGGAAGGTGAGGCACTGTGGGGAGGCAGGTGTGGAGTCAGCAAAACCCTGGACTTGCCTTCGCCACGGCCTTCAGAGCAAACCTCTGACCCTACACTCCTGAACCGTCCCTGGTTCTGAACACACCAGTCCACCTCAGACCAGACACAGTGGCTGTACAGGCAGGGACAGGACAGGTGGCTAGGCAAAGAACCTTCAAGGAAGGAGCGTTAGATCCATGGTATGACCAGCTCTCCCCTCCTCTGGGCAGGCCTGACACTCTTCTTCCCCTTGGCTACGTGCTCTCCAACCTGGAATGCACCTTCCAGGAGTGTCTGTCCTCCTGCCCGCTCTTCGCAGGGCTCAAGAGACACCTCCTCCCCTGGCGTGGGCTGCAATGCTACCTCATTCTCTGTGAGCTCTCACTGAGTCCCCCTGAGTAGCAGGGGACCTCTCTTTTCCCATGAGTGCAGACCACATCTCTGTGGCCCTGGGGGAGGACAGGGAGGTGTCCCAGGGGCTTCCCCAGAGGACCATGACTCCACCTACAACTCCCTGCCTTACCCCTCCTACTGTTGAAGCCCCACACCTTACACTGCAGGCAGCAAACAGAATTGGGGAGAGCAGTCTCTCCTCAGCCTTCCCAAGTCAAATCACCTTGCAGGTCCCTATTCTGGAAACAGGAGCCCACCTTCTTGACCCCAAGCCCATTCCATGTGGAAGTTGGTCCAGGGGTCCACCATAGTCACTGAAGAGGACAACGTGCAGTTATGCCTCATGGAGTCAGGGATGCAGTCACATGTAGGATATGTACTCATGGCACCTGCAGTTTTAGGCTGACCCCCCATGAAAAGGGACACAATGGCAGTCATTTGCACCCCATTTTTCACTGAATTATGAAACGTGACTGGAGACGTGTCTTCATACAGTGGGTGCTTTCTCCATGTTCATCAGTGAATGAGCCCAAACTGCTGATTCCCACATATCTCTGGGTGTGGGAGCTGCCATGTCCAAAGCCCCTGTCCAGCTATGTCCCAGCTAGGACACTCTGTCCCACTATGTATACTAACATGTCTTTATTAACCCAAAAGTGCTTTCCCCAAGGCCCGAGTTTTGAGACGCCTCTGGCACAGATCTACTTTCTTCACAAAGCCAATATCACACCAGAAAGACCACCTGGCCTCACTGAGTCCACCTGGGAATGAGCTCAGCGCACACCATTGAGCTGTGGTGCCCAGTGTGTGGGGACTGCTCCACGGACCTCTGTGGGTCAGCTGGAGTCAGGATGGTTTCTCTGCCTGAGAGGGGAGTTCACTCCCCTTGCAAGGCTGTGGCAGGCACCTCCAGGACTCGTCCCATTCGGGGCTGACATTCCACTATGAGTGTGGTCCTCTATCTCATTAGGTATCACAAACCTTTGGGTCCCTGAGAGGTACCCGGCAGCCCCAAGACCCAGGCATGAGGGGGCTACACACTTGGGCTTGGTGGTCTGGTGCTTACCTTGGGAACAAGAGATCCAGCACCTGCTGGGTGGGGATGGAATCCCAGGAGATGAACCCCATGTTGCTGCTGAAATGTAGGTTCCTCCCACAAATGACAGGCAGGAGCTCATTCCTAAGCTGGTCCTGCCTGTAAGGTTCAAGGCTCTGTACCCTGAAGGGCTCCTCCGTGTTCGGATCATTTTCACCCTGGGTTGGGACCAAGAATGGTGGGTTCAAAATGGAAATGGTGACAAACAGAAAAATGACTTGTGCCAATACACTAGAGTCAAAGCACAATGGGACAGTTCCCATCAGTACAAACACACACACACACAGTCAGAATAGGAGTCCTGGGCCATTCATCAGGGATCAGACTAGAGGGCCTGCTGGGCTCACCTGCCCTGTGCTACTCACTGTTACTCTTGAGCTCCTCTGCGACAATCGCCAGAGGCTCTGGCGTCTAAGATGAAGCCTCACCCAGTGCATCCACAAAAGGGCTAGTTGGCCCCCCTGAGATTCCTGGGAGCCTGAGGCTCGGCATTGTTTGCAACCACAGGAGAACATCCTTCTCACTCCAGTGTCTCCAAACAAATGAGCTCGGATGGCTTGGTCAGTGAAGTGGGTGCCTGGATACCAGGGTTCCATGTTCTGTTTGATCCATTGTCAAGGCAATGATGTCATTTCCTGAGCCCATACCTGAGCCTCTTTTCACATAAGACCACTTTCAAAAGCCCTATGAGCTGCTGATTTCTCCTCCATGCCTACCCATCTCAGGTGCGCAGGTGTTCGCCAACAACTACCCAAATACCCCCACTAGCATCTGCCCTGCTTGGTGCCAGTAGAGTTCCAGCTTGGAGCCTTCAAAACTGCATTCACAACCAGTCCTTCCCTCTCAGCAGCTTTTGGACCCTGGTCCCATCATCGTGCCACTCATGGTGTGCCCAGTCTTTTCTGGAAAGTTGGGTAGCATCTAATCTCTAGGGTTTATTGTGTCTATTGGCCCATAACACCCTCTATTCTCTCTGAAACCAGAGATGGGACTCACAGGTGGCTAAAGCACAAACGTAGAGATGGGACAATTACAAGAAGGGGAGAGACAAAGAATGCACCCCAATGGTTCAACATGGCTCCCCTGGAGGTGGACACCAGAGTCTCATGATGGATACTCCACACCCAGGAAAATTCTGCAGAGAGAGCCGCTAAATCTCTATTCACATACATGCAAACTAGGACACTAATGGGCCCCTCCAAGACCCCCAGTTGTCTGTGACCCACACCTACCCACCCTAATCATTCTACAATGGCTCCCTTCCCTTCAACCAGCAACATATCCCCTCCCACACACAGGAAAATGACTGCCAACACCTCTGCTTCAACCTCCATGGTTCAATATACTCCTTCTCAATACCAAGGTCCGTAGAGGATGGCCTGTACCCTCGATATTTCCCTGACCTCCTCTGAACCCAGCACTCACTCCTGCACTTCTGACCTGCACACTCCAAAACACGCAGGCCCACTCCCACCCAGACCTGGCATGCTGCTGCTCTCCCGCCTCTCTCTTCCTCATTTTCTGCTCTCCTTCCTGACCTTCCAGAAGCTCCAGTTCAAGAAGACAGGCCTAGTCCCAGGTGTTTGCTGTGGACTCGGTCTTCCCCAGTGTGGGCTCCCAGGAGACTCCCCTGCTCGAAGACTCACCAGGATGCTCTTGTACTGTGTTGTCCTTTCGTCTTCCAGGTAGACGTGAATGAGGCACCTGCCTCTCATCCGCCGTGGGGAGTACCTAGTGGAGACCCCTGATGTCCTGGACTCCGGCTCTGCCCCTTCCCAGGGAGAAGGCTCTGGCTCTGGGGTTGGCTTAGGAGCCGTGACAGGAACTAAGCTTGTAGCTAGAGAAAAGATGCCAACATGACTGCCTTGCCCTGACCTTCGCACAGACACACAATACCCCTGCTGCCAGGAAGACCTCAGGGCCTTAGCCCACACAGGACCTCTTTGCAGACTGGGGTCACTTCCTGAATGGACAAAGGCTTATCCTAATTTCCAGCCCAACACCAGGCATACAGACTCCCTGCAGTGGGACAACAGTGGGACCTTTCCTCATATACCCTTAGGTACTCACCCCAGTCCGCCTGGCTCTCAGGCTCTGCCTGGCTTGATATGCCATCTTCAATTGGGGCTAGGAGGTGGTGTGCTTGGTGCTCCAGGTACAAGCCAACCAGAAAGAGCCCCGTGTACGGCAGCAGCAGCTGCAGGCTCAGAGAGCCTGGAGGCTGATGGGAAGCCTCGGTGTAGAAGTTCACCCAGGTCCCCAGGAAGGAAGGTGAGGCACTGTGGGGAGGCAGGTGTGGAGTCAGCAAAACCCTGGACTTGCCTTCGCCACGGCCTTCAGAGCAAACCTCTGACCCTACACTCCTGAACCGTCCCTGGTTCTGAACACACCAGTCCACCTCAGACCAGACACAGTGGCTGTACAGGCAGGGACAGGACAGGTGGCTAGGCAAAGAACCTTCAAGGAAGGAGCGTTAGATCCATGGTATGACCAGCTCTCCCCTCCTCTGGGCAGGCCTGACACTCTTCTTCCCCTTGGCTACGTGCTCTCCAACCTGGAATGCACCTTCCAGGAGTGTCTGTCCTCCTGCCCGCTCTTCGCAGGGCTCAAGAGACACCTCCTCCCCTGGCGTGGGCTGCAATGCTACCTCATTCTCTGTGAGCTCTCACTGAGTCCCCCTGAGTAGCAGGGGACCTCTCTTTTCCCATGAGTGCAGACCACATCTCTGTGGCCCTGGGGGAGGACAGGGAGGTGTCCCAGGGGCTTCCCCAGAGGACCATGACTCCACCTACAACTCCCTGCCTTACCCCTCCTACTGTTGAAGCCCCACACCTTACACTGCAGGCAGAAAACAGAATTGGGGAGAGCAGTCTTTCCTCAGCCTTCCCAAGTCAAATCACCTTGCAGGTCCCTATTCTGGAAACAGGAGCCCACCTTCTTGACCCCAAGCCCATTCCATGTGGAAGTTGGTCCAGGGGTCCACCATAGTCACTGAAGAGGACAACGTGCAGTTATGCCCCATGGAGTCAGGGATGCAGTCACATGTAGGATATGTACTCATGGCACCTGCAGTTTTAGGCTGACCCCCCATGAAAAGGGACACAATGGCAGTCATTTGCACCCCATTTTTCACTGAATTATGAAACGTGACTGGAGACGTGTCTTCATACAGTGGGTGCTTTCTCCATGTTCATCAGTGAATGAGCCCAAACTGCTGATTCCCACATATCTCTGGGTGTGGGAGCTGCCATGTCCAAAGCCCCTGTCCAGCTATGTCCCAGCTAGGACACTCTGTCCCACTATGTATACTAACATGTCTTTATTAACCCAAAAGTGCTTTCCCCAAGGCCCGAGTTTTGAGACGCCTCTGGCACAGATCTACTTTCTTCACAAAGCCAATATCACACCAGAAAGACCACCTGGCCTCACTGAGTCCACCTGGGAATGAGCTCAGCGCACACCATTGAGCTGTGGTGCCCAGTGTGTGGGGACTGCTCCACGGACCTCTGTGGGTCAGCTGGAGTCAGGATGGTTTCTCTGCCTGAGAGGGGAGTTCACTCCCCTTGCAAGGCTGTGGCAGGCACCTCCAGGACTCGTCCCATTCGGGGCTGACATTCCACTATGAGTGTGGTCCTCTATCTCATTAGGTATCACAAACCTTTGGGTCCCTGAGAGGTACCCGGCAGCCCCAAGACCCAGGCATGAGGGGGCTACACACTTGGGCTTGGTGGTCTGGTGCTTACCTTGGGAACAAGAGATCCAGCACCTGCTGGGTGGGGATGGAATCCCAGGAGATGAACCCCATGTTGCTGCTGAAATGTAGGTTCCTCCCACAAATGACAGGCAGGAGCTCATTCCTAAGCTGGTCCTGCCTGTAAGGTTCAAGGCTCTGTACCCTGAAGGGCTCCTCCGTGTTCGGATCATTTTCACCCTGGGTTGGGACCAAGAATGGTGGGTTCAAAATGGAAATGGTGACAAACAGAAAAATGACTTGTGCCAATACACTAGAGTCAAAGCACAATGGGACAGTTCCCATCAGTACAAACACACACACACACAGTCAGAATAGGAGTCCTGGGCCATTCATCAGGGATCAGACTAGAGGGCCTGCTGGGCTCACCTGCCCTGTGCTACTCACTGTTACTCTTGAGCTCCTCTGCGACAATCGCCAGAGGCTCTGGCGTCTAAGATGAAGCCTCACCCAGTGCATCCACAAAAGGGCTAGTTGGCCCCCCTGAGATTCCTGGGAGCCTGAGGCTCGGCATTGTTTGCAACCACAGGAGAACATCCTTCTCACTCCAGTGTCTCCAAACAAATGAGCTCGGATGGCTTGGTCAGTGAAGTGGGTGCCTGGATACCAGGGTTCCATGTTCTGTTTGATCCATTGTCAAGGCAATGATGTCATTTCCTGAGCCCATACCTGAGCCTCTTTTCACATAAGACCACTTTCAAAAGCCCTATGAGCTGCTGATTTCTCCTCCATGCCTACCCATCTCAGGTGCGCAGGTGTTCGCCAACAACTACCCAAATACCCCCACTAGCATCTGCCCTGCTTGGTGCCAGTAGAGTTCCAGCTTGGAGCCTTCAAAACTGCATTCACAACCAGTCCTTCCCTCTCAGCAGCTTTTGGACCCTGGTCCCATCATCGTGCCACTCATGGTGTGCCCAGTCTTTTCTGGAAAGTTGGGTAGCATCTAATCTCTAGGGTTTATTGTGTCTATTGGCCCATAACACCCTCTATTCTCTCTGAAACCAGAGATGGGACTCACAGGTGGCTAAAGCACAAACGTAGAGATGGGACAATTACAAGAAGGGGAGAGACAAAGAATGCACCCCAATGGTTCAACATGGCTCCCCTGGAGGTGGACACCAGAGTCTCATGATGGATACTCCACACCCAGGAAAATTCTGCAGAGAGAGCCGCTAAATCTCTATTCACATACATGCAAACTAGGACACTAATGGGCCCCTCCAAGACCCCCAGTTGTCTGTGACCCACACCTACCCACCCTAATCATTCTACAATGGCTCCCTTCCCTTCAACCAGCAACATATCCCCTCCCACACACAGGAAAATGACTGCCAACACCTCTGCTTCAACCTCCACGGTTCAATATACTCCTTCTCAATACCAAGGTCCGTAGAGGATGGCCTGTACCCTCGATATTTCCCTGACCTCCTCTGAACCCAGCACTCACTCCTGCACTTCTGACCTGCACACTCCAAAACACGCAGGCCCACTCCCACCCAGACCTGGCATGCTGCTGCTCTCCCGCCTCTCTCTTCCTCATTTTCTGCTCTCCTTCCTGACCTTCCAGAAGCTCCAGTTCAAGAAGACAGGCCTAGTCCCAGGTGTTTGCTGTGGACTCGGTCTTCCCCAGTGTGGGCTCCCAGGAGACTCCCCTGCTCGAAGACTCACCAGGATGCTCTTGTACTGTGTTGTCCTTTCGTCTTCCAGGTAGACGTGAATGAGGCACCTGCCTCTCATCCGCCGTGGGGAGTACCTAGTGGAGACCCCTGATGTCCTGGACTCCGGCTCTGCCCCTTCCCAGGGAGAAGGCTCTGGCTCTGGGGTTGGCTTAGGAGCCGTGACAGGAACTAAGCTTGTAGCTAGAGAAAAGATGCCAACATGACTGCCTTGCCCTGACCTTCGCACAGACACACAATACCCCTGCTGCCAGGAAGAACTCAGGCCCTTAGCCCACACAGGACCTCTTTGCAGACTGGGGTCACTTCCTGAATGGACAAAGGCTTATCCTAATTTCCAGCCCAACACCAGGCATACAGACTCCCTGCAGTGGGACAACAGTCGGACCTTTCCTCATATACCCTTAGGTACTCACCCCAGTCCGCCTGGCTCTCAGGCTCTGCCTGGCTTGATATGCCATCTTCAATTGGGGCTAGGAGGTGGTGTGCTTGGTGCTCCAGGTACAAGCCAACCAGAAAGAGCCCCGTGTACGGCAGCAGCAGCTGCAGGCTCAGAGAGCCTGGAGGCTGATGGGAAGCCTCGGTGTAGAAGTTCACCCAGGTCCCCAGGAAGGAAGGTGAGGCACTGTGGGGAGGCAGGTGTGGAGTCAGCAAAACCCTGGACTTGCCTTCGCCACGGCCTTCAGAGCAAACCTCTGACCCTACACTCCTGAACCGTCCCTGGTTCTGAACACACCAGTCCACCTCAGACCAGACACAGTGGCTGTACAGGCAGGGACAGGACAGGTGGCTAGGCAAAGAACCTTCAAGGAAGGAGCGTTAGATCCATGGTATGACCAGCTCTCCCCTCCTCTGGGCAGGCCTGACACTCTTCTTCCCCTTGGCTACGTGCTCTCCAACCTGGAATGCACCTTCCAGGAGTGTCTGTCCTCCTGCCCGCTCTTCGCAGGGCTCAAGAGACACCTCCTCCCCTGGCGTGGGCTGCAATGCTACCTCATTCTCTGTGAGCTCTCACTGAGTCCCCCTGAGTAGCAGGGGACCTCTCTTTTCCCATGAGTGCAGACCACATCTCTGTGGCCCTGGGGGAGGACAGGGAGGTGTCCCAGGGGCTTCCCCAGAGGACCATGACTCCACCTACAACTCCCTGCCTTACCCCTCCTACTGTTGAAGCCCCACACCTTACACTGCAGGCAGAAAACAGAATTGGGGAGAGCAGTCTTTCCTCAGCCTTCCCAAGTCAAATCACCTTGCAGGTCCCTATTCTGGAAACAGGAGCCCACCTTCTTGACCCCAAGCCCATTCCATGTGGAAGTTGGTCCAGGGGTCCACCATAGTCACTGAAGAGGACAACGTGCAGTTATGCCTCATGGAGTCAGGGATGCAGTCACATGTAGGATATGTACTCATGGCACCTGCAGTTTTAGGCTGACCCCCCATGAAAAGGGACACAATGGCAGTCATTTGCACCCCATTTTTCACTGAATTATGAAACGTGACTGGAGACGTGTCTTCATACAGTGGGTGCTTTCTCCATGTTCATCAGTGAATGAGCCCAAACTGCTGATTCCCACATATCTCTGGGTGTGGGAGCTGCCATGTCCAAAGCCCCTGTCCAGCTATGTCCCAGCTAGGACACTCTGTCCCACTATGTATACTAACATGTCTTTATTAACCCAAAAGTGCTTTCCCCAAGGCCCGAGTTTTGAGACGCCTCTGGCACAGATCTACTTTCTTCACAAAGCCAATATCACACCAGAAAGACCACCTGGCCTCACTGAGTCCACCTGGGAATGAGCTCAGCGCACACCATTGAGCTGTGGTGCCCAGTGTGTGGGGACTGCTCCACGGACCTCTGTGGGTCAGCTGGAGTCAGGATGGTTTCTCTGCCTGAGAGGGGAGTTCACTCCCCTTGCAAGGCTGTGGCAGGCACCTCCAGGACTCGTCCCATTCGGGGCTGACATTCCACTATGAGTGTGGTCCTCTATCTCATTAGGTATCACAAACCTTTGGGTCCCTGAGAGGTACCCGGCAGCCCCAAGACCCAGGCATGAGGGGGCTACACACTTGGGCTTGGTGGTCTGGTGCTTACCTTGGGAACAAGAGATCCAGCACCTGCTGGGTGGGGATGGAATCCCAGGAGATGAACCCCATGTTGCTGCTGAAATGTAGGTTCCTCCCACAAATGACAGGCAGGAGCTCATTCCTAAGCTGGTCCTGCCTGTAAGGTTCAAGGCTCTGTACCCTGAAGGGCTCCTCCGTGTTCGGATCATTTTCACCCTGGGTTGGGACCAAGAATGGTGGGTTCAAAATGGAAATGGTGACAAACAGAAAAATGACTTGTGCCAATACACTAGAGTCAAAGCACAATGGGACAGTTCCCATCAGTACAAACACACACACACACAGTCAGAATAGGAGTCCTGGGCCATTCATCAGGGATCAGACTAGAGGGCCTGCTGGGCTCACCTGCCCTGTGCTACTCACTGTTACTCTTGAGCTCCTCTGCGACAATCGCCAGAGGCTCTGGCGTCTAAGATGAAGCCTCACCCAGTGCATCCACAAAAGGGCTAGTTGGCCCCCCTGAGATTCCTGGGAGCCTGAGGCTCGGCATTGTTTGCAACCACAGGAGAACATCCTTCTCACTCCAGTGTCTCCAAACAAATGAGCTCGGATGGCTTGGTCAGTGAAGTGGGTGCCTGGATACCAGGGTTCCATGTTCTGTTTGATCCATTGTCAAGGCAATGATGTCATTTCCTGAGCCCATACCTGAGCCTCTTTTCACATAAGACCACTTTCAAAAGCCCTATGAGCTGCTGATTTCTCCTCCATGCCTACCCATCTCAGGTGCGCAGGTGTTCGCCAACAACTACCCAAATACCCCCACTAGCATCTGCCCTGCTTGGTGCCAGTAGAGTTCCAGCTTGGAGCCTTCAAAACTGCATTCACAACCAGTCCTTCCCTCTCAGCAGCTTTTGGACCCTGGTCCCATCATCGTGCCACTCATGGTGTGCCCAGTCTTTTCTGGAAAGTTGGGTAGCATCTAATCTCTAGGGTTTATTGTGTCTATTGGCCCATAACACCCTCTATTCTCTCTGAAACCAGAGATGGGACTCACAGGTGGCTAAAGCACAAACGTAGAGATGGGACAATTACAAGAAGGGGAGAGACAAAGAATGCACCCCAATGGTTCAACATGGCTCCCCTGGAGGTGGACACCAGAGTCTCATGATGGATACTCCACACCCAGGAAAATTCTGCAGAGAGAGCCGCTAAATCTCTATTCACATACATGCAAACTAGGACACTAATGGGCCCCTCCAAGACCCCCAGTTGTCTGTGACCCACACCTACCCACCCTAATCATTCTACAATGGCTCCCTTCCCTTCAACCAGCAACATATCCCCTCCCACACACAGGAAAATGACTGCCAACACCTCTGCTTCAACCTCCATGGTTCAATATACTCCTTCTCAATACCAAGGTCCGTAGAGGATGGCCTGTACCCTCGATATTTCCCTGACCTCCTCTGAACCCAGCACTCACTCCTGCACTTCTGACCTGCACACTCCAAAACACGCAGGCCCACTCCCACCCAGACCTGGCATGCTGCTGCTCTCCCGCCTCTCTCTTCCTCATTTTCTGCTCTCCTTCCTGACCTTCCAGAAGCTCCAGTTCAAGAAGACAGGCCTAGTCCCAGGTGTTTGCTGTGGACTCGGTCTTCCCCAGTGTGGGCTCCCAGGAGACTCCCCTGCTCGAAGACTCACCAGGATGCTCTTGTACTGTGTTGTCCTTTCGTCTTCCAGGTAGACGTGAATGAGGCACCTGCCTCTCATCCGCCGTGGGGAGTACCTAGTGGAGACCCCTGATGTCCTGGACTCCGGCTCTGCCCCTTCCCAGGGAGAAGGCTCTGGCTCTGGGGTTGGCTTAGGAGCCGTGACAGGAACTAAGCTTGTAGCTAGAGAAAAGATGCCAACATGACTGCCTTGCCCTGACCTTCGCACAGACACACAATACCCCTGCTGCCAGGAAGACCTCAGGGCCTTAGCCCACACAGGACCTCTTTGCAGACTGGGGTCACTTCCTGAATGGACAAAGGCTTATCCTAATTTCCAGCCCAACACCAGGCATACAGACTCCCTGCAGTGGGACAACAGTGGGACCTTTCCTCATATACCCTTAGGTACTCACCCCAGTCCGCCTGGCTCTCAGGCTCTGCCTGGCTTGATATGCCATCTTCAATTGGGGCTAGGAGGTGGTGTGCTTGGTGCTCCAGGTACAAGCCAACCAGAAAGAGCCCCGTGTACGGCAGCAGCAGCTGCAGGCTCAGAGAGCCTGGAGGCTGATGGGAAGCCTCGGTGTAGAAGTTCACCCAGGTCCCCAGGAAGGAAGGTGAGGCACTGTGGGGAGGCAGGTGTGGAGTCAGCAAAACCCTGGACTTGCCTTCGCCACGGCCTTCAGAGCAAACCTCTGACCCTACACTCCTGAACCGTCCCTGGTTCTGAACACACCAGTCCACCTCAGACCAGACACAGTGGCTGTACAGGCAGGGACAGGACAGGTGGCTAGGCAAAGAACCTTCAAGGAAGGAGCGTTAGATCCATGGTATGACCAGCTCTCCCCTCCTCTGGGCAGGCCTGACACTCTTCTTCCCCTTGGCTACGTGCTCTCCAACCTGGAATGCACCTTCCAGGAGTGTCTGTCCTCCTGCCCGCTCTTCGCAGGGCTCAAGAGACACCTCCTCCCCTGGCGTGGGCTGCAATGCTACCTCATTCTCTGTGAGCTCTCACTGAGTCCCCCTGAGTAGCAGGGGACCTCTCTTTTCCCATGAGTGCAGACCACATCTCTGTGGCCCTGGGGGAGGACAGGGAGGTGTCCCAGGGGCTTCCCCAGAGGACCATGACTCCACCTACAACTCCCTGCCTTACCCCTCCTACTGTTGAAGCCCCACACCTTACACTGCAGGCAGAAAACAGAATTGGGGAGAGCAGTCTTTCCTCAGCCTTCCCAAGTCAAATCACCTTGCAGGTCCCTATTCTGGAAACAGGAGCCCACCTTCTTGACCCCAAGCCCATTCCATGTGGAAGTTGGTCCAGGGGTCCACCATAGTCACTGAAGAGGACAACGTGCAGTTATGCCTCATGGAGTCAGGGATGCAGTCACATGTAGGATATGTACTCATGGCACCTGCAGTTTTAGGCTGACCCCCCATGAAAAGGGACACAATGGCAGTCATTTGCACCCCATTTTTCACTGAATTATGAAACGTGACTGGAGACGTGTCTTCATACAGTGGGTGCTTTCTCCATGTTCATCAGTGAATGAGCCCAAACTGCTGATTCCCACATATCTCTGGGTGTGGGAGCTGCCATGTCCAAAGCCCCTGTCCAGCTATGTCCCAGCTAGGACACTCTGTCCCACTATGTATACTAACATGTCTTTATTAACCCAAAAGTGCTTTCCCCAAGGCCCGAGTTTTGAGACGCCTCTGGCACAGATCTACTTTCTTCACAAAGCCAATATCACACCAGAAAGACCACCTGGCCTCACTGAGTCCACCTGGGAATGAGCTCAGCGCACACCATTGAGCTGTGGTGCCCAGTGTGTGGGGACTGCTCCACGGACCTCTGTGGGTCAGCTGGAGTCAGGATGGTTTCTCTGCCTGAGAGGGGAGTTCACTCCCCTTGCAAGGCTGTGGCAGGCACCTCCAGGACTCGTCCCATTCGGGGCTGACATTCCACTATGAGTGTGGTCCTCTATCTCATTAGGTATCACAAACCTTTGGGTCCCTGAGAGGTACCCGGCAGCCCCAAGACCCAGGCATGAGGGGGCTACACACTTGGGCTTGGTGGTCTGGTGCTTACCTTGGGAACAAGAGATCCAGCACCTGCTGGGTGGGGATGGAATCCCAGGAGATGAACCCCATGTTGCTGCTGAAATGTAGGTTCCTCCCACAAATGACAGGCAGGAGCTCATTCCTAAGCTGGTCCTGCCTGTAAGGTTCAAGGCTCTGTACCCTGAAGGGCTCCTCCGTGTTCGGATCATTTTCACCCTGGGTTGGGACCAAGAATGGTGGGTTCAAAATGGAAATGGTGACAAACAGAAAAATGACTTGTGCCAATACACTAGAGTCAAAGCACAATGGGACAGTTCCCATCAGTACAAACACACACACACACAGTCAGAATAGGAGTCCTGGGCCATTCATCAGGGATCAGACTAGAGGGCCTGCTGGGCTCACCTGCCCTGTGCTACTCACTGTTACTCTTGAGCTCCTCTGCGACAATCGCCAGAGGCTCTGGCGTCTAAGATGAAGCCTCACCCAGTGCATCCACAAAAGGGCTAGTTGGCCCCCCTGAGATTCCTGGGAGCCTGAGGCTCGGCATTGTTTGCAACCACAGGAGAACATCCTTCTCACTCCAGTGTCTCCAAACAAATGAGCTCGGATGGCTTGGTCAGTGAAGTGGGTGCCTGGATACCAGGGTTCCATGTTCTGTTTGATCCATTGTCAAGGCAATGATGTCATTTCCTGAGCCCATACCTGAGCCTCTTTTCACATAAGACCACTTTCAAAAGCCCTATGAGCTGCTGATTTCTCCTCCATGCCTACCCATCTCAGGTGCGCAGGTGTTCGCCAACAACTACCCAAATACCCCCACTAGCATCTGCCCTGCTTGGTGCCAGTAGAGTTCCAGCTTGGAGCCTTCAAAACTGCATTCACAACCAGTCCTTCCCTCTCAGCAGCTTTTGGACCCTGGTCCCATCATCGTGCCACTCATGGTGTGCCCAGTCTTTTCTGGAAAGTTGGGTAGCATCTAATCTCTAGGGTTTATTGTGTCTATTGGCCCATAACACCCTCTATTCTCTCTGAAACCAGAGATGGGACTCACAGGTGGCTAAAGCACAAACGTAGAGATGGGACAATTACAAGAAGGGGAGAGACAAAGAATGCACCCCAATGGTTCAACATGGCTCCCCTGGAGGTGGACACCAGAGTCTCATGATGGATACTCCACACCCAGGAAAATTCTGCAGAGAGAGCCGCTAAATCTCTATTCACATACATGCAAACTAGGACACTAATGGGCCCCTCCAAGACCCCCAGTTGTCTGTGACCCACACCTACCCACCCTAATCATTCTACAATGGCTCCCTTCCCTTCAACCAGCAACATATCCCCTCCCACACACAGGAAAATGACTGCCAACACCTCTGCTTCAACCTCCACGGTTCAATATACTCCTTCTCAATACCAAGGTCCGTAGAGGATGGCCTGTACCCTCGATATTTCCCTGACCTCCTCTGAACCCAGCACTCACTCCTGCACTTCTGACCTGCACACTCCAAAACACGCAGGCCCACTCCCACCCAGACCTGGCATGCTGCTGCTCTCCCGCCTCTCTCTTCCTCATTTTCTGCTCTCCTTCCTGACCTTCCAGAAGCTCCAGTTCAAGAAGACAGGCCTAGTCCCAGGTGTTTGCTGTGGACTCGGTCTTCCCCAGTGTGGGCTCCCAGGAGACTCCCCTGCTCGAAGACTCACCAGGATGCTCTTGTACTGTGTTGTCCTTTCGTCTTCCAGGTA